>NC_140524.1:97032305-97727305 GCF_964339955.1 Pipistrellus hanaki
GACCTCTCGGGTATTGGGAGAGAGCCGATGGTAGTTATTTATCTGACTACTCGTCTTATGAAACTCCTCTTCCAACTCCAAGATTACCAGCCTTTTTTTGGATGAGAAACTACATTTGATCCTTCCAAAGCCTTGAAATTCTAGCCTACATTTATTTGCTAGGGGAAGCCAGCCCCTGACAAGGATAGTAGATAAGAAAATCAAAGTGGGTATTCTATTTTGTTCTTCACTATTACGCATGATCCCCTCTCTTCTGAGACCCTCTATGATTGGCAAATTGAACCCCTGAATAGAAGAAAATCCACCCATTCTCAAATACTGCAAGCTTGGAGTTGTACCTGGTAAGGAGTAGAAATCAATAGGGACCCATTTCTAGTTCAGGATTAAACCCTTCATCACAATTCGTCAGATGGCCACTAGAGATATTCCAGGCATAAAACAAACCTCAGTCCCTCAGACTCTACTCTTCAATGAACATTCAGTGGAAAGACATGATGAAATTACAAAGAGGTTCTTATGATAGACCTAATAGATATCTTCTAAGATTCTCTTATGTTCCCATAAAGTTTTGTTCTCCCCAACATATTTTCATACCCTTTGGTGCTCTTAAGAATTCTAACCTAGGCACTTATTGAACTCAATAGATGGTGAAACTGAAATGAACAGAAGCAATATGGCACTCCCAAGATCACACAACTATCACTAGAACAGTAAAAGTTAGACCTCGGCTTCCTTATAGAAACTTGTGCTCTTTTCACCCAGCAGTCTTTTACCAGCATTCAGCTGCTGAATTGATCTTATATATTCCTCACCAGAAAAATAAGGAAATAGATTGATTATTACTGGAATAGGAGTCAGTAGCCCTGGGTGCAGGTATCAGAGAAGCCTTAGAGGTAACCCTCATGAATGTTCAACTGAGATTTTAAGTGGCTAGAAACACTGATAGAGTGCCCATAAGAGTTCTCCATTTTCCTGCAGTTCATGTATTCTGTGGCCCCTTTTGCCCTTAGATTATTTCTTCATCTCATCTACTCAGTAGCTTTCCTTACTAGGCTCTCCAATGGGGAAGACATAGATGACCTCAATGAGCACCAATGGTATCAAATCAGGACTCCAAACACTCAAACTTGGGCTCCTCCACAAAATGTGCCCACTCTACTTTCTTCAAACCAGGGAATGGAGGCAACAACTTAAGGTCTCATATCATTCCATAATACAAAACATGTGGGGCCAACTAATGCCAGAGAAGAAGATATGCACATCATGGAGCATGTTTATACACATATCATGGGGTGAGTGCATTAGGGTGGCTTAATTAAAGGCCTCCTGCCACCATTCTCTTTAAATTACTGTTCTACTTATTCCTTGAATAGCTTGGTCCCTTAACTATAAACCACCTGATTTACTCTCCCAAGGTTTTCCTTCCTTCAGACTAACACAAACCAGTTCAATTCCAATGAATTAGAGACCTCAGAGTAAACAGTGGCCTCCACAATGGGTATGTGCATCAGAGAATTACTTCCTTGAGCAGGGATTCCTAACCTTTGCTGTTCCATGGTTCCTATGGCAGGCTGGTAAAGCCTATGAACCCCTTCTTAGAATTCATAATGCATAAAAGAAAATATATAGGATTATAAAGCTAAATTATATAAAATGTAAGCATCCAAATACTAAACAGAACATTGGTCAGAGTGCTTAGTGCTTATTTATCATGCTGAGTGCTTATTTATCAACACATGAAATAATGAGATCTAGTGGTGAGTCTAATACTACCATGATTTTGAAGTAATGAGCATATTTTGAGATTCCTCCATAATTGTAATATGACATGGACATGTCTATGATTTCTATTAGTGATCAAGTCACAGGTACAGCTAACACTACTGTGGTTTGTGTCTTTATTTGAAATTGAAGGAAATGCCACATTTCAGTTTAAGGTTAGTGAAACTAAAGATGTCATTCTTTCTTGGACTTCATGAATTCTATATGTGAGGGTGGGAGTTTAGGGAGTGTCATGGGCTTCAAGTTAGGACAGACTTTCGTCCCTGAAAGAGGCTACCTGGATGGATTGCTGAAAAATAAATGGATGAGCCTTATATACCAATGAGGGATCATAGCAATGACTAGTTGTTGTAGGGAAGAGTGGAGGGACAATTCCTAAATATTAAAATAACACTCTGATCCCCTTACAATGAAGAAAAGATGATGTTCTGCAGCAAAGTATTGCAAGCATTGTGAAATCACAGCTAAAACAATCCCAATGTTCTGGATCCAGAGACCTGCCCTGATACTATTAAAGAGACAGGCTCCTGGGTTTTTCAAACTTGCTCACTTATCCATTATTTTGCTTCTCTATATAGTGTAAGAACTTTCTAGATCATTGAGCATGCCTGTCATGCCACATCCCAGAAAATGTGTATGTGTAGAGGGTGACTTTGGTGGCCATTTTTTTGTGTGCCACATGCTACTGCCCTTTTATATGCCATGATTGATTGCACCAACAATGAGCACCAGATTCAAGAGCAGCCTAAGTATTGGATGGTCAACACCTAATGATATGGCTTGATTTTTAAAAACTATCTGAGTCAAACAGCCTCTCTCTCATGCTCTCGTCATGAATGTGAACTGAGATATACTACAAGAACAAGGCTATGATTTGGTAGAAATCAAGGAAAGAAAACACAGAAGAAAGCCATACTTTGACTTAGGGTAATAAGAAGATAGAACTCAGAGAGAAGCCGAGTTTAGCTAAGGGTAAAGAGCCCTAAATATGGTCCCCCTATGGTGGCCTTAGATTCAAACTGCCTTCCACTTCCCATCTCCACAGTAAAATCTCAGTAATATAATTCAAAGCATCTCTAAAAAAAAAAATCTCATTTTTAATTTCACTAACCTAGAACTGAAACTTATCATTTCCTTCCCCTTCTGCGAAGCCTTCTATAACTTCTTAAGATTGGGTAAGGTGCCCCAATAAAGACCTTCCAAGTCTCTTTCAGCTTCTCTTATCTTTGTAGGAATAATGTTCATTGTAATGCCTATTGACATATTTCTATCTCACTTCAGACCTCAAGTTTCTTGAGGGCAGAAACCTTGTTGGTCTCCATTGGATTTCCAAGGTTTGGCGCAGTAAATATACTGTAGTATATACTTAACAGATTTTACTGAATTAATCAAAGAATGAAATTTCTACAGGAAGTCATGGGGACATAAAAGAAACAATTCAATGATGTAAGCTTTAGGGACATACCCACAACTCTTAAGAGGAAAAGAATGTAGCAGATATTGAACCCTTTGGGAGAATATTAAAATCAAGGTCTCTTATACAATGCTTGTTAAAGAAATTCAGTTCACTGAATATTTACTGTGACCTACTGTGGATCACAGTCCTTCTCCATAAGGATTTAACTAATATGGATGAGTAAGGCATGTATAATATCTCAAACACAGTGTATAATGGGATACATACGGTATAAGATAGATCATTTGGGGGAAACTGTCATCATAACTGGAGTCAGGTGACCTATATATAAATACTGATCCCACCACTTATTAGTAATAGAAACTGAGACAAAATGTTATACTAAGCTCAATCTTCCTGTATATAAAATGGAGCTAATGGTACTTATCTCATAGAAGAGTTAGGAAGAATAAATGCAACCACTGTGTGAAAGATTCTGGTGCCATAACTGGTACATAGCAGATATTCATTAAGAGTTTAGATCTTTTCCCTAATATATAAAAACTTTAATTGTACATAGTTAGCAATGTGATGGTGGGAGAAGATAGGAACTTGATCTGTGGCATTACTCCTAAATCCATTTTGCCTGTGACTATACTGGAAAAAAAAAATCTTACTATATTTGAAATTGGCTAGAGAGATGGTTTAGCTCAGTCTCACAAACCTAAACAGAAATGTAATGTGAACCACCCACGTGTAATGTTAAATTTTCTAGTAGCCACATTAAAAAAAAAACAACAACACAAAAAGGTTAGATTAATAATATGTATTATAGCCGAAACCGGTTTGGCTCAGTGGTAGAGCGTCGGTCTGCGGACTGAAGGGTCCCGGGTTCGATTCCGGTCAAGGGCATGTACATTGGTTGCGGGCACAACCCCAGTAGGGGGTGTGCAAGAGGCAGCTGGTCGATGTTTCTCTCTCATCGACGTTTCTAGCTCTCTATCTCTCTCCCTTCCTCCTCTCTGTAAAATATTAATAACATATATTTAAAAAATAATAATAATAATATGTATTATTTAACCTAATATATCTAAATTATCATGTCAATAATAATCAATATAAAACACATCAATGATATATTTTACATTCCTTTTCTCATACTATATCTTAGAAACACAATGTGTATTTTCCACTTAGAGCACATTACATCTCAAACAATCATATTGATACACTTCAAGTGTTCAATAGCCATGTATAACTAGTGACTGCTGTATTGGACAGCACAGGTCTAGCTATCAGGGGAATAGCTGTGGGGGTTACTCCACTGGAAATCAATTTTATTTAGATAGTGAATAAGAATTCAGATTCAGGAACCAGACCGGGTTCAGATTCTGTCTCTGTCACTTACCAGCTATGTGACCTTGGGCAAGTGAGTTCATCTCCTTGTGTCAAATTTCTTCCCCAATAAAGGGCTATAGTAATAGCAGCTTCCAGAGTTGGTAAGAATTAATGCATGCAAGATACTTAGAACTACATCAAGCACATAGTAAGTTGTCAATAGATATTAACTAGTGCTATTATTACAGCTCCAGAGGGGGACAGGAAGAGAGTAGCAGAGAAGTATAAAACCTATACAGGATTAGAGGTTTGCAACTTCCCTTTCAGTGCAAGGGAACTCTGCTGTCCTCTCTTACAGACCACTGGCAATCCTGGTACACAGTGTCCTAGCATAAAATGGTCCTGGAGGGTGGCAGGCCCTCACATTTGCAACATAAAGGCAATCTGAGGAGCTATGGTTCCAATTATGAAGGCAAAGCTGGCCCAGATATCATTCCCCAAAGCTTGGCAGGAAAAGCCATTTGCAACAAACCAGACCATGTCTCCCATTTTCTGACTTTCTTTCTCTGTTCAAACATTTGTAAGTCGTTTTGAATTTGAGAGAAGTGGCAGCAGCAACCGTTTTTAAAAGGCACAGCCAGGATCAAATTAAAGCAAGCCAAACATGAGTGGTCAGGGGTATTAGAATATAGAATACAAATCATAAAAATAAAGAAGAAATTAGGAGTAATAAAATTAGTGTCGCTGAAACCAGTTTGGCTGTGGTAGAGTGTTGGTCTGCGGACTGAGGGGTCCAGGGTTCGATTCTGGTCAAGGGCATGTACGTTGGTTGCGGTCACAGCCCCAGTGGGGGGTGTGCAGGGGGCGGCTGGTCGATGTTTCTCTCTCATTGACGTTTCTGGCTCTTTATCTCTCTCCCTTCCTCTCTGTAAAAAATCAATAAAATATATTTTAAAAAATTAGTGTCTGAGGAACACAAGCAATTACGTTTTCCAGGAAATAACCTCTGATTTTTACAGTTAAGAGCTATCTGTATCTCTAAACCCCTAACTGATTTTTTTCTTTTAAATCTCACTCATATGTCTATTTCTCTTTCTTGGCACTCTTGGCACAGCTTCTACAATATTGGCACAGGGCAATATAGATGCCTCCATTTATATTGAGATATTATATTTATATACAGTAAAGTGCATAAATCTTAAGTGTACAGCTTGGAGAATTTTTACATATCTCCACAGACAGGTCAACAGCATTCAGTTCAAAATATTTCCAGGGTTCTAACAGGCTCCCTTGGGCCCCTCCCAAGATAACCACTCTTCTGACCTCTCCCATAAATCAGCTTTGCCTGGTTTTGAACTTCATATAAATGATGTGACTCCCTCTCTTTCCTGAATCCTGAAGCACCTAATTAAGCATATTATAGCAGAGACAGCAGAAGAAAAGGAAGCAATAGGAAGTGATCAAGGACACATGATCTATCTCATTTATACAATAGCATGCCAAAAAGGGGCACCAGAAAAGCGACCCTGGAGAGGATGAAAGGTCCCTGAACACGCCAGCATGCTGCACTCAGGTCTTTTGATTCTGTAGGACAGCAGGCCCACAGCCACAAGGCAATGAGTTACATCATAACAAGATTCTGTTTTATCTGGAGGAAGCTTGGGGTGGGGGGCACTTGCTTCTTCTAGTGACATCTTTTTAGTTTAGCATGCAAGGTAAGAGCTGGAGACAGTCAGCTTGGGTTTGAAGCTTAGCTTTGCCATCTCCTAGCTGGGTGACCTCAGGTAAATTTCTTCACTTCTCTGTGCCTCAGTGTTCTCATCTCAAACAGGAGCTTACTAACAGTATCTACTTCGTTAAGTGTTACAAGGATTAAATGCCTACAACAGTGCTTGAAACATGATACTTCATAAAGATTAGCTATTGTTATTATTATTATATCTAGAAAATATCTTTACAGCCTTCAGGAACATCAGGAGGGAACAAGATAGACTGATGAATGTGCAGCATGCATATACAAACACATGCTCACAGGTGAACACAACACACACATGTGTAAATAGGGTGTACATAAACATTCACATGGGTGCACACATATACATGCAAGCATACTTGCACACATGCATGCACATACATATATATCTTCAACTCCCCGCTTCTCATGATATAAAAATTATCCTAACCTTCTTACAAAGCCCTTGCTCATTAAAATCAAAAGGCAGCCCTGGCCAGTTTGCTAAATGGTTAGAGCACCAGGCCTCAGATCAAAGGATCTTGGGTTGAATTCCTGATCAAGGACACATACCTGGGTTGCAGGTTAGGTCCCCATCCAGTTGGGTGCATGTAGAAGGCAACCAGTCGATGTGTTTCTCTCTCTCTCTCTCTCTCTCTCTCTCTCTCTCTCTCTCTCTCTCATCTCTTTCTCTCTCTCTCTTCCTCCCTCCCTCCCTCCCTCCCTTCCTCCTTCCCTCCCTCCCTTCCTCCTTCCCTCCCTCCTTCTCTCTCTCCCTTCCTCCATTCTCTTAATGGAGAAAGTATCCTCAGATGAGGATTAAAATAAATAGATAGATGAATAAATAAATAACCCAGAGGCAAAAGATCTAAATGAAGGAAGTTTAAAAGAGAGGGACCTCATGTATAAGAAACATATTTGCCATAAGCAGGTCTGGGGGAAACAAATGTCCTCCTCCCTGAATGCAGGAGGGGTTCACTCATTCTGAGATGACATTTTGTGATCTGGAATGTACAAAATGGCCATAAAATATTGGTGGGAGACAAGATCCATGGCCCCAAACCAGTGTGTATCCATGAGAGGAGACAGGGAGCTGAATTATTCTCATTCCTAGGAGATCAACCACTAGCTAGAAAACCAACTCATTCCAGAATATCACCTTAGAAATTCTATCCACTTCTATAATTCCATAACACCTATAGAATGTTCCATAGCCCCAGAGCTGGAGAGAGATAAGTTAAATTGCCATTAGGTAGTGTCAAGGTATCCTTGCTTCTAAAAGGAATATCTAAAAACTCTAATTATTTTTTTTCTAGACAGGGATGAAAATTTTCAGAGAAGCTTTGATTGTAGTAAAAAAAAAATGTCCTACTAAAACATTTTCTAGTATAAATACCAATATCCTGTAACATATTTCTTGCCAGCATCTCACCCAGGAGGTTACCATGGAATGAAAATATATGGTCATACTTACAACAAAAGAGGATCAAAAGGAAGCAACTCAAACCCTAATTGTAATGATCGGCTCAACAAGGCTGGGGAATAGGGAGGATGAAACAGTGGTAGAGTTAAAAGATCTCTGAAATCCCAGGAAGGCCAGTAACATACTGTATAAAATAAAGGCATACATTTCTAAGAAGAAATAGTCATATCTCTTAAGAGAAACATAGGAAGGACTTGGAATGTTTCAGATAAAACAGTTTCTTCTTGTTGTTTTATGATTAAAAATAAAGAACTAGTAAATTCTCATTCATATTCTCTCTCTCTCTCTCTCTCTCTCTCTCTCTCTCTCTCTCTCTCTCTCCCTCTCCCCCCCCCCCCGTGTGTGTGTGTGTGTGTGTGTGTGTGTGTGTGTGTGTGGCGCCAAAATCCAAATGTTATTGTTCACTCAAAATCTTCTAATGCTGTGTCTATTTGTTCTTAAAGTGCTAGCCAGCAAACGTTGTTATGAGCCAAAATTACGTGGACTTCAGCCAAAGCATATGTATGAAGACAATGAAATTTTATCTCCTTTTCCTCATCATTAATGAGCTTATTGGCTCCAAGTGCTTTAAAGTTCTCCAAAGTAGTTCTGTGGTTTATAAACACTCTAATAGCATCCCCAATAAAAACTACAATGTCTACCTGTCTCTTTGGTCCTCAGTTAGAAGATTCTATAAGAATTAGAAGTCTTATTTCCATTTAATCCTTTTTGATATAAGGGGGAGGGGGAGGGGAGTCAACCAAAGCTCACAGGTGCTAGTTAACACAATTGAATTATTTCATACAATTAAAAAAGTGTGCCTTCAAAATTAGACTATTGTGGCCCTAACACCTAGCAGAAGCAGTTTGGCTTTTTGGCAGGCAGGTAAACAGAAATTCATAAACCCAACCTAAAGAGTGAGTTTATGAAAACTCACCCCTTAGCTCTTAATTTTCTGAAAATGACCAGAGATCAGGACGTTAGACACCTAATACTGGCCTCCATTGCAGAAATATGTGGAGACCCTTCCATCTTGACAACTATGCCCACTCAGCTGTGGGCCACACAGCAGACACCAACTGGCACCCACAAACTTGAGACAGTCAAGTACACCTTTAGGACAAAAATTAAAGCCTGTTTTCCTTCAGAAGAGAAGGTAATATTTATTACAATACTTATTACATTTAATAAAAGCTGTTATGGCAGCTCATGAATCTCAAGCAAAAAATAGTTTAAATACTAATCCAAATTTTGCTATACCGAGGAAAAAATATAATACTTTAAGGGCTGTGGTAGAGGAATATTTGATGACAATAGAAGATATTCTTGTTCTAATAAGTGAAAAAAATCAGTTTACCAAGAAATATATAAACCATAAGCCCATTTTTTAAAAATATGTAACAGAAAATACTAAAGGCTAAACACTAACAGATTAAGAATAATTCTCTTTGGGTGGTAGATTTAGAGGTTATTTTATTATTTTATTTTCTTGATACTTACTTTTTAAAGTTTGGTCATTTTACAGGTCTTATGCTTCCACGTTAAGAAAAAGCTACTGTTAAATTTGGTTTTCCTCAAGTCCTAACTCTGCTCACAGTCCAAGAACAATATTTGGACAAAATCCTTCCCTACAACTACACACAACAACATGGGTGAATCTCGCAAACATAATACTGTGCAGAAGAAGCCAGGCACAAAAGAGTCCAAATGAATGGTTCATTTACCTAAAACACAAAAGCAGCAACACAATGCTAGCATGTCAGAAGTTAGGGCGGTAGTTCCCCTGGGGCTAAGTGAGTACTTAGCATTACTTAGACTCACGTTATTTTCAGGTTCTAGTTGTGTTAAGCAGGAAGGAGCTGGGAGAACTGAGTATCTGCCAACTTGTGTGGGCTGGCCAGGCAAGGAGAGCTATTTAAAAACACTTTACCTATCCCCTTATAAAAGGCAAATCTGGTGGCCAAATGAAATGCCTGCTGTACCTTGGGGGATACCATGTACACTAGGACCAGCCAACAAAATATTCTTCTGAAATTTCACAGACATGATATGAGTCTGGATTCCAGCACAGGTATCAGGAAGGAAGCATTTCCAAACTTTCTTCCCTATGCTTAGGCTTCCACTGGTTGGCAGTTGAAAATAAAGAAATGAAATGGGATATTTTTAAAAAAATAGGAACAAATAAAGCTCTTGCTGTAATGTTGCAACAACCAAAAGACAGGCAACAAGACAGTGCTGCATGAAAATAATTCACAGAGATTCCAAACCCTCACCAGCACCCGTTTCCATCATTCTCAAACTTGGAACCAAAATAAACTTCTCTTTTCAGGAAATAGGAAAATGGGAAGTCAGGAATGGCAGAGAGAAATGTGGTGAAAGGAGAAAGAAAGAGGGACTTCTGGGTGCTCATGGTTTGCTGTCTGATCCCAGTGTTGCCTCCCCCATTCCTCCCAGTTACCTGGAAACCAGGCATTGATATCTCCCCTAAAACTGTAAGGGACTGAGACACTACCAGTTAGAGTGCACATTAGAATCACCTGGGTAGCTTTTAAACATTCCCAATACTCAGGCCCACTCCAGACCCATTAATTCTGAATCTCTAGAGGTGAGATGCAGGCACCAGTATTTTTAGAAACCCTTCAGATGGATCCAGTGTGCAGCTAAGGTTGAGAATAATGGTTTAAACCAGCACATGTTAAATTTTAATGCTCAGACATTACATATAAAAAGTCAGATTCTGATTCAGTGGATCTGGGCTGGGGCCTGAGAATGTCCCCACTTGAACTAGTGATGGTATAGACCACCACCTGTCTGAGGCTACAAAGTAGTTAAAGAGTTCAAATTTCAAAAGGGGGCAGAGGTATTCTACAATCGATCTTTTTTTCTAATCCTTTCTGTCCACTTACACACAATGGGATTCCAAGTCTGTGCCCCTTTGTACTACAGCAGATGGGGGGGCCCTCCTTTTGCCCTCCTCTGCTTTAAATAGAGGCCACTGGAAGTGCAAGACACCTAGTTTCTGCAACATCAAGTCAGAGAAAGGCAGCCAGTTCCCCTAGTCCCACCCCATTAATCACTAGAGGCTGCTGGAGAAGTAACGGCTCCCTGCAGTTGGGTGGTTTACGAGGGCCTTCTATACACTCCCCTATTTGACAAGATATTAGGCACAAGCCATACCAGAGTGTGCATTAATGAGACCCACATGTAAATGCTTAAGACTAAAACTCACTTAATCCTATGTAGCTGAACAGTCTAACAAACGAATTAGCTGGTGGTATCCACTTAGGATATATGATCCAATTTACATTATGATTTCTTTCTAAGGGCTGAAGTGATTTTGACACATATAAAAATGTGGTTTCAATCACCCACAATTGCACCGTTTGAACAAGGGGGAGAGAACTGGTTTTAAAGGGCCCAGACCTGGGGAGAGCAAAGAACTAGGGGGAAAGGATATATGCGTGAATGCTGGGATGGAGAGGGGGGCTTTGGGGCATTGAGGAGCCCAGGAGACTTTCATCTCTGCTGCTGGGTCAACTTGGCCATGGGGTCACTAATCAAACATGTAGGGGTAGCCTGAAAAAAAAGAGCTGGGAGAATTTTGTATCACATCCTCCCTCAGACTGTATTCATGTCCACTGACAATTCAGGGACCCTCAAATCACTGAAAGATACTTGAGCCACGCCAAGGAGTAAGGAGAGAGTCAGGCCTCGGTGGCCATTCTAAGACCAAACAAAAGCTAAAGGGTTTATATGCTCAAAGAACCTCCATCTTGGCCTCAGCTATTGAGGGCAAGAGGGGGAAATGACAGAATACCACAGAGGGCTAGGAAGTTACTGAATGTTTATCCAATACTTCTCAGTATAGTCCTTAGCTTTTTCTCATCCCATCATTACAACGACTGAATGGGGTTGGTAATATGATTAGCCCCTTTTTACACATAAGGAAGCAGAGGCATAAAGTTGTTGATTCCAATCAGAGCAGCTCCAGAAGCCCAGTAGTTAATGAGGCTGGCTGTGGTCTCAAGCCCAGACCGCTCCCTCGGGCCTCACTGGGCCAGCAGGATTCCCTGTGGTATGTCTGAGGCAAAAGGTTGCAGCCTTTGGAATAGTCATCCAACTGCCAAGACTGTGTCCTTTAAAAGATGAATCCCACAGCTGCCTACATGAAGGAGCTCCTGATGCCACAATAGCTTGGCTCCATCTGTCCATCTGAGTCCAGGGAACACAGAAATAACTGTGTGTTATGTGTTTGGCACTGGACCAGCACTTTTCATATACCTTATCCCAAATTCTATATAGAAAAAAAGCAGGTATTGAGCAGTTGTGTAACTTTATAATGTCAGCTATCCAGGTTTTCAGTGAAGAGCATCTGCACATAAATCTGGTGATTATTTTTCCCACTCTGCAGCTACAGTATAATAATGCTAAATAATGACCTGAGCTGTCTGCAGCAGCTTTGCTTGGAAGAGCATGAAACATTCACTTATTCTCTCAACACAAATGTTCTTTTCCAGTCAAACCAAGTTCCTTGTGGATCATCAAGCAGACTGTGCCAAAGATAGCCGTATATTCATCCTCTGCTCCCCTTTCTACCTAGGCATGTGGCTGGGACACATTTCCCAGACTTCCTTCATTAGGTGGAAATGTGTACCTGAGTTCTGGCCAATGGCACGTGGGCAGAAGTAACATGTTTCTCCTTTAGACCTGGCACATAAAAACTTTCTGCACAATCCTCCATTCTCCCTTCTCTCAACTGCTGGTTAAATTCAGAAGCTCTAATGAAGGAGTTGAAGTCCCCAGGGAGTGGCAGAGTCACAGATAGAGGGATCCTGGACCCCTGAATACCTGGGTGGAGCAGAGCACTCTCTTATCAACTCACACTAAACTGCAATATAAACAAAAAATAAAACTTTACTGTGTTACACCACAAAGACTGTAGGGCTGGTTGGTTATGATAGTTAACCTATTCTAACTAATACACAAATCACATTCATTCACTCATTTCCTTTCTCTTTCACTTATAAAAACCTTACCTATTGGTTAAGTCAGTGATTTCCCAAGTGTGATTCCTACACAGCAGCAGGAATTTGTTAGTAATGCAAATTCCCAGGCCTCACTCCTGTCCTGCTCAATCAGAAACTTGGTAGGTGGGATGGGGTATAGCCATCTGGGTTTTTTCTAATTATATAAAATTATTTTATCCCTCAGTTTTATTGAGATATAATTGACATATAACATTGTATTAGTTTAAGGAACACAGCATAATGATTTATGAGAGAGAGAGATATTATTGGAATTGTGAGAAATAAATTTATATTGTTTCCATGGTGACCACAGACATTTGTGTTTTACCAAGACCTCTAAATAATTCTGCTATGTGCTTAAATTTGATATCCACTGGTTTAAATGAACTAAGATCTACTGATGAAATCTACAAAGCTATCTCCAAGTTTCATCCAGCTCTTCCTTCTCTGATATCTGTGCATAGACTCATTTCAGCCCTTAACTTCACATGGTCACTGTCATTGTGACCGCATTGCTTCCACTATACTGTATATACTTGTCCCAAGTTACCATGGGCAGGTACTCTCTCCCTTACCTATTGGTAAATGCTGGAAGGAAGGGAAGGAGGTCATACCCATAATAGAGAATAGAGCAGGACAGCCATGTCATGTCATTGATTACACCCATTCAAAAGATGGAAAGTATCAATTGCCAAAAGATAAGGTGACATGTCAGGCTATAAGTTAAGTAAACATGTTCACTTTGGGTGGGTTGATGACATCAACTACAGATTTGAATCTCAACTGCAGATAAAAGATGTCATAAGGAGGTAAGTACTTGAGTACTAGAGCCAGAATTTCTGGGTTCAAATATGGGCTTCTGCACTCACTGGCTATACAATTTCAAGCCAATTATTTAACCCCTCAGTGTCTGTTTCTTCATCTATAAAGTTGGAATAATAATGGTCCCTACCCTCACTGGGATGTGATAAAGATTTAAAGAAAATTTTGTGTAAGATGCTTAGAACAATGCCTGGTGTACAGAAAGTGCTCCTAAACTCTGAGCCTTAATTCCCTCATCTACAGAAAGGGGTGTTGCAAGAATGGAACTGAGATGATGAATGGTAGGTACTAAGCACTAGGACTGGCACAGAGGGGCCAGGTTTAGGGCTTGGGGTTTCTCCTCTCCAAAGCCTGCCTTCTTTACATCTCTAGGTCTTACTTGTGCAGAGTGAGAGAAAATACACAGATACACACTTCCAGAAAAATAGGGTGTAAATTCAGAGAGTAATCAGTTCATAGAGGGCTTGGTTTTCCCTAGGATGGGAGTGGGAGATCAGAATCAGAACAGGAACTAAACAGGTCTCCCAGAGAAATTAACGATGAGGAACAGACCCTTGGGCTCCCCAGATATCTGCTTCATTTCTGAACAAGTAACAATGATGGCACCATTGACATTGATCCAGAGAAATCTTTGTCCAACTTTGAAAAACTGCCCACAGCAGCCAGAGAGCAAAGGTTAGACACAGCCCTCCCCAGACTTGCTATTAATGGATTCAAAAAAGGAAGGGGGAGTGCTTATTTATTACCTCCTTTCAGGTCGCCCCTTCCTGAACTGAGGTGAGAGAGACAGGAAGATGAGGAATTTCCTTCTAAATCTTTTTCTTTTTTTAAGATTAAAAGCAAATTTACAAGGTCAAGAAAACCCACATGTTTACTTAATCTTAACAGGCATGCAAGAGGAGGGAGGAAGGTGGAAGTTTTAAGCTTTCCTTTTTTTTCTTATTCATTCTCTAGCATCCATCTGTCTTTGGAGTCCATATTTTCTTGAGTTTTTCTACTTAAAAACTGAAGTGTGAACTGGTACATTTGGAAGAGGAATTTGGCAAGCTCTCGCAAAGCCAAAGATACACATAGCTGCAAACCCAGCAAGTCCATCCCTATGTTGACCATGACCCACGCAGAAAGTTTAATTTCATTAAAGTTGTTTCAATTACAAGGTAACTGGATGTCAGAGTAAGCTGTGTCACCTTCTAATTGAAACAAGTTTAATGTAACATTTACCTCTTCTTGCCATGGGCCACATATTCTGATATTTTCTAATACATCATATTTCATTTTTTTCAATGCTGGTTGCAACCTATTGATTTGAGTGCGTGACCCATGAATGGGTCACAATACACTTCATGGGGGGAAAAACTGCCCTGAAAAACTCACACATATATGCATGAAATTGAAAATGACATACGTTCAGTGAAGCATTGTTTGGAAAAGGAAAAATTAGAAACAACTTACGAGTCTATCAACAGGAGAATAGATAAATAAACAGAAGTACTTTCATTACAGCAATTAAAAATGAATCAAGTAGAGCTACAAGTAACAGCTCCATACATAATGTGAAGCAAAAAAGGCAAGTTGCAGAAAGATAATTCAGTATAAAACAATTTATACAAATTTTAAATCAAGCAAAATAATACTAGATGCTGCTTAGGAACACATGCAGATATAGGGTGGGTCAAAATAGGTTTATAGGTTTGAATACATAAAACAGTTTAATCTTGTGTTATTTGGTAATATTTATTAATTATTGTATTATTTTCTATACTAACAACTATAAACTTACTTTTGCCTCACCCTGTATATAGAAAGACATGAGTGGGAGTTATTAACACCAAATTTCAGAGTATAGTTGAAGGTGGTGATGATATTTGTGTGTGTGTTTGCCAGTCAAGTAAATCCCCAAACTATTTTCCTGCTTGGACCAGAGCCAGCGACCATAGAACACAGGAGGAAAAGTGGAGGGGAAACTTGTACATGGAGGGTGCGTGAGAGCATTGTTTTGATCTCATTTTCCATTGCCTGAAATGTATTTTAGAGACAATGAGTGTGGCATTCTAGGAAAAGAAGTTCTGACGGGCCCCATTCAGAAGTGTTAAGAGAAAGTACCCAATTAAGCTGAAAATGCTATGTGGCCTTTCTCCAGGGCTTCCCTGTACAGGTGGCAAACATGGCTGGAAGACCTTTCTGAAGAAGCTTGGTATTACACTGTCAAAGGAGTGGGGGCAACAGAAGTTCTGGAACCTTTTTTAAAAATAAAAACATAATGTGGTATAACACTTGGAGACACAAAAAGTACAGTTAATCCTCTCACCTGTATCCCCAGGTAGACCAAGCTAATAACTCACAGCACTTCTGAGTGAGTAAATAACAGGCCTCAGAATCCTTTTCAACACAGTGTTTTCACAGCCACTATCAAACTATAAAGACTAGCATGCAATCAAAAACCTGCCTGCCATCTCTAGTATGATAATGAGTTTACCCCAAGCGTCAGGAAACCAGGTTTCTAGTCCTGGCTTTGCTACTAAGCAGTTGTGTGACCTTAAACCAGGCACTTGAACTTTCAGGTCTTCTGTTTTCTCAGGTTCCAAATGGGAGTACTATGAGATAAGGGCCATTGAATTGGAGTAAGGGGCTATTTCTACAGAGAACCCAAGTTGGCTCTTGGACATTTTGGATTCCAGAAGGTTTCCCTGCCCTCCATCGCTCATTTTTCCTGTGTGGCAATGGGGACTTGGGCGTTCAACTGGATGTCACTTTCAAATATCTGAGAAAGCATAAGTCAAGCCCCATACTGTCATAGTGACTGATCACCCACAGTGGCAGTCAATGGGGAGTGGCTTGGTTTTGTTGTTTTGTTTTGGTTTGGTTTTTAGCATAAATGTTTATCTAGAATCTTCTGGCAAAATGGCTGCAGTATATAATCAGAGATATTCACTACAACTTTATTTTTTAGGAAGTTTCTGGATATTCATTTAAATCCACAAGGTAAGTGTCCAGATATAATTTACAAAGCTTTGTTCCCACACCCAGCATCCAAGATGCCTAGAAAACTCTGTGCCCAAGAGGGCACCACAAGAGGACACAGCTCAGATACAGAGGAGAGGTGGAGATTTTTTTCCCCTTACTGTCTGAGGAAAACCCAATAACCATGGTTTTTCTGTGAGAAAAATAGTAAAAATGGTCTGAACTTTTCCTTCAGTTTTTTTCCCCCTTAAACAAGCTATCATCTATATGTGGGATGATCCTCCCCGCAAACATCACAGCCATCTGAGAGACACAAGCCCGACTTCGATTCAATATCCAGCCCCAACATTTTACCCCTCCCGTTTGGTAGTTTGAATGACAAAATCGTAAGGTTATGTCTTTATGTTTTCCAAATAGGAGCAAAGTGTTTGCTTTTCGTGTTAGGGTAATTCTTTATGGGTAAGCAGGTTAGTATTTGCTACCAAGGATGTTCCAGGGCTTCCAAACACATGAGTGGCAGGGGAAGTACATGAGCAGATGTGTATACAGGCAATCGGATGGGGAAGCATGAGGCCTACAGAAAGCAAGTCTATCTAGCATGCAGGCCTAGGGCCCAGGGAACAGACTGACAGGCCCAAGGGGCAAGAAACAACAACCTGTGGATCCCTCCATTATGGGCAGGACCCCATGCTGACCAGACAAATCCCAGGAGTTCTTTCTCACTCACTGGCTTACTAAATGGTGAGCTGACAGTTCTGAGGCTGCACCTGCACCCTGCCTGGCCCCAGGGAAAAGCAGACTCCAGTCAGTCTAGACCAGAGCCTGCACTTTGGCCCTCCTCTGAGTAAGAAATCAGAGAGATAGGCGGGTTTTTATTTATGCCATCCTTGTTCTTGCCCTACCTTCCCCCAAACCACCAAAGGCAATGAGATAATTAGACCCTGCGGGAGGAGTTTCGGTGTTGGTGAAACCCCGCCAGGCTGAGAGCTCTGGAGAGAAGTGATTCTTCCCGAAACCCAGAAGAAATAGCTCCTGGGAATTGGCTCCTCCTCAACTAAGCATTTCCAATCCCCCCCACCCCCTGTCCTACCCCCACTGACTCAAGCCTCAGCGTGGAAGCAACTCCATTCTGGAATGCTTTCAGTCCCTCACACACACCCACACACTGGCCTCTTTTTGAAGCTGCTACTCTAGTGATTCTCGACCTTGGCTATGCATCAGAATCACCTGGGAAGCTTCTTTGAAAAGCCAAACAAACCAATGCCTGGACTTATCCCCCCCCAACCCCAGCAGCTTCTGAGTTAGTTGGCCAAATCTACCCAAAGTGGCTCCAAAATTCAGTTAAGGCTGAGACCCACTGAGCCTAGCACACACCCATACCACTGCCCTGCCTTTCTTCAGTTAGCTAAATCGTAATACTCCTCCTGCAGATCTCAATATAAATACCATTTCGTTTCTGGAAACTTTTCTTGCCCTCCCAGATCGGCATAGGCCTCTAGCAATGTGCTCCCACAGCACACCTACTTTCTCCCACATAGTCCTCAGATTGCATGCAATGTGCACATTAAATTGCCTGTCTTCTGACAAATGCCAGCTACTAAAGGACAGGGATGAATTCTGGTGTTTTTCATCACCACAGCTCCTGTGCCCAACATAATGCCAGACCCAAGAGAGATGCTTAATAAAAAAAAAAAAAAAATTAAAAAAATTAAAAAATTAAAAAAACTGAACAAATGATTGCCCTTGACTTATTCAGTGTCAGTCCCTTCCCTAGGACACACTGATAGCAATTTTTAGTCAAGCATTTTCCAAACCACAGTAAAATACCCTGCCCCTCCTTAAGACAACTGAGAGAGGACATTTCCAGTTTGATTTTTGTGGCAAAGATTGACTAGTTTTTCTCAAACCTTTTGCCTTTCCTCTCAGCACAGTGCTAGACAATGCTTCTCAGCCTCCCTGTGGCTAGTTGTAACCATGAACTGAGGTTGGCCAATAGAATGTGGGTGGGAGTGATAAGCAGCATTTCTAGCCCTGGACCATAAAAACTGCCCTCACACTCCCCAACCCTGGCTGTCTCTCATTTCTTGACTGCTGGCTGAATCTGAGGATCCAGTAGAGAATTCTGAGGACCTTCGGGAGGGTGTAGCCACAAGACAGAAGGAGCCTGGATCCTTGAGTGACCATGTGTAGCACAGCACCCTCCTCCATTCCCTACCAACCCACATTAAAGTGTAGCGTTAGTGAGAAACGATTTTCTGGGATAAGTCACTGGGGTTTGAGTGCGTCACAGTAGTTGGCTTACTATGGATAATGTATTAAAAATTTCTTTGCCAGTTTACCCAAACTTCAGGGTACACATAATCCATAAACTCCAAGGTCAAAGTGAGAAAAGTCATCTTGATCTGGTCCATACTATTGTTTCGATATACATGGCTTTTTTCTATAGAATATGTGAGAAGTAGTTCAATGTAACACACTTCCCTACTTCTCAGCTAGGCCAAAAGTTACTGGATCCTAAATAAAACAGGACAATCTATGCAAGTGCCAGTTGGCATGTACTGCCTCACCTGTCCTCTGGGCATCCAGGAAGGAGCACAGCCTGTGTATTGACCAAGCCTGCTCTATTCTGGACCGCTGGCCAAGTAACTTCTCTTTCTCTCTAACCAGCCAAGTCGAAAAAGAGATAGTCCTCAGCTTCCCACTAGACAACCATAGAATTCCCAACCATGAACCAAAGAAGCACAGTAACAGAGATTATCTTCAAAATCCAAGACCCAATGCAAATAATTAATTATTTTTCAGGCAGAACCCAATGTTTTCTGTGTGCTTTTATTAAACACACACATACACACACACACACACACACACACACACACACACACCACAGTTGAAAGAATTCAAAGCAGAATGAAACCTATATATTTTCTAAAATTGTTCAACTCCAATAAAACTTTAACATCAACCTGTTCTTTGAACTGAACTCACATTTTTATTTATTATGAGTCTCTGGCTCCCACTGTTACCCACCTCTTTAACTTTTACCTTTATCACTTCCTTTAGGAAAAAAGAAAGCCATATGCCATGAAATTGTTGAAAGGATACCCTCTCTGTGCGCATATGTCTCTGTGTTTGCATCCAGTAAAAAACACTTGGCAATTTAATGGTTTAAGACCATGGTTTCCAAAGGGGATTAATTATTTACCAAATATTTATTGCCCTCCATGCAAAGCCTCACAGGAAATACCAATACAATTGACCCAGGCTCTACTCTCCAAGGGCTGACCATCTGGATAAGGGAGTTACATTTAAAGCGCAATTAACTCCAATAAAGGTTAAATGTGAAAAACTCCATAAAAGGGGGTGGAGACAAAGAATATCAAAGTCTTGAGAGGAATGGATTGCTCCCATATGGGAAAATACATTCACTCATTCAAGAATTAATTCATTCAACAAGTATTTATTGCATATTTATTATTATATGCCAGGCATGATGCTTTGTACCATGCACCCAGTAGTGAGCAAGACAGACACTCACACAAATGCAGCTTCATAGAAGAGGTGAAATCTGAGCTGGGCCAACATTTGATGATAATAATAATAACAAATACAGTTAAGTGTTGACCAAGTACCTTCTAAGTGTATTACATCTGTCAACCTATTTTATCTGCCCAACAACTGCATGAGGTAGCTTTTCTTATTCCTATTTTATAGATGAGAACACTGAACCCCAAGAGTCCAAACCACTTGCCCAGAGTCATCCAAAGCTGGGTTTAGCCCCAGGCATTCCATCTCCATGACCCTCAATCTTATCTGCTACACCCTAAATCATAGATGGTTTTGAATTTCAGGTCAAGGAATTTCAAGCCCAGTTTTTGCCATGATCTGAGCCACTGCTACACACTGAAGACACATAAATGAAACTTGGAGCTAAAACCTGCAGATGATGTAAGTCAGGGAAGGCATCCCACCCCAAATTCAGGTCAGTTCAACAAAGCAGGAGAAATTTGTTCTGTGTAACCCAGAACATAAGTGGTGAAAGTTTCCCTTGGCATTATAAGACCCTTTTGTCATTTAACAATTAAAGCCCATGGGAAGGGGTCCTATATAAGAAGTGAAGGCTTTTCCAGTATGATGATGTGATTATGGTTTAAAGATAATTTCTCCTAGGTGTGCCATGTTCCTCCTCACCGGCACACACACACACACACACACACACACACACACACACACACACACCTCCTATTTTTTATGAAATAGGAATCCATTAAACATCTTATTAAACTGTTGAATTTTAAAAATAAAAAAGCATGGCCCTCCAGTCAAGGCCCAGACACCACACCAATAACAGATATGAAACGAAGGACCCAATTAAAGAGGGCTGGCAACGGTGAGGCTATAACTTGGGCCATTGTTTAAGGAAGGGAACTTATGAAAGGCAGTTCCAGATGAGACAGGAGCTAACAGAGCTGAACAGCTGGTTTGTGTTCCCTGCACATACAAGCTGACAGTCCATCAAGCACTCTAGCGGGTTGTGTTTCACAGACATCCCTCGTGAGAGGTCAAAAATCAAAAAATTCCTACCTCTGGCCAGGATCACAAACCCAAGAGGGTTGTTAGTCTCTGGAAAACAAGAACACAAAAGGCTGAAGAAGACGCGATTGTTGTGCCCTCACTGCTGAGATCTACCAACATTTATCCCATAATAACTTAACTCCTCCCCCATTTCCTACCTCCAATCCTCACAGAACAATAACAGGTCAAAAATGCATAACCAGTTATTCCAAAGGTCACATGGAGTGACCGTATGACCCAACAATTCACTCATAGGCACACAGACCAAAAAGAAACAAGAATACATATTCACACCGCAGATGGTTTTAGCAGCATAATGGTCAAAAGGTAGGACAACAGATGAATGGATAAACAAAATGTGGCACATCCACACAATGAAATATTATTCAGCTATAAAACGAATGATATACTGTTATATGCTACAACATGGATGAACCTTCAAAAATTATACTAAGTGAAGGAAGCCAGACATAAAGGGTCATTTATTGTGTGATTCTATTTACATGAAGTGTCCAGAATAATCAAATCCATAGAGACAGAAAGTAGAATAGTGGTTGCTGGGACAGATGGGGATGAAGAGTGGCTGCTAATGAGTAAAGAGTTTCTTTCTTCGGTAATAAAAATGTTCTAAAATTGACTGTAGTGATGACTACACAACTATGTGAATATACTAAAAACAATGGAACTGTATGCTTTAAATGCATGAATTATATATCAACAAAGCTGTCATTTTAAATGCTTTAAAAAATAAGCTCTCTATTCAATGAATTTTTAGCATCCAGTAAAAATTTAAGTGACCAAATTAAAGAAAAAGAAAAACAGAAAGAAATGTGACAGGGACCACTACTAGTCTCTGGATATTAAAGGATGTCCACCCATCCACCCTCTTCTTCCCTTGGCTTCTTTTATGAGTTCCCCAGCCTTTAGCCAAATTAACCAAAGAGGGCTATGGGAAGAAGGCAGCAAGTTCTGTAAGCCAGGCTGCTTTGAAGGGAGAGAACTGGGACCAAAGGCCCCCAGACAGTTATGGTGAGAAGTTCTGTGATACCATCTGGAGAACATTCTCACCATAAACACCTCAGGTATGAGAGAACCATTTTACAACTATCAGTACTAACAGCAACTCAGCAATAACCTGATCTCAGGAGCAGGGTTAACAAGTTGCCAGGGGCCACAGCTCAAGGACAGAAGAGTCTCTCTGTGCCATTTCTTTCCTTAGGCATAGATCCTAGGTTTGTCTGATTGCCCCAGAGTGGTAACAGCCACAGTGCCCTTATGGCGATGCTTTCTTCCCAATCAAGCATTTACTTTTTTTTCTCATCTTAAATCTTGTGATTGGCAGGACACATTCCTAATAGGTGATAAAATGTTGTACATGTGTGTCTCAGACAGAAAACAGAATGGAATTATAAGACTGGCCTAAAAAACCAATAAAGTTCCCCTTCTCCAATTTCTCTGAAGGCCTTACTAGATTTGATTCTCAGCAAGGCTCCTAAGATGCCTTGAAACTGCCCACAGAAACACTTGATGCTACTGTGGACCAAATCAAAGGGAATTAAACATTAAAGCACTTGGATAACATTACAGGTTTGTGATACCGTGTTTCCCCGAAAATAAGACATCCTCCGAAAATAAGACCTAGCACATGGAAAGATAAGACATCCCCTGAAAATAAGACCTAGCGCAACTTTGGGAGAAAAAAATTAATATAAGACACTGTCTTATTTTTTGGGAAACAGGGTAGTTTGAGCTGTAACACATATGCGTGTGCATACACACAGAGGCAGATGCATGTTTTCTTTAACAGGCTTCAATAGCCTTCATTATGAATTTTCCCCCATAATAAGGAGGTTGAGCTGCTTGGATAACACTGGGAGTTTCTTGCCATGCCTTCTTTCAGAATCCTATGAAAATCTCTATATGATTCCCACAAGTGTTTGCATTGGTTATTAATGGTGACTATTTCCCTATGTCTGCATTTGTCACCTCTATATATGCGTGTGTGTACCTGATATACAGTACCTAAAGCACAGAAGATATTAAATAAATATTTGATAAATTCAGTTGAAGTTGGAATTCAAGAGAAGATGAGGGAATAGGCAGAAGCTTTGGTTGGGGACTAAGTTACTTTAATTTGACATAATTGTGTGGGTATGCATGTACACAGAGACACACACAAACACAAAATCAAGGATAGAAAGGACCTTAAAAGATTTGAATCCAAGAATTTCCAAAAGGTTATTAACTCATTCTTCAACTCAACATTGTTGAACTGGGGTTCACCTACCACTGGGTACCCAAAGACTTTCTGGCAGTATAGGGACAAATGGATAGCTTTAAGAGATTCAATTTCTAGATCTTCAGCTTTCATATGTTGCCCCACTAAAGCTAATCTGTCAGATATGTGGTCCCCTGCTTCTCAGTCTTCTTTCACTGCTCTCCCTTTCTCCTTTACTAAAAAGAAAAGAAAAAAAAGGTATATTTTGCCCACCAATCCTCAATCTTACCAAGGAGCAGAAAATTCCTGGTACCCAGAAGGATAATATAAGACAGCATCAGTATAGAGGGAGAATTTCAAGAGTAAATCAAAGAAACCTTCAATGAGAAATAGTGAAGGCTACAGAGCCATATTTTGTTTAGGGGACAAATTCATAGCACAGCTTTGTACCTTATATATTTATCTAGCCATTGAGCAACCCATTCATCCTAGAATCAAAACTCAGAAGGGAGAAGATTGGTCAAGCACACATTTTAACACATTCAATTGAATCAACAAATAAAGTCAATTCTTTTTACTGACAAAAAGCCAGTCTGGTTTGGCTAGCTGGTTTGACAATAAGAAATGGCTTCTCCAATTAGGGCATATAACAGACCTTTTTCATAAACTGAAAGATTTTTATAAAGATATACTTAAAGCATGTGTATGATATACACCAGTGTTTTTCAGACTTTAATGTGCACATAAATCACCTGGGAATCTTATTAAAATGCTGATTCTGATTTAGTGAGACTAGGGAAGGATTTGAGATTCTGCATTTCTAACAAGTTCCCAGGGGATGCTGATGTTGCTGGTCCATGAATCACACTTTGAGCAGTGAGAATATACAATGTTCTGGAGAATACATTTTTCAATAAATTAAAGTTATCAAAAATTCAGATATCAAATGTAAAATGTACAAGGCGGATCCTTAACTTTTAAACACATATTTTGGAAGTATTCCACCAAGAAAAGTTTGAAAAACTCTGAGTTTGGGCCACAATTGGTGGTCTGAATCTAAGAGGTTTGCAGTTAGCCTCTGTTGTGTGTACAGGCCAAAACATTATTTTTCTCTGAAGTTGTATCCTAGAGGAATGTACTTCTTTTCCAGCCCTTCACACAGCTTATGCTTTCGGTGGAAGATTCAAGGACTCAAACCTTCAGCTGTGGAAATCATGGCTGCAGCCAAAAAGCACAAACAATCCAGTTGGAATGGTAGGGTAACCAACCCTACAAATAGTCAGAAAAGCATTCAGGATTCCTGATTCAAGAACAAATGGTCACATAAACACAATCACAGTAACTACTGGCACATGTCATTTGTCATAGAGGGCTTATCCCATGGATACCTATTTCTGCAAATGCTGAAATAAGGGCCTATGTGTCTTGACAAGGTTCTAAGTAAAATCACACTTACCAAGTTTGTGGTCAATCCTAATTCCCTATCAGCCCCTCTTTTCCTTCTATGCATCCCATAAAGGTGAATTTTATCCCATCTACTATTCCATTAAGTCAACCCTCAATCCCCAATACAAACCCACACCACTATTCTTTTAAATGATTTTTAAGAGAAAGCCTTATTTTAACGTGTATTGTAAAATATTCTGGACTAGCAAAAATCTATGCAGCTCTTCTGTTGACAAGTCAGCCATGCCAAGCACAGCAAGCAATCTGGGGCTATATACATCACACTAATATAAAAACTGGAACTTCTTTAAAACAGGAATTAGCCTATTTTCTGATCAAGAAAAGATAAATCAATAATTCCAGACCCTCAGTTCACCTCCATCATAAACCTCTTATAAAGCAAGCACACTCACACAACCTTCCTTGGCGGGTCACCATGAAGGGTACTAACAGCTGCCTTGAGTGCTTTGACACCTCCAAATAAAAGGAACTAATTAGTGATGGTTTTCACCTGGAGTAGCCCCATTCATTCATGCTGGAAAAGTCTAGATAGAAGTGAAATTCTTGGGAGCCCAAGGTCCAGACAGAAAATGAGAAAGCTTTGAAGGGTCCCAAGCCTTTAAAATACATGACATTTCCTAGTAGCTAAGCACTCATCAAAGCACAGCATGTGAAAGCTAAAAGGAAACTTAGAAATCATCTAATGATCCATATTATTTTTTATTATAGTGAAGAGGAAGCTGAAGACTAAAAAGGTAAAATGACCTGCCATATAGCTTATTAGCGAAAGGAACAGAATGCTCACCCTGACGTCTTCTGCCACACGGCCCACACCACAATGCTCTCTCTCAAGCTCAGTATAGTAAATGAGAGGAAAAGGAGCAGTTTGCCTTACACAACCAGTGCATACAATGAAAGCACAGAAAAGAGAGTTTCTTCCCCCTTAAGCCAGTGGTCGGCAAACTCATTAGTCAACAGAGCCAAATATCAAAGTACAATGATTGAAATTTCTTTTGAGAGCTGAAAATCGACTTCTGCGCATGGGCCACGAAGTTTCAATCACACTGTAAGTGTGCGTCCATATGTGGTATTTTGTGCAAGAGCCACACTCAAGGGACTTAAGAACTGCATGTGGCTCGCGAGCTGCAGTTTGCCGACCACTGCCTTAAGCTAAACAGGCCATCATTAAGGCTAGGAGATGTGAGGGGTGAGAATAACTTCCTATGTGTGCTATTAGATGTTTAACAAACAGCTTGGATGTTAGGGAGCCCTGATTTGCAGCATTTGCCAATTTCTGTGATGTCATTACTCTCACCATGTTAGATATCAAGACACCAATGACGTCATTGAAAGCAAGTTAGGAAGAGATGTCACAGTCAGTTTTTCACTGCTGGCACAAGCTGATGCAGCATGCCACTTTAGTTTCTAAGAAATTAAAATCACTTGGGTTGGAGAATGGAATGACCTTTGCTTCACAAGGAAAATACATTGAGGTTTCTGAGAAAAATTCAGGCAGCACTCTCTCCCTCAGTCATTTAAACACTAAAGTCTCCAGTTCCAATGTCCATGGGACCCAGAGAGAACCAAAGTTATTTGGTTCATCCTGCCTGCATCTCTGATGACTCCACAAAGGAGTGTTGAGAGGTGAAATCAACATAACCTATTTTAATGCTCAGGGTAACCAAGCATTCCTCTCCCAGCAGCAATTGGATCCAATTTCTAAGGTGATGCATGAGCTCAGACGTTCATCTTTGCCAATGTCAATGGAGGTGCTTGAATTCAGCCTCAGACACCCCTCCACAGGTCTCATAAGCCAGAGGGAAAACATGAAAAACCAAATCCCTCCTCAATTTCCTTTTGCTAGAAGATTTCCAAGGCTATAGGCAGCAACTCATCAGGGAAAGTTCTTAACCTGTTTTTTCTCTTTGCCAAACATTGATTGGCTAATAAAGAAAAAAAAAATCGGTGTATAAACAAAGGTGGCTGATGACATCCAAGAGTCTGCAGCAATTATTCTACATTGTTCTGACAGCTAACAAATGGAATAGCTCTTAGGAAGCATGCTTAAGCAGCAGCTGGGATATATAATGGACATTTTTCTGCAAGTTTGACAGGTTGAGTTCCATCATGGTTGAGCTACACTCACCGGACACCAATCAAAATGAACTCTGCCATTCCTAGGAAGATTGCCAAGAGGCCTTTGAAAAGAAGTGAATACGGAACCTTGGTTTCGAAATGGAGATGAATAAATACAAGACAGATCATAAGCAGACCTTATTTAAAGAGAAAAACCTATAAATGCCAGCCTCTCAGCTTTCTACCCATTTTCTTGACCCTATGATCTGCCCTACCAAAATGACATAAGCATAACCCTTTCCAGAGAGTCACTTGGGAAGAGATCCTACCGTATGTTGCCTATTGGTCTTTAGTCTCACCCCCCCCCCCAACACACACACACACACACACACACACACACACACACACACACACACACACTAAAGTCAACAGGAATATACAGGATACTTTGCCTTATACAAAGATTCACTTTAACCATCGTTTAAATTACAAACTGCACGAATCCTTAAAATAACCTGATTTACCAAAATTTGATTTGCCCTCAGTGTTTCAGGAGCATACCCATTCTCTAAAGCAAAGTGATTTTTAAAATCAATGACCAGGGAAAATTTGAGAAATAATTGCATAGAATTTTTAAGATTAAAAGATTCAAATCAACAAATGACTGATTACTCTTAGTACTATTATTTTTCTTTTTTCAGGCTCAGGGGAGCTATTACAAATAAACGTGCCTAGAATAGATTCTGAAAAGGTTGCAAGGTATAAAGAAGCTACCAGTGTAAGAGGCATAGACATGCTTCTCGACAAAGCCCTGCATCCAGCCCCCTCACTGAAAACTCCATCTTAATACACAAACCTTAGGACAGCAAAGGACAAATTGATGAGCTGCAATTGGCATGCCCAATAAATCCATCCTCACATGGAATCCCTCTATTAAATCTGGGCTGGAAAGGAGAAATTTACCTTATGGAAGACATAATTGGAAGGAATGACAGCCTCGAGGAGCAAGCTACTATTAAGTCAGTGGAAATTCTATTCCTGTTGTAAAAGTAAGGGGAATACACAGCATTTTTCTCTCAGGTTCTCTCTCCCCTGAGGCTTCTCACCTGTCATAACTTCAAAAATTACTCCATTTCAAGAAATCCTTCCAACTCAAGGCCAACTGGCTTGACCTCTTCTAACCTCATCTCCTCCCTCCACCCCATAGTAGATTAAGCTCACCATGGGCAACCACCAGAACTTGATAATTAAAATATTCTGAGCTAAAGATCTTCAGAAGTCATGCCAACTGATAAACCAAATTAGTACCAAGGCATAAAATAAAGCGGCACTGTCTTTGTTCTGTACTGATCAGTGCATCCACCTGCCCACTGAGAAAGCACTTTGCTCCAAGAAACACACTTAAAAGTCAAGGGAAACACAACTGTTGAAAAGACAATGAGGAAAGTAAGGGCATTTCCAGCAAGCACTGGCTGCCTTTCCTTAATACTACTTAGCACTTCCACAAGCCTTTTCAACTTCAAAGCACTTGAAGAACATTAGCTAATTAATCCTCCCAACAGCCCTGCAAGGTGAGGAAGGATTATCTCCATTTCACAGATGGAGAAATGGAATATTTTGAACACAGGCATAAAACCCAGTGACAGACACAATTGGCAGAAACTGGGCTGGGTTCTTCCCGGTGTCTTTGATGCCTACCCAAGTCTTCCAAGGTATCTCATCCCCAACATGAGTACTGCCAAAGGCTCCTAACCAGGAGGCAGCTGAGCAGACAGGGGGCCAGAGGCAAGACAGACAAGGCTCTCATGCTAACTCTTCCAAATCTATAATTAACTCATTACTTCACCGGACTGTCTGGTTAGGGGAGGTCCTTTTTGAAGGTTAGATGAAAGAGGAGGAGATGCCTTCTCAAATTGTCTTCTGAGCAATGATTCTGATATTGCTCTCTCTAATGTATCTACTCTGGTTGATATTTTAAATTAATGTTGAAGACAGCACATGAAATGATGACAACCATCTTAAATCCTTCCTGGAACCAAGGCAGGTCCTAAACAAATAAATGGAAATGCAGCCGAAGCCGGTTTGGCTCAGCGGTAGAGCGTTGGTCTGAGGACTGAAAGGTCCCAGGTTTGATTCCGGTCAAGGGCATGTATATTGGTTGCAGGCACATCCCCAGTAGGGGGTGTGCAAGAGGCAGCTGGTTGATGTTTCTCTCTCATCGACGTTTCTAGCTCTCTATCTCTCTCCCTTCCTCTTTGTAAAAAAATCAATAAAATATATTTTTTTTAAAAAAAAAAAAAAAGAAAGAAAAGAAAATCCACTGGCATTGTGCTTTTATTATTCAAGTTTTTTTTTTTCATATTTTAGGACAAGAATTTCTCTGATCAAACTCTAGCTGCAAATGCCGATTGGAACTCTGGTCAAAATCTCATAATAAAATACAGTATAGGAACTTTATGCCTCTCCCTGGACTGTTTACTCAAGGCATAATTCTAAACTGTGATGGTCTTAGAAGTTCTTGAATTTTTAAAAGATCTAAAAATCACTTGGAGATTCAAAACTACCAACAGATTCTTAAGAATTATCACTTTTAAGTTTGACTATTTGCCCTGTCCATAGCTACCATAAAAGCGTACCAATTTCTACCTTGTTACTTTCTTTCATACTGTTTTCCAGTATGAAATCTGTGATTTGCTTATCCAGGTACATAACAAAAGGAGAACTTGAAGACCACCTCTCTTTTTCCTCCAAAGGTTCTTCCTAACAGAAGAACACAGTTAATATTCAAAAAAGTTCATGAACTAAAATATAGGAAGCAGTAGCAGTATGTTTAAAACAGTGGTTTTCAACAAGGGTGATTCTGGTAATGTGTGGAGACAGTTTTTTGTTATCATAACTGGGGGATAGGGGTGCTACTGGCTTCTAGTGGGTAGAAGCCAGGGATGCTGCTAAGCATCCTACAGTACATAGCATAGTGCCCACAACGAAGAGTTTCCCAGCCCCAAATGTCAATAGTACCTATAGTGAGAAACTGGATTAGAAGAGAACTATCTAGATGAAGCACACGCTGAGCACATAGTAAGTAGATTTTCAATAAAAACTGACAGATTGATGGACTGAATCATTAGCTGCCTCTATCACTGTTGTCAAAACAAAGAAGTCAGGCAAACCCAACTTAGAGCAACTCAGGTAGTAATTTCACTGTCTTAGAACTTAGGCAGAAACCTTGATAAATGTGTCTGTGAATAAAAGCATAAAGTATATTTACTTTAAATGAGGTGTAAGAGATTTGATTGCAAGGATCATTTCTTATACTTCTTTAATCCCCAGTGATGCTTTGAATATAGTAGATATGAGTTTTTGTTACTTAATTGATTTTTATGGACCTCAGTAACATCATAGGGGAGGGGGCAAACTAGCAAATATAAACGGAAAAATAGAAGATGTTAGCTCAATCTTATTATGGTTTTAAGATAACACATGTAGGGAAGTGGTCAAAAATCAGTCATTATATAAAAATACAGCGCAGCTATCCAAACAAACAAATAAAATAGCTCTTCAATATACAACAATATAGATAAATACCATAGGCATAACATTCATCCAAAGAAGCCTCAACACAAGGTGCATACTGTATGATTCCATTTGTATGAAGTTCAAAAATAAGCAAAATGAATCTATGATGGAGGTAAGAATAGTGGTTACTGTTGTGGGAAGTGAGGTATAACTATTGATTGAAAAGGTGCACAAGGAAACTTTCTGGAACACTGGAAATGTTCCATATCTGGATCTGGGTTGGTGGTCAGGTGTATGTTTATAGACACAAAAAATTGTCATATTTGTTCACATTCCTGTATGTCAGTTATACCTTGTTTTTAAAACAGAGAACATTAAATTTTTTGTTGTTGTTGCAATGGTAAATGGGGTTGTTTGTTTGGTTTTCCTTTCTGAGAGTTCATTATTAGTGTATAAAAATGCCATATATTTCTGGGTATTAATTTTATATCCTTTCATGTTGTCCAATTTATTAAATTGTAGTTTTCTGGTGGAGTCTTTAGGGTTTTCTATATACAGTATCATGTTATCTGCCAATAGAGTCACTTTTACTTCCTCCTTTCAAATTTAAGTGCCTTTTCTTTCTTCTTGTTGTCTGATGGCGATTGCTAGCACTTCTACTACTATATCAAACAGGAGTGGTGAAAGGGGGCATCCCTGTCTTATTCCTGTTCTTATGGGAAATGGTTTTAGCTTTTGTCCATTGAGTATGATGTTGGCTGTAGGTTTGTCATATAAGGCTTTTATTATGTTGAGTTATGATCCCTCTATTCCCACTTTGCTGAGAGTTTTTATCAAGAAGGGGTGTTGGATTTTGTCAAATGTTTTTTTCTGCATCAATTGATATGATGTGATTTTTGTCTCTCAGTTTGTTTATGTGATGAATCACATTCATTGATTTGTGAATCTTGTACCAGCCTTGAATCCCTGGAATAAATCCCACTTGGTCATGGTGTATGACCTTTCTAGTGTAGTACTGGATCCAATTTGCTAGAATTTTATTGAAGATTTCAACATCTATGTTCATCAGGGACATTAGCCTGTAATTCTCTTTGTAGTCTTTATCTGGTTTTAGAATTAGGGTAGTGCTGGCCTCATAGAAAGAGCTTGGGAGTGGCCGAAACCGGTTTGGCTCAGTGGTAGAGTGTCGGTCTGTGGACTGAAGGGTCCCTGGTTCAATTCCGGTCAGGGGCATGTAACTTGGTTGTGGGCACATCCCCCGTGGGGGGTGTGCAAGAGGCAGCTGGTCAATGTTTCTCTCTCGACGTTTCTAGCTCTCTGTCTCTCTCCCTTCCTCTCTGTAAAATATCAATAAAATATATTTTTAAAAAAGAAAGAAAGAAAGAGCTTGGGAGTGTTCTTTCTTTCTGAGTTTTTTGGAGTAGTTTGAGGAGGATGGGTATTAAGTCTTCTTTGAATGTTTGTTAAAACCCTCCTGTGAGCCCATCTGACCCAGGGCTTTTGTTTGCTGGGAGTTTCTTTTTATTTTATTACAGCTTCAATTTCATCAATAGTTATTGGTCTATTCTGGCTTTAGGGAATCAAAAAAGACCCTAAATAGCTGCAGCAATCTTGAGAAAGAAAAACAAAGTTGGAAGAATAACAATACCAGATTTCAAGTTGTACTACAAAGCCACTATACTCAAAATAGCCTGGTATTGGCACAAGAACAGGTACATAGAACAATTGAACAGAACAGAGAACTCAGAAATCAACTCAAGTCATTATGCTCATTTAATATTTGACATAGGAGGCAAGAGCATACAATGGAGTCTCTTCAATAAATGGTGTTGGGAAAATTGGACAGATACATGCAAAAAATGAAACTAGACCACCAACTTACACCATACACAAAAATAAACTCAAAATGGATAAAGACTGCTAAAACCGGTTTGGCTCAGTGGATAGAGCATAGGCCTGGGGACTAAAAGGTCCCAGGTTAGATTCCGGTCAAGAGCATGTACCTTGGTTGCAGGCACATCCCCAGTGGGGGGTGTGCAGGAGGCAGAGCTAATCGATGTCTCTCTCTCATCAATGTTTCTAACTTTCTATCCCTCTACCTTCCTCTCTGTAAAAAATCAATAAAATATATTAAAAAATAAAATAAAATATATATTTTTAAAAATGGATAAAAGACTTAAATATAAGATCTGAAACCATGAAAATATTAGAAAAGAACATTGGCAGAAAAATCTCAGACATCTCTCGTAGCTAATGTTTTTGGATACATCTCCTAGTACAATGGAAATTGAGAAAATAAACAAATGGGACTACATCAAAATAAAGAGTTTCTACATAGCAAAAGAAACCATCAATAAAATAACAAGAGTACCCACTCTATGGGAGAACATATTTGCCAATGATATATCTGATAAGGAGTTAACCTCTAAAATCTACAGGGGACTCATACAACTTAATAATGGGAGATAACCCAATTAAAAATGGGCAAAGACCTCAATAGACACTTCTCCAAAATGGACATACAGAAAGCTAAAAAGCATATGAAAAAGTGTTCAAAGTCACGGATCATCCAAGAGATGCAAATCAAAATGACAATGAGGTACTACCTTACACCTGTAAGAATGGCTATCATCAACAAATCAAAAAATGAAGTTGTGGGGAAGGAAGTAGAGAAAAGGGAACTCTCATGCAGTACTGGTGGGAATGCAAACTGATGCAGTCTCTATGGAAAACAGTTTGGAGATTACTCAAAAAAATAAAAATGGAACTCCCATTTGACCCAATGGTCCCACTTCTAGGAATATATTCCAAGAACTCAGAAACACCCATCAGAAAGAATACATGTACCCCTATGTCCCTAGTAGTACAGTTTACAATAGCTAAGATTTGGAAACAGCCTAAGTGCCCATCAGCAGATGAGTGGATTAAAAAACTGTGGTACATCTATATAAGGGAATACTATGCAGTTGAAAAAAAGAAATAACTCTTACCATTTGCAACAGCATGAATGGACCTAGAGAGCATTATGCTAAGCAAAATAAGCCAGTCATAGAAAGATAAGTATCACATGATCTCACTCATGTGGAATCTAATGACCAACATAAACTGATTAACAAAAATAGACCCAGAGACATAGAAACATCGAACAGACTGTCAAACCTCAGATGGAAGGCAGGGGAGGGTGCAGGCTGGGGAAGATATCAACCAATGAACTCATATGTGGTGAAGTCTTAGGAGGGAAAAGGGGTGGAAGAGGGCAGAGGGCAATGGGGAGAAAAAAAGAGACATATGTAATACTTTCAACAATAAAAATTTATTATTAAAAAAGAAAACAATTAAAAATACAAAGTACTAAAAATAAAAAATAAGTTCCAGTATAAAATTTTTAAACTATGGTTTTAAACAGGTAGGCTTATACTAACAAGGCCTTCCCAATAGTAAATATTCACAGCTTTCATCCAAATTTTAGCTCCAAGAGTTACCTTCATTCTTAATTAAAATGCAAATATGGATTTGATGGCTAGAAAACAAGGCAGGAAAAAAATTGCTCTCTCAGCCAGAAAGAACACACTAATTTCCCATTTAAACAATGAAATTAAATACAAGTTTGACAGAATAGGTCTTTCACCAAGACCCAGACTAGCACACACCACACAAACACATACACACAGACACACACACACACACACACACACACACACACACACACTCAGCTGCCTTTGATGTGGCTTCATGGGCAGCTCATAACAGGAATAATACTACTTAAAAATCTAAACAATTGCATTTTATAATTAAGGAACCATTCCTCCCTTTCTCTCCCAAGAAACAAAACTCATTAGTTTCCTGCTATTGGGGGAAAAAAATGGCAAGACTTCTTAAAACCATTACATTCTCAGCTATTTCCCATTACTGAATTTGCACATTCCAATAGGCCCTTAATTCCATGTAACACCTGCCTCTATATTTCTTACTTCCATTTTAAAAGCATACCCTTTTAGATCATTATAAAAATGCTGTGCATTTAATCAAGAAGTCAGAAGAATACAGGAATAAAATATTAAGTTGCCAAAGTAGAATTAGCATTGTCTTTTAAAATAATAACTATTAAAGAATGTCAAATACACATTTACTGTGATTAGGCCACTGTGGTTGAAGAATGTTTTTTTACCAAGAATTTTAAAATCTTTATAAGAATTTTTTTTTTAATTTAGTTTGTCTCCCCACTCAGATTTTGAACTTCTGGAGGACAGGGGCTATTTTGTCATCTTTATATTAAAAATACCAAGACATGTGCAAAACCATCATAGGCAATGGGTGAGTAGATGAATAGATAGGGGCGGGAAGGTAAAGGAGATTGGGTTTAAATGGATGGAGAGAGGGGGAGATGAAATGATGGGGAATAGATAAATAGATGGATGCATGAATGGATGAAGAGCAGATAGGAAGATGAGAAGATGAAAGTCAGGTTATAAAAGAATGAACGAAGTATTAGCAAACAGATTACATGCTTTGGCAAATTACACTTAGCTTCTCAAATTGTTTTCATTAGACATACTTATGACATCTCTGAGTCAGATTCATAATAGGTTCTAAGTTAACACCAATTTTAAAATTAAAATATAACCTCATTTTTAGAAAGTGGAAGGAATGAGAAGATTGCATGCTGAGATAGAATACTATGGCATGCAGAAATTAAAGAACTAGCATATAGACATCATTTAGTTACTAGATTTGTTGAAGAAAGCCAAGGTTAATACAACAGAAATCTATAAAACCATAAAGGACATCAATAAGGAGGACATGGATCTAATCCCAACATTTAGAAATATTATGAAACTAGAGGCCCAATGCACAAAGATTAATGCAAGAATGAGCCTTCCTTCCCCTGGCTGATGGCACTGGCTTCCCTCTGGCACCCAGGACCCAGGCCTTCGCTCTGGCTGCTGCCTTCTGCCTTCACTCTGGCCAGAGCTGCCTTCTGCCTTTGCTCTGGCCAGAGCCACCTTCCGCCTTCACTCCAGCCCTGCCACCCTGCTGTAGCTCCCTTCACCCCTCACCCACTCCCCTCATAGCAGGCATCCCACCTAACCCCAGCCACTCTGCCCCTGCGTGTGCTTCCCAGAGGCCTGGAGCAGCCAGAGTTATGCAGAACACCTGAGTCACTGCCATGGCAATGATGCAAGCATCCCAGCCAGGCCACCAGCATCTTTGTAACATCAATTTGCATATTCCTTCCTTATTGGCTGTGGGCGCTGCTGCCTTTGTTGTGAAGTGATGGTAAAATTGCATATTCTATCTTTATTAGATAGGATATTTACAGAATCACTTATTTCAAAAGGGTGTATAAGCAAGATAATTTAACAATTCAAAACTACAATTGTCTAGAAAAGAAGTTATCATGGACATCATCTTTAAAATTGACATCAGGGAACAATCTTAGCTTTTTATTGTCTACTAGAAGCCCTGGTGCACAAATCCGTGCACCAGTTGGGTCCCTCAGCCTGGCCAGTAGGATAGGGCCAAAACCAGCTCTCTTTCATCTCCCAAGGGATCCTGGATTGTGAGAGGGCACAGGCTAGTCTGAGGGACATCAAAGGTGGATGATTGGGGCCAGGGAGGGACAGGGGAGGTTGGCCAGCCAGGCAGGGACCACAGGCGGGCTCCAGGGCATGTCTGGCCCATCTCGCTCAGTCCCGATCAGCTGGACCCCAGCAGCAAGCTAACCTACCAGTCAGAGCATCTGCCCCCTAGTAGTCAGTGCACGCCATAGCAAACTGTTGAGCAGCCTTAGCATATCATTAGCATATTATGCTTTGATTAGTTGAACAGATGACCGAGGACCAGACATTTAGCATATTAGGGCTTTATTATATAGGATACCTTAACTGCTGATTGATGGAAGAACCCTAGGCTGGGTGGGTCACAGTCATGATCAACCATTTCTCACCTTCTAAACCTTCTAACCAATTATCCTGTACACACTATATTGAGAGATATTCTCTCTCTTTCTCTCTTTTGCATGTATATACATAGACACATATATGACTCTTAAAGCATCAAACTAAGTTTAAGTAACCTTACATAAGTTTAAGCAGCCCAGAGTAAATACCACTTCAATTTCCCACTAATATTAAAGACAACAGTTATTTTTTCTTAATCCTCACCTGAGGATATGTAGTTATTGATTTGAGAGAGAGAGAGAGAGAGAGAGAGAGAGAGAGAGAGAGAGAGAGAGAGAGAGAGAGATGTAAGACAGAAAAACATCAGTTGCCTCCTGATGCAACATATGTGTGTGCCCTGACTGGGAATCGAACCCGAAACTTTTTTGGTATATGAGAGAACGCTCCAACCACTGATCCTCCCTGGCAGGGCAACACTTTCTTTTCATGTTTTCTACCTGTGCATTTTGTCTATATTTTTGTTTTCACTTCATGTCAGAAATAACAGTCCAAAAGTTTTTTTAAGTATTAATATTATGAGAAACAAACTAGATTATAGACGTTTATGCCCAAGTTTATGCTCTATTTAAACTCTTCTTAAAAAAGAAAAGAGTTTAGAGATTTTGGAGGGAGGAGTAATCTTTTTATTGAATTTATTGGGGTGACATTGGTTAATAAAACAATACAGAATTCAAGGGTACAACTGTATAATACATCATCTGCATACTGCACTCACTATCCCAAGTCAAGTCTCTTTCCATCACCATTTATTTCCCCCTTTGCCCTCTTCCATCTTCCCCCAATCTCCTTTCTATCTGGTAATCTTGTCTGTTTCTGTGTGTGTGTGTTTTGTGGTGGGCTTTGTTTTTTTGTTTGTTTGTTTTTTTCTCAGTCGCTCCACCTCTTTCACCAAGCCACCCAACCACTCTCCCCTTTGACAGCTGTCAATCTGTTTTCTGTATCAATGAGTCTGTTTCTATTTTGTTAGTTAATTTTTTTTCATTAGATTCCACATATAAGAGATATCATATGGTATTTGTCTTTCTCTGAATGGCTTATTTCACTTAGCATAATATTCTCCAGGCCCATCCATACTGTTGCAAACAGTAAGATTTCCTTCTTTTTATGGCCAAGTAGTATTACATTTTAATACAAACCAAAGATAACAGTTCAGAATTCAATTTCAAAATGTGCCTAGTGCAGATGATGAGCCATTAAAGATTTTATTTTCTTTTATTTTATTATTATTTTTTTTTGGTTTTCCCAGATTAGTTCTTTTTTTTTTAATAAATCTTTATTGTTCCCCCCTCAATTGCTCCCCTTCTCCAGGTTCCCACCCCACCCTCTGTCCTTTCCCCATCCCCCATTGTCCTCATCCATAGGTACACAGTTTTTGTTCAGTGTCTTCCCGCACCCCTACTCCCCTTTTTTCGGAGAATCGTCAGTCCACTCCCCTTCCATATCTCTGATTCTATTATATCCACCAGTTAATATTGTTCATCAGATTTTTTAATTCCCTTGGTTTTTAGATTCACTTGTTGATAGCTACTTATTTGTTGATCATAATTTTTATCTTTATCTTCTTCCTCTTCCTAAATAACCCCCTTCAGCAATTCATATAATTCTGGTTTGGTGGTGATGAACTCTTTTAGCTTTTTTTTATTTGTGAAGCTCTTTATCTGTCCTTTGATTCTGAGTGATAGCTTTGCTGGGTAGATTATTTTTGGCTATAGGTTCTTGCTATTCATCATCTTGATTTTAAACAAAAGATCCTCCTATAAGAACAACCCTGCCTTTTAGATTTCTAGGATTCGCACTAAAAAGGGCAAATTCTGTTTATAAAAGTCTATAGCAAAGCTGCTTTTAAGATCCACTGATCAAGGGAAAAGATTTTATTTGTTCCTCCCTTTGGAAACAAACACAAAAAAACACACAAACAACCCTAAAGATGCTAAGATAAAACTGCAGCAAAAATATTTACAGCAGAATAATCCCTTTTATTTGTGGTCTCATCTACAAATACATATGCAGGAACAAATAAAAGAGCTGTCTGCTTTGAGAGCCTTAGTTATGAAATTTGTTTCCCATTTACCAGACTGAATGTCAATATTCTCCTCTATTTGCTCTTTGCTGTTAGAGTCGCTCTTTCTTTGCCTCCTCCTCATCCCCCTCATAGTATTCCTTATCCGTTCTTTGACTCTCTCTTAATCTCTTTCTTTTATTTCCATATCAGATGGGCTGAATGAACATCATCACAAAGGTAAGCCTTGGGAAAATGTGCTGGGAAGCATCCTTGACTCATGCCCTCGTGAAAATTTATCATGGGATCCAAGGCCACATAGAGATTTGAAAACTAACACATCCTCAAAGGATAGAGATTTTTCTTTTTTGCAAAGTCAGACTGAATGTGGAAGAAGTTGAGGACACTTCCAAGCCTCCTCGGTGCTGGATCGAGGTCAGCAAAGAGTAAGGAGAAAGAATCTATGTATCCTGATAAATTGGATTTGAGGCTGCTGAGGACAGGCCCCAGGCAGGCCCAGCTGAAGAAACTAGAATGCTCCTTGAAGTAAAGGAGGTTACTTTACTTGAAATAAAGGGGGTGACTGTCCAGAGTAGCCTGGGCCAGGCAGGGTGAGGGAGCACCTTCAGGGGAAGCAAGAGCACTCAGAAAGAGGAGGAAGGAAGGGCCAATCTGTGCTATGATAATGAGCGGGTCATGTCTAGACTCACACCTGTTTGTTTTAATGAGCAACAATGAAAAATTCCAGCATTCTGAGAATGAATGAATTATCTGAATGCATCATCTTGCAGTCTTGTAATATTAAGGCATTAGCACATACATTTGCAATTAAGCTCATCTTTGTTTATCTTTTCTTTTTGCATTGATTTCTTGCTGCTTAGTTTTGTCAGAAAAAGTTCTTAATGTGCAAGAAGAGGATATAACCTTCCAAATATCCTGCAGTGATATCAACAGCTTCTATGCCTAAGTGGAGATTTGAGCAGCCCCAAGGTAAATAACAAAGAAGCCCACAATTTTGTAGGACTTGGCAGTTTCCAAAGTTCTTTTGTACTCGAGCTGTCCAGTGGCATGCATGATCTGGAATTAAGTTGCTTAAAATAAGGCATTTGTGAATGTGGCTGTAAAGAGAGGCCATCACTGACAAGATAAAAGAATTTCAAAATTAACCAAAGGCACGACATTGATACACAAAATCCATGGTCTCTTATTCCTCATCCAAATGCAAATCACTAGAGTGGGTCACTGAATACTCTGCAGCCCTATTACAAAAATGCAAATATCTTGACGACACTGCAACATCTACAGATATATATTTTAATGAGAGATTCTGACTAATCTGAGCAAAACAATGCCAAAAAGGAACAGTAATCCTTTCTGGAAAAATGTGTCTTTGTCAGATAAGCCTATGTTTAATCATCGTAAATGAGAAAATGAACCATGGAAGCCATATGTAAGGAAAAGTATAGCTTGAAACTTGGATTTTGTAATATATTTTATTTTACTGTGGCAGCTTCAGAAGTTCTATCATAAATATTTGTGGTTAACATGAAAATAAACTGATTCCAATACTATTACCCATTCTTGGTGTTTTCCCTTGCTATATCTCACTTTACATGCTTTGTATAATTCTAAAAAGTTTCAGGAAAAAGATAATTTTAAGATAAAATCGTTGCTGAATATTCACTATTCAAAAGTGAAAAAAAATAATCTGTAATGTAAAAACATGTTTTTTAAATTATATATTATCTGTAGATGCTTTCTTTTTACAAGGCAGACTTGAGCAATTATAATACTGTCTCAAAGCCTAAAATATCTGTCCCTTTACAGAAAAAGTTGCTGACCCCCTGGTATGTAATAAATCATTGAAAAAAAAATCTTAGTCTTTTTAAAACTTAGAGTTTGCATGTGTATGTTTGTGTGTGTGTCTATGTGTCTGTCTAAAATTCACATAGACCCGCAAATCTCAGCAAAATGTAGAAGCATTGTGTCACCTTATAACAATTTTGGGTGGATGTAACTCTTCTGCTATTTCTTGATGGGAACATCCTCTCTTTTAATGCTCATTTAAAACTATAACCTTATAATTATATAACAACACCAATTTCTCTCTCTCTCTCTCTCTCTCTCTCTCTCTCTCTCTCTCTCTCTCTCTCTCCTCTTTCATACACACACACACACACACACACACACACACACACACATTATTCCACATTTTCTCATGGGCCCATCCATTGAGTGTATCTATTAATTTAACACCCACTGAATACCAGGCACTATGCTGGGCCTAGAGAATCTAAACAGAGTAAGACCCAATCTTGCCCTTACTAGGATGGCAGTGGACTGTAGAGACATATAACAATTTATTATGGTCTCATGTGATAAGTACAGAGGAATGTCAATAAAATATGAACATATTTTGGTAGCAAAGTGAATGTAGTGAACAGATGAAGTTAGGGAAGACTTCACAGAGGAAGGGACATTTGGCTCGGGATTTGAAGTCTGAGTAAGAGTTGTTTTCAGTGAGAAGAGGATAGGTATGTTATGCAGCAGGAACTGTATATTTCAGTGAAGTAAAACAAATATGAAAGGTCTAAGGAGGGCCCTGCACATTGCATGTACTGGACAGGCTCCAAGAGGAGTGGAGGGGGCATAAAAGAATGAGCTGGTAAGTGGGCTGGGTCAGCCCTGCTAAGGAGTCCAGACTTTATCTTTAAAGGTGGGGGCTAGAGATGTTTCTTAAGCAGAAAAGTAACATGCTCAGATTTCTGTTTTAAGGTTTTAAAAAAACATTGGAGAGGAGATGGATGGAGGATGAGGAGGGGGACAGACTTAAAGCAACAACTTCTCAGATTTATTAGTGTGTATCCACCCACAAGCCCTCCCCAGGCACATCAAGTGCACAGGGTCTCCATAAATGGAAGGATATCCTAGTGCCTGCGTGAGCTGAAGGAAAAGTTCATGCACTCTGTTTGTTGGAAAATACAAAATAGTCGTAGCATGCCAATTTTACTTCACAAGAGGAAAAAAAAAAATCCTTCCCCTATTGTTGCTTGTGCCTCTGAAAATCCTCAGTATCCAGAGCAGAGCCCTGAAAATGGCAATGAAAGTATACAGAAATACTATAGTCTCCAGCTTTTTTTTTTTTTTTTTTTTGAGGCCAAGAAAGAATGAAGACTCTGTTTCCAAGCCCAGAAACATTGATTATTACAAAATCCCAATTGCAGCCCAGACATCTCCAACTTGTGGAATGTCTGCTCCGCACTCTCCTTTCAGAAATTCCTCCTCATTACGGCATTCTTACAAAAGTGAAATAATTCCAGCTACTGTTTTTCCCATAAAAGGGACCACTGTGCTTCTGCTACTTTCCCCAGCATGTTTCTGTAGGTGGTCATTTCAACAATAAAGGAAGTTCAAGGGTTCAAACAGATTTCCACTGTTACAACCCAAAAATTTGAGGTTTTTTCAAGGAAGTCCCCCCTACTGAGCAATTATGCTTGAATTCAAGGCTGGCTGTTTCTTACCAAAGCTGTGGGAAGAGGAGGGCAGAGGGGAGAAGAGTAGTAAGGAACTGGGGGAGGGAAGAGGAGAAGATAAGAGACTAAAGAAATCAGAGCACTCAATCAGAAGTAAATGGTTGCAAGCAGCCATCTGATACCATGGAGACTGGGGAAGGGGGGGGAGAGGAGTCTGGGGGATTGTTTCATTCCCCACTCTTACTCTTGGTGAGTTTTACTATGATGAATTGATACACTAAAACACACACACACACACACACACACACACACACACACACAAAGACCTATAGGGGCCATATGGAGACTAGAACATATTCAGAAGGTGCTGGAAGAGGCCACATAGAGCTGCAGTGTCCAGAAGGGAACTTGTGCTTGTTCATAGTATAGTCTTGTGATCACATGCTAAGCCCACCACAGCCAGGTCTCCACCCATATGTGAAGTCTTATGACTGTGTTGCCAAGGGCAACAGAGAACTACTGCTTTATTGTTTTCTCTTCTACCTTTCTGTCCCCCATTCCTGGAAGGCCTAGGAGTGAAGGTGACTCCAAAGAATCATGGGGACAGTAAGGACCTTTCTGCTCCACTGTGAATCTCTCATTTCTCTCTCTCTCTCTCTCTCTCTCTCTCTCTCTCTCTCTCTCTCTCTCTCTCTCTCTCTCTCTCTCGTGTGTGTGTGTGTGTGTGTGTGCGCGCACGCGTGTCTGTCTGTCTATTTCTCTGTGTCGCCCATCGAAACTTGGAATTCATTATCTTCACCATTTTCACAGACTCTGTGAACAAAAACTTCCAAGGCTATAAAAGTCCTCATTTAACTTTTCCCTTCTGCCAAAACTGCTGAGGCACCAGACACCCAGTTACCCACCACCCAGGTCCCAGTGGGGACCTTTCAGGAAAGCTACTAGGGGGCTATTTCCTCACCACTGCTAATAAGCACACTTTGAGTAACCTCTTGGAGAAAACAGGCCCAACCAATAAGTGGCTCTCTTTTAAATGTATTACCCAATTATTATACCAAAGGGGAGGGGGAGATAATGAAATAAAAACCTTGAAAACCCACATATTTTTTAAGATCAAATTGCACATGAAAGCACACCATTGACAATGATTAGAATGACTAAAATATCACACTAACACTCATGAGCACACGTGCTGATGGGATTTCAGAATGCACAACTGAACTTCCATCCACATGAATTCATTTCTGTCCTTCCCCACCTCAGGTGATTTGTACATATTTGTTTGCTGCTGCCTTGGACTAAAGATTTGCCCATTTTACAAAGAAGCAGACTAAGGTTAAGAGAATGTGGGTGCTTTTGCAGAGATGCTGCAACCAATTGAACAGAAGGAAGTGAGGGGGGGTGGATTTCATCTGGTCACTGTCTGGGTCAGTCCCCCCTAAAAATCCTGGTGGATGAAAAGGCCAGAAGAAGTAGCTCAGGTCCCAAATGGTGCTAATATTTTAAAAGGATGGATCAGTGTCATTTAGTGTGCTATTCCATGCCTGTAATGTAGATGTGGGGTGCATCAAAAAGAAGTGAGTAGATTGATTTAAAAAAAAACAAAAAACTAAAAGATCCCTGGCCAGTGTGGCTTAGTTGGTTGAGCAGTGTCACCATTTTCATTACAGGTCAAGGCACATGCACAGATTACAGGCTTGGTCCCATAGGGAGGCAACTGATCCTTGTTTCTCTTTCTCTCTCCCTTCCTCTCTCTCTCAAATCAATAAAAGCATTTTTAAAAATTAACAGAATGTTTCCTCAGGTTAAGAAGTATCTAATTGGCCCAGCTGGTGTGGCTCAGTGGTTGGGCATCAACCTATGATCCAGGAGATCACAGTTCAATTCCCAGTCAGGGCACATGCCCAGGGTTTTGAGCTCCATCTCCTGTAGAAGGTTTATGAGGCATCCAATCAATGATCTTTCTCATCATTGATATTTCTATCTCTTTCTTCCTCTCTGAAATCAATAAAAATATATATTTTAAAAAAGAAGTGTCTAACTATATTTATTTGTTTGGATTTTTCTAAAATATGTAAACCCTTTCCATGATGAAGGAGTTATTCTGTTTCTATATGGATATGAAAAAGATTTTGGGGGTGGGTTCCTGATAGGGTCTATATTGACCTTTTGTTTTTTAAAATTTTGGGTATGCTTTGTACTCTTTGAAAGTTAAGATGGCTTCTGTTACAGTTGAGGGTAGGAAGAGGGGGCAGAATGCCTCTTCTTATAGGCAGGCAATCTCCAGAAGTCCTTCGGAAAATAAAATGTCATTGCCTAGAAATAAAATGTAAACCATATCTGCATTTTTTTCATTTGAATTTCTAAATTTATATGCCATACTGTTATTTAGCTAAATGAAAGCTATCATTTTAACTTAAACTCTTCCTATTTAGGAAAGATCAGTTATTTCTTTGGTGGGGAAAAAAAAGGTATATTTTGCCCATGAGTTAGGAAGTTTCACAGCCCGAATCTCTATAAGACAATGCTTCTCAAATACAAGGAAGGCCTGCTACCAAAGGTTATAGCTCTAGTCTGACTACCTGCCTCTCACAAGGAAGTACTCCTGCTTGCTGTGCCCACATGTATTCAAAGCAGAAGAGTCATTTTTTCCCCATCCTTATCAGCTTTTTTTGGTCTGACTTGAAACTATCATTTCAACTTTTCCAGTGTAAAAGGATTAAGGAAGAGTGATAGTTCCCCTGAGGACAAACAGGTGAGCAGATAGTAAAAGGCAGATTTATTGTCCCAATGAATTCGCTTCTCAAAACAAACAGCTTTATCATTTGGAAAAGCATTGCTCTCTCCCATTTCTGGGTAAATGACTACAGTGTTTTCTTTTTTTTCTGGAAAGAAAGAAACCTATTTTGAATAGAGTCTGAAAAGAATGATCAGTCTGACAAACCTGTGGTTTCATTTCAATTAATGCTTAGTTTAAAACTATATAAAGACATCAATAGAGAATGACTCATAACAAATGCAACTTGCATAGCCCACATTTTCTTAAAAAGTTTCTGTATCATCATCTTCACTAAAGAGTAGTAATTAAGTAGCCCATATGATCATGATGTAATGAACCTGAGAGGAGTATGGGGGTTCAGAATGAGCCACCCTAGATGTGCCTCAGTAGTATGCAGATTATTTTGAGCTAAAGGCAATTTTAGCTTCAAGCTCAAGAGAAACTTCTGACTCTCCCTGTAACTACCTAGAAGAATTTAAATTAGGGGCCTTGCCCATAATAAGAGATTATCAGTGATAATCTCTTTTTGACCCACCTAAATGGCAGGGTAAACTTTTACCCACTAAATATCTGCTCTTCTTATCCTACAATGACCCTCTGAAGCCCCCAAGGTGCATTATCTCATCCCTAGCTCAGGATGCCTTATATACCCATATTCTCTTTCTATCTATGAACCTCTCCTGCATGTGAAATCTCTGACTCTCACATATATATATAGGGTTCCCACACATATGTATGTATTAAATTTGGTTATTTTCTCTTGCTAATCTGTCTCATGTCCATTTGATTATCAGACCAGCCAGAAGAGCCTTGAGGGTAGAGAACAGTTTAAAATTTAAGTGGATAAGGTAGCCACAATCCCAGATAGAATCAGAATGTTTATTTAGAAAACTGAGCATATTTATTTATTATAAGACAAAATTACATATGCAGAAATTCTTCTAGCCTGATCTTAAAAACACATATTAACAGCTCAACTAATTCTTGTGTATGCACACACACATTTGTGACAGGTAATCACATATTCAACTAGGTGTCATATATAAATTGTTTTTCAATTTAATTAGGCTATAGATTAAAGGTTTCATAGTTAAGATCAGGGGTTGAAAACTTTAGCCTACAAGCCAACATGGCCCATTATCTGTTTCTATAAATAAAGTTTTATTCGTATATAGCCATGCTCATCATTTATTGTCTATAGCTGTTTTCACATGACAGTCACAAAGTTAAGTAATTGGAACAGGTTATATAGCCTAAAAAGCTTAAAATATTTACTATTTGAATCATTACAGAAAAAGTTTGCCAATCCCTGATGAAGACAATGAATACCTTCTAATTTACACATTAGTCAGACTGCACATATTGTTCAGTTTTAATTCAACAAGCTCTAGACTTTACTTCCAAATTATTAAAAGGTGTTATTAAATATCATGACACACTAATAATTCAGATAAAAGGAACTTTTGAGACTTAACATTTAAGTACTACCTTTGTTTTAATCCTTAATTTCTTTCAAAATATTGTTGAGCTATGTCCTTAATATGATATTATATATATATTATTTTGACACATACTATATATTATAAATATATAATTTAAGAATATAAATATCATTGAAGTGGAGCTACATAAATGTTACTCATCCATGTTTCAAGAGCTTCATACATGTACAGGAATTTACTCACTTTAATGTAAACAAAGTACACATAACTCCATAACTACATTTACTACCATTCATTATCATTTCATTCTATTCCATCAAAAAACTCAAGGAGATATATAACAATTAGGTGCAAAGAAACAGCCATCTGAAATCCCATGTTACCAAAAGTATGAAGCTATGTATGACTCTAATTCCATTGGGAAATACATTTCCCACATATGTACATCTTTCCTGACCATAACAACCACTTACCCATTACAATATGAGATTACCATTACAAAATAAGATTATCCTATTTAAACACACACACACACAAAAAAAAAAAAAAAAAAAAACTGTTCATATTTCTCATGTTCTTATTTCTCATGTGCTGTACTCAAAAGTACATTTGGGGTGAATATAAATATAGGTAGGTAGCCCTAACCGGTTTGGCTCAGTGGATAGAGCATCTGCTTGCGGACTGAAGGGTCCCAGGTTGGATTCTGGTTAAGGGCATGTACCGTGGTTGCAGGCACATCCCCAGTAGGGGGTGTGCAGGAGGCAGCTGGTGGATGTTTCTCTCACATCGATGTTTCTAACTCTCTTTCCCTCTCCCTTCCTCTCTGTAAAAAAATCAATAATATATATATATATATATATATATATATATATATATATATAGGTAGTCAGGGAAATGAAAATATTACAGGAGATCATCAGATTATTCTAGACTATCTGAATATATTTCAAGGAATCTTTCATTTTCCATCTATTCCTAAGTTCAATAATTCTGATTTCATTTCCCACATGGAACCTATAATTATCCTTAGGTGATATTTAATTATCTTCCTTTTAAAAATCTAAATGTAAGGCTTTTACTGTTTGAGGCTAAGGACTGAGCATAATACATATTACTGCTGTCATCCTCTGCCAAACCCATGCCCTGAAGATGACAGCGACAGTGATGAAGTATAGTAGGTAGCAAAGATTGAGTTATTCTGTATGTAGATGCAAACTGTCACATTCATGATTTGGATCAAGGGTACATGACCCCATTCCACAGCTAGTCAACCTAGAGCAAATGTAATTTATTGGAGCCAGGAGGCCTCATTATGATCTGGCATTCAACACAAACCCATTTCTCTTACCAAAGTAACTCCGTTACAAAGAAAAATGATAGGCACATAAGAAATCCATATTACTAGTCTTCATTTTATCAACAGGATTTCTAAAGTAGTAGAAAGAAAATATATTGCCCAGGCTTTCCAAACCCATTATGGAACATACTTGGCATATTAAAACAATTAAAACAAATAAGGGAAAATCGTTCACTTGAAATCTCATTGGAAACATTGGCTTTGAGTAACACTTGTATGACACTTCACTAAAATCACCATCTCCTGGGAAAAGCTTACCTTAGGATTCAAAAATAACCTTAATGTCTTGAAAGCCACATGTAACTGTCATTTCTATTTAAAGGTGGAAGTACCCCCACCCATACCACACTGCTTTCTAAGGATCACACAAAGACAATATAGCATGTTCCATTCTTCCAAATGATTCGTGACGGGCTCTTTTAAGGAAAATTGAAATACATAACCCAAGAGGCAGAAGTTTCCTTTGACTATGTAGGTGGCATTTTTGCCTTTTGATGAAAAGGCAAAATTTAGGAGCAAGGAAGAGATGTGAGATAGTGTGTAAAATGGGGAAATTTAAACTAATATCATCTGTTCATGGGCTTATTTGGGATTTTTTTTTCAAAGAAAGTTCCACTATAAGTCATTTAAACAAAGGCAGCCACTCAAAAATTAATGGAAGTGAAGGCCTGTGCATTGGGAAGGCCATGGAAGGGGAAGGAAGAGTGTCCGGAGGAACAAGGATTTCCTTACTCACTGGTGTTCAAAGATCTGTTTAAAAAAAAAAAAAAAAGAAGAAGAAGAAGAAGAAGAAGAAGAAGAAGAAGAAGAAGAAGAAGAAGAAGAAGTAGCAGCAGCAGCAGCAGCAGCAGAGAGTTGCTGTCAGAAAGGTCAATCTAGTTCCATGCTGTTGCTGAAAGCCTGTACGACCTTTATCTGGGCAGATAATGAACTAGTTATTATCTCAACGGAAGGTCCTGACTCTTTCTATGTTCCCCATCATCAACTCACCATGCTTAATTCAATCTGTGTTTATGTAGCTCAAATGTAATCCCACCAGATTCAGCCATCCCCTTTCCAGACGGCGATACTGTTGCTAACATCAGGCTGGTATCACTTTCAGGAAGGATGGGGAGAAAGCTTTATCATTACAAGGAGACCACCCTCAGACAGAGCCATTTTTTAAAAAATGTTTTGGCATGTTTGGGGGTTTTTCATTTCTCAGTGGATCTGAGATAAGCCACCTGGAGAGCTTTTAATTGTTTCTTTGAGGCTATTGTTATTTATACTGTATGGACACTTGAAAGGCAACTCTCATGATCTCAATGGAAAATGGTTTCATTCTCTGAATCTCATTCTAGGCACAGAAATACTGAGCTCAGCAAGAAATCCTAGATGTTAGAACTGTTTTTACAAACACGGTCTTTTTAAAAACAGCATTAAAGTAAATAAAAATTCTCATTTGTGCCACAAATTTTGCTCAAGTTCCACACACGTTTACCTAAGCCTCATTATTATCCCATTATAGTAATAATCAGTGCTGTTGGCCAAATATTTTAGTTTTCTTTCTTCTTAATAAGATTGCTTCATCAACCTCTTTGAGGTTGGGTATGGCCATGTGATTTACTTTAGCCAATGAAGGATGAGCATAGAGTGAAGTGTGGCACTTCTACACAAAAACTTCAGGAGCTGGTACGCAATTTATTACATTCCCCTTTGTGATGCTTGTGTCAAAATGGAGACTCCATCAGCCTGGATCTCAAAACAATTACAACTAGCAGAGAGACTGTGTCAACATGCCTGCAACAGGTAGCGTAAGGAAAATAAATAAACATTTGTTATCTTCAGCCCCTGGGATTTCTAGGACCTTTATCAGCACAGCATAACCCAGTTTATCCTGACTTTCCTATTCCACCTCCTTTTACTACAGCTTCCCTGTCTCTAAACCATGAATAACTTTCTGCAATCCATATGCTCAGGAGAGTGCCTATGGATTTAAAAAATAATCATAATGGAAGGAAAAAACAAGGGCATTGTAAAATTAGGTGTGGAGCTGGTGACACAAGGGCAAGTAAACACACAGACCCTGACTCCAAAGAACTCACGATGTAATGAAAAATGTATTGAGTAAACACATTACTTCAATACCACAGACATTTGCTGAGCACCTATCATGTGCTATTAAACACTATGCTGGGAGTAGAACCAGGCAGTACATAATTATTATTGTCTCACCATTCTTCATGGAAGTTCATGTACTGCTCAATTGTGAGCAGAATCAATAAGCATGGCAGTGGGTTGGGGGGACATGCCTTCAGCACATGGAAGTGCAACTGTCTTTATACTGTTGCCATCTTCTTCTTGAGATGGGCTCAGTCTCACTGACTTACCTGAAAGATCTCAAGAGTCATCTTACCAGTATGGTGTCTCATACACAGTAGATACTCACAAAAGATGACTCAAAATGGCAGTAGGAAGAAGTAGAAGAGAGTGAAGAGGGGATAAATGATGATGGAAGGAAACTTATCTTTGGGTGGTGAACACACAATACAGTGTACAGATGATAGATTATAAAGTTGTACACCTGAAATCTATATAATTTTAATAATAAATATCATCTAAATAAACTCAATAATTGTTTTAAAAGATGAAACAATAACAGCCCTATCCTCAGCTCCACCAGGCAAGGGCTTGGCTCACAGAAAAGGTTATATGATAACATGTGTTAATGTAAAATTTAAAGCAATTGGTCATTGTACAGCACAGTATCTAAATTAAATACACCATTAGGCAGTCATGAATAGTAGCAGACGCAGGTCTGAACTCTCACCTGAACACTGGCAAATAATCCCCACAAAAAGCAACATCAGTACTCCTCAGAGAGACTTGCTTTTCAGAGCCTTTCCTAAAATCTTATGGACCAAGCACCATTTCTTCATATCAGCCTCATTCAAGGGACCTTAGGACAAATCATAAAAGACCTGTAACTTCTCTCTTGGATAAAAACAGGATTATCTTCTCTAAGGGAGGATTCACAGATGCCATCCAAATTGCTTGGGCTTTTTATTACTATTAGGGAAAATGAGAAATTGGAGAAGGGCTTCAAAATATAGTTTATAGGGATGTGAGGGGAAAGCAAAAGAGGAAAACAGAAAATAATATTAATAAACACTCTGATGACAGAAGAGGAAACACTACAATCTCCCCCTGACTCTGGATTTACTACATTAATCTTTTAATACGGAAAGGGATTTGCTGAGACAGATACCAACATAGATACTATTTGATGTCGGTCACGCTCTGCTTCTGAGAAAACAATGCATGGGAAATGATGCCAGAAGATGTGGGTTTCCCAGGTCTACCTGAGCCAGTGGGAGGAAGGAAGGTTTAGGAACTGACATTAACCAGTCTTTCCTCTACAAGGATACTTTGTGCCATTAGGATTTTGATGCTAGAAGTTTGCTTTAGATTCTATGGAGTAAGGAACTCAAGCTGACCCCCTCTACCCCATCCTACATCCTCCCACATCACAGCCAACCTTTAGCATTACCCGCCTCCTCTGCACTGGCAAAACCCATAAACCAGACTATGATAGACTAGGGGAAACTATAGCCTTTGCCTTTAATTAGGGAGATGGCAAGGTAATGTCGGCTTTCTGTCTGAGTGAGGTCAGGGGAGAGTGTTAAGGATTCCTGGGAATGCAACACAAGAGATCAACAGCAAGCATGCGCATGGACACTGACTAAAACATCCCTGAGCTTTTCTGTTTTTTTTTTTTTGTGTGTGTGTGTTTCTTTTTTAATTAAAAAAAGAGTCCCATGGCACAAGCCCACCTAGACTCTGTTGTAATGAACTGGGATGTGAGGTGCTGCAACTTATAAAATATTTTAGTTGTCTTTGGCTTTCTCCCGCAACATTCGCAGAGAGGACACAGATCCACAGTGCACAGAGATTTAAATATAGAGGAGCATTTTGTGGTAGCTTCTTACAGACCCGCTTGTTTAGACAGGAAAATAAATGGCCAGTGTTGAGAGGTAAGGTCAGTCATCAGACATATTTTCCAGTCCCACTAATTGCAAGCTAAGAGGGAATCTTCTGGAAAATAGTTTGCAGATTCAAGCAATGAGGCTTGGGTGGAAATAGCAAGTGTGGAAGAGCAGCCACATGATCTTGGGAAAGTCATCTGAGCTACTTTGAGCCTTGGTTTGCTCATCTGTAAAGCAGACATAATAACCCTTGGCTTTCTTACCTCACCATGTTGTTATGAGGATGAAATGAGATAAGGTGTGGGAAAGTACTTTGGAAAATTCTAGAGCCACCCACAGGCAAGGAGTTATTATATTCCCACCCACCCAGAAGTTGAGTCTTTAAAGGCTAATTTTCAAACTAAGTTCTTGGTCATTGGTAGCTATCACCATGTGGTTTTCTTGCTTCTTCCTGTCAATTTGGGCAATGAGGTTTTGTCAGCTATAGGGGGCTGGGTTGAGGGAAGTCTGGATAAACGCATGTCAAAGGGAGCATGGCTTCAGGTATGCTGTGATGGTGGAATAGAGATGGACATTTCACAAGTGCTACACACACCTGGTCCCTCCTGGGCAGAAAGAAGAATGATAGGCGCATGCACATACATGCCACTTTTTTCTTCCATAGACCTAGGAGCAATGTGTAAAAAAATCTGACACCATTACATTCCACAAAAATAAAAAAGCAGTTCTCACTACTCATCTCTAGTACCTCTTTGTCCGCTCTGAGAAAATATATTTTAGAATTAATTCAAAACATATCTTGCCCTAGCTAGCCACTTTGGCCCAGTTGCTAGAGTGTCGCTCTGCAGACTAAAGGGTCTGATTCCAGTCAAGGGCACATGCCTGGCTCTGGTTGAAGCATGCACAGGCAATCAATTGATGATGTGATTCTCTCACATTCATCTTTCACTCTGTCTCTTCCCCTCCCTTCCACTTTCTAAAAATCAATGTAAAAATATCTTCAGGTGAGGATTAGATGAATAGATAGGTATATATATCTATATCTATATCTATATCTATATCTATATCTATATCTATATCTATATCTATATCTATCTATCTATATATATATATTTTTTTTTTCAGCATACCTGAAATTATATGTTGTCATATGACTAAGTTCTGGCCAATGGACAATAGGTAGAAATTAAATATACAACTTCCAGATTTAGGAAAAAAAACAAACACAAAAAACCTTCCTATATGATCTCCATTCTCTCTTCTCCCACTTGCCTGTCAGATGCAGACTTGGAAAGAGAGGTATAAAATGAAAGGAGCATAGATTTCATCTACCAGATATCCACATGGAACTGTCATGTGAATAAAAAATAAAACTTCTATTGTTTTCATCTACTTAAATGTTTGGGGTTCCCTGTTACAGAAATTAATATTCCTGACTAATACAACTCAAATACATTGTCCCTGATCCTATAAAGTTTTCAGTTTAGTGGAAGAGCCCAAAAACTGACAGGTAATTGCAACAGATTGAGATAACTTCTGTGGAGAGGGAGACATAGTACAGTGGCAACTACTCAATGAGGCAAATGGGGTTATTCAGGAAGCCTATAAGAGGAAAGGGGTATCAAGGTCAAGACCACAGGAAGCTGTAGGAGCTAAGGAGCACGGCATACAAGAGGAACAAGAAGATCTTAGAAGTGGGGCAAGAGCGATGGGTCTAGAAAGGCAGAAGGAAAGATAAGGCTAGAGAGAGGTTGGGACCAGAGATGAGGCTAGAGAGAGATTCATTTAGATGCTGTGAGAAGAGTATAAGAAGCCATAGGAAAATGTGGACTAGGGGGTGATGTGTGCCTTGCAAGATTCACTATGCAGAAGTGCAGAGAATGGATTAGGGAAAAGCAAGACAGGCTAACATGATGAGCAATTTGAAACCTCCTTCATGCACCAGAGCCTTGGACATTGACATCAGCTCACATCCCACCCACCAGTACTCAAAACATTGGCCTTTGCAATTTAGACTATTAGCCATCTTCTCTTAGGACCTGACTGAAACAGAATCACTTCTCCATTACCCTGGTGCTTCCCTCTTCTTGACAGCGTATCCTCAAGGTCCCAGAAGGCCTTTCATCAAAGCCCAAATAGGCTTATGCCACAAAGGAAGAGGCTGTACTATTCTATCTTACACTTTTCTTAAACAATGCTTATAAAACATCCAGCATTATACCAAAAAACAAGTGCCTCTGAAAACCAGGAAAGGCCAATGAGGCGATTTTCACTATAGCATTAGCAGTTAGACACAGTCTGTCAGAAGACAGACAGCAGCTGTCTATAAGGGCAGGTACACTACCTACACAGAAATGTCAAGAAGACAGCCCTGAAATTTTATGAAAAAAGGAACTTGGAAAGAGCTTCAATATGAGGGTCCATTCAGGTGAGCTGGCTCCCAAACAGAATTCAGGCCCCTCCACCACAAAGGAACAGATGTGGCTGGGAGTGAATAACCCTCACAGAGGGAGCCAAGAAGAAAAAGATCAAGAAGGGCCTGAGGCAGATTTCTATTTAAAGCACAACCTTAACAGGGGACATATTCTTATTTTTATTCATCCCATGTCCAATTGAAAAAAACACACAATAGTTTATTTCTCACATTCATTCCTCTCTTGCTCTCCATTTAATGGCAATGTGGACAGCATTGGCTACATTTGTCATTCCATAAGGGAGATGCTAAAGTGTTCTTTGTTTCCCTCCCCAGGCATCACTAATGCAGACTGGGCTACATCATACACAAAAACGTGCCCCATTACAGTACTTGCCACCTGGAAATGTTTCACCCAGAACAGTGAGAGAAAATGACCCAGCCCTGCTCTCAGCAGTGACCACAAATACATGCCACCTCAAGCTGGGCTCTGAGCCTGCAATCTTTTTCCTTATCCTTGGTCAGGGGTCCTCAAACTTTTTAAAGTGGGGGCCAGATCACGGTCCCTCAGAGAGCTGGAGGGCCGGACTATATGAACTACTAATTCCTACTGTAACACCTCGGCTGCGCTCACTGCCCAAAAAACCTGGCGGGCCGGATCAGACTCCTCTGCGGGCCGCATGTGGCCTGCGGGCCGTAGTTTGAAGACCCCTGTTTGGTCATCCCTTCTAGTAGATGCTGACTATTTAGCAAACCTGTTTCCCCTTTCTTCTCAGAAGCATAAGTAAACTCTATGCATCAGTGTCCCCTGCAGGTAGGTGTGGCCATGTAAGTTGTGGTCAATAGATATGAGTGGAAGTGAAGCAATTCCAGGTCTATACCATGAAATTCTCCCATGCTCAATACTCATTCTCTTTCCCTAGCCAGCAGCTGAATGGAGAGGCACCAAATTTCTAAAAGAGGACATAGACAAAAGATCAAAGAACTTGGGGACCTGAGTCACAATGTAAATAGAGCCACTGGGGATAGTTAGCTGACCCAAATCAGACAATGGTATGAGAGAAAGAAACTTTTATTGTGCTCAGCCACTGAAAGTTGTGGGTTGTTGGTTGTGGCAGCTAACCTAACAAATACAGCTCTCTCCCGCATTCTTTTGAGTAGGGACTCCAAATCATTAACATTTTTCTCAACTCCCCTGACATGCCCTACTCCTGGAAGAGGACCTCATCTTATTTTTTAGAGCTTTATTGAGATACTAGAGGCCCGATGCATGAAAATTCATGCAAGGGGCTCAGCCCCCACCTACCCCGGTGGCTACCTCAGCCCTTGCTGCCGAGGCTTCATCCAGAAAATTGTCCGGTGTAATTAGCATATTATGCTTTTATTATTATAGATAATTCACATAGAATAAAATTCATCCTTTAAAATTTACAATTCAGTGGTTTTTAGCATATTCACAGAGTTGATCATCATCATTATCTAATTTTAGAACATTTCATCACTCCTGAAAGAAAACTCACACTCATTAACAGTCACTTTCTACTCCCTCCTCCCTCCAACACTAGGCAACCACTAACCTGCTTTATGTCCTGATAAATTTGCCTGTTCTGGATATTTCATAACATTGATATGATATAATATTTATTATTGTATGGCAGGTTTCTTTCACTTACCATAATGTTTCAAGGTTTATCCATATTGCAACATATATCAATAATTTGTATTGCCTTTTATCACAGTTTTATTGCCAAACAATATTCCATTGCTTGAATATATATTTTCTTTATCTATTTATAGTTGATGGACATTTGGGCTATTTTGATCTTTTGACCATTGTAATTAACAGAGTAATGAGCATTCACGTACATTTTTTTTTTGTTTAAACTTATGTATAATATCTTGGAAAACTGCCAAAATGTTCTCCAAAACTACTGTACTATTTTACCTTCCCACCAGCTATGCATGTGGGTTCTAATTTCTCCACATCCTCACCAACACTTGTCATTGTCTGTCTTTTTTATTTTAGTAATCCTAATGGTTATGAAGTGGTATCTCATTGTGGTTTTGATTTGCATTTTCCTGATGACTAATGATATTGAGCATCTTTTCTTGTGCTTATGCCCAACTATATGTCTATTCAAATCCTTTGCCCATTTTAAAAATTAGGTTATTTTTCTTTTTATTGTTGAGTTAAGAGGTGTTTGTGTTTTTTTTTTAAAATAATTCTATTGATAGATAAAATCTGTAGTGGGTTGAATTGTGCCCTCCCCCCAAAATAAATAAATAAATAAATATGTCAATGTCCTAACCTCCAGAACCTATGAATGTGACCTTATTTGGAAATAGGTTCTTTGCTGATGGAATCAAGTGGAGGTGAAGTCATACTGGATTAGGGTAAGCCCTAACTCCAGTGCCTGGTATCCTCGTAAGAAGGCCTTGTGAAGACACAGAGACACTGTGCAGTAGCTTTGGAGAACAGTTTGTCAGTTTTTCAAGATGTTATACATAAAGGAGAGTGCCATGTGAAGATGGCGACAAAATGGAATTATGTGACTATAAGTCAAGGAACACTATTACTGGCAACCACCAGAAGCCAGGAGAGAGGCAAAAATGTATTCTTCTTTAGAGACTTCAGAGGGAGTATGTCTCTGTTGACAACAATGTTTTGCACTTCTATCCGCCTGAACTATGAAAGAATAAATTTCTGTTGTCTTAAGCCATGGAGTTTGTGGTAGTACAGCATCCCTAAGAATCTAATAGAAAGTCCCTTCTCAGCTATATGAGTCACAGATTTCTCCCGTTTTGTGAGTTGACTTCTCAATTTCTTATGGTATCCTTTGAAGGACAAAAGTTTTTCATTTGGATAAAGTTCTATTCATTATTTTTTGTCATTTGTGCTTTTAGTGTCATATCTAAAATCATTGCCTTATTCAAGGTCATAAAGATTCACTCTTATGTTTTTTCCTAATAGTTTTATAGTTCTAACTCATAAATTTAAATCTATGAATCATTTTGAGTTAATTTTTGTGGGGAAAGAGTTCAACTTCATTCTTTTGCATGCAGATATTCAGTTGTCCAGGCACCATTTGTTTGAAAATATAATAGTTTCTCCCATTGAATTATCTAGCATCATTATAAAAAATCAATTGACCATAAATGAAAGGATTTATTTCTGGACTTTCAATTTTATTCCACTGATCTGTATGTCTATTCTTATGCCACTACCACACTTTCTTGAAACTTGGGAAGTGTGAGATCTCCAACTTTGTTTTTCTTTTTCAAAATTGTTTTGTCTATTTTGGGTCCCTTACATTTCCACACAAATTTTAGAATCAGCTTGTCAATTTCTGTAAAAAGTCAGCTGGGAATTTGATATGGATTGAATTGAGTCTGTTTATCAATTTGGGAAATATCACCATCTTAAACAATATTAAATCTTCTGATCAATGAACATGAAATATCTTTCTCTTTATTTAGGTCTTTATTTTCTTCCAAAGATGTTTTATATTTTTTCAGTGTACAAGTCTTGCACTTTTGTAAAAGTATTTGTTATTGTAAAATAAATTATTATCTTTATTTTCTTAATTTTTCTTGCTGGTGTGTAGACTACAATTGATTTTTGTACATTTCTCTCATATCCCCATTTATTAGTTCTAATAATTTTTGTGAACTCCTTAGGAATTTCTATGCACAAAATCATGCCATCTGTGAATAGAGATACTTTTTCTTCTCCCTTTCCAATCTGAATGCCTTTTTATTTTCTTTCTTAATTGTTCTTTATAGAATCACCAGTATAATGTTAAATAGAAACAGCAAGAATAGACAGCCTTGTCTTGTATCTCACCTTAGGAGGAAAGCATTCAATTTTTTGCTACTAAGTACGATGTCATCTGTGAGTTTTTCCATAAATGTACTTTATCAGGTTAGGGAAGTTCCCTTATATTCCTATTGTAAGTGTTTTATTCTTGAAAGGGTAATGAATTGTGTTGAATGCTTTGTTTTTGCATCTATTTATATGATCATTTGGCTGCACCTTCTAAACACTGAAAGGAAATTCAATTTCCATCCCTCCTCATCATATTTCACTGTAATAATCTGTTTAGCTTTTTTCCCCTTCCATACTATGAATTACCTGAATTTGAGGTTCATCTTAGACTATTTGTATCTTCAATATCTAGTTAACTGTATTATACATAGGAGTCACTCAATAATTCTTTGTGGAATTGATGAGAATGAAGTCATACTTCAGAGGCATATGACAAAAAAACAAGGTGATCAAGAGCTAAAGGAATCTTTCCATGGAAGGACCATTGATGGAAAGATTATAATTGGGAGTAAAGTAAATATCTTTCTTGGGGTACAGTAAGCAGTAAATACTATCTGTCTCAAACACAAAGAATTTGAAAACTCAAGTAGGTAAGAGGCCTCATAGTATATAGAAAGAGTTGTGGCTATGGTCTTCTTGTAAAGATAGCTTTGAAATTAGGTAACATATGCAAACATACATCTTTCCAGTGCCCACATGAAGAAGAGAAGATATATTAATAACATAGTATTCTTGTGATAGATAGCAAAAAGAGCAACAATTCTCCCCTTCCTGTATCAACGCCCCTTGTAATCCTCCATTCATGAAGTCTCTTTATCCACCTCTTAATACAGTTGGTCTGTAATTTGCTTTGACCAGCTACAAGCCTAGGCCTCAAGGGGCTATGTACACTTCTCTACTCTATTAAAGTGCTGCTGGTGATGAGAGATTCCAGACTCAGTTACCTAATTACCCAAGCCAACACCCAGCCATCCCTTAGATGTAAGGCCATTTAGAACAGCCAATTCTTAGGTGACTTGCCAGCTGATCAGAAATTCATCACTGACATGAGTGAGCCCAGCATCTAGCCCAAATTGCTCACTCATAGAATTATAGGCTAAACAAACAGTGGTTGCTTTAAGCCACTGAGTTTTGGAGTTATTTGTTTCATAGCAAAAGTTAATTGATATAGAGGTAATTTCCACATAAATTAGAAGATCAGGCATTATTCCTGAATTGTTAACTAACCCATTTTATAGCCTTGGACAAATCCTTTCACATTGTTGGGCCTCAATTTTTAAATCAGATAATCAAGGGATGATGGTAGACTAGTCCAGTGTTTTCTAAATATCATTAAGCAAACTAAGTATTTCCTCAACTAATACTCTACAAGGAACCTCAATATATGAAACAGATGAAAAGGAACCCGCTCTGGTTCTTGAGGAAGCTAAACCCCATCTGTTCAATTTTCCTCTAACTCCTCCCTACTATACCCACCTCCACTCCCTGGAATGGTACTCCAGCAATCTGTGGATCAAGTCTAGAAAGCATTGTGCCATTCAATTTTTCTAAGGCTTCTTTTCAGGCTAGCATTCCAGGATTATAGGCAGGAAGGGGAGACTTAGTTTTACATGAGTCAAGTCATGTTGGCCTTTCTAGCAACACTGCCCATATTATGTCATAATTAGCCATTTACTTGTCTATCTGTAGTACCAGACTCTGAGCAACTGAACTATACAGACTGTTCTCCCATCTTTTAGTATCCCTTCCCCTACCCTAGTGATTACCACATGCCCCTAAAAAAAATAACCTTATTCAGATATTTGGTTGGATGGATGGATGGAAAAAAAACACAAATGAACAAACAACCATATGAATGATAATCACCACTGAATTGATATGACATGATATAAATGGAAAAAATAAAAATGAATTAAAAAGAAGCGCATTGATAGCTTTCACATGTTATTCACAATTTTTCAAAGATAGAATGAATTTAGCCTTCTCCCTGAGAATAAAGCAAGGGCTCCAAATAACATTTTCAACATTGTGAGATTACTCTCGGCAAAGTCTGAGACAACAGTAACTAAATTAGTACATCTTGGAAAGCAACCATGGTTATTTTTGCATATTCCTACCATTAATTTCTTTCAAGGGCATGAAGCATCTCTTTTCATGCTCCTACCCTGAAAATACCAACCAGCCTCTCCCTAACTCCAACCCTATGGGTTGCCTTCTCCCTCTTAGCAGTTGGCACATGTGCCCAATGATTTACATGAATTCTATGTAAACAGAACCTTTTTGCAGAAATCTCTGCCCTTTGTCCACCAATGGTTTTCCTAGAGAAGAGCCAGAGAAAGCTCACTTCGTATGCCATACCTCCTTTGGTTGTGTGAACATGAAAGGGGGAGTGCTCCTGGGGCCTGTCTGCAGATTTTCAGCTGTGTGCTGAGAGCAGGAAGCCCATGGGGAAGTACACTGGCTCAGGCCACGGATTCTTCTTGTCCTCCTTTAAAGCTTCTGCTTCCTGCTCTAAGTTCTTAATGACTACCTTCCATTTAAAAGCATCTTTAACTTTAAAGAAGGCTAACTTCAACAGTACTGTAAACCAAGATAATCTGGCCAGAAAGTAGTATGATGAATTTAATATCCTTTCTTTTAAAAGGAGGGGAATGAGCACAAAAAAAAATGCAATCTAGGTCTTAAATAGAAATAAGTTCCAGAGAACTGATGCAACTTCACTAGGGTAAACCAAAAGTACTGATGTTTGGTGAGCTTTTGAGTTTAAAGAGGTAAGGTCATGTTTCATTTTCTTGTTGTTTTATTATTTAAACAGTGTGTCTCAATGAATATATTTTTCCTGCAATGATGTCCTTTAGTTTCAAGAACATTCTGAATGCCTAATAACTAGGGAGTAGAGCAGGGATCTTATTTTATATAATCAGTACATTCCTAAAAAGTTATAGGATATCACTTTGTTTTTAAATGTAATCCTGTAATTTTAAAACTTTCATTACCTTTGTATTATGTAAGTAACATGGAGATGCAAAAAGAATCCACACTTCTCAAAAAATAAAACTTGTCTGTAACCCCACCTGCCAGTGATAACCTCTGTTAACATTCTAGAGCAGAGTTTTTCAAACTGTGGTTTGTGGCACATTAAGAAATTATAAAATCAACTTAGTGGGTCATAACCAGCCATCTTAAAATGAAACAGAATAAAAGGGAAGAGGAATTTAATTGAAGTAGAATAGGGTAAAAAAGGAGAGAATAAGATAATATGATAAATAATAAAATTAAAAATAAATACATTTATCAGAATGAACCATATAGAGAAAAGTTAGTATTGTTTAATATATATATATATATATATATATATATATATATATATATATATATATATATTGTTGAGGAGAACCCAAGATGGTGGCATAAGGTATACACCTGCACTTGCTGCCTCTCACAACCACACCAAAACTACAACTAAAAGATAAAACATCTATCACCCAGAACCACGGGAAAGCTGACAGAGTAGAAGTTCTACAACTAGAAGGAAAGAAACAAGCTCGTTGAGACTGTGTAGGAGGTGCAGAGGCTCAGAAAAGCAGAGGTATGGAGGCCCGCAAATCAGGCTGGCGACTGGGTGCACTGTTTGTTTTTTTTCATTTGAAAGGGAGATACAAGCTCCTGACTCTTCTGAACTCCAGTTTCCAGTGAGACTCTGGGAACCCAGACTCCTACAGGGAGAAACTGGACTGTCGGGCATCGGTTCAGAAAGTGAGGGTGGTTTTCTCCCAGAGGTGTGCGTAGGAATCATTTACTGTGCTGGGGCGCAGAGATGCAGAGACAGCAGACTGGCAGCCATCCCTGATTGCTACACTCTCGTGATTCCCTGAGACCCCGCCCCACCCAATTTATAAACCCACCCAGAAAGGAAGGAAGAGGAAAAGAGTTAGAAACATTGAGAGAGAAACATCAATCAGCTGCCTAATGCACACCTCCTACTGGGGATGTGCAGGCAACCAAGGTACATGCCATTGACCAGAACTGAACCTGGGACCTTTCAATCTGCAGGCCAACACTCTATCCACTGAGCCAAATTAGGTTAAATTTTGAAGTGAAATCTCTAGCATACATTTTTATATTAATTTCATAAAGACCAACTGCCTACCAAAAATTTTATACAAATTTACACTTCCATCAGCAATGTCTGGAACTGCGTTTATGCCCACCCTGCCCTCATTCCCACCCCAAACCTGACCATTATAATTTTTGCATCTTGGCCTATTTGAATAAATGGGGGGAAATGACTATTTTAATTTGGGTTGATTAGTTATCTGAGTTGAGGTCACCCACAGCTAATTTACAACAGCTTTCAACCAACACTATAGAAGATAGTAGAATAACCACTGAACTAGAAGAGAAACCTGTGTCCATGAAGTCAAACCATTTGGGTTTAGGTAGTAAAGCCTTGACATATAAAATGACTCCTGCTATGGCAAATTACTTATTTTATACATTTAGTATGTTCTCCAAAACTATTAAGTTACAATTGAACAACCAATGACTTACAGCCAGACAGGCAGCCACTACCTTGCCCAATTACATGTGCTAATATCTAACAGAGCCATATGCCTGCTCCAGACACAGAGTATGTACTTCTCAATTGGTGGGCCTTTTTGTCCAGAGGTCCCAACCTCAGACTTTCTGAGCATCCAAGGACCCACCCACCTGCACATCATCCTTATCTCTTTTTCTCTGCTTCTGCTTCCCCATCAGAAACTTTGAGGAAGAGGCTATCCCAGGGGTGATAAAGTGGTAGTGGATGTGCTGTATTAGAGGGGTCCTAGGTAGAGTAGATGGGGCCCCAAAACTGAAGACAGAAAGCCACATCCGAATCCTGGATTCAAATGTTAAACAATGTGGTCTTAAACAGTGTGGTGCTAAAGCCTCCATTTCCTTATCCACCCAAAGAATGTCATATTTTTAACACAGAATTTTGAGGGGCTTGTGAAATAAGGTGAGAGAATACTACAGAAAGCAGCCGCACAACAAATGTTAATGGTATGTGTGGGGGGAGGAGGGGAATGTGGATGCATGTGTGTGTGAATTTATTTGATGTCTGCCTGAACATGTTTAGAAGAATCCCCTTGATAACACTCAATCATCTGAGACAAAATTCAGCCATCTTCTAAAAACTGTAGGCAGAGCTGGCTACAGAAAAAAGTCAAAGGGATGAAGAAAAATAAACTGTAGGCTGTGGTCTCAGCCATACCCTACAGAAGAGAATGATAACTTGGAACAAGCAGCGGGTTTAAGTAAGAGTTACCCAGGTTCTCAGAGTACATCTGGATTTTTAAAAGTCTCTTATTCTGCACAAAGCTCTTTTGCATTTCACACCTGTTGAGTAAAGGAAAGTATATCCTCCCCCCCACCAATCCCACCTGCAACTCCAATCTCACAGAGCTGTCTCACTAGGTCTCCAGTTCTTAAAAGCCAAAACTCAATTACATAGTCACCTTTACATTTGAAAACAATGTAGGTTAATGGTCCAAAGCAGCTCTCGCATGGAAAAATCAGCTCACCTATTCTCTAGTTAAAAAAAGGAATGAAGCAAGGTATAGTGAAGTTTAAAACCATGTTCAAATTTACCATAAAACCTCACTTTAGAAGGCCCAGGTGTGTGTCACTCAGCAGCATGGTTCCCTGGAGGCTTCTCACAACCATTTTTCAGACTTAACTGTAAAGGTTTCACACACCTTCACACCCAAAGTGAACCAAACGTTCCATCAAAACACAAGGCAGCCGTGGGGCTGCCTGGGCCTCAAAGATGTTTCAGACATTCCCAAGATGCTTGGAGAGGACAGCTCAGGATGAAACATTCACCCTCTCAGTTCTCCAATCATGGTCATTTCAAACCAAACAGTGAGAAGCCTGTGGGCCAATGAAGGATAAGGGGAGGGTGGGTGGTTATACCACTCATTGAGTCCAGGACTACAAACCTCAGCCAAGGGATCTGGGAAGCCAAGGGCAATTTTAGAATTTGCTTGAGTCCTTTTCAACCCCCACAATCCACAAAATTCTGTCTAGCCAGGGTTGCTACTTTGTGGCTCAGACATCCAAGGTTCTGAAAACAGAGCCACAAGAATAGAGACCCTGTCAGGGGAATGGAAAGGCCTCCCATTCCTCTTCTGAGGAGCTCTGTTTAGCCTATATTAGGGGTGTCGAACTCAATCAGAGAAGGGGCCAAAATCTAAAATCCAGCCTAAATCGCGGGCTGAATGGTTTACTGAACAGTCATAAATTGACAATGTCATAAATTGACAGCGGAGTGCAGTGATGACAGCGCGGTGCGGGCCACATTGCAAGGCCTGGCGGGCTGGATTTGGCCCGCAGGCCTTGTGTTTGACACATGTGGCCTAGATTTTGCATAAAACCTTGATAGGGACACTAGTAAAGGCAACTCTCCCATAGCTCTAAGGCTAATCCAACCAAGTGATTAGAGAACTCATCACGCTTTCTTCTCCATTCCCTCCCCAAAGAAAGGAAGCAATTTGAAAATCCCAAAGGATTCTCCTTACAGAGGAAGAGCTGAAGCAATGCCAATAAAGATTCAAATGTCAAACTCCGATTAAACAGAGTTTGCAAGTGATTTCAAACATGGCATTGTGAAGAGCCCTCGTCTGAGAATCAAAAGGTCTCATAACCATGCTTTAATTTAAAAGAGGGTGAGGTTTTTTTTTTTAAATATACCATATTTCCTCCATTTCAGACCCCCAAACTTTGTCATTAGTGATCAGAGATAGTATTTATATTACAGAAAAACAGAACAAAACTACTGCTTAGTCCAGAAGTCAAAGGAGAGCAAGGAATAAGAACAATCACTGTCACAGTCTTGAAGTATCTTATTGAAGGAGAAAATTTTGCAAAACTACAACTCAGGGACATTTTATCCAACAGAAATATGTAGGTACATTCACCAAAAGACAGGAACTAGAATGTTCATAGCAGCATTATTTGGAAATTCTCCAAATGCCCATCAATAGTAGAATGGACAAATAAATCATGGTATATTTATATGGAAGAATCCTATACGACAATGAAAAAAATGAACTACAGCTACATACAAAAAAAAATGGGGCAAATAAATATAATTTTGAGTAAAAGTCCAGATATAAAATAGCATATACTGATTTCAAATCAGGCCAAAGTAATCTATGGCTGTTAGAAGTCAAGATAATGGTCATTCTTTGGGAGATATGACTGGAAGGGAACAGTGGCAGCATTTCTAGAGGGCTACAAATATTTCTTATTCCAGATGCTGTACACTTATTATTTGTGCACATTGCTATATTTGTGTTATAATTAGATCTTTAAATTTTAACATATATATCATTTATATATGGAGAGAAAGACAGAGAGAGAGAGAGAGAGAGAGAGAGAGAGAGAGAGAGAGAGAGAGAGAATGAATGCACTTTTCTGGTTTCAGATAGCTTCCTAAGAGCAGGGCTTGATCCAACCAAGCTGATCAGGCCACAGAAAAGTGTACAGAGCAACTTGGAAAGAAAAGGTATACGATGAGAAGTAAAAGAGAGTGTCTCTTTGGTTATTTGCGTTTTGTTTTTCTTTTTGTCCTCCTCACTCAACAGTGATTAAAACTTTGAATTGATAAATCAATTTTTAAAAACCCAAAAGTGTTTCAAGTGTACATTGACAGGCCATTAGTGCCGCTCATTGCCTTTACTCAAATATATTTGTAAGTGAATCCCATTTCTCACTATCACTTCCTATCCCATCACTGACCTGAGATTCGCTGGTCTTAGATTATGGGACAAAGGGTTAAAATAAAGCTACGCACGCACAACTTTATGTAATGTATTTTTCTTTGTGAAATTGAATTTAATTTTAATTAGCAAAGGCTAAAACCTTGCCAGATGACCACCAGTGATATTTGATACTTGAGCAGGGTTCCCACATGTCCTCTCTCACACTGAAGGTATTTAACCCAAGTGAAACTGTTAGAAAACCTTGCAAGGCATTCTTCCCAGTATCTCTTCCTTGGTTTGCCCACTTTCCCCCACATTGCCTCAAACTCTGAAGCATCTGTCTCTTCTGTTTGTGAAGCAGAAAGCCCCATGACTTTTCACATGGAAAAGGATTTCTGAAGTATTTATTCATGCTGCGCTTTTCCCTTCTCAAAGTTAATCTCTAGAATCAAACACTCAGTAAACATGTGCCATCTTGCAATTGAAGTCTTCAGGGGTGAGGAGGGGACTGGCTGAGGCAGCAAAACTCTGATGTGAAATTAAAAAGGGAAATACAGCTTTACTCACATTATTAAAATATAAATATAGGCTTGAGGAATAGAGTCCAGATGCACACTGGAGAGAAACATAAATATTGATATTATATTCTAATGAACATTATGTCTCACTGGCTGTCATCCTTCCTCATAGATACTAGTTCTTCCCTCTCTTAGATATTTAGTATTAAACATCAAGAGTAGCCAAACTGTATAATTTAAATACCCTCCAATAGAATAATCAGAAATCAAATTTTAAAGAACTTTTGTCATCCTTGATCCAGGCTTCAAGCATCACCATAAGCTAAAAACACAGTTACACATTAGTATTCCCTGCCACTTAGCAACTTGTGTAAAAGAAACAAGTTATTTTTTCCCCATATCTTTTTAAATGTTATTTTAGCTTTCTCTTAGAAAAACTTCTACTTCTAAATTACTCCTGGGACCTCTGAGGCCAGATTCTTATCCTTGTCCCAAATGGGTCCTCCCTAAAGCTGAGCACCCAGATGTTATAAGCAGCCCAGTATCATCAGACCAAAGAGAAGAAACTCCACTATTCCAATTGTCTTGGAAATCTTTTTCTCCCCTCTCAATCTTTTTTAAATTGTGATATAATTGACATATAATATTATATTATTTTTAGGTATACAACATAATGATTTGATATTTGTATATATGGTGAGATGATCACCACAATAAGTATAGTTAACATCTTTCATCACACAAAGTTACGATTTTTTTTTCTTGTGATGAGAACATTTAAGATCTATTCTCTTAGCAACTTTCAAATATGCAATATACTATTGTTGATTCTGGTCACTGTGGTATACATTACATCCCCATAACTTATTTATCTTCTTACTGGAAATGTGTTCCTCTGCAAATCTCATATATGGAATCCATAGTTCTTAGTCTGGTCCTATTGTAGAGTCAGAAGTTCCTGTAGAAACATATTCTCCCATGCCCATATTAACACAACAGTTCTAACAGGGAATAGTGTAAGAGCACCAGAGTTCAAATATTGCTTTTCTACCTCAAGAAGTTATCTATTGGAAGTGAGGAAATTGTCCCTCTCCTAATGAGAATGTGGGTTACAGAGGTGCATACAGTTGTTAAAATTCATCAAACTACACAATTGTTATCCATACATTTCACTGTATGGAAATTATACATTGATTTTTAACAAAAATTTTCTTCAGAACAACCAAGTTTTCCCAAGAGAGCAAAGTAAGTTTAATCGATAATATTCTAGAAGTGCCTATTTCCTCAACATCAGACGTGGCTTTACAAAACACATTAGACCTATGTGAGAATTCTCTTTTGCTCCTCCTAGAAGGAGCACAGCATATTATAACATGGTTTCCTTTGGAACAAGTCTGGCCCAGTAAGAAGAAAGGAGGTCTTTCCCTTACTTCTCAACTTTTATGCCCTTTTGTGTGGGTTGAATTGCCTAGCCCTAAACATAAAACAGAAAATGTCAACATCTCGAAGTTGGATCCAACATCTCATTACTTCCACCAAACCAGCACCATCTCCTACCAGGATAACTGCCAGAGCAATTATCCTACTTAGTCACCCTGCTTCTACCCTTCCCCCACAGCTTCTTCCCTATACAACAGCCAAAGTGATCCTTTTAAACTCTTAAGTCAATCATGTCACTATTAGACTAAAATCCTTCCAGTGAGTCCCCATTTCACTTAAAGAAAAAAGCAAAGTCTTAACAAAGGCCTCCTAGACCCTACATGAGCTGCCCTTCACCCCACTTCCCTGACTTCCTCTCCTCTCTGTCTCCTTGCTCACTCCACATTTACCATGTCAGCCTCCTTGCCATCACTTTATCACACCAGGCATGATCTCACCTCAGGGCCTTTGCACTAGCTCTAGTTCCTTCTGTTGGAATGCTCTTCTCCAGCTATTGACATCATTAACTCCCTCACCTCTTTCCAATCTTCCCTAAAATGCTGCTTCCCATTTAAAATGATAACCCCACTCCAATCCTCTGGATTGCCCTCACCGGACTCTAGTTTCTTTTTGCCCATAACTTACTATCTCCTAACATGTTCTGTAATCTCTTTAAATTATGTTTAATTATGTTAAATATCTGTGTTATGTTTTTTGTTTATGGTCTAATCTCTCTCTACTATAAATTCTTTATAACTTTCTGAACATTGATAAAATCCAAGTGCCTGGAATAGTGCCTGGCATATAATAAATGAAATAATCTGGATGATAAGATTACTGGTGGATGTTTTTTAATTTCTATACTTCTTTGCATAACAAAAAGAGGCCACAAAGAACATTGAAATCTTAGTAGTCATCTGATCATGCAGAGGGACATAGCATTGCTTGGTCAGCTATCTCTTTCTCCCTGGCCCAGCATTTCACAGATTTAGACACAGGTTTTTACCTACTTGGAAAAAAGTTTACACATGCCTCCCACTCTGCATGATCCAATTACAATACCAATAAAATAACAGCAAATAATTGCCAGGGGCTCACATGTGCCAGGCACAGTTCTCAGTATCTATGTACTTTGAATCCTTCAGTCCTGCAACAATCTGATGCAGTAGGTACTGTTTTTATCTCAATCCCAAAGGAAAATATATATTCAGTAAATTGTCCAAAGTAATACATCTTTGAAGGAGTGGAGCTGGAATTTGGACCCCTGTTGTCTAACATCAGAATCCACACTCTTAACCATATACTTGCTTCTCAACAATTAGATAAAACTGACACTTACCAACCTTACTCAAACTGAGCCTAAGCAAACTGCAAAGTTCATGAATTCCAAACCTTTCCTTAAGACACAAGGACATAAGGTTCACATCAGGTATCATAAAAGAAATGTATAAGCACTCTAATTCTCTGCCTTTAACAAACCATGCAGTTTTGGACTCAAACAAATGGACTCTAAGACCCAGAGTCCCTTGAAGTCCAACAGTGCAGTCATTCTATTGCCAAAAACACCAAAGCATATTCTCCAAAATAAAGTATTTATCTTCTATATACTAGAAAATGTAAATGGCCCCTCTGATGGCTGGGAGTCCAGTTTGAGCCAGACTAACCTCATTTCCCTTCTGAGTAGGGTTATTAGACTGGAAGATCAAAGAAATATTACAGACGTATGGTATCTTGTTTTCGGCAACCATTTGACAATCACTCATGATGATAAATCTTGTGGGCAAGGTGAAGAAATGTGGTTTTAATGGGACTGTGGGAGAGCATTTGTGACAGCTGTAACAATGGCACCCAATGAAAGTTGATTAATAGATGTACTACTGTCTGCCAATGAGATCTGGCCATCAGTCCATCTGAACAACAGTTTTATCAAAGATGTGGATGATGGGCTAGAATCATGTTTATGATGTTTGCAGAGAGCAAAATGCTGTGGGCAGTAACTGACACATTGAATCAAGATTTTAAACCATCATGGCTGATTGGGAGTGAAAGAGCAAAGCAAGGAAGATTCAATTTAACAGAGACAATGGGGAGTCTTGTGAAAATTAAGTTCAAAATACCAACTGCACCAATGGAACAGAGAAAACCTTATGCAAAAGAACTGCCACTATAAAGGAAGGGAGTTTGTTGGGCCATGAGAGCAATAATGCACCAACAGTATTTTGCAATGGTTAAAAAAAGAAGGGCCATCTTAATCCTAGTGGAACATTCATATGAAGAAAGGAATGGTTCCATTCATGCTCTGCATCTGTGGGAGAAGGCAACCAGGGTGAGAGAAAACAAGAAACTTGGCATTAAGAGGCCTGGTTGAAAGAACTGAAGTTGTTTTACCTGGGACTAAGTAACCTCTAGTCACTTAAAAGATATCCTGGATAAGAGACTGTAAACAGATTGCAGCCACCGGAATTAAGACTAAAAAGCTGGAATTACAATAGGACAGACTTAGTCTCAGTGTAGATAAGAATTGTTTCAAAACAGGAACAATTCATCAATAAAGTTGGGGTGGGAAAGGCCACTGCCCACTCATGGGTGTCTTAGAGGGCATGAAACTAGATGGGTTGCCATTTGGGACATCTTTAAAAAGAATCCCACCCTAGTTGGGAGATTGGATTTAATGGGTGCTAAGGTCTTTTCCAACTCGAAAATCCCAAGATTCTCCAGCTTTTATTAAAGTCATTTTATTCTTGTTTAATTTCACTTGGAAGGACGTAGGAACATCATAATAAATTAATTTTTTAGCATTTGGATGCCCATGTCCTCAGATTCCTATTTCAGTACAATCAAACCTTCTCATGTTTATTAATGGATTGAGGGATGGACATTAATGTCAAAAACAAAAAGTTGTCATGCCTGACAAAACCGGTTTGGCTCAGTGGATAGAGAATCGGCCTGCAGACTAAAAGGTCCCAGGTTCAATTCTGGTCAAGGGCATGTACCTTGGTTGTGGGAACATACCCAGTAGGGGATGTGCAGGAGGCAGCTGATCGATGTTTCTCTCTCATGGATGTTTCTAACTCTTTATCCCTCTCCCTTCCTCTCTGTAAAAAAAATCAATAAAATATATATTTTTTAAAAGTTGTCATGCCTGTCTTTGTCATTCAAAAAGATGAACTAGACAGGGTTGCTGTCCTTTGTGTTAGGAGGGCTCTCCAAAACCTTGTTTCAATAAATTTAGACCTTAAGATTAGAGCTTTACATTCAGAAACTATTACTACTTCATCATTTTTATTTCTATTTGTTATCAAGATGTGATTCATGAGGAATTTTTGATGCAAAAACAACTTTTAGGAATGCTTGTGATTGATGGTTTGTTCCAGGCATACTCTTCCCATGCTTTTTAATAGTGTCCTACAAAATCTTGTGTTCCGGTATTAATAGAGTAAAAAGAAATTAAACTGAACTGCCAAAACAAAATTCCCACATTTGAAATTGTCTTTGTTCATAAAATTATAGAGCATTATATGAAGTAAATGGATCCTTAAGACTCTTGGGCTAACATGGGACAATAGGAGAAATTTCATAGACCACGGCATTTTAAAGGTAATGCCCATTAAATGTAGACTAGAAGCGCTGAGACTGAAGATGTTTCTGAGAGCTTATGTGGAATGTATACTTTCATGATGGCGTTGTGTGGAAAAGATCTCCACAAACAGAAAGAAAGAAATCTTGCCCTCGCAGGTTTTGCTCTGTGGATAGAGCATCAGACTGTGGACTGAAGGTCCTGAGTTTAATTCTAATCAGGGACATATGTCTCTGCTGGAGGCTCGATCTAGGCCCTAGTCAGGGCCTGTTCAGGAGGCAGTCAATGGATGTATTCTCTCACATTAATGTTTCTCTCTGTCTATCCTACCCGCTTCCAATCAATGGGGAAATGTCCTCAGGTGAGGAGAGAGAGAAAGAGAGAGAGAGAGAGAGAGAGAGAGAGAGAGAGACAGAGATTGTTACTATCTTAGCAATATCAGCCTAACAAGAATCTCAAGGATTTCCTAAGTAAAGTAGTTCTGTAGTTTTGATTTAAGAGCCCAATCCAGTACAACAAAAAAAGTCTTGAAAGAAATGTGTTGTTGTGAGAAAATTACAACCATGAAATATTAACCTTTGAAGATTGCTTGGAAAAAACAATGTGGACTCAGACCCAGATCCCAATTCCAGGCCCTAGCAGCTTCTAGCTGTTGCCACCTGAAGCAAGTTGCTAACCCTCAGTAAAGTGGTAAAATAATTGTACCTCTCTCATAGTGTGGCGATTAAATAAGGTAATTCACATAAAGATCTTAGCACAGGACCTGGCATATAGCAGAACTCAATAAATGTTAATTGAAAATAAAAACAATCCACTCAGTAGATGGCAAAAGTGTCAGTATAGTGCAATGGGGAAATAATGGTCTTTTTGGTAAGTGCCAACAGATCAATTGTGTATCCATATGGAAAATAATTAATGTTGACCCCTATCTCACACCATTTCGAAATATCAATTCCACTGAAATCATGGGTCTAAACAACAAATGCAAAGTAAAAGACTTCAAGAACATAAGAGAATATCTTCATGACCTTGGAGTCAGTCAAGATTTTAACAATAAACAGAACAGAATAGAAAAAACACTATTCATACAGAAAATGATTGATAAATTACACAACATAAAAATAAGAATTTCTTACCAAAAGACAACACAGAGAGTGAAAATGAAAATCACAGAGTAAGACAACATCTTTGCAATTACTATAACACACAATGACTCATATCCACAATATATAAGAAACTCCTACAAGACAATAAAAAAGATGCAAAGAATCTTATCAAAAAATGAGCAAAAGTCTTAAGTAGGTAATTCACAAGAGACTATCCAAATGGTCAAAAATATATATGAAAAGGTGCTCAATCTCATAAGCTATTTCAGAAATTCAAATTAAAACCACAATGATCCCTAACCGGTTTGGCTCCGTGGATAGAGCATCAGCCTGTGGACTGAAGGGTCCCAGGTTCAATTCTGGTCAAGGACATGTATCTTGGTGTGAGCACATCCCCAGTAGGAGGTGTGCAGGAAGCAGTAAATTGATGTTTCTCTCTCATCAATGTTTCGAACTCTCTTTTCATCTCCCTTCCTCTCTGTAAAAAAAAAAAAAAAAAAAAAAAAAAAAAAAAAAAATCAATAAAATATATATTTTTAAAAAAAAACACAATGAGATTTTATTTCTTACCCTCCAGAGTAGAAACAATTAAAAAGACAATAAAAATGTTGGTGAGGATGTAGAGCAACTGGAACTTTCATGTATTTCTGGGAGTATAAATTGGTACAACCAGTTTAGAAAACTGGGGAGATCGTTTGGCAAATAAAGCCAAACATACCCAGCCACTTTGACCACACAAAAGAGCCATGTATATATAAGCTCATCAAAAGGCAAATAAAAATGTTTGTGGCAAAAGCCCTAAACTAGAAACAACTCAAATGGCCATCATCAGGAGACTGGATCAACAAATTGTGATATATGCACACAATGAAATTTTATTCAGCAATGAAAATGAACAATCTATTGTAATGACATGGAAGAATCTTGCAAATATGATGTTGGGTGAACACTATATACTATATGACTCCACTTACATACTAAAATTCAAAAATAGGGAAATCTAATTGATAAATGTGAATGTCAGAACAGTGGTTACCTTTGGAATAGAGATAGTGACTGAAAAGGGGCCTCAGGTGGGGGATGTTTCAAGATACAGTAATGCTTTATTTCTTGATCTGGGTGATAGTTATAGGAATTGTTCACTTCGTGATAATTAGCCGAGCTGTACACTTATGATATGTATACTTTTCTGTAGGAATGTCCAACTTCAATATAAAATTTACATTAGAACTCAGTAACTAAATATAATTAACTGCAAAAAGCAATGACATTAAAATGTCTACAGATGAACAGCTTGGAGTTGAGGCCCATGAAGTAAATTCCAAAATCTCAGGTTTTAGTGACTTGAAGTGGCCTTACTTAAGTTTATGACCATAAATTTCAGAAGGCTCTCAACACAGGTAATTTCCTTGTATTTTCTTAACCCATTCATGTTCCCTCCCAGGGACAATATTAACACCTTGCCTTCTTTTCCCAAATAACCAATACCCTTACAGCTGATGACCTCACCAGGTTCTTCACGAAGAAAATAGATATAACTGTATAAGAACACATCCTACCTCCATCAGTTCACCAACTTACCTGCCTATCTGCCCATATCCTCCAATAACCATGGATGGAAGGATGCTTTGATCCCTTCCCCTCTCAGCTTCTCAAGGTCTTCTATAATTATCCAATTCTCTCCCGGCATGATCAATTGCCCCCCTCTGTGAAATCTAAATGTGCCGAAATATCAATACCTTTTAAGAAAATCTCCCTTGACCCTGTATTCCCCTCCAGGCAATGCTCCATTTCTCCACTCCCCTTCAGAGTAAACTCCTTAAAAGAGTTGTTTGTGGATGCTATCTTCTCTTCCACCTCTCTTGTTCTCTCTTCATCTTATTTGGCCTCCATTTCCACCTCTCCGCTTAAATGGCACCTATCAGGACCATTAATTACTTACAAGTTACCAAATTCCATGGCCTTGTCTTAGTGCTTATCTTACTCTTGGAAGCATCTGACCAAGTTGATTTCTCCATTCTTGAAACACTTTCTCCTGGCTTCCATCAGACCATACTCTCCTGATTTTCCTTCTAGCTTGCCTGTTGCTTTTTCTAAGTCTTTCTCCTTCCCTACTAAACTTCCAAAGTCGGACTGCCCTAGGCTAAGTTCTGGCCGCCTTTTCTTCACTCTCTACATTGCCCCTAGCTCCAAAGCTTCACATACCATCTCTATACTTACATCTCACATTTACCTTTCCAGTCAGGACCTCTATCTTGGATTCTGAATTTACACGTCTAATAGTATAAGTCTCCAGTTAACATAGTACAAATACAAAAATATTGATTCTATCCTCCCAAAATAAAATACCCACTCTTCCATTAGCCTTACCCATTTCTGGAAACTGTCTTCTACAAGCTAAGGGGGGAAAAAACTAGGAGTCATCCACGGTTACTTTTTTCTTCTCACTCCATATACAAATCCAATGAATAAATACTGTCAATCCAAGTTCCAAAATGAATTCAGAATCCGACCACTTTTCACTGTCTGCATAACTATCTCCTTAGTCCTAGCCACCATCACCTGTCATACTAACTGGTTTACCAGACTTCAGACTTGCCTCAAGAGTGACTTTAACTCTAACTGGCTTGGCTCAGTGGATAGAGCATCAGCCTGCGGACTCAAGGGTCCCAGGTTCGATTCCAGTCAAGAGTATGTACCTTGGTTTCAGGCACATACCCAGTAGAAGGTGTGCAGGAGGCAGCTGATCAATGTTTCTCTCTTATTGATGTTTCTAACTCTCTATCCCTCTCCCTTCCTCTCTGTAAAAAAATCAATAAAATTTATATATATATATATATATATATATATATATATATATATATATATATATATATATTTAAGAGTGACTTTGCTAAAATATATGTCAGATTATGTCACCCCTGCAAACTGTCTTCCCTTTCCCACCCTGAGCCTGTTTCAGGACAATGGGAAGCAGCTGTCCAAGGATGAAGCAACATGAAGCCATGTGGAATGGAAGTCCTGGTGGGAAGGCTATACAAAGAGAATGGAGTCACCCAGACACATTCAAAGGGAAAGGAAAGGGAATGTGGGTCACTTCCTTGAAATTCCCCTAGGCCATAAGCAATGCTAAAGGAAGATGCATAATGTAGCAGATAGAAGCCACTGGTACTCTACCCATAGCCCTTCCCACAGGACCCCTGCAGACATTCCTGTATCATCCCAAGGCTTTTCCTATCTCTCTACCTAGCCTAGCTCTAACCCTAACCCTAACATAGAGCAGGCCAAGAGAGCCAAGGAATTCATACTCCAGGTTCTACCTTCTCTCAGTGAGGGGTGGAAGTTGGTGGATAAATATTCCAGCTTCCTCACTCCTCAGTGGAACACTTCTGAGATATGTGCTGTTGTTGAACCAGGGTTGCCCACAAGCTCACACCTTGCATGAGCTTTCCTCCCTACACTGTCCCACTTCTATAAGCCTTCCCCATGCTTTCTGACTGCCCTCTGTAATAAACCACTTACACAGAAACCATGGTCTCTGCCTCTGCATGCTGCCAACCCCCAACTATGACACACTACTAGTATTGTCCCTTTCCTTCCAAATTACCTGTCTGTGTTGAGAGCCTTCTTGACATCAAACAAGAACAGTGTTCTCCTAAATTCATATGGACAAAAGAAGAGGGAGGTCTGTGCATGAAGTGTGGAGATAATATTTTAGAAAAAAATAAAAAGTAATATATTTTTACTTCTACCCCTGGAGTTATTTATTTATTAATGTATTAATATACATAGAGCATACTAGTATATTCACCCTCGACTGTTCGTACACATTAAAAAAGTTCTCTTTTCTCTATTAACCATTAGTTTGTACTCCAAACAGTTAAAAGGACTTGAAAGGACTGTGTTAAGTCCCATATACCTAAGTACCCACTGCTGCCTCTATGGAAAGAGAGAAGGGGACCCAATCTGCCCCAGCACTTTATTTCACTTGTGTGAAATCTAATTTAAAGAGCAGTGTGTGTCACCACACACACACACACACACACACACACACACACACACACACACACACACGGGAAATGTACGCACCACTCAACAGTCTGCAAGACTTCCCTCCAGTTCTTTTGAAGTAAAATCACCACTCACCCCAACCGCACTCCCCAGATATCAGCGCTGTTGAAAGTGAAGGGGGCTGTCCCTGCTGTGTGGTTTGAGGTAAAAAGGGAGGCAGGATTAAAGTGCTCATTTCAAGTCCCAAAAGTAAAATACGACTTGGCCTAAGGCAGCCCTAATTCTTTCCAGAACTCATCCCCGGAATTGCCCTCTTAAACAACCAGTCATTAACCCAACTCTGGGTCTTTTATAGCTGCTAAAACCTATCGCGCACATCATTTATTCATTAGGCTTATTATTGTTGTTATTGCAGAAAAGCAGCGAATTCCCTGGGTGGGGTTCAAAGAGTTTTTGTTGTTGTTGTTGTTGTTGTTGTTGTTGTTGTGTGTGTGTGTGTGTGTGAGAGAGAGAGAGAGAGAGAGAGAGAGAGAGAGAGAGAGAGAGAGAGAGAGAATGGGGGCAATCTGAGAGCTTGGTTGCAGGACAGAGGTTCCTGGAAAGGATGCAGAGAGAGCTCCCCCACCCCGCGCACTCCAGGCCACCACGCCGCCGCCGGTGCAGCTGCTGCAGCAAAGCGGGAAGCTTATGTAAGTCAGAGCCGCTGACATCACCTTCGCTGAGTGTTACAGCGGGACTAGGCGCCCAAGGACCAGAGCACTGGCCTAGTGCCTCCTCCCACCTTCTGCTATTCGTAAAAGGTTCCCTCTCAGCCTGATTTCACTGATCTTGCGCCAGGGGACCCTCCTGAGCGCCTCTCAGAGGGAAAATGACACAGAATGACACGTATTGGGAGCCTTAGGGTGTCTCAAGAGTGAAGTTAACAGGCAGCAAAGATGCTCAGGGGTCTACCATGTGCGTGTGGATTTGGGCGACAGGACCTGGGTTTGGGGGCCGCCTCTGGGATCCTCGAAGAGCAGATAACACAGAGCGTTATTTAGTAGGAACTTATGCTGCTCAGGGAAGAAGAAATGGCCCAGGGGTCTCTCAGATCTCCCCAGGGCCCGGGATACTCCTCCCTCCACGGCCCTCCCTTGGCCTCTCTGGGCCACAAGGTTGGAGCGAAGTGCTTCAGAGTTCTTCTCTCCAGGAGGCAAGAGGCGCCATGCTACAATGCACAGGAGCTCGAGGCACAAGTTCGGGGCTCCTTGCAGCCCTTGAGGTCACAGAAAGAGTGACAAAACCGTCCAGGCAAAGCAGGAGCCATAAAAAGACACTCACTGCTCCTGGAGCCCCCAAGCACGAGTGGGGGTGGGGTCGGACTACAGGGCTCAGGTTGGGCCACTGGAAACCACATAAGTTGCACCAACCCCCGCCCCCGCCCCACCACCACCACCTGGAAGGGACAAGGAAGGTGATCACCAGAGGTGAATAACAGACCCGTCGGCCTCCTGTGCCGCCATCAATGCCCCCTTTCAGCCCTTGGCTAGCTTTGAGTCCCTCCTGAGGCTGCCCCTTCAACTTTCTCCCCTCTGCTTCTGCATCCCTGCAAACTCCCAGCACCTGGAGGACCTGGGTGGGTCCCAGGGGAAGGAAGGGGTGGCGAGGCAGGACTAAGGTGCGAGCTGCAGTGGGCGCGGCGCCTCAGGGCTGGGATTGCTGTGGCCGGGGAGGGCGGGCGGAGGGTGCGGCGCGGGAGCGGAGCGCCGGCTGGAGGCGCGGATACTCACGCACGGTCTCCTGCTTGGGGTCCAGCGTGCCGAGGACGCGCTGCACGCCGCCGAGCTTGCCCTGCAGGGCCCAGACGCGGCGGTGGGTCAGCTGGATGTCGCTCTCGAGCTCCTGGAACAGGCTGCACGCGTGCCGGGCCACGTCCGAGAGCTGCCGGAGGACCCGGGCCAGCGCGGCGTTGCTGACCGCGCACAGGTCCAACATGAGCAGCACGGCCGCCGCGGCCGCCGAGGGCGCCTCGCCCGCCCCGGCCGCCGCCTCCGGGGGCCCCGCGGTGCTCTCCTCGCCCGCCGCGGGTACCTCTCCGAGGGGCGGCTGTGCCTGGTCGGTCGGAGCGGGCAGCGGGGGTGGTGGCGGCCCGGAAGGTGCAGGGGGTTCCCGGGGAGGATCCTCCGGCCCCGGCTCCTCGGCCTGGTCCCGCTGGCTGGGCGGCTGCAGGGGCGGCTGCAGGGGCGGCGGCGGCTCCGCACTGCCTCCGCTCGCCTCCTCCGTCGGGCCGGGCGGCGGGCGCCGCTGCCGGCACAGCCACTGCGGCTCCACGATCCGCTTGGCGAAAGGCATCCCGCGCCGCCGGGCTGAGACTTTCTGGTCTCCCCAAAGCGCCCCCTTGCAATCTGGGGGCCGGGCGCGCCCACCTGGGCGCACAGGGGCAGGAGTAGGCGCGCTGGGGCAGTCCGGGTACGCGGGGGTCTGTCTCCTCAGTTCACCTGGCGTCCTCCTCTCCCCGCCCTCCCGCTAGCAAATCGGGGTACCCGGTTCTCCTCCTCAGGGGGCACGCTCCAGGGGAGGATGACAAGCGTGGGTCCCAGAAATCCTGGGGTGCGCCCGGGCTCTGCTCACTTGCTTGCAACCCGGGTCAGCTGGCTCAGCTCCATCATTCCGGCGCTCGCCACCACCGCCCCGGCCGCCGCCGCCGCCGCCACCGCCGCCGCCACCGCCTATATAAATGGGCGTGTGTGTGTGTGTGTGTGTGTGTGTGTGTGTGTGTGTGTGGACGCGCGCGCGCGCGTGTGTCTGGGTGGGTGGGTGTGAGTGTGTGCGCGCCTCAGTTTGAAAGTACCCCGACGCAGGCCTCTCCCCGCGCGCCCTTTGGCCGCTCCTGGGAGCGATCGCGCCCAGGCTCTCTCCCTCTCAGGGCCAGGAGGAGGTTTCAGAGAGGCGCTCTGAAAACCCGGAGAGAGGAATCCGCCTCCAGCCCCGGCGCAGGAGGCGGCGCGGGGGCGGCGGGGCCGACGCAGGGCGGGGGGTGGGGGTGGGGGAGTCCAGGGCCAGAGGGGCGCAGCGCCCCGTGCGACCGCTGGGAGTCACTGGTGGCCTCACCGGGCGTGTGCGGAAGCAAAAACACTCCCTCGCATCCAAGGGGGTTAGGATTGAGACCATCAGCGTGGCAGGGCAGGGAATCCTCAAGTTGGGGTTGGGTGCGGGTACAAAGCGCAGAGGTAGAGGGGTGGGGTACTGGGGGTGCAGCAGATCCAGCGTGTTGAAGCAAGTTGCCTCACGGAATTCCAGCTCTGGGCAAGTCCTTTGGGTTCTTAGCAGGGAAAGCCAGGCGGCCCCTAAGTGTCCTGGGCTCTGTGAGCCCAGTGAGACAGCTGGGAAGGATGACCAGGCATGGGTGCACCCCAATGCAGCCACAGTGGGCCGGGGTGCCATTTATATCCCTTGCCCAAGCTTCACTGGGCCAGGTCTCTACAGAACATCATGAATGAGACCCAAACCGCCAATGAGCAAACCAAACCCTTCAGAAAACTGCTTGCAAAACGCACTGACGTGTTAGCTGACATAACCAGGATTACCTTTCTGTCACCCTACTGTGCTGATCACACACAGGGTTTTTAAAGTCCTCCATCAGAGAGATGATGATTCAGAGAAGAAACTTTTCCTCTTCAGTTAACTGGAAGGTATAATTTCGAAAAAGCCATGTATTTCTATGGCAGCAGACTGGATACCGTCAGCCTAAAACGTTTTTAAAATGTGTATGGGAAATGTTAATAAAATATATGCTTTCATCCCTCCAAAAAGAATACTGTAAAAGTTGGTTGTTTTTTTTTAATTTTAAAGCCAGAAGCCAAATCTTGGGAATGCAGCCTTTATTTCATGTGTCTAAAGAGAACAAGAGGGGAAAATGTTTTATGGCAACAATAAAGTCCTCCAGACCTGTGGTAGTGTCTCCTCTCCACACTCCTGCCTTAGCAAGAGCCAGCACAGGGCCCAACAATCAGCTCTTTGGACTGGCCCACACTTTAGTTATAAAAGCTTCAACAGACCCTTCTCTTATTCTACCTAAAAAAGTAAGATGTTTGGCAAGAGAATGTCCTTGTTCCTCAAAGATCCAGGCTAGGGTTAAAAGGGTCATGATGTCTACAAGATACACATAAATGTTTCAGTACCAATAACAAGAATAATTATAATAACAATAATGTATAGGTAGAGAGAGAGAAGAAGAAGAAAATACAGCCAAATGTGCAAAATAGTGCGTCTAAGTAAAGGGCATATTGAGATTCGTCGTCCATTTCTTGCAACTTTAAATTTGGTTTGGTTTCCAAATAAAAAGTGAAAGAAAGAAGACTTTGGGAAAAGATCTTTTTGGAGTTGTTCTTTATCTCACAAGATTTAAAAAGTTTAGGGCTGGCTGTTTTCAAATTTAGCTTGACTTTTTAATATATTCAAGATTCTCAACATGAGCTCTGCTAGGTAGCCAAGCCACACACTCCTCCCTAAACATATTGAGATTAAAAAAAAAAGAAAAGAAAAAAGAAGGTTGTTAAAGGCATCCCATTAGCAAGGCTGCCCTGCCTCTCATTCCTCCTCTCACAGCACTGTCCTACTAATGGCATTCAAGGGTCCAGTGGAAGGGGTGCAGCTGAACTCTGACATAGGCAATGAGTGGTGGTGAGTTCTCACTTCCAATTATTGGCAGATTCCTTCCTGGGCTCCAGAGCCCCCATCCACCCAGAGAGGTGATTGAAGAGGCGGGGCAGTCCTCCTCCACGCCCAGGAGGTAGAGGATTCTATGGGGTAATTAAGTTCAAGAAAAGGCCCCAAGACCCACCTCAAGATTTCAAAATGATTCAAAGCACAGTTCAGCTATGCAAAAAGGACAATTCTTTGTAATCACTTAGACTTCTAGACACATCCCAGTAAAGCCATTTGGCCCAAATAAACTTTGATTTTACTTTTTGACCTCCTTTATTCTCACTCCCCCCCCCCCATACACACACACACACACACACACACACACACACACACACACACCTTTGGTAGTCTCTGGTGACCTAAGGTCACTTTATTTTTTCTTTTTGACTTTGAAAGATAGCTTCCTTCAGAGTCACAAAAGAAAAACTAATAAAAAGGAAAAATAGGTTGATATGGTTGGTTGATATTTCTCAATCAACTGTAAGGTATGAATAAAGGCACCTTTAAAAATATGATTGTTGCCCTAACTCAGTGGTCGGCTCAGTGGATAGAGCATCGGCCTGCAGACTGAAGCGTCCAAGGTTCGATTCCAGTCAGAGGCATGTACCTTGGTTGTGGGCACATCCCCAGTAGGGGGTGTGCAGGAGGCAGCTGATTGATGTTTCAAACTCTCTATCCCTCTCCCTTCCTCTTTTTAAAAATATCAATAAAATATATATATTTTTAAATGTGACTGTTATACACCCAGAACACCATCTTAACAAGAAATGCATGCTACTATGCAAGGGCAACTTCAGGACAGTCTCCTGACTTCACTGTATCCCTTCCAACTTCAAGCCCCTCCTATGTGGCTTACCCCCCCCCCCACACACACACACATGCATATTTTAGTTTGGTTCCTACCTTATAGAACTGAAATCAACAAGTTGTAACAACCACATATAATCATGATGGAATGGGTGAATATTCTTCCCCCCCCCTTTTTAAATTAAATTTATTGGGGTAATATTGGTTAATGATATATAATTCAGGTGTACAAAATCTTAATGCTGATGAGTTTTCCCACAGATCCATGAGTTATGCCTTTCTTATTCAAATCTCCAATACATCATTTTAGTCTGAGTTTTCTCACAAAAAGCTCTGATGACACCAAAATTGACATCTGAAGCCAGATTTTTATACCTACTTACATGTGTTGATATCTCCTATCATATACCCCTCTACCCATGTACACATATTTATTACCATGAGTTTATAGCCAAAATGCAAAGGAAAGGCAGCACTGAAAAATGACTCCATTGCTGAATCCTCAGCTCAAAGGCCAGCACAATTTCCCCATAGACTATAGTATTTAGTCAGTAAAAACCTTATGCCATTGTAAAATGAAAGAAATATCCTGTCTCTGTCACCACACCCCATAGTTACACTCTTGTTCACTTTAGCCCAGTAGGAAGAAAGTCTTTCTTCAAGGAAAGGGTTAACATAGAGAGCTCTATAAGGCACCTCTGCCTGCCATCAGCTAGCCCCCTACATCTGCAGATTGGTATTCAAGTTTCCTCTAGAAACTCACAAGCAACAAAGCAGAGATTGCTGAAAGATTCTTTACCAAAAATGTTTGTTCTGTTTCAAATAACCCAGCATTGTTGCAGCGCCATCATTATTTCTACTTAAAAATATTTGTATTGTCTAAGAAATTCCAGGAAATACATGGGCTTGTTAGCATAATCATGTAATTATAGTGACTGAAGTCCCCCTCCACCCAATTGCATATATTCCTCACTTAATCACTTTAATTCACCATCACTAAGTAAAAACTGTTAAATAAAAAGTTTTCAGTAAATTTATTGGAATAAATATGACTATTCCATCCCAACCTAACTTACTCAAACCATTTCATAGGTAGAAAAATATAGCAAATTCATATAAGTTAAAAGCAACAATTTGAAAGTAAATGAATATGTTTTTGTCTATAAAATGTAATATTTTATAATGGAGGTTCACTATACTTGCCAAAGGAAGAGAAGCAGATTTGAGAGTGGTTAGCAATGGCTGGAGGAGAAGGGAGAGGTTGCCATTCTTGGTTAGTCATACGGTTCATATTCAAGCAGCAACTTTTTGGAGCTCATGGTTATCCTATACTCAACCTGCACCCACAAATAAAGTTATGGCACAGAAAAACACCTTTAGGGAAAAATAAAAACTAAAGTCGAGATAACCATGAAACATACAGGAAGAAGGCTTAGCACAGCCAAGAGAAGGATGATGAAGATGTTACTATTCTCTCCCCCACAGCAGGAGACCACCACCTCATGCTTCCCAGGAGGTTCTCCCAAGTTTCATGTTAGTTACTGAGCTCTGGATTCACCACCTCCCTCTCTTCTTTATCTTTGCTGGTTCCTGGGAGGAAGTCAGTAGTAGCCCATGGATATATGCCATCTTGTAGGAGGGAACATGCATTCTTCCAGACCTAAGGTTCACAGCATAAACATTATGCCCAAAGCCTGCACAGCTTAGTTTTTGAAACTCAAAAGTCCCACCTCTTCCAGTTCAAGAACCTTAAATTTGGCTTTGTGTACCTATGTTCCCAGGAAACATCAAGGGGAAAATTCATTAGTATCTCAAACTATGAAGCCACAATACACATCAGTATAAGCACATGCATATTGTCAACTATCCATTGTATGGTTTTAAAGGGGAAAAAGATTATATACCACTACTGAAAGTTTTCCTTTGTTTTAGTTTGTGCTTTTCTTCCTCCAAAATCCTCATTTAGCCTATCAAGTATGAAAGACAGGGGTTTCTTTCTGCATTTTACTGACAGGGAAATGGGCAAGAAAAAAATAATGCTATTAAATAGTTCTCCCAAAATGCCAAAGACTGAATGCAAAAACTGTTTCAACCAGCCTTTTTATCTTCCTTCCAAAGAACTGTTGATTACTCACATTGTTTCCAATGAGAGAAATTTAGACTTCTTTCTTATCTTCAAAAATCCTAGCCTCACATTTTACAACTGAGTATAATTTTAAACATGCCAAATCTGGATCTAGTCAGAACTGCAAATACATCAAAATAACTGACAGAGTTAAAGCAGATGGTGATAGCAAACAACAAGAGCATTTCATTCACTTATTCGTTCCTCTGCTTCCGCAACAAACATTTACCGGAAGCTTTATTCACTGAGTGCAAACGTTTATTGGGTGCTCAAGATTCTGTTAGCTGCCAGGGATATAAAGCAAAGAAGACATAAACATGGCTCTCAAAGGATGGAATCTAGGAGAGGAGATAGACATGTAAACAAATAATAGAGAAGAATTAAGTGCTGTTCAGAATCCCAGGCCAATCAACACTGTCTGGGGGTGAGGGGTGATACAGACTGGAGCAGGGGTTCTTAAAGCAGCTCAGGCTGCAGTATTGGCTCTTACAGCCTAGAAATGGAAAAATTAAAAGCTGAGACCAAGCATCACCACATGGTTAAAAGTAAAACAGACTGGTGAAAATTTGAGACACACCCCCCCACACACACACACACACCAACAACAACCAGCTGCAAGAGATGTGCTATAGACTAGAATCATTAAATGCCATTTCCAACAAGTCTTTGAAAAATCCTGAAAACCGGTTGGTAGAAGAAAGAATGTGGAAATTATGTTGCCTTTTTTTAAAGCTGACTTGTACTTACTCTTTGGCAGGGCTCAGTTTATAAAGAGGAAGTCGATTTTTAATATATTTACTATAAAGAAAAGTCTTCATTTGGGTAAAATGAACCACAGTCTCTAGAGCACATGGCGCTAATAAAGCTATACAGTCATTCCCCAAGAGTTCACAAGCTCCCCCCTACCAACCTCTTTTTTTTTTTAACTGCTCAGAATTTGCTGTCCAAGCACCCTTCTGTGATGAAAACACCCAGCGCTGGCCATGACCCAGAGGAAGTGCTTTTGACTGCGGTGGTCCTGAAATAAATCAGTTCTTTTTGTGAGGAACTTGAGGGAGTAAAATCTACAACTCACATTATCAGTCTGGGATTGAGTCCTTGTGAACAGCAGAGGCAGCAAACTTCAAACTTTATCAAGATGGTAATGCTCATTAAGGAAGTGAAATTGAGCCAGATTTGAAGGAAAGCGCTGTAGTAATTACAGAGTTATGAAGATTTAAAAGCTATGCGTCTGGGCACGCAGAGCGCAACGTGTTTCCTTTGGGTTCAGAGACACCGCAATTACAGGGCTTAAGGGTAGCAAAGCACTGAATTAGAACTCCCCATTAGTTTGATTAATCACTGATGTGAATGCAGGCAGTGGAATTGGCTATGGCTCAGTTTGATTTGTGTTTCTTCCTGATCTCCCCTCCCCTTTACCCCTTCTATTTCCTTTACAAGATCAGGGGGTCCAGGAAGAATACAAACTTTGTATTAATAACAAGAAATTCGTTTTAAGAAAGTTAAAACTTCCTAAAGCGTAATGATTTCCCTACATCGGTATTGGCTTTGCCAAGAGTTGAATAATAGTTTGTTCTTTCTTCTTCCCAGGCTGTTAAAGGGTAATGCTGCAATAATGACATGTTAGTAAATCTAATAAGAAAACCATAGAATAATGTATTTTATGTGGGTGTAGAACATCCTCATGGGAAGCTCACTGAGATAATAATATATGATATTGCATTAGAAGAGCTATAACAAGCAAGGAAACCAATATCTAGCCAATTAGAAATAATGGGTTAGAGTCTAGTTCTTTAGAAGAAATTGTTATACCCTTCTGATCAACTTGACTAAAAATCTACTTGCAGAAATCATTTCTTGCTGTGGAAAATAATGTTGCTGGTGTGAGATAAGTATTTTGGGGTCAAGATGTTTGACTCGGTGCCTTCATGTCAATACAACCAAAAACTACAGCCAAATTTTTTTTTTTAATGAATGTGGAACACAAGCACAAAAGGTCAACACGCTAATTCAAACCCAGCGTGACCACTCAGAAAAAGAACTCCGTAAATGAAAATCCAGAACTCTTGACACAAAGGCACTTTACTGGATGGGACAGCCTTTAAATTATGTGAGGAGATGACCCTTGATGGGAAAGGTGGTTTTGGCAGCAGGATATTTTTAAATAAAAGATGTCACCAAAATTTACTTATGTGGCCCTTTTCATATTTGCATATGAAATACAGTACTCCTGGGATCAAACATGAGGCACCCAACCAGCCATGCCTCTTAAATTATTTTTCTGGAGGTATTTTCTTTCTCCACCTCAATTGTAAAATCCAGGAATAACAGCCAGTGCACAAAGTAGACATTTTTATTTCTCATCCTGTCTCGATGGCCTCATAATGTGTTCAATAAGAATCCGGAAATAATGAAAGCTTCTCCATGGAGAAATACGGCTCACCATGAGGAACGATAGCACCTAGGAGTCTCCTATAGTAACAGCAACACTAGTAGAAACATTGTAGGAATCCAAACCTCCTACTTAAGAGAAAAAGAATTTAAAAAGTGACCGTTCTACACACTCACTAGTGTACAGATGGAATCTCAGGCCACTAAGACAAAAATAAATAGCTGTCCAAGAATTTTATTGAAAAAGTGATAAGCAAGGTCCTGCATTACAGGCTCATTTTGACCATGTAGAAACATGTTTCAACATGTTTCAAGTATTTCCTACTGACTTTAGGGAGAACTTCACCCCTGGTTACTAGGAAAATCATAATAAAAAGATGGGAAAATGAAAAAGATTAAAAAAAAAAAAGGATTTGAGTGTTTAAAATTAGTTCCATTTTATTTTAAATTTGCCTTTCTTTGCTCTTGGGATACAAGGTCTTCACTTAGAACCACCCGTACATCTTGTGCAGTTTTGCTACAATAGCAAACACTGTTATTTCTTACCCATTCTTTTCTAACAGAATCTCGATTTTGCTCCAGGTAGCAATGGCACCAGGCAATCAGCATAGCATCCTAAACTCCTTTGCATTCAGGGTTGGCCAGATTATGCAGTTCTGGATAAAGATCTCTGTGTAGATATCTGCTAGAGATTTCTAGGATTTTTTTTTTTCTTTTCCAGTACAGATACTGTCTCTTCCTGTTTCTTTCTTCTTTTTCTTCAGCCCCGGAGAATGGACTCAAGGTTGAGTTGGAAGGGCAGTCTTATGCCTGTGACATACATGAAGATAGAAGCCTCATGCAAAGGGATAAAGCTTTTAGAATACAAGAGAGCAGAGCGCTACCCCAGACTTGGACTCCCCTCTCTTCCAGACTTCTTGTGTTGTGAGAAAAAATAACCCCCTAATTGAGTCAGATGCAGTTCTGATAGATAGGTTCCAGGGAAAAATCAAGGAAACAAGGTCTCTGGGATTTGGTGATGTATGCCACACATGTGTGAAAAAGAGAAAAAGAAGCCCAGTTCCTAGGCCCCAAGATTGATGGGTGATTCACTGAGACAAAGAATGTGAGAAAGAACTCTCAGGTACCCCAGAGGCCTTTGATGGTCTGGAGGTAAGGTATATGAAATTGCAAATGAAACCAATCCCACCCCAGACAGAGATCTGGGAAGAGGAGGTGCTTTAACTAAAAAAAAATGTGTTGGTTCTCAGAGTGGTCATTTCAATACCTGGACTAGATCTTTGTATAGCTAAAGGGAATGCCAGTAAAAAGCTTATTCCCATAGACATAAAGCTGAACAACTTGAAATGAACAAAAGAACCAATTGTGATGGTATCACGATGTGAGGTACCAAGTCCACTGTGAGAAAGGGGGCCGTACAAACCATGGAAACACTCCAGGGAAGAGCTCTTTTCCTTCTCCTGGGAGGAGAGAGAGAGAGAGAGAGAGAGAGAGAGAGAGAGAGAGAGAGAGAGAGAGAGAGAGAGAGAGATCCAAAGCTATTGTTGGACAATCTGAAGAGTAAAGACATGCATCTACCCCCACCTAGCATGCAGATCATGATGGGGAATGGATACAATATACCCTCTGAGACTCGGGAGGTACTTATTGAGTAACTTGCACTGGAAGAAAGACTGGGGGGGGGGGGCTAGAGAGTTATGTATCCTGGGTGAAGACAGCTCCAGAGAACAAACATTTCCCATCCAAGTACTAACCAGGCCCGACCCTGCTTAGCTTTCGAGATCAGACGAGATCGGGCGCGTTCAGGGTGGTATGGCCATAGACCAGAGAACAAACATTTCCAAAAGGCAAAAGGCAGAGGTGGAAGAAGTAGGGGATTCCACATAGAGGAGCTGACATGAGGGCAGTGGAGCAAGGACAGGTACTGGAGTGTTTCTCTAAGTGTTCCCCTATGAAAGCTTAAATTCCTTGAGGGTTCCCAAGGTTTCACAATCTCTTTGACATGTGGTTCTTCATTTGAATGTTCCAGTTGTTTCTGATGCTCTTCAAACACAGACTTAGAGATCCACATAACTGTCTGGCTGTGTTAAGGAGGATAGTGAAAGTTGTGACCCCCAAGTCCCCCTAAATCTCTCATGGATCCTTGCTTAGGCAACATCAACTTACCAAGGACAAGGTCCTCCTGCATTCCTGACCTGTACCCACCATGAAGTTTGTAGCACCCCCTGGTGGAGTCAGGAGTAACACATGACTCCGAAATGCCAAGTGATAACAGTTGGACAACTTGAGATTGGACTGGAATTCAATTCTGTAACTTTCCCAAATACTATAGGAAAGCAACCTTTAAGAGTTATATGGAAAGTTCCATTTTATTTAAGATGCAAAACACCAAGCACAGTGCCTGCTTCAGAGTTGGCACTCAGTAATTGGGCAGCCACTATGATGATTATGAGTATTGAGACTCAGTTGTTAAAAATATCCTGTGGCCTTAAATGATCTGAGAATGGTTCGCAGAGTAAATCTCACAAGCTCAGAATAAGTAGATAGTAATGTGGAGAGTCCTTATCCTTTCTTCCCAGCAAGTATGTGTTGGTCAACTGATACTCATGAGCATCATACTTAGACCATAAGTCTGAAGACTCCTGGGGGCTCTGCTTCTTGCTCCAGAAAAGCTCATTCCATTCACTGTAGCCCCTTTTGAGCTATTTCCCAAAAGGTCAAAAGATGTTTTGAAAGGCCCACCATTCATCATGCTTGTGGCCTGAAGAGGCCAGAAGATGCTACAGGAGGGAGAGAAAAATCAGAGCAAAGTAGGGCCAAAGGATAGGGTGGGAGCGGAGAAGATATGGCCAGAGAGGGTCTCAAAGGAAACAAATGGCACATTTCAATGAGGGTGATTTGAATAGAGTTCTTTTACAAAGGAACTTATTATACAATGTCAGGTAGTGGGGAATTGCAGGAACTCAGGGAAAGCAGCAGCAGAGTTGTTACCACCCCTAGGTCTAAAGGGATGAGGGAAGAGAAGTTACTAAAAGGAGAGAGGCATGTAGGCTTGAAAAAATCAGTGACTTTAGGTCAATGGACAGAATCAGCCCAAAGAGGGAACTGAGCAGAATAAACATCTGGACCTTACTACCTTCTTATCCTCTGATTTACTTTCTGAACTCTCTGTACTTTGAACTCAACTAGAAGCCTGTGAACAAGAGAACTCTTTTGACATAATCTACATACATCAAGCACCCCAGACTCAGAGGCCAAATAGAAGATATCTGGCACAGTAGAGGAGGGACATCTAATGATTGATATTGGTGTGGTTTGACTTTTGTTTGTTGTCTGGTTTATCTTGTTTTTGTCAAGAAGACAAGACCACGGGACCATTAGCAGCAGGACAGGCTAAGTATAATTATTCTCCAAATGATGATGGGTTTATGTTCACCATTCTAAACACTCTTTGTTCTTGGGGTGAAAGACAGCCTCATTTTGGAAATAGTCATATCTATGAATAGAGGGAGGAGGAAGAGGAGACCCTAGCAAGAAATAGTGTTTTCCTGTGGCTGCTAACAGGACTACAGTGAACTAGAAAAAGATATGGTGAGGGAATAGGAAAAGGTGCCAGGGGTAGGAGTGGGGCAGAGCAAATGTGCTCATAAAGAAAAAGAAGCCTTTGGCAGAAAATGTAGAAAGTCACTAAACAAAGTGTAGTCAGGGGTCCTTAATGGCCTTAGCCAGGAAATTGGGGGAGTAGTGATGGGCAGGGAATAAGGTCCATTTGAGATGTCACATTTTTCATAGTCCAATATTCCACTTTTCTTTTCACCCAACGTCTTCCTGGATGTTGTACAGACATTTCCCTAACACATGCCCGTGGTGTGTGTGTGTGTGTGTGTGTGTGTGTGTGTGTGTGTGTTCACTTGTCATTAAATGATCAGCATTCAAAGAAATGCTTCTATTTTGGGGGCATTACCATCTCTAAAACAAGATGCAGAAAAGCAGAGGGAGGCAGCTAGGGGCTGCATTTAATCTTCTATAATATCGCAGTGTGGAGGAAACTAGGGAATGAAAACATAGTCATTTAGAAAATGGTTGATGAGTCACTGATTGGCACCGGGTAGAGAAAAAGAGAAGTCATTATTCATTCAGAGTATGCCTGGTCTTTTAAAAATAGGTTCCTCACTCTGTCTGGGCTTCGGAGTCTGAGAGGATGATAGCAGAGGGCAACGGCCTGAATGGAAACTGCCCAAGGCAGGCAGGGCCCTCCTCCTCCATCTAGATGCATCTCAGCCCTTGAAAACTCTCCAGCTTAAAGAAGCAGAAAGTTAGGTTAATGCCACCTTGTTCCTCCTGTACTTCATTCTTGAGGCTTTAACAACATTTTTTTGGGAAACTTCAGCATTAGGGGAATCAGGCCAAGTAGAAGAGATGGCACTTTTAGTGACCATAATTTTGCCAGCAGGCCCAACACTCCACTACTAACAGAGTTTCTTTTTCAGATCCAGATCTACACAGGTCTCTCTTCCTCTCCTGCTTTTGTCCTCTTTGTTATTCATTAGTTGTTCTATAATTGAGTTAATGGAGATGGGGGGTATTCTAATTAGTAGAATATGGTGAATTATTTGCTGAAGGAGGAAAATTAAAGTCCTAGGTAAGAAGAGGCTAAGGATTGCCTGGGAATTTTGTTTCTGCATGTATTATAAGAAAATAAAACATAATAAATTTCTTGCCTTCACTGTGTTTTGCTAAGGATACTTCTTGGGCCTGACCAAACAAATCTGGGCAATGGGTGAGGCATTGAATCAGAAAGAGCTTCATTGGTTTACACACTGAGAAAGGCCAAGAAAAGAGTGGATCTAGAAGGTGAGAGATGGGGAAAAGAATGGGCAACTGTTGGGTCATGATGAAATGGAGCTCTGGTGAGCAAGATGAGCAGAGGAACTTGTTTTTATGTGTTATAAATTGCTGCTTTACATTTTGTTGATACTACAAGAAAATTTTAAATAGTTTTTCAATTATTTGGGGTTGTTGGAGTGGCTTCTTCTGAATGCAGCTGACAAGAGTCACCCAAATTTATGCAGATTACAAGCTTTGTTTATATCTCATTTATGTGCATGCATGTAACCCTCTCCCATGTACACTTTACAACACACATACAACTTTCTTACATTATATTTTGGCTTGTCACTTGCTTAATTAGTTGTCCTTGTTCATACTGGGATAAATTTACCTACTCTAAGTAGAGACAAAAGAGAACAGTCTGATGCTAGATCTACTTGGCTGCTTCCCTGAATTGATAGAGTGGCTTTGTGTGCTAGGTGTCCTATAGGGCCCAGTGGCACAGCCTCCCCAGTTACCTGAGGAGGACACTATTGGTGCACCTCTTTGTGGGCTGTGTACACAGTGTTGTTATATAATAGTTAAGCCTTGTTTGTTGTTGGTATTATTGGGAGGAATTGACCTCCAGGCCACTTGGCTGTGAGGATCAGCTATACCTATGCTGGGAGAACTTCTGTGCTGGAGACACACTTATGAGACAAGACCTGCAAAAGCCTCTGTACTCAGCTTGAATGGGGTAGAGTTGCAGGGTGGAGAAGACAGCATTGGTTTCCTGTCAGCTTTGCACTAATAGGCCTCTGTGTCTCAGTGTGCTGTGGTAATCACTGCAAGCACCTCTGAGAGAAAGCTGCCCTCATGTTCCACCTGCTGCCAGACAGTTCAGTTTCTCCCTGAATGAGTCTGGGTCCCCAGAGTCTCTCCTGGAACTGGAGTTCAGTGCAATTAGGAGCTTTTGACTCCCTCCCAACTGAGAAAGCCAGCCGCGTACTCAGTTGCTGGTCCTCTCTGCACGAGCTCCTTGGTACATCTGCTTTATTTCCGCAGTTCCTCTGAATCTAAGAAAAGATCACAAATGAAAGAAATGGAGGAAAGCAAATGATATAAAGTTCAAAACCACGGTTATAAGGTTTTTCAAGAATTTTCTAGAAAAGTTGGTTAAATTTAGCAAGACCCTCGAGGATATGAAAAAGAACCAACTAGAAATTAAGCATACACTGACTTAAATAAAAATATTACACAGAGATCTAACAGCAGACTAGAGGATCGCAAGAATTAAGTCAAAAATTTGAATTACAAAGAAGCAAAAACAATCAACTGGAAAAGCAAAATGAAAAAAGAATCCAAAAATATGAAGATAGTGTAAGGAGCCTCTGGGACAACTTCAAGCATACCAACATCTGAATTATGGAGGTGCCAGAAGAAAAGAGAGAGCAAGATACTGAAAACCTATTTGAAGAAATAATAACCGAAAACTTCCCCCACCTAGTGAAAGAAATAGACTTACAAGTCCAGGAAGCGCACAAAACTCCAAACAAAAAGAATCCAAAGAGGATCACACTAAGATACATCATAATTAAAATGCCAAGAGCAAAAGACAAAGAGAGAATATTAAAAGTAGCAAGAGTAAAACAATGAGTTACCTACAAGGGAGCACCCATATAACTCCCAGCTGATTTCTCAACAAAAACTATGCAGGCCAGAAGGGAGTGGCAAGAAATATTCAAAGTGATGAATAGCAAGAACCTACAACCAAGATTATTCTACCCAGCAAAGCTATCATTCAGAATTGAAGGATAGATAAAAAGCACCATAGATAAGAAAAACCTAAAGGAGTTCATCACCACCAAACCAGTATTATATGAAATGCTGAAATGTATTCTTTAAGAAGAGGAAAAAGAATAAAAAGGTAAAGATAAAAATTATGAACAACAAATACATATCTATCAAGTGAATCTAAAAATCAAGTGAATAAAAAAACCCAATGAACAGAATAAACTGGTGAATATAATAGAATCAGGGGCATAGAAAGAGAGTGGACCGACAATTCTCAGGGCGGGGGAAAGGGAAGGGGTTTGGGGGTGCAAGAAGAAACTGGAAAAAATTGTACACCTATGGATAAGAACAGATGGGGGATAAGGGTAGAGCACATGTGTCAAACACAAGGCCCGCGGGCCAAATCCAGCCCGCCAGGCCTTGCAATGTGGCCCGCACCGTGCTGTCATCACTGCACTCCGCTGTCAATTTATGACATTGTCAGTTTATGACTGTTCAGTAAACCATTCGGCCCGCAATTTAGGCTGGATTTTAGATTTTGGCCCCTTCTCTGATTGAGTTCGACACCCCTAGGGTAGAGGATGGGGTGGGAACCAGGTAGTGGGAAGCTATGGGGGGAGGGGGGGAAGAGGAACAATTGTAATAATCTGAATAATATAGATTTGTTAAATAAATAAATAAATAAATAAATAAATAAATAAATAAATAAATAAATAAAGAGTTTTTTTAAAAGAACTAAATGTATTTCATTTAATTGAAGGGGGGTTTAAGTGGGGAAATGGGCAAGTGCTAGTACTGGTAGTGTGCTGGATCGGTTCCATTTGTCCCTCCCCACCCATTTACTTGCCTCCTCCTCCTTCCTGGGAGGCTGGTCTTAGTTTATAGGAGGGTAAGGCTCAGCCCATGGGGAGCCCCAGAAGAAGATGGTGGGGAGGAAAGTGAGGCTGGGGCACTTTTTCAATCTCTTGCTTCCTCTCCATTAAGAATCCCTGCAGGTTGACTGGGACACAGTCTTGCTGCCTTCTCTAAAAGATCCCCAATTCTGTCCATGCTTTCTCCTCTTGCCCCTTTCAGGCCTGGACTGATAACAGCTCCCAACTACAATTGCTAGCCTTGGCTCCTGCACTATTCCTTAGCTGGTTTCCTTGAATCCTGCACACACTTTTGTAACAAAACTTACTTCAAAATCGCCCTAATTGATACAGTGATATGTAAGTGACTCAAGTTTGAGAAGCCAAACCTTGTTATTGTCATCATAACAACCTTTTAAGATGAATATCATTATCCCCATTTGACACAGGAGGAAATTGCAGCTTAGAGAGTCTAGGTAGGTTAGGCAAGGTCACCAAACTATTAAACAGCAGTGGTGGATCAGATGGGAAGTCTAGTGTCTGTCTGCTGCCTTTAACACTTCACCATACAGCCTCTCAGGTAAACCCAAAGCTGAGCCTGTCCTTGCTGCTAACCTATCACCTTCTTGCAGTTTCTCCAAGTGAAATACAATAGTAACTCTGGCCAACTGTGATCTAACTCCTCAAGTTTCTTTATTCATGCCAAATGCTTCAGAAGGCCCTATTCTGTGGAGTGAATGGTTAGGTCTCCTTGCATTTAAAACCTCTTCAACTGGCTAGTGGTTTGGGGTTCAGGGTGGAAAGGATCCCTGTATACTAATCTTTAGGATCCCACAGAATTGGCATTGCTATAGTTGGCTATGTCCCATTTGAGGTGATAAAATATAAAACATAGTAAGTCCGCACCAATTCAAGATTGGCAGACTCCTGAGGTGATTCCAGCCCTTCTTGACCCATGAGAAATCTCATAAAATTTAAGCCAACTAATAATGAATCATGTTGTTCTCTATCATTCCATGGATTTAAAGGTTTTATAAACCACACTACACATATATAATGATTTGGGGAGGGAGGAAGACTTATACTTACTCTTTATATAGAGGAAAGAGATAAAACATTTTAAATAAATTGATAAAACTCATGTAATGTTTAACTGAAGAAAAACTGAGTGATCTTAGCCTTTCATTTATTTGTCTTCCTTTCTTTTGAGGAAGACAAATATTCTTAGTTAGTGATTCAAAAACTAAATTATTTTTAAATTAAAATTATATTTTCAGTATATGATAACAATGAAATAAATGCAAACTATAGATGGTACTTAAAAGGCAGTGTAGCATTATGAATAAGAGCTTGGACTTAGATATCAGCAGCCCTGAGTCCAGCTCCCCAGCTATGGTATGTTAGACAAGTTTCTTAACTTCTCTGTGTTTTAGGTTCCTCATGTACAAAATGAGACTAATTATGGTATTTACTTCATAGCTTATTGAGAGAAATAAATGATCCAATTCATGTAAACCTTTAAATGTGGTGCTTAACATATAGTAAACACTTAATAATTGCCAATTATTATTATTATGTTGAAGCTTCTATGATAGGCACTGAGGAAGGTCAAAAATGAAATAACTTCTGCATGCAAGTAGATTATAATTTATAGAGAACAATGAGCATAAATAGCTATAACACAAGGCAAAACTAATGGGTGGTCTGGTAGCAATACAGTGCCATAATAATAAAGAGGATGGAGAAATTATTTCCAGATTTATATTCTGGGGAAGAATATATGATAGAGTCCCATTTGGATTGACTCTCAAGATGGTTGGGCCTTTGATAGATTAAAAGGGAAAGCAATTCTAGGCAGATGAAACAATGAGGACAAAAGTCCAAAAGAAAGGGGATCAATGTTATACTCAGGGAAGAACTCATCTGGAGCACAGTATGTACTAGGAATGAGGGGAGACAAGTGGACTAGAAGAGTGTACAGGGACTTGAAGGATGGACAAGAAAAAGGCAGAAGATAAGCTGCAGGTGGGTGGGCATGTAAGAAACTTAAGCCAAGAATGGAAGGAAAACTAGAATGGAGTCAGGACTCTGTCTTGCTAGTCTTGACTTTCTATTCACTGGGCTATGAGACCTCTGGGCTCAGTTTCTTCATTTTAGAATGAGAGGCATTGGTCCAGATGATTGGGAAGACCCTTTCCATCTATACCACTGGGAGCCCAAGAAGCCAAGGACTAGTAAACCATCTGCAGGCTGAGGCAAAATATAGTAATGATGTGGCAGGGGCTAACAATGCCTAGAGTTCAGTAACCCTGTCAGCTGTTCTTCATGAATGCTTAAACTTGAGCCAAGGCACCCGTCTTTCTATCCAGTTTGATAGGGGACATCTCTTGTGAAATCGGGGTTGTACATCTCTCCTAACAGAGCTGCAAGTCCCCTCCCCCCATGAAATAGGAGGACACTTTACTGAAGGAAGACATTCTCATAATATCTTGGCACAAAAGCAAAGGCTGCATGGTTTGGCCTTAGTGATGATGCAATGAATCAATGGAGACTTGTTTATGTAACATAATATTAGCATTTGAGGAACTTCTAATTTTGGTATTGGGAAAATAGTAACATAGACCAACACTCTCATAGAAGACAGATACAAAATCTCAATGGAATATGTATCAATCAAAGTCTATCCAGGAGACAGAAATGACACTAGTTATTTTAACAAAAAAAATCAATATAAAGAATTGTTAAATGAGTATAAAGTTATTAATTAAGTAACTGAAAGGCAAAAAGAAAACACTAAAGTTATCACAGAGGTAGCACCGGCAAGAGGCAGCTACCACTTCTGGGGCTGGGGAACAAAGGAAAGAGTTGGAATTATCAAAGCATAGGTGTCCCCAGTCCCATGGGGTTGAGACCCAGATCTCTGAGGATGTGGCATCAGCCACTGGTGCTGTTGTTTCCTGCGTGGGGTGGGGAGGAGTAGGGGTGAGAGTGGCAATGAAGTTGATCTGGAGTGTTAGGAAGCTACAAACTAGATTTAACTATAATAGGAAGGAACTTGTACTGCTAAGGAGCTGTGCTCCTGCTATGATGCTCACGGGAATAGGAAACAGACAGGAGAATGTCCTTCCTCTATAGCCTTCTACTCTATTCTAGTGCTCCCTATTGGCAGAACCTAATAGCTTGTAAAGTAGAAACAGGTAAGTTTATTTATATGGTTGTGAAACAGGTCTCCAAAATGTTTTCATCTTGCAGAACTGAAAACCTATACCCATTAAACAACAATCTCCTTTTGCCCCGCTTCCCTAAACCCCTAGTAACCACCATCCTACTTTCCATATCTATTAATTGGACTACTTTAAATACATCATATAAGTGAAATCACACCACATTTGTCCTTTTGTGACTGGCTTATTGTATTTAGCACAATGTCCTCAAGGTTCACCCATGTTGTAGAATGTGACAGCATTTCCTTCCTTTATAAGGTCGTATAATATTCAATTATATGTATATACATTTTCTTATCCATTCATCCACTGATGGACATTTGCGTTGCTTCCACCTCTTGGCTACTACGAACTGTGTTGCTATGAATATGAGTATGCAACTGTTTCTTTGAGATCATTGCAATTCTTTGGGAGATACATCCAGAAGTCAAATCTCTGGATCATATGGTAGTTATATTTTTAACTTTTTGAGGAACCACCACACTGGTTTTTGTAGTGGTTGCAGCATTTTGCAATCCCATTAACAGTGTACAAGGCAAGAGTCACAACTTGTCCACATCCCCACCAACACTTGTATTTTCTGTTTTATTTTGTTGTGTTGCCCATTAAATATTATTTTGGGTGTTTTGTTTTGGGTTTGTTTTTTTTGGATAGTAGCTATCCTAATTGGTGTGGTTTATGTTTGCATTCCTCTGATGATTAGTGATATTGAATGTATTTTCATTTGCTTGTTAACTATCTATATATCATCTTTGGAGAAATGTCTGTTTAAGCCTTTTGTCCATTTTTAATTGTTGTTTGATTTTTTTTTTTTTGAGTCATAGGATTTCTTTATATATTCAAGATATTAACCCCTTATCAAATATATAATTTGCAACATTTTCTCCTATTCTGTGGGTTGCCTTTTCACTCTGTTGATTATGTACTTTGATGAACAAAATTCTTAAGTTTTATGTAATCTAATTTATTTTTGTTCTCATTGACAGTGTTGTATCAAAGTAATCATTGCCTAACCTAATGTCATGAAGTTTTTCTTCTGTTTTCTTCTAGGAGTTTTATCATTTTGTATGCTACCAGACCATAACTTACCAGTTGTACAGGGCCCTTGAATGCAATGAGAGGTCCAGGGCATCAGGGATAGCTGCATCAGGGACACATAGGGTCCAGACAGCAGCAGTAAGAGCAATGTGGTAAAGAAGGTGATGAATGACACCCCAAGACCTAAGCACAAGCTCCACCACCCAGGAACCAAGGCTACTATGGCTGCCATCATTCTCATGTCCCCCCTAAAGTCAGTTTTATAAGTGTAAAAGAGTGATATAATAAAACTCCAAGAGTCTCTCTACCTCTAAACAGCCTCTCATACATTAATTCAATCTGCACTTACCATGCAACACCTATGGAGGAGACCTGGTTCTAAGTACCTTGCATGTTTTAAGTCTTTTCATCCTCAGATGACTAACTAAGCATTTTATATGTACTCAGAAAAACTGTAGGTACTAGGGAGTAAAGATGACAAATGTATAGTACCCCTCGTGCTCAAGGAATTCACCACAAAGCTAAAGTCACAAGGGTTTTCTTTCACTTTCATCTTTTTCCTTCTCCATCTCTTCCTTATATTCTGGCTCTTCTTTCTCTCTGACTGATATTCCATATAGCTCAACATATGTCAGGCTGTCAACATATGGCATGTTTTGCAAACAGATAAATAGTAGCACATATGCAACCATATATTTCTGGCATGCAGATGGCCCAGCTTGGCTTTGTCAGTCTCAGCATTTGGTAAGTCTCCCTCACAAATTCCAGAATGCACTAGCCACCCATGTATCCTCTGACAAGTGGTTAAAATAAGTTGTTCCATGTCTTCTTTAGTTCAGAACACTGTCTCCCTGCCCTTTTAATCTGGAGGCATTTAATACCAAAGGCTCTGTCCTTACTCTCAACTATATGAGATGTTCTGACCAGAGGTCAAGTTACCTATTAAAGATTCTTTTGTTTTTCTATTTGGCAGTGATTCATTATGTCCTCTGTGCCAGCGAATCAGCCAGAACATGGATAGGCTGTACTTTGAGAGTCTTAAGTCTATTTTGTCCACTTAAACATAAAAATAAGTCTGTGTAGCAGACTTTGAAAATGCCCCTTCCATGTCTGTCAATACTCATCATTTCCCTGCATGCCAGGCTGAATGCCTGAATCTAAATTTATTTGAGGACTTTCTCTGCTCTAAGACACAGCAGGCCCAAGGCACTCCTGTTCCTCTCTTTCCCCAAATCCTTCAGTCAATGACTAATGAGAAATGATGGATCAGTGCCCAACTCTCTCACCCTTCAGTAGGATAATTCTGAGGCAGTGGATCCCAGAATTTTTACTGGGAAACTTGCTTGATAGTGTATTCTAATATACTCCTTCTTCTTCCTCTTTCTTCCCACTAAAGATTTTCTTTTTGTAATCTCTTAAAAAAGAAAATCCTGTTTTTTAAAGGAAATGGTGAGTAGAAATATTTTCCAATTAAAAATTTTAAAAATGTTTTTAGTCAAAGAAGAAGTTTGCTAATCACATAGCTGCTTAAACTCTGGAAAACGTTATCTGGCAGATAAGTTTGTAAAGGATCTCAATCCAAACCTTTGAATCAGTAGTTCAGTGTCAGGCCCTCAAAATATGAAAGGAAAGAGAGGGACGGTTTTAGATTTAGTAAATATTTGTTGCTGGTGTACAATATCTGAGGAATTTGTTCCAGATGAAGAGATGAAAGTAACAGGGTACCCCACGTTGCTCTCAATTTCACACAGGTCCAAAGAAGAAGTTTGCTAATCACATTGCTGCTTTGCCAAATGTACTCGGCGACAGGGACTTATTAATGATGGAATTGGGCTCTTTAATTTCTTTTTTAAAAATTCACCAAAGGGCTATTTCATGACCTAGTTCCCTTATTAAGTAATAACGTATGGAGCGACTTGTTTTCAGTCCTCAAAAGCCGCCAAAAACTTAAGGTATCAAATACAAAGATCTTCTATTAATAGTAAGATAATTTTCAAGTCCGCTGTACCGCGTAGCATTTTGTTTTTTTGGTTAGGCATATAATACATTCCATGTCATGTCTGGGGTGTTGTGTTTTGAGGTTGCATTTTTTTAAAATAAATCAGGCTTGTTTTAAATTAGGGTAACAAAAGTTTCATCATTGTTTGGTATTTTGGCTTGGGATATTGTGGTACCACAGCTAATATCTAGGTTTATGGACCCTAAATTAAAACACACTTGTCTCTTTTATATTCTTGTGCTGTGTTTCTTGGTGTTTATCAGGAAACACGGACGTGTAAGAAAAAATAGCTCTCTGACAAGGGAGAAAGTTGTTAATATATATATATATATATATATATATATATATATATATATATATATATTCTATGAAGTATTTATATAATAGATGATAGATAGATAGATAGATAGATAGATGATAGAAAAGTAAAAATATTAGTTCTGTTTCTCTAGAGAATTCTATCTAATACAGATATTCTCTGATGTGTTCTTTTATAAGTTAAGTTTGGGATTTCACAACTAACTTTTTAACCATCTGGAATTGATTCTGTAGATATATTCTTAATTTAATATTTCTTCAGTCGATTTCATGTGCTTTGAATAGTAAGAAGAGATAAATGTGTGTATTTACTAATACTCTTGGACTGTAAGTTTGTGTATCTTTTTTTCACCCTCACCCAAGGATATGTTTTTATTGATTTCAGAGAGAGAGACAAGCATAGATCCTGTATATGCCCAGACTGGAAATCCAACCTGTAACCTAGGTATGTGCTCCAACCGGGAATTGAACCGACAACCTTTTTGGTGTATGGGACAATGCTCCAATCAACTGAGCCACCTGGCCAGGGAAGTTTGTGTATTTTTTAAAAGCATAAACATCTTTATAGAAATTCTGATTCATTAAGTCTGCATTGGGGCCTAAGCATGTATATTTTGTTAATACAGGAAATTCTGAAAATATGTGAACACTTTTATATCCTTTAGATAGGGAACATCTGAGAATGATATTAGAGACAAACTACATTAAGAAAAAGTTTGAAATATTTGACCATATGAAATATTTTAAATTATATAAAATTATCAGTTATGCCCAGCCAGTGTAGCTCAGTGGTTGAGCATCAACCTATGAATCAGAAGGTCACAGTTTGATTCCTGGTCAGGTAGCTCCGTTGATTGGAACCTTGCCCTGTACACCAAAACTTGGTGGATTCGATCCCCAGTCAGGGCACATACGTAGGCTGTGGGTTTGATCCCATATTGGCGCACGTATGGGAGGCAACTGATCTCTCTCTCTCTCTCTCTCTCTCTCGTCAAAAAATCAATCAAAATTCTTGGTGAGGATTAAAAAAAGAATATAGATACAACATAGTTGGAATATCTATAGTTGGAGAGGGTGATGAGAAACATATTCCCACATAATTCTTTATGGCGGATACTTAGTATGGTTGTAAAGGTAAATAACAGTTATCCTACCACCAGTACTTTTGAGTACTACCCACTACCCTAGCTTCTTGGCCCTCTCCCCTGTGACCTGAACTTCTGAATCTAGCAATAAAAAGATTACCCTCAGGTAATCATTCTGTGCTAAGGTAGGTATTCATTCTGCTATTGAATATTTTTAATATCATCTCTGGATACAATATTTCTGTAGAGTATTCTTACAATATGTCAGAGCTTAAAATATATACACTAAGAAACTAATTTTAAAAATGTATAAAAGTCTACATATTCAGAAAGTTATTGCAAAATTGGAAAACAACCTAAAAGTTTTGTAAGTGACTTGTTAAATTTGTCATGATACTAGTAAATCAATATAATGTAATATTTTGCATATCTTAAAATGAAGACATTAAAATGCCCCCAGTATGTAATTAAGGGGGGAAATTTACAAAACATCATAGTCAGATTATTTCGTTTTTATTGTATTTGTACATACATATATATATATATATATATATATATATATATACACACACACACACACACACACACACACACACACACACACACACACACATATATATATATATATATATATATATATATATATAATGTATATGTAAGTTTAGCAGTATTTATATGTCAAATTGCAAAAAATAGCCACAAATGATATCTATCTCTGTAGCCTGTACCTTTGGAATGTGACTTTGGCTCTGCTCAGATCAAAAGATGTAATCTGTCTATTGACACCTTGAATTGGTACTTAACCATGTTACTTGTTTGGCCAATAGGACATTAGCAGGTGTGTACTGGCAGAGGCCTGAAAAATGCTTGGGCTTTGGTGCTTTGCTTCTTATTTTACTTGGAACCCTGAGACCATCATGTGAATAGGTGAATAGCCTAATGTCCAGCAACTGAAGAACCTGCTGGAAAGGCCACGTAGAGGAAAAGTAGGGTGCCTTGGCCAACGGCCTGCCAACTTCCAGCTGAGTGAGGCCATGCTCAACCATCTAGCCCCAGCCAAGCCTTCAGAAGGGTACAGAGACACGCTGAGCCCAACCTGCCAAGCCACAGAATTATAAAGCAATAATTGATTACTGTTTCAAGCCACTAAGTTCTGGATGACTTGATATATAAATTCAGTTAGTAGAATTGGGATGCTTTAAAGTTCATAGGCAAATGTTTTATGACTCTGCGTTTTCTAAACTTTTAAAAAATATATTATTTTTGAAATCAGAAAAAAATTGCTTTATCTACTTAAAATTTTAAATTAGTTTTTAAAGTAAAAAATGAAAACCTCTACCTAATTTAATTTGTAATTTTATAGCTAACATTTAAATAGCACTTACACATAGTGCCAGTCATTATGTGTTTTACATATATTATCTTAACCTTCATAATAATTCAATTGCAAAAATACTGTTATCATAGCCTTTTTCCAGTTGACAAAATTGAGAGCCAGAATGATTTATTCACTTGTCCAATGTCACACAGCTAGTAAAATAGTAGCTCTATGCTTGATCCCATGCAGTCTGTTTCCTGAGTCTGTGCTTTTAACCAGTTGAAAACAGAAACAAACTATATATAAATATGAAAGATCATTTCTGAAGATGTGGTATCTTAAAGTTACAGTTATGAGATATCCAGGACACTCCCTACTCTCTCTTGGGTTTTCTAACTTTATACAATTTCATCAATAAAATGCTGTGGTAGATATGATGGAGAAGATGGGCTAGGGCTCAAATTGTTCCATTTTGCTGCTTGTTAGTAACTTTCTTATCAGGATTTGTTGAGGGACGTGGATGGTGTTAAATCTCTAACTAAAAGCAGGTTGTTAATTGACAAGGTTCTTATAATGTATTAGAGGCCCAGCACAAGAAATTATGCAACCCAGCGCACACCTCACCTCGCCCACCAGCCATGCCCTCTCCCTCCCCCCCCACCACCACCAACTGCCACCAGCCTTGCTGCAATCAGAGCCTGTGGGCCATGGGGAAGGGACCGAAAGGTACTCCATGCATCTCCTGGTGATCAGTCATTTGGTTGTTCTGGCATTACGGCCACTGGCCTTTTATAATATAGATGGCTTTCCATCTTTACCAAAACCACCAACTAGAGATAGCTATTTATAAAGTTGTTTATCCCATACTTTATTGTGCAAGAGGCATTTTTATGCCACACTTCCAGCACAGTTCTGCATATACTACAAACAGCGAATGAATGCTCAACAAAAGTATAGATGATGTTGATGATAATGATGGTCAGACATACCCAGAAAGTTTTCAAAAGGAGGTGGTGTGGCTGAGAAGTTAAGAGTGGCACTTACATTTTATATTTACATTTAGAGTCAGATTAGACCTGGATTCAAATCCTGGTGCCACCATTTACAAGTTGTGAGTTCTTGGGCAAGTAAGTTAATTTCGAAGCCACTGGTTTTTCCTGTGTCAAATAGAAATAAGATTGTTGTAAAGATTATTAGTGTTGATATGATTCTTGTGAAGAACTGGGTAAGAGCTGCTACTCTATCATCATCATCATCATTTCGATTTACCAACACAAAGTTTAGAAACTATAACCTCATCAAATTCTAAATTATCTATGGACTTCAAAATCATCCAAAGCAAACGAATAGGAGATTTTTACCATGGAATGTCAGAACCCAGAGAGTAAAATTCTTGGTGACCGCCCTTCCTTGTGGTCTTATTACTGTAAAACCAGTACAAGAAAGTGGCCGTAGGTCAGTGGTTTGCAAACTCATTAGTCAACAGAGCCAAATATCAACAGTACAATGATTGAAATTTCTTTTGAGAGCCAAATTTTTTAAACTTAAAATTTTTTAAAGTTTAAAAAAATTTTAAACTTTTCTTCTAATTCCACGTCTTCAAAATAGATTCACCCAGGCCGTAGTATTTTGTGGAAGAGCCACACTCGAGGGGCCAAAGAGCTGCATGTGGCTCACAAGTGAGCCGCAGTTTTCCAACCATGGCTCTAGGTCAGCGTTTTTCAACCACTGTTCCGCGGCACACTAGTGTGCCGCGAGATGTTGCCTGGTGTGCCGTAGGTGCAGACAAGACAAGAATTTTATAATTTTTCACTATTTTGTTTACTTAATATTTCATAATGAAGTAATTATAAAATACTTTCTTTGTGTTTATTTGATTCCTATTCAAGAGAATTACTTTATATATAGTCAATATAGGCACAGAGTTAAATTTTTTAACATTTTCTAATGGTGGTGTGCCTCGTGATTTTTTTCATGAAACAAATGTGCCTTTGCCCAAAAAAGGTTGAAAAACACTGCTCTAGGTGGTCAAATGAAATAAAAACTGGTAATCCCACATGATGATCCTTGATTTGTCATTTCTGAGAAAAAATACCTCCAAGTACTGTTGTGACTTGAAGACATGAGTCCCTTTCTAACTCAGCATGGTCACAGCCATAGACTGTCAATGGCTGACGACAACAGAAAGCAGGTCTGGGCCTGTTCTGCCTTTTCATTATTGTCTCCCATAGCCATAATTACCCACATGACAGACTTCTCTCCCAACAGTCAGGTTAATATGTCCAGTCTTAGATAATAATTTGACATATGCAACAGTCAAACTGTAAATAAGACACAGTCATGTTAAAAACAAACAAACAGATTTTGTTAAACAAAAACAAGTGAAACTAAATGAAATGTCATAGTTTTTGTATTTCTGTAATAATGTAATCTAAAGTTAATCCCTATCTGCTAGAATCACTCTGCCATTATAGGTTATAATTAAATTTTTCCTCGAATAATCATCTTGCACACTTTTCTTAGGGGAAATTGTTTGCATTTCATCATATCTTTGAAATGTAATAGATCTTTATGTTAATCAGTCTTTCCTACTTGGATCATTCCTTGAAAAGACTATTGAATAGGTTTGTTTTTAAAAATCAACTCAGCAGTAAATCTGACTGGTATCAGAGGTATCATAAGTCAATATAATTTTAGAGATAGTTTTGATAACAAATCGCTATCATGCCAGAAGTACCTTTGATAGATTGATGCATTAATAAATGGTTCCCAATTCGTTCAAGTCTCCCTATATCCACACCCTTGTGTAGTCTCCTTCTATAATGACTCTAGACTTAGCCATGCAATCTGTTAACCAAAAGAACAATAAAAATGTGATGCAACAAAGATTTGAAAAGCACTTGCACTTTGGGGCTATTTCTCTCTTGCTTCTCTTAGGACTCTTGTTATAGTTGCCATGTGAACAAGCCCAACCAGGGCTGCCTGATGGATGGTGAGAAAAATTCATGGCTGGACCTCATATGAATGCCTTAGCTAACAGCCAGCTGATATCCTAGCAGTTGCCCATAGACACATCACTGACACCCAGTTGAGACCAGTAGAAGGCTCATACATCTGAGCCCAGTCCATATTTCCAGAGCACAGAATAGTGGTTGTTGTTTTAATCCATTAGGTTTTGGGGCAATTTGTTATACAATGAAAGCTAAAAGACATGGTGTTCCAGTGATAGCAGAGTTATATTACCAGCATTGGGGCAGATGTTGGATCCCATCACAATGCTTTTGCCTATCGACAACTGTAACTGACATTGACATAAAACAAGAAGTGAGCGAATTTGGGGTGGTTCATCTGTCCACAGACACACAATTGTCAACATGGTGTCTATGAAAACTGGAACAAACATAGCCAGAGAGTATGGGAATGGCAATGGGCTGACCACTCACTATTCAGTGTTTGGGATCAGTTGAGTAAACACTTGAAATTATGAGGATTTGAAAAATAGTGATGGCTTCCAGGTCAGCACCATCTAAAACTTCATTTGTTTGCATCTTTGCATTCTATGCTTTGCATAAAGTTCCTAAAGTCCTCAGTTGGACCGGATTAACTGGCTCATGAAACTGGGACTTACTTTATGTTTTTTCATCTATTTTTCCTAAGTCCTTAGGAAAAGTGTTCTGTGGTCACATAAATCACTGCATACTCTTGACCTCTCTTGGAATTTAACAATGTACCCTGACCTATTAAAGACCTGTTCATTTATTCCAGTGCTGCAATGTATTTGACCATGGAACACTTTTTGTGAGTAGCATATTTAAAATCTCAAGAACTAATGTTTCTCAGAGAACACTGAGAGTTTTTTTTAACTTTCTTTTAATGAAATACAGCACACATATGGAAAAGTACATGAAGCACAAACGCGCAGCATAATGAATTATTTTAGACCAAACACTCTTGTAACTACCCCCCTGGTCAAGAAATAAAACACTTCCAACCCTTCACTAGACCCCTGTGTACTCCTTGCCCATTACAAATTTCTTCCTCCTCCCCAGAGGTAACCATTTCCCTGACTTTATGGTAATAACTCTCTTGCACTGTTTTATCATTTTGCCACCTAAGTATGCATACCTAAAATAAAGACTTGTTTTGTCTGTTTTTGAAAGCTATATAAATGGAATTATACAGTATGTATTGGAGGGGCATAGGATATAAGTATCTTCAATTACAACAGATAATGTCAAACTCTTTCCTAAATCAAGGGTGCCAATTGATACTGCTACCAACAGAGTATGAGAGTTCCAGTTGCTCCACACCCTAGGTTATACTTGGTAATGTCAGATGTTTTCATTTTTTCCAGTCTATTCAATGAATACTGGAGAATTAAATTTATATTTCTCTGATTAATACTGAGGTTGAGAATATTTTATTATGTTTACTGATCACTTGTATATCCTTTTTTATGTAGTTCTTGTTCAAGCCTTTTGCTCATTTCTCTACAGAGTTTCTGTTTCTTCATTTATAGGAGTCCTTTATTCTAAATAAAAGTCCTTTATTAGGTGTAAGAGTTGCAAATGTCTTTTCTTACACTAAGGCTTGCTTTAAGTTCTTCATTTAAATTTAATCAACTATATCAATTGCTTCCCCTTTAGGCTCAGTGCTTTGTGTGCCTCCTTTAATAATCACACCTATCTCCATGTCTAGAAAGCTGGATTTTAAATGTTCACGTCTTTGGTCACTGATAGTAGTGAAAACCAAAAACTGAAGACTCGGAAGAAAAGGGGAGTGGGTGGGAAGGGAAATGGCTGAAGGCCAGAGGAAGAACAATACGGATTAGCTGGGAGGTGGCAGGGTATTTGCAGGGGGATGGAAGGTATGATTGAATGTGAATTAAATGTCTTTATCCAGCTTCTTATGCATGGAAAAAAATTGACAGTATTATCAGAAAGAAAGGTGGATCAGTTAAGATGATGTGTGGGGAGAGAGGTGTGCATGTCCACATCAGAGAAGGGAATTTTGCTGAGTTACCACATTGGCTAGATGCACTAGCACCATCTTTAAAACCTTTACTATGATTACTGACAAACTGGACAAGGACAGCAGCACAATAGCACAGCTTCTGGTAGATCCTGGTCACCCCTGAGCTGGTAATCACTGCTATCAGTATGGCTCTCTCATTAGCAAAGGTGATTTCAACATCAAGGATATCTGATGAGAGAGTATAGGGTCTCAGGTCCAGGGCATATGCTTCCCAACTTAACTAAGCAAGCCATTACTACTGCTGGCATTTAAAATCTATCAGTTAGTGTGTTAAACATACAAATCTGGTCATGTTGGAGTCACCCTGACCCTGAAGGCCATTCAACTCTCTGGTCATCTTTGCAGGTGGTCAGGAAGGTACAGAATAGGCAGCAATGTGTGAGCTTTGCCCACACCACCCCATACATGTGCCTCAACACTGACCTGAAGAGACTCCCTCTGGAGGCCTATGTCATTCAAGGACAGTATGCCATTCCACCACCACATTGGATCACACTGCCCCTGTGGGCAATGCAAAGGTCTTGTTTTTCTATAATGCATGACAACCCTGTATTCAATGACATTGAATCCACTCTCCAGAAGTGAAAGGCTATTGGGCAAGCTTGGATGCATCTACCAAGACTATTTGTGAACTCACTATTTTAAATGGGTGCATAATGGGGAATTAGAGTGCCAAAATCAGTAAGATCTACCAGATGTCTAGGACACAGATCAAAACTGCAAACCCAGTAGGAAGGATCTAGTGATAAGCAGGTTATCATCATTGGATCTGTTGCCAGCATTAGCCTGGTTCAATATCTGTCAAGCTTTCCTCAGAGTTGGGTGGCATGGAGAGCAGCTAAAAAAACAAAGAAACATGCAAATTCATCTATAAAGTTTGTTGGCTATTCACCATTCTCGAGCCATTTGTATAGTTTCTGAATAGTCTGATTAGGTTTTAAATAGTCTGCAAAGTTTTCATTTCTTTATACTTAATCATCCACTTACGATTTTTAAATTATTTTAATTCCTTTTCTGTTCAGCTAGTAGAGCTTAGCTACATAGTTTTATACACTTCTCCCTGTTTTATTTTATTTTGGTTGTTTTTTGCTTATTATAACTTTTTTTGTTTGTCATAGAACTATAAGGGTGGAATATTAATACAATTCAGTTTAGTTTTAGAACAGCAGAAATTTTTCAAAAAAATAATTTACAAGTAGTCTGGAAAATTTTTTAGCCAAATAAGGTTTCCCTGATAGTTATTTTTACTATAGTTTTGCAATCACATGAAGCTTGGAATCTTAATATAGTCATGCCCTGGGTATTTATTTGCTTTATTTCTCCTGATAAAAGTTATAAGGACAAGAACATTATATTCTACTGGTAAAGACTGTGGAGTAACCCATCAGTGGTCAAATAACTGACATTTATTGGTTTGCTACTATATGCCAAGCTTTGTACTGAGCTATTGACATACATTATATAGTTACTCCTCTTAACAATTCTCAAGGGAGGTATTATTATCCCTCTTTATAAATGGGGAAACTGAGGTTTACTGAGGCAAAATAACTTTACTAGTAGTGAGGTCATACAAGTCAAACAGCTAGTGAATGGCAAAGGCAGGATTTGAACTCAAGATCAAACCTAACCACAAAGTTCATAGATTTCCCAGAGTAACATGCAGCCATCTGGTAAGAGCAAGCAAGGGACTTGGCAAAGTTGTTCTGTGAAAGGGAATTATAAAATATTGCCTTTGCTACATGATAATTGGTGAGGAAAAATCTTCATATTCACTTTCTGTCTTGGTGTGTATTACTCTAGGGCCTAGAAGAAGAACCTAACAGAAAGATTTGAGTGCAAATCATTTCTTTGGGTAGTAATTTTAGGAAACACCAGTAGGGAAATTGAGACAGAAATGGAAGACAGCCAACAAAGGGAGTGTTATAAAACCCTGGGGGTCACTGGAGCTCAGTCCTACTGGGAAACGCCCAGAGCCCACTGTTGTCCCATACCCGAGAGTTACCACACCTCTTCATTGTTCCGATGGAGGGCTGAGGCAACTGAGTATTTATCCAAAAACTCACAGCCATCATTATATGAGAACAGCCAGGGCGGGATTAGTTTCCAGCACTTCTGGCTTTCCCCGAAGGTGGGCCCAGATGCCCCCAGGGCTAGAAAAGGCAGTGCAGGTGTTTGCAGAAAAGAGCCTTTGGCATAGAGGTGGATACCAAGGGGGGGTGTCAGAAAAATCAAAGCTGTTTGCTACACCTTCTACTAATAAAAGCCAATGAAAAATAGAAATAAGCATGAGCTCTGGTAAAGGAAAGACGGCTGGAAACTATGGAAACATGTAGAAACATTTAAAATCTTCCCCCCCATAATGAAAATAAACAATCCAATAAAAAAAAATGGGCAAAGGATCTAAATAGACACTTTTTGAAAGCAGACATACAGAAGGCCAAGAGACATATGAGAAAAATGCTCGAAGTCACAAATCATCTGAGATATGCAAAACGATAATAAGGTATCACCTTACACCTGTCAGGATGGCTGTCATCAATAAATCAATAAAGGACAAGTGCTGGCGAAGATGTGGAGATAAAGGAATCCTCTTGCACTGCTGGTGGGAATGCAGACTGGTACAGCCACTGTAGAAAACAGTTTGGAGTTTCCTCGTAAAATTAAAAATGGAACTCCCATATGACACAGTAAGCCCAAGACTCAGAAACGCCAATCAGAAAGGATATATGCACCCCTATGTTTATAGCAGCACAATTTACAATAGCTAAGATTTGGAAATAGCCTAAATGCCTATCTATATTAATAAAAGGGTAACATGCTACCGTGTTTCCCCGAAAATAAGACATCCTCCAAAAATAAGACCTAGCACGTGGAAAGATAAGACATCCCCTGAAAATAAGACATAGCGCAACTTTGGGAGAAAAAATTAATATAAGACACTGTCTTATTTTCGAGGAAACAGGGTCATTAGACCAGACATCTTTTGGACATCCTTCTGGACAAAGCCATGGTGGCAGGGGCTGAGGCAGAGGCTGTTAGGGGCAATCAGGACGGCAGGGGAGGGCACTTATGGGTGACCAGGCTGGCAGGGGAGGGCACTTAGGGGTGACCAGGTCAGCAAGGGAACAGTTAGGCATTGATCAGGCTGGCAAGGGAGGGATTAGGAAGTGATTAGGCTGGCAGGCAGGCAAGTGGTTGGGAGCCAGCAGTCCCGAATTGTGAGATGGATGTCCGACTGCTGGTTAGATATCCCGGAGGGTCCCAGATTGGAGAGCGTTCAGGTTGGGCTTGAGGGACACCCCCCTGTGCACGGATTTCATGCACCAGGCCTCTAGTCAGAAAATAAATGGATTAGAAAACTGTGGTACATCCACACAGTGGAATACTATGCTGCTGTAAAAAAGAAAAACTCTTACCCTTTGCAACAGCATGGCTGGACCTAGAGAGCATTATGCTAAGTGATATAAGTCAGTCAGAGGAAGATAAACATCACATGATCTCACTCATTTGTGGACTATAATGAACATTATCTGATGAACAAAAATAGATACAGAGACATAGAAGCATCAAACAGATGTAAAATCTCAGAGGGAAGGCAGGGGAAGGTGGGAGGTGGGTAATATTGGGTCGGCAGCTAAGTAATTGCGGGTTTCACACATATGTGGCTTCAGTTGAATTTTTAGGTTTGCAGACATAGTACAAATGTAAAACACATTTTGTTATTTGATAGTTGGCTATTCAGCTGTTAATCAGTAAAAAAAGTTTTTTGATCTGTTTTGTAGTTTTCGTTTGGCGTTCGTTGAAAAATGGAAAATCAAAAGGAACATTTTCGTCATATTTTGCTTTTTTATTTCCGCAAAGGGAAAACACATCGCAAGCTCATAAAAAGTTATGTGCTGTTTATGGTGACGAAGCCTTAAAAGAACGGCAGTGTCAAAATTGGTTTGCCAAATTTTGTTCTGGTGATTTTTCACTCAAAGATGAAAAACGCTCTGGTCGTCCAGTTGAAGTTGATGACGCCCTAATCAAAGCAATAATCAATTCAGACTGTCACAGTACAACACGTGAGATTGCAGAGAAGCTTCATGTATCACATACATGCATTGAAAATCACTTAAAACAACTTGGCTATGTTCAAAAACTCGATACATGGGTTCCTCACGAACTGAAGGAATCACAGTTAACGCAACGCATTAGCAGCTGCGATTTGCTAAAGAAACGTAATGAAAATGATCCATTTTTAAAACGACTGATAACTGGCGATGAAATATGGGTTGTTTACAACAATATCAAGCAGAAAAGATCGTAGAGCAGGCCAGGTGAACCAACTCAAACAACATCAAAAGCTGATATTCATCAAAAGAAGGTTTTGTTATCAGTTTGGTGGGATTACAAAGGAATTGTCTACTTTGAACTCTTACCACCCAACCAAACGATCAATTCTGATGTCTACATTGAACAACTAACGAAATTAAACAATGCAGTTGAAGAAAAGCGGCCCGAATTGACAAATCGAAAAGGTGTTGTATTCCAACATGACAATGCAAGGCCACACACATCTTTGGTCACTCGGCAAAAATTAATGGAGCTTGGTTGGGATGTTTTGCCACATCCACCATATAGTCCTGACCTTGCACCATCTGATTACTTTTTGTTTCGATCTTTACAAAACTCCTTGAATGGTAAAAATTTCAATAATGATGATGATGTCAAATCGTACCTGATTCAGTTTTTTGCCAATAAAAACCAGAAGTTTTTTGAACGTGGGATTATGATGCTGCCTGAAAGATGGCAAAAGGTCATTGATCAAAATGGGCAATACATTACAGAATAAAGTTATTTAGTTCCATGAAAAAATTGTCTTTGATTTTCTTTAAAAAATCCGCAATTACTTAGTTGCCGACCCAATAGATAACCAAAGGATTTGTATGCATGCATATAAGCATACCCAATAGACACAGACAGTAGGGGGTTGAGGGCATGTACTGGGGGGTAGGAGCAGGCAGGAGAGGTCAGTGAGGGAAAAGGAGACATATGTAATATTTTTAACAATGAAGGTTATTTTTAAGTTCCTAAACAGAAGAAAAAAAATATTTTCAAAGGGCTGTGCAATGTAATATTCCTGAGACATTCACACTGGCATCTTCAAATCTAATTTACCATACTAAGGAAGTGACACCTACCACACTACAGTTTAATAATTTAGCTATTATTTAAGAGAGATCCTATTAACAGTCCATTCATTTTCTCCAAGGCAGTTTAGTCATTGAAATTCATCAACTGCGTCTTGTGACTATTACTGATACTCTGGGAAGTATTATTTATGAGCGTGTACAAAAAGAGGTTTGACAAAGATTTCACAAGCAACCTGATACTAAAGACATGATTTCCAAATCTGATAGGGGAATGGGCTGGCTGGGTTCAGTCTTAGGCATTCTCATATACATAGCTGGAGTTTTTCATCTCACTTTCCCATTCACAAAACGGGGAGAGGAATAGAGAGTGGTGTGGTATTTAGAGATTTTAAATACTGACTAAATAAAGGGGCTTTTAAATGCTAATTAACCCACATAATCCCTTTCAGAGACTAGCACTTTCAACTGCTTTAAAATAGAAGAAAATGTAATAAATGGGGATAGGGAAGAGTTAACTATTTAAGAAAACTGTCAACTGAAGTTAACTTGCACTGAGTATATTGGGCTGTGATGCTGGTCATTCAGAAAGAGCAAACATTCAAAAGAAAACATTACAAAATTGAAGTAATTTTCAGTTTCTGGCTTCAATTCCTTGTTCACTGCTTTGTATAAAAGAGTTGCAACTTAATTCGTTTGCTCATGTAAAAGTAGTTTTACACCAAGGAATAAAAGAAAATTAGGCTAAGTAGTCACTCTTTTCTTGCCTCCTCCCATATATATGGACATACACATACCTTTTTAAAGACAGCATTTTCTTTCTGTTTCATCCATAGTGACTCATAGAAGGTATTTAATAAATTTATTGAATGAGTAAGTTAATGAAAATATAATCTCTATCCCTAAAGAACTTATGATTATTGTGATAAGATACAATTAATATTCATGGAATTACTGCAGAATTCCAGGAATGGGAGGAGGAAAACATGCCAGACTTCAACCAAACATTTGCTGAAAGAAACTTAGTAACCACATTTATATATATCTCAAATTGGTTCACTGTCTGCCTTGTCTTCACTGTTGCTATCATAAATAGCTTCAGAGCAGAGCCCAAGTCTACAACTGATTCAGAGCCCGAAGCCATGAGGTATGCCAAAAATACTCTTCCCACTCTTATGCTGCTTCAGCAGTTGGATTAATTTTCAGTGCAGTCTATTTCACATGCCAGCCCTCTAGATAAACCCTTAGTAATCCCTCATGGAGAGCTACCAGATGTGGTTCCCACTGTCTTGTGCAGCTAAGAAACAGCTCTGAGGATTCTGGTCTTTCCCTTGGCTGTCCTGACTCTCTAGTCCTCTCTGGTGATGAGGATGGGAGCAATGGCTTCTGGAATCATTGACTTTTCTGTACAAAGACTAGGGGTGGTGCTCCAAGGTTATGGAAAAAGCTTTGAACCTGTTTTTAAATTCAGCTCACTATCTGTATGTCTATAGACCCATTATTTCATCTCCCTGGGACTCGTTGTTTCTAACCCATAAGATTAGAGGGTAGATGGTAGATAAGAGAAATCCCAAGATCCCTCCTTGCTCTTCTAAGATTCTAATTCCTGATGTGACATGAGAAAAAGATTCCTTAAATGTCCACAATCCATTTTCTAGCTTCCAGAACACTCCTAAGCCATATATTTGTTCTATCTCTGAACCATTTCCAGAGATTTCAGATTTGGCTCATCCTAGAGACTCTCCTATTTCTGAAATGCCAGGCCCTGATCAGTTTAGTAAAGGCAGCTTATTTTTATTTTTGGCATTGAATTTCTGACATATGGAACAACTTCCTGTCATATCCCAGAAGGTTCCCTCCCAGAGTGTCTTCAACAGCAGCAAACAATTTACACCCACCCAGAACCCATCATGCCTAAGATGTTCTGGGCATCTTATTGCAATTAGGAGGAAATGAAATCAGGAGCTCAGTCTGATGAAAATTGAGGTTGGAAACTAGTATTAAAATAGAAATCATTAATGTAGAAAAAATGTAGCTGAAAGCGCCAATTCATGTGAAGTACTGTGTTTGGGAAGGCAAGGAGAGAGTGCCAAGTAGTTATATCTGCAGTTCTGTGGGATGGGACAAACTAAGAACAACATTAAGCATCTACTTGTTAGTTAATGTGCCAGAGATTCTGATGAGCTGATAAAATAGGAGGAGCCATTGAAAAGCTCTTGGACAGTGCCTTTAAATATTACCTTATAGGGCTAATAATTTACTATTGTAAGTTGTACTCACCCAGATGCAGACTCTGAAACAAGTGTAGTAGTTTTCTTAGGAGGTGATCCCAGAAAAACACTTAGGGGAATGAGGAACTGAGATAGGGAAGGGAAGGAAGCCAATAAAAACTATTATTGAGTAGGGTACCATTGTAGGTATTGAGGTTCAATCTGCTAGGGAACTCTAGGAACTGTGTAGAACACACCTTAGTGTGCCACATGAGGAGCATGGAAACTTTGAGTATTTATCCTCCAACTCCCATCCATCATTAGCTAAGGGCTATTCCTGGATGGATTATTGGCCTCTGCTCCTGGAGATTGATAGAGAACCCTAAGGGAAAGAACTATAGGTGCATGCAGTATGATGCCTTCAGCATGTACTAGAATGGTAAGTGCTAAGGGAATGTGAATGGGACACTGATAGGGCCTACTGCATTAACCTGACTGTGGTCCATATTGCTGGGTAGTCAATCACAATGAGTCAGGTATGGGAGTAGATGAGTGCATCTTACCAATCTCTGGCCTATCCCCCTCATTTTCCAGATAAGAAAACCAAGGTTTAGAATAGCATTGTTTAATACAACTATAATGCAAGAAATATATTTAAAAAGTAAAATGAAACATGAAATTGATTTTAGAAGCTTATTTTATTTAACCCAATATATTTGAACTATTATATTTTTAACATGTAATCAACATAAAAATTATTACTGAGACAGTTTGCATTTTTGTACCATAGTTTTGAAATTTTCTGCTTACAACACATCCCAATTCTGATTAGCCATATTTCAAGTTTTGGTAGCCACCTATGGCTAGTGCCTTCATACTGGAAAGCACAAATTTAGAATATTTTCATAATTGCAGAAAGTTATATTGGACAGTGCTTGTCTACTTATTTTATGTCATTTGCCTCAAGTTAGAGAGCCTTTGGGTGGTAGAAGTAGTTGGCAAGAAGTCAGAAGAAGATCTCTGGAACCCTGCACTTTAAATCTCACCAAAAATAAGAGGGAAGGGATTCTTATGGAGCCTCTAGCTGTTTGGTGTCAAGATTAACTTGGCTAGTTGCATACATCCTAGATATAAGAAGATACAGAGCTTAAGCTCAGGTAGACCTCATGAGGGAAAGATCCAGGTCTCTATTATTTACTACTGTGCCCCTAGCCCAGGTCCTGACCCCTGGGTGGCCATCAAGACAGCTCTGTTAATTACCAGCATCCTTGTAGAGGATCCTAAATGACAGTGGAATAAGAGGAAGCTACACTCACTTTTCCCATGATCAAACTAGAATTACAACTAAAATATAGGATAATCAACCTGAATAACTAACTGAAGGTTAGCTGAACAGAAGTATTATAACTAAGGATTTACAGAAGCAGCCACATCAAGATTGCTAATAAGGGCCCTGGCTGGTTTGACTCAACAGTTAGAGCGTAGGCCTGCAGCCTGAAGGGTCATGGGTTTAATTCCTAGTCAAGGGCACATACCTCAGTTGCAGGTTCAATCCCCGGCCCTGGTTCGGGGCGTGTGGGAGGCAACCAATCAATGTGTCTTTCTCACATGGATGTGTTTCTCTTTCCCCCTCCTGTCTTCCTTCGACTCGCTCTAAAAAAAAAAATCAATGGAAAAAATATCCTCGGATGAGGATTAAAAAAATAAACATGCACACACAAATAACAAAGACTGCTAGGAAGAATGCAGAAGCAAAAAGGGTTGCCCCTGCACCCCCATGTAGAGGCTGAGAATCCAGATGGACTAGGGTTTATGGCTCTGGAGAAAAAGTTAAGGGACAACCACCAGGATCCCTGTGCTGAGTCCCTCTCCCACAGCACAGATGCCGTCTTTCTTGGATGGAATACTCCCTTCCAGTCTGAGGGAATGCAATAGCCCCACCCTCTGGACTCCCTGTCACCCCAGCTGTGGAGTTTACACTCTGCTGAGGAATCAGCTGCCTGGGCAGGGGTGTAGCGATCAGGGAAGACTCAGGGAGTCTCGGTGACTGAATTGTGTGACTCTAGGATGGGGGCCATTTTTCTCTTTCATGCCTGGCTGGTGCTGAGCCCTCCCTTCACACAGCCAAATCTTGGTCTGTTTGGACCTGTTAAATTCTACTGGCCTCACCCTAACGATTTCCTGAGACCTCCAACCCACCACAAAGGTCTTCAGCCACATAGCAGGTGCAGTTATACTTGGTATACCCTCAGTCTTTTGATGAGTAGCCACTGTGGGAAATAGTATGGAGTTTCCTCAAAAAATTAAAAACAGAATTATCTTTTGACCCAGTGATCAAAAAGTGATCCCACTTCTGGGAATATATCCCAAGAATCCTGAAACACCAATTTAAAAGAATATATGCACCCCTATGTTCATTGTAGCATTATTTATAATAGTCAAGATATGGCAGCAGCCCAAGTGCCCATTAGTAGATGAGTGGATAAAAAAGCTGTGGTACATTTATACAATGAAATATTATGAAGCTGTGAAAAAGAAGGAAATCTTACCTTTTGCAACAGCATGGATGGATGTGCAGATTATTATGCTAAGTGAAATAAGCTAGTCAGAGAAAGAAAAATACCATGTTTTCACTTATATGTGGAATCTAATGAACAAAATAGAAACAGATTCGTAGTTACAGAAAACAGACTGACAGCTGTCAGAGGGGAGAGGGGTTGGGGTCTGGGTGAAAAGGATGAATGGATTAAGCATAAAAAGGGAAAAAACTTAATAGACATAGATAATAGTATGGAGATTATCAAAGGGAAAGGGAGTGGGGGAGGTAGAAGAGGGTAAATGGGATAAATGCTGACAGAAGGTTACTTGATTTTGGATGGTAAACACACAATAGAATATAGAGATTATGTATTTTTAAAATTAATTTCTTTATTGATTATGGTATCACATATTTGTCCTCCACCCCCCATTCCAATCCCCCACCCCCACCCTCATGCCCCTACCCCCCTATAGAATTGTATACATGAAACCTATATAATTTTATTAAACAACTAGAGGCCCAATGCATGAAAATTCATGCACTGGACCGAGGGGGGGGGGGACTCTCAGCCTGGCCTGCCCCTTCTCACAGTCCAGGAGCCCTCAGGGGCAGGAGGCAACCCAGAAATCAGGGGAAAGCAATGCCCATCACACCTCTGCTGCTGCCACTGCCAACAGCTCAAGCCTTGGCTGGCCCTGGTTACCTGAGCCTCAGGCAGCCCCGGGAGGCTGGGCAGCCACCATCCAAGGTTTGCTTGCACCTCGGACAGCCTTGGGCAGCTGGGCAGCTGCCATCTGAGGCTTGCCTGTGCCTTAGGCCAGCCCTGGGGGGTCTGTGCAGCCAACACCTGAGGCTTGCCTGCACCTCAGGCCGGCCCTGGGGGGTTGGGAGGGCTGGGGGGACTGGGGGACTCCAGAGGCAGGTGTGCAGAGTAGCCAGGCCCGCCTGGGGGTGGGCCCGGCCTTGCCATGTGCCTGCCATCCCAGCGGAGCTGAGGGGACTGGGCGCCACCATCTTGTGGCTGTGGGCACCACCATATTTGAGGGTGGGACAGTTAATTAGCATATTCCCTCCTTATTGGCTGTGAGCACCACCATCTTTGAGGGTGAGACAGTCAATTAGCATATCCCCTCCTTATTGGCTGCAGGCACCGCCGTCTTTGTGATAGTGTGAGGGTCAATTAGCATATTCCCTCTTTATTAAATAGGCTATCATCCCAATAAATTGAATCAAAAGAAAAAAGAAAGAAGCATCCTTTGGGTGTCTGTCATAGAGTCATCAGTAGGTGAGGGATATGTAACAGCTGTGAGGTTGTCATGAGCATCATCACTATTTTGGAGGACATCTGGTGAAGCACTCATGAGTAAACTGGTAAAGAAATAGATAGAACAATGAACTTAAAAGAGAATGATGTATCTTCCCACTCACCTATCCTTTCTTAACAGACCATTTAACATGCCATCCTACAAAGAGAGAAACAGAGGCACAGAGCAATGAAGAGAAATTTCCAATATAACCATTCTGTTTGTCTGGAGTGCACTGCTTTGACATTGGGCCCAACACATACATTTAACAAGAAGCAATTTGCCCAAGGTTTTATTCCCACAATCAATCTTATTTTCTGTTCCTTAGATGCTCTGTCTTCTCTTCTCTGCATTACACTTACAGCTCCCTTTCCCAACAGTGGTGGTAATAAATGATGTGCTCACAACGTAGAAGTTAAGGTTTCAAGGTGAAGCCTCAGGAAGCCATGCCTTTGTTATTTTATTTATGGTCATGCCATATTTCATGGTGCAACTCACTAACTCTAAGGGTGGCTTTGTGTGTGTTCCAGGGAAAGGGAGAATAAGACACATCCCCACCCTCCAATCCTCATATACCCTTCCCAGTGAAATTTGGAAGTTAAAGCACCTCCTGGACTGTAAAGGGAGATTTTTAACCTCTTCTGGTGCTAATGCATACCTGCTTGCTATCCAGCAAGCCATGATAAGAAAATGGTGATGTGGCTGCTCCAGGCAGCCTGTTCTAATCCCTTCAGCCCCTTCCCTAGAAGTTCTGCAGCACTGATTGTTTAAGTCAGGCCTCTAACTTCTGTCCACAATTAAACAGCCATTTCTCTTAATTGTAGAAACTAGGGATCATGTTACTTTCCTGCCTCCTTCTCTGTCCCATGCACACAGTCCAACCCCAACAGAGCACTGGTAACTGGTTGACTGACTTAATGAAAGATCAGCAACCTCCATCATTGGTGTATTGAAATCACCCAATTAATTATGGGCCTCTCTAGAAGGTAAACAATGCAACACGGTTGTTCTATATCCTCTAAGTAGGTGGCCCAAGAGTACTAAGACCCAAGAGGGAAGAAACTCAATATATGTTTGGGGTCTAGATAAGTTTCAAGTTCTGTATAAATCCAAAGCATAACTTGACTTTGCACACAGACTCTCCCAACACACACACACACACACACACACACACACACACTGTTTAGGAATCCTTGAAGACACCGTCAATATATTCTTTATCTGGTACATAGTGAGTGCTCAATAAATATTTGATAAATAAAATCAATAAAGATGATCACCATGACTTTGCTTAACCTGTAGAGACTGTGTGATAAAGTGGGGGAAATATGGATTTAAATCACGCATCCACCTCAAGCTATCTGAATGCATTGGAGCAAATGCCTTACTTATAGAATGGGAATGATAATATTTACCTCCTAAAATTGTTTTGATGATTACAGGAGATGTTTTCAATAAAACTCCTAGGTACCTAATAGGCACATGGGAAACATCAATTACTTTCCCCTCACTCTGGAATGTTCTTGCTCATCTCGTAGATTCCAAGGTACTTTTTAAAGCTCACCTTAACATAACAGGCCAGGAAGAGGTATTCACTCCTTCTGCCCTATTTTCCTTGTATCTCTTCAGGCAGCTATTATTGTACTACTCTCCCCATATGGCAATGATTTGGGTTGTTGCTCTCTATCCTGACAGTCAATACCAAGCTTTTAGCATTTTGTATCCTCGGTGCTAAGTATACTGCCTGGCACGTAATAGGTACTCAATAAAAACTTCATTTTCCATGTAGGAAAAAAAGATAAGAAAGAAATACCAAAATGTAAGAGTGATTAGCTTTGGTTGGTGGGATTTTATGGGTGGTTTTATTTTTTTCTTGGGTGGGGTACTCATCAATATTTTTTAAATGTTTTCTCTATAATGGTTTGTTTTACTTAACAAAATGATTTCATGAAAACAAATATATATGCTCAACAAGATTGATGAATGAAAGGATAAATATATTCAATATATTTAAGCAGTTTCTATTCTTCCAGATTCTCAAAATGTGGGACTGAAACCAAGTTTGCTGTAGGGTGAGAAAGATATTTTCACTCCCCATGAGCTTTCCCCCCATTTCCTATTAAAATGGCTTTGAAACTCTATTCCTTATGTTCAAAGTCACATTTTCTGAATACCCATTCCAAGAAGGAAAAATCACCCCCATTTCCACCATTGTCTCTGCCAAGACTCAGCAAACATTTTCTAGAAAGGTTCAGATAGTAAATATTTTAGTCTTTTCTGCTTATACTATCTTTGTTCATAATTTCTCAACTCCACTGTTGTAGCATGAAAATAGCCATGGATAATACATAAATGAATGAGCATGGCTGTGAGCCAATAAAACTTTATTTACAAAAACACAGCAGACTAGATTTTGTCCAAGGGTCATAGTTTACCAATCCCTGGTCCATGACTGCCAATGTGTTTTCCCTGCCTAAATAGCTCTCTCCTGACTGCCTACTTCAATTCTATGCATCCTTTAAAAAAAAAAAAAAAAGTTGAGCAGCTTTACAATGACCTAATGTCAGAGCAACAAAGAGAAGCCAGGTACTATGACTCGGTGTCTCATTCCTTCAGAAGGGTCCTCACTCTATTTCTAAAATCTAAAAGGAAAACAATAATAGCCACTTCTTTGGGAGAATTTAAGACCTAAATTCAGAAGAGGTGTTGGTATCTCTGCAAAAGCTGGGGAGGAGAACTTAAAACCCATCACTGGAGATGTTAAAGTTTCCCTTCAAAATTAGCTGCCGTACAACAGTGTGTGTAGAACTCTGGCTTCAGCTTTCAGTTTTCATTTTTTTCTGCTCTCCCAAACGCTTAGTCTGTGTGCTTGGCTCCATGAGATATGCTAAGATTTATGCTTAGGATCACGTGGCAGCCCCAGCAGCTCACAGCAAATGCAACAGAGTAGTCCATAAATGGTCCTTGTTTGGTGGCAAAATGCTTGGCTTCCTCTCCCTAAAAAGGAAATAATTTTTAAAATGTACCTTACAGTTGCCATGCTGCCGATATCACAATATCCGGGTTTTCAGACCACTTGCTGACAGAGTAGACCCTTGGAGAGCAGAGATGCAAAGCCTGTTGATTCCCACTTGGGGCTTTTCTGAACATTTGACAACCCATACTCGCAGCAGCAGCAGCAGAAGCTCTGTTTGTGAGCACACACCATCTGGTCCCAGAGCCGCTGGAACTCAATGAAGGGAATATATTTGAATACAGCTTTAACCTGATTTTTTTAAGCACGCCTCCTATGGCTTCCTTTGAATTATAGACTTAAGGATTTACCCCTTCCTTCCCCTGTACTCATTCCAACCATACGAAACCTTTAAAACAGAGCTCATGTGTTCATTCATTAAATCAGTCACTCATTCATTCATTAAGACAGCATACATTGAGCACTTCACAAATGCTAATACTTCAGATACAGCAATGTATTGTAAAAGTCAGACATGGTCCCTATCAGATGTTACAGTTGAGTAAACAATACAAACATTAAACACTTACGATTAAGTGTGAGAAGGGTTATGCATGGGACAGGGCACTGAGCAATGGGAAAGATGACCATGTAATTTGCCATCCAAACCTGAATGTTTTTTAGAGTAAAAAGAGGTGCTATTAATAACTATTCCAAAACAGTGGGTTATGCTAGGATTGTCCTGGACAACCAGTTCACATGGTTCCTCTAGCTTTGGCCATGAAGCAGGGGATGTAAGTTTACAGGTCTTCTTCCCTTCCTCTTCCTTTGTTACTCTGTTCCTACTTTCCCTCATTCTCCTCCTGATGTTGTTTCTCTAAAGCACATGTGTCAAACACAAGGCCCGCGGGCCAAATCCAGCCCGCCAGGCCTTGCGATGTGGCCCGCACCGCGCTGTCATCACTGCACTCCGTTGTCAGTTTATGACATTGTCAGTTTATGACTGTTCAGTAAACCATTTGGCCCGCGATTTAGGCTGGATTTTAGATTTTGGCCCCTTCTCTGATTGAGTTCGACACCCCTGCTCTAAAGGGTAGCAGAATTAGGTGACATGAATGATGGAGCCCCTCAGTGTCAGTGCTTTAAACCCAGAACTTGGCAGTGTTGCTGGCCATTGATCTTTCATCGTTTCCTCCCAGTTCAGGTTACCATGAGAAGAACATTCACCACATGGATGCTCTAAATCTTGACTCCTGCCTTTGATTCTACCTCTCTTCTCATATTTTAAGAATTTGGCTGGGCCGCTGCCCAGGGCTGGTCTGTGATTTTATTCTCTTTAGCAATATGAGGAGCAGGCTGTTTTGTTGTACTGGATACTCCTTCTTCATGGATGGTGGGTTTCCAAAAGTCCAAAGCTCAATGGTGCAGTGGTCACTCAGAGGGTCTCCCAAAGGTATAAATACAATATCAACAATCTATTATTTTATTCTTCCTCTAAGTATAGGATGTAGAGTATTTCTTTTTTTCATTATCAAGAGTGGACCTCAAAACTGTGCCATTAAGCATAGCCTTGGGGCATGTGGCAGATGCTAGTGAGGTTCCATCCCATAGCCTGTAGGTCTAACTATAACCACAGTAGACATTTCCCATCAGGCTGGCTACTGCAAACACTTACAAATCTTCTGCCTGCAGCTTTACCAGCCCCTCATCAAGCTTGCTCAACTCACACAAGACAACCTCCAACCAAAGAGGGACAGGAGACACTGAAAGTGGTAGCTAGGATCCAAGATGGATTCAATGAACCTTGCCTCCTGGTATTCGTGTCCTTATGTAGTTCCCTCCCACAATGAATATGACTGACCTTTGTAACCAATATAATATAGCGTAAGTGATGGTGTGTGACTTTTCAGGCTAGATCATAAAAGGCATTGCTGTTTTCACTTTGCTCCTATTTGGATCACCCCCCATGAGGTAATCCAGCTGTCATGTGGTAAAGACACTCAAGTAACCTTAAGGAGAGGGCCATGTGGTAAGAAATTTAGGCCTCCTGCCAACAGCTAGCACTAAGACACATGTGTCAAACACAAGGCCCGCGGGCCAAATCCAGCCCGCCAGGCCTTGCAATGTGGCCCGCACCGCGCTGTCATCACTGCACTCCGCTGTCAGTTTATGACATTGTCAGTTTATGACTGTTCAGTAAACCATTCGGCCCATGATTTAGGCTGGATTTTAGATTTTGGCCCCTTCTCTGATTGAGTTCGACACCCCTACACTAAGATATCAGTCAGGTGAGGGAGCCATCTTATAAGGGGATCCTCCAATCCCAATAAAGCCTTAAGATAACTGCAGCCCAGCCAACATCTTTACTCCAACCTTATGACAGACCCCAAGATAGACACCCAGCTAAGCCAACCTCAATTTCCTAACCCTTAAAACTGTGAGAGCCAATACATGTTAATCATTGTTTTAGGACAAATTGTTACACAGCAACAGATAACTAATACAGTGAATAACCAAGATTCCCCAAAAAGCACATTCTACATGGTTCTTCTGGCAATCCTCAGTGGGGCTCAGCCCCAATTCTCCACAGTTGGTAATCTCAATGCTTGCTTTTTAATTTATTTTATTTGTATTTCTCCCTCTGTATCTCATTCCCTTTATTCCCTCACTTCTTTTTATTTTATTTGTATTTCTCCTTCTGTATCCCATTCCCTTTATTCCCTCACTTCTGCTTCCTGTGATACTTTCCCAAATATACTACCTACCCCCAAGTATTTGCCTTGGCATTTGCTTTGAGGGAATCCAAACCAAGTTAAGACATCTTGTTGATATTTATAGATCACCTTTTCAAATACAGACTAGGTTTTATAAACATTTTTGTATTTAAAAAACCCCTAAGTCTTTTTAAAAATATGTTTGTATTTATTTCAGAGAGAGGGAGGAGAGAGAGAGAGAGAGAGAGAGAGAGAGAGAGAGAGAGAGAGAGAAACTTCAATGATGAGAGAGAATCATCTATTGGCTACCTCCTGCACATCCCTTACTTGGATTGAGCCTTCAACCTGGGCGTGTGCCTTGACCAGAAATCAAACCATGACCTTCTGGTTCATAGGTAGATGCTCAACCACTGCGCACACTGACCAGGCAAAAACTCCTAAATCTTATCAAAAATAACTCTACCAAATATTGTTCAATTCTATTAATGTGAAATGTCCATAATAAGCTAATCTGTAGAAATAGAAAGGAGATTATGGTTGCATTATACTAAGAATGGAAATGGGGACTGACTGCAAATGGGCACAAGAGATCTTTGCGGAAGATAGAAATATCCTAAAAGTGTACCATAACGATGGCTAGATAGCTCCATATATTTACTAAACATCATCAAATTATTTACTTTAAATAGGTGGCTTGTAGTGTATAAATTATGCCTCAATAAAGCTGTTTTTAAAGAAAGAAAACTAACTTTCATAGCTGAAATGTGTGCGTAAATCAGGGTAAAAGAAAGAAGTAGGACAGAGGAAAATGTGAAGGAAAGGATTACTACTGCCAACCATTTAGATCCATAAGAAGCAGATTTACTGTAGTCTCTTCCACAATAAAACCAACATATTTGATACAACACACATAATATTTAGGCCAACTATGCCTACTCATAGGAACCTAATGTTAAATACAGAATCTTATACAGGCTTTGTCTAACCAAAATGGTTCCCTGAGAAATACCACATCTATTTTTATAGGCACCAATATCCATGTCTGATAATATAAGAACACTCCTAGGAAACTTGTCTTAGGAAAGTCATCAACAATGAAAAACCCTTGTAGGGTATGAGGTGAGGCGGGAGGTTGTGAGATTCTGGCATCTAAGCTCCTCTACAAGGAAGAAAGCACTAATTTCCTTATCATCAGCAGAACTTAGGTGTGCACACATATCTTCTTTCATTCTTGCTGGGGCTGCCAGAGAGAAGTAGTGTCCCCAGTCTAGATACTGTGTGGCCTATTCTAGATATCTCTTTATTTCAGATTGGCCAAGTATCTACCTGGCCAGCATCCAAGTTCAAGAGCCTGGAGCAAGAGAGGGATGAGAAAGGGAAGATGAGACCAATCACTTACCCCTTCTCTACATGTTTATTTATGGAGATAGGAGTTCCAAGTAGAGGCCTTACCTGGACTGTATTGTTTTCAGAGTATGTTAGGAGCATCTGTTATAAATGTTAAGAGATACACACAGGCACAAACACACACGCGCACACACACACACACACACACACACACACATATACATTCACACACTACAAGTACCACCTACTTAGTTGTATCAGTTAGCTTTTGCTACATAGTAACAAACTACCCTTACTTAGTGGCTTAAAATAACCACTATTTATTTAGATCATGATTCTGAGGTTTGCCTGGGTAATTATTTTGGTCTGGGCTGAGATTCCTCATTTGCCTGTAGTCACCTAATCAGTTATGTAGAGGCTGGGTGACCTATGATGACCACACTCATGTATTGACAGGGGCAATGAGGGCAAGTTATTGACAGGGGTAATGAGGGCAACTGCACATCCTTCCTCATCCAACAGGAAATCTTATGTTGCAAGAGTCATAGGCACCACAAGAGAGCCCCAATACACAAGCACCTTTCAAGCCTCTGCTTTCTTCATGGTTGTTAACGTCCCATTGGCCAAAGTAGGTCATATGGCCAGACTACACTCAAGGAATGAAGAACTAGATTCTACCTCTTGATTGAAAGGTCTGTAATGCCACAAGCAGAAAAAGTATTGCAGGCCAACATTTATATAATCTACCACACCTATTTATTGTTGTTTTTTAAATTTTTTTCTTATTTAATATTTGCAGCTTATCATTCTTCTCACTTGCTAGAGAATGTGTTTTGTTCAACAGCTGTTCTAACAGCCAGAGAATATATTTTATTTTGATATGAACCAAAATGAGATGAACCATTTTGCCCTGAGATTAATTAAACTCTGGTCCTTTCCCTTTAAGAGAAAATTCTCTGTTACCCTAATCAGCTATTGACTACCATATAGATGCCCTCAGAGTCTGGTTACAAACTAAATATAGGACGCCATTCAAGGGAACCTGTTGACAGTATGGATCTAGCTCACAAGCCATGGTGGGCCTGAAAAATGGCAGTGTCAAAGCCATGAAAGAGGAGAATGGAAGAGGGAGTAAGAAAGTGAAAAGAGAGGAAGTACTCAGTTAATAGAACTGGCATCAGTGTCACCATAGAGAAATACCCAAGCACATACCACTCAACACCTCAGGAGGAATTTGTATCCTGGAGACCTTAGCTGCATCTTTTAAAGGGTGATTCAACTGCATATGGGGTAAAGTTTGACTAATCATAGTGGAGGGAAAATGCTCTGTGTTCAATTACATACTGTCGTAGCCAGTCAACACTGTTGGGGTCTGTGAGGGAGGAGGGGAGACAAAAGAGTATTGGGTAATGGAGATGGATAGGGAAGGGCACATCTGGCTTGGGAGGATTTTCCAGGAAACGAGAGATTTAAGACTTCAGTTTCAGCTCCCCACTGTGAGACAAACATTTTTGGGAAAGAAACAGAGCCCTTCAGCTCACTTCCTTCCTGATTTATTCAGCTCCTTAAACACATTTAGCTCTACCTTAACTTGGTATCAGGCAAGGTTTCAAGAATTAGTAAATAACTTGCCTGAAGTTCATACAACCACAGTGAGAGTACACATACACACTGGGCAAATGAAAGATAGTCCAGAGCAAACAAACAAACACAACAAAAAAACACTCATTGAGGTGTGAATAATATTGTTCTTCCCTCAAAGCATGGATGAAGCAGTACCCCAAACAGCCTCTAGGGAAGTTTAGGGATTGTTTTTTGGGTGAAGGCCGCCAGTTGTCCATTACAATTCACTTTCCCCTTCTTACCAGTAACACAGCTTTACTACATTTCCCATCCTCCCTTGCAATGAGACTTGGTCATGTGATTGAATTCTGACCTTTGAGATGTTAAAGGAAGCAACCTATACAACTTCCAGAACTAGGACTCAAGACAGTAAACAGGTCTCCTCCATGTTATCTTTCACCTTCCCACCAACTGGAAGCCACTGCAATCTAGCTTCAAGCACACAGATAACAATACCCTGGGGGATGACAGTACCACACAATGAAAGGAACTCCAATTTCTGATTAACTGTGGATCAAAGCTGCTTACCAATTTAAATCATGCACCTATGAATTGTTACCTGAAATACAAATAAACCTCTTGGTTCTGTAGGCTACTGTGTTGTTAGGTCTCTTTGTTACAGCAACTTAGCCCTTTACCGTAATCGATACTTTTGTTTGTTCTACCAAAAGATTGTAGGGCCCCTTTAGGAAATTCTTTTCTGGTTATTAGGTCACTGTGAAGCCAGTTTTAAACACTAATAAATTAAAAATATCAAAGAATATATCCAACTCTGAAAAGACTATAGAACTATGGATGCTGTCTCTCAAATTTTGGGGGTGGGGGTTGGGGGAAGGGAGGTGTTGACATTGTTTAGGACACCTGTTTTTCTCCGCATAGTTTATTCCCTATGGCAACTTATCATCCTCTATGTATATATCTCTCTTTTTCTCTTGCTCTTATGCTCTCCTCACACACACAAACACATATTCTCATCCTTCTCCTCCTCCTCTTGGGCCTCTCTCCCCCTTCTGATCCTTGCTCTACTATAGCCTCCCTTTTATTCCAGTCTTGTATCTTTGCCTTTCCACATTTGTAGCACTATTTACTATCCAGGTCACAAAAGAACAAAGATCACCATTATCAAGAGGCAGTGAAATCAGTGAAATGGTAACTACTTTTGTGTTTTTGATGTCAGGAGAAATATACATAATTAATATTTTAAATTATGAAAGAAGAGAAGGGGAGAGGGAGTAAGAAAGTGAAAAGTGTATAAATGCCACAATTCCCCAGTAAGATTGAGCTCTAGGACTTGCTAAAGAGCCTTATCACATCCCTGCTCTTGTCTTTTTCATCCATAGCCTAACCTGGAATCACATAGCCCAAGGATGAGCCAAGAGTACTAATTTAAGCTGTTACAGGCTGAAGCTGCACAATTAAACCCAACAGATTTGGCATAATGGTTTTGATGGAGAAGAGGGAGAGCTTTTGATATAGTTATTTTTTCTGCATCGGGAAACAAATTCTCAATGAGTATATACTATGAATTCACAAGACAGATATACTAGTAGAACCATCTGGAAGGAATCTGGAAGAGAAGTCAATGAGAAAACCAAAGTTCAGAAAATTATTTCCCTGCAAATTATTAGTGGAAGAACAAGACTAGATTCTGGTCTCTAAACCACTTATGCTCAACTTCTAGCCCCATGTTCTTTCCCTACCTTACCTCCATTCCCTGCTCTAAGACTTGGAGGAAAGTATATGAGGCACCTTCATAGAATGCTTGGAGGAAGGCAGGCCAGACAGAGGGCTGGGAAACTGAGCCACTCACAGAGGCAACCAGAGCAAAGGCTACATACCTACCCTATAATCCAACAATTTTGCTCCTACATATTTCTTAAGATAAGTAAAAATACATGTCTATATTAATACCTGTGCATAAATGCTCATGGTAGCTTTATTCATAAAGATAAAAGTAGGAAATAATGCAAATATCAAATACAATGGGAATTGATAAATAAATTACATTATAGTCATACAATGGAATATAATCTAGCAATAAAAAATGAATGAATAGCTAATATATACTAGTACAACAACATGGATAATCTCAAAAACATTCTATTGAGTGAAAGAAACAAGATATAAAAGAGCATATACTGTATGACTTCATTTTTGTGAAGTTCTAGAACAAGTAAGACTAATATATGTGAGTGCCTCTAATGGGAGTGAGGATGGATTGCACAAGGGCATAAGGAAACATTCTGCAGTGATTGAAATGCTCTGTATCTTGATTTGTGAGGTCAGGGCTTGGTATATACATTTGTCAAAACTCATTGAATAGTACATTGAAGGACTGTATTTCACTATATATAGTATAACTTATACCTCCAAACATACATATACACAAATAGTATTGGGAGACTATTATAAGAAAAATGGATACGTTAAACTTGTAATTTTTGTTTTTTCCCCCACATAATGATGCAAAGCAGATCTCTCCCCCATAACATTACCCACTCATCTCTCAGCTTCATCACATTCAGTTTCTGATAACCATATCAAAATCTCTCCCTCTTCTACATCAAAACCATCATGTGTAATTATGCAGCTTCAGCCTGTAACAGCTTAAATTAGTACTCTTGGCTCATCCCTGGGCTATGTGCTTCCGGGTCAGACTATAGATGAAAAAAGGAGAGAGGGAGGGAGGGAAGGAGGGAGGGAGGGAGGGAGGGAGGGAGGGAGGGAAGGAGGGAGGGAGGGAGGGAGGGAAAGATGAAGGGAGGGAGAAAGAGAGAGGGAGAAAGAAAGAGAGAGAGAGAGAACCAAGTGGTACAAGGGAAATCTATTCATACTCTGACTCCTAAGAGGAAGGCATCATAAGAATATGTTCTTTATTAGTATCCTTCATTAATAGAGTCTTATTTAAAATACATTCTGAATATTTAGCATTTAGAGAATATGCTAATAAAAATAACTCATGTTATTTATATGGCTTTCTCATGTTCTTCACTCCACTCTTTCTCTTCTCCCCAGGTTCAATCAACTACAGGAGGAGGGAACTGGGGCAGAGGCAATCTAAATATGCCTTTAAATGAATACAAAATAAAAAGTCATAAACTAAAAAAAATAAAAGTTCCCAAAAACAAGGTAGTAGTGTGAGTCAGCCATTTAGTAAATTGGCCATTTGGCAAACTGGATTCTAGAAAATTGGCTTCCAGCTTTGAAACCCAGAAAACTTCCAACTCTTCCCTCTCTGTGCTTAATCTCCTCAAAAAAAATAGCCTGGATGAAGACTGTCCCTTCTAGTCTAGTGAAATGAGGTTTTATCGGACCCATGAGTTTCATGGGTTTGTATGTGGGTGTGCATATGAGTAAGTAGAAATTAATCTCAGATGCCTGAAAAGTATTAAAATAGAAAGGGAGTGAGGGACCTTGGAGGTTGAAGGAGAGAAGGGGGGAGAGGCATTCACTAGCTCATCTTGAATTGCACCAGATTTTAACTCAACAATAGACTAGTCCTCTAATTTCAAAGTCTAATGCTTGGGAACAAATGTGTTATAACAGAAGAATAGATGTGGAAATACACCAGAACTGACACCCTTGTCTCAACACTCAAATTCACCAGGCAAATCCCCAACTAAGCTTTGTTTAGTTTTGTTTTCTTAAATGAAGAACAGAAACTACACGATATCTGATTTAGAAGCAGACTTCAAGATAAAAATAGGGACAAATGTGAAAAAAAATGAAAATACATCATTCCTAAGGCACTAATCATGAGACCAAAGATATAGACCTGCTCCTGCTATTAACCATGTAACATAGAGAAAAAACACACATTTCTGTGCTACAGTTTTCTTTTATGAAGGCATAATTGGATCACAGGTGGCAAAAACTTAGCATGCATTACTCCACCATCTCTGTCCAAGCCAGTGAGAGATCAATAATCGGTTTAGCAATCTTTCCTGTGACATCTAAAGATGTCCTCAGAATCCATCTCAACACAGTGCTTCCAGTAACCACTGCCAAATTAACAGAATTGGCTCTCAAAATTAAACATACTTTTCTCAACTAGATTACTAGTTCCCAAGTTATGGGCTGCAGATTCTAGGAAAGCTGGAAGCTTACTGGGAAATGTCTGTTAAGTCATATGCTGGTCAAGCCTTGTCTTCAGGATCAATAAAGTAGTATCTTATTTATCAGTATCTTCATTTTCAAAAGAGATTGGGATAGGGGAGAGGTACCAAGTTAGTGACATAGGTAAACGTGGTACTTGCATCCTCTCACAACCACATCAAAATTAAAACTAAAACACAGAACAACCAAATCTGTTAAGCATGTTACAGACAACCTGTTTAACCAATTAAATTTTGAGGGTAGGTTATACAAATGGCCACAATTCCTTATGTCTTCTATATCTCTATTCCTTGATTCTGGGTATTGGCCAATACAATGTGACAGAAAATATTGTGTGAGTTATGAGTCTAGGCTTCAATAAATATTACAGACTTCTGATCTTGGGACTCTGCTCAGCTGCCATGTAAACAAATTTGGCCTAGTCTACTAGAGGGTGAGATACAAATGAAGCAGAGACATGCTTTCCCAGCTGAAGCCATCAGACCAACCAGTCCCCAGCCAACACAGTACATGACCATATTTGCATAAGTGAGCCCAGTTGGTTGATCAGGTAAGCCTAACGTAGATCAGCATAACTGCCTACCTGATCTCAACCCAAATTGCTGCTCCACATAATTGTGAACTAAATAAATGATTGCTATTTTAAACCACTAAGTTTTGTGATGGTTTATCGTGCATCAACAAGTGATTTATTTTCTTTTTGAATACACAGCTAGACTGTATTTTCCATATCCTCTTGCTCCTAGATTGGTCATGTGACTGGTTCTCCCCAATGAAATGTGAGTGGAAAGTGTCACTTTCATGCCAAAGAGACTTTGGAGCTGATGTGTTTTCTAATTTTTTCTTCCTTTGTCTGTTGACTAGATGTAGAGGTTCTAGCAGAAAGCTCTAAAACTTTAGGAGATGTGGAGCCACAATATGCAAAGAACCTGGGTTCCTGAAACACCACATGGAGGAGAGCCAGTCACCAAACAAGAACATCCATTTGGATTTTACATGATCAAATAATAAACTTCAACGGTGTTAAGCCACTAAAGTATGAGGATACCTCTGTTGTGGTAGTTAGCATTATCTTAACTAGCACACAGGGATTATATATTTAAATTATCCCCATTTACCAATAAAGAAACTGATGTAAAGAGAAATTGAACTAGTAAGAGTTGTAATATGAACCTAGGCTGTCTGTCTGATTCATAGCAACCCCATATCCTATCATCCCAAGGCAGTTGTAATAGTCATTATTAGTAACATTCCTTGAGGCTTTCATTTATTTGAACGATGAGTTACTGTGTAGAGACAAAACAATGCAAGCCTTTGCCATTTCTTGCCCTTCCCTCATTCCCCAAATTCCATAGGTTTTGGAATTGGTGTGGAGAGAATAATTCAACCCTGTCTCTGTAGATTTCAACCTCCCAGTCTATCACAGTCAAAGGGAGTGTCCTACAGACCTTGAACCTACAGAACTTATCATTAATGAGAGAACTAACTTTATCCACAGACTTCTGCAGAGCACTGGACCCACCACAAGCTGCATGCTCTTATGAATTTCAGTGTTCTCCCTTAGTTCTCCATGCCTCTCACTTCATTTATACCATAGACTCTCCCCAATATTACAAGGATCAATGCAGTGGAAGGAACAAAGAAATTTTTTTTCATGAAATTTTTGTTTCCTGTGCTTTCATTTAACAGCTACTTACTGAGCATTATGTGTCATATACTGTGCTGGGCACTGGGCTCTCACCAAGCTGAAATCTGAAGGTGGGGGGGGGAGGAAAAGTAATAGATTGGATGTTGATAGAGAGGTGAATCTGCTTAGATATAATGAGTATTCTGAACAGATGAGTGATTATGTATACAGTAATTATTTTGCCAAACTCCAGTTCTTCAGTTTAGCTTCTATGAGAATCATCCAGAAAGGCTTTAGTTTTAAAAGCATACTATGGGACCTCATCCTGAGAGATTTTGATCTAGAAGATCATGTATATATGAGTTCAAGTGCTAATTTTAACAAATTCACTGGGAGATTCTAATTCGCACGGTCCTTTGAGAAACTCTAGTTTGTGGTATGGTATATTATTTCCACAGAACTGATCTAGGCCAAGCCTCTGTAGTCAAAGGCTGGGGACACTGGACAGCAACATGATGGTGCATAGAATTGCTAGCAAGTTGGCTCCACAAAATGTCCAGAAGAACAAAGAACAAAGAATCTGATTAAATTCCTAGAGTCTCCATAAAAAGATGGAGAGAAAAGGCAACTGTCATCACTGAAGTGATAACATGCTGCATGTGAGTAGTTTTCTTGAATTAAGTTAGCAGGTTTTCGGAGAAGCAGTTTATGGGAACACGTTAAAATACTATGACAGACTAAAGCACTTTATAGGAAAATCAGATGTTTCTTACCTAAAGTGAAATATTCATTGAAAAGAAGAATTCATACCCCCAACAAACAACACTGAATTATTTCAACAGCCACCAGTTACAACAGTGTCCCTGGCCAAGACCCAGCTCTGTGAGCAATGACTACCCTCTAGTAAAAGATTTGGTTCCTTAGAACACAACAAGGACAAGTGGGTAGAAATTACAGGAAAACAAATTTCAGTTTGCTGTGAGGAAGAACTTTTGAGTAATGTAAAAATGGAATAGGTTGCCTTTGTGGGCAGCAAACTGTCTGTTATTTAAAGAATTCAAGCCAAGCCTAGATGTACTGCTGTGTATTTATCAAGTTGTTTTTTTTTTTTTTTTTTTTTTTTTTGTATCTGGATATACAAATAACAACATTAAGACATAGTCTTTGGTTTCAATGGACTAATATTCTAGTGTAAACGACTGACAACTAAGCCCACAATTATAATATGGTACAACTAGAGGCCCACCACATGAAGTTCATGCACTGGTAGGGTCCCTAGGTCTGGCCTGCAATCAGGGTCCATCTTCCCTGGCTGCCGGCAGCCAGCCTCATGCCTCCTGCTACTGATGCCGGTTGCCCTCTGTGTGTGGGGCAATGGGTGGGGTAATCAGGGCCATGCTCACTGGCACCCACCTTGGCTTGGCACCACCCGCATCCGCCACCACCCACCCCGTTCCTCATTCCCCACTGGGCGATCGGAGCCTGCTGGCCAGGGGCAGGGATCAAGAGATTGGGAGAAAAAAAAGTACAGGGAAAAAGAATACCCATAGTGTGCTCCCCTTCATGTGAAAAGAAAGGAAATATACTAGTATCTGCTCAGTTGTACAAAAGAGATATAGAAAGAAATATAGAAACTAAGGAGAATGGGTAATATAGGGAATGAGTTGGAATGGAGTGGAAAAATGGGGAGTGGGAACAGGGTCTAGAGGTAAGGAAGTAACATTTTTATGAGTTTACATTTTTATATGTTCTGGCTTTTAGAACTGTGTTAATGCATTGATTGCCATTCAAAAAATGATTAAGACCAAGATGGGAAGAGAGCTCAAGATGGTATATAGTCAGTAACAAATGAACAAGTAAACAAGATAACCACACTGAAGGGAAAATAACTAACCTAAGTAAACTTGTTAATTGGTTAAACAGTAGTAAATTTGTTAAAAGTAGCTTCTATACTGTAAGGTTAAAGACATAGAAAACTGTATATTGTTCTCTAGCTAATAAATTGTTTTTTCACGGGGCTTTAGTCCAGCAATGCTAAAAGTATTTTATATATGTACTAGGATTGAGCAAATACATAAATGTATCATGGGTAATGAGAACCAGGTTTCTCACTTTTGGGGAAAGGAATTACAAATAAAGAAGAGGAGGGCTAGAATGAACCCTGTAGTGCTGAACTGGAGGAAGTATCAGTATGAACTCATGCTTTTAAACACACATATACAAGCAATAAAATGCATTGTTCATAGCTAGATAGATACACATGTACTAAAAACATGCAAACCTGAGTTAGGCAGTGGTTTGTTTTTCAATCTTGGCTGCACATTGGAATTACCTGGGGAGCTTTAAAAACTATTGATGCAGGTGATGTTAAAAGAAAGCAAGTTATAGTCCTTCCCTTTGTCACCTAGCACTCTCCAATTTCAAGAAAGGAAACTAAGACCTATCCATATCTACATTAAATAGAGGGTTCAAACTACAAACAAAAACATGCTTAGGACTCTGGAAAATCATACTGAAATAGCCCTGATTTGGAAAACAACTTATTGAATTCCCCCTTCCTACCCTTTTCTCTTTTCTGGTTTTATTTGTCTGGTATGAGACCCAGGCATCAGGTGATCCTGATGTGCAGCCAGGGCTGAGAATGGCTGGGTCTGAAGGAGACATGGGAAATATGGATTGGTTGACTCTAGTAAGGGAAGGAGAAGCATGGAATCAGCAAAAGGAAACTTTAATTTTACATTAAAACTAAAGCAAAAATGACTATGTTAGGATTTGTGATTCTGGAAGGTTAGACCACAGGTATTTATTATGTTATTCTCTATTTTTCTCTATTTCTTTATGTTTATAATAATTTTTAAAGATAAAAATAAGCTTGTTTGTGAACATGTGTCATTTTGATAAACATAAGAATAATCCAAGCACATTGTTGGTTTTGTTTTATAGAGACAAAGGAAATAAACAGAGGCTTCAGATTTGTATCTGTTGAAGATTCACTGGGAGTCCAGTCAATAATTTTAGTATCTTCTCCAGATCTCTTGCCCACAGCTAAAATATTTTAATCCTTGTTCACCCTTGATTAATTTCTGGCCAATTCTACAATGTAGTAGTTCAATAAAGTAAAAAAAATAAATAAATAAAAATAAGAGTTTTAATAGCAATAACAATAACAGTAATGATGTATGCAAACAGATTTTTTAAAAGATAACCACTTACAATCCCATCTAATAAAAGAGTAATCTATGCATATTAACCATCACTCCGCTGCACCCACAAGCCACGCCAACCAGAGCAAGTATGCAAGTTAACCCAACCAAGATGACTATGGCCACAGAGTAAGCAGGAGGGAGGCTTGGGTTTCCCCGGCAATGGAGAAAATCAAGCTTTCCACACACCCTGGTGGGCTCAGGCCTCCACTCAAGGGTACAAAATTTCAATTATAGAAGATAAATAAATTCCAACAGAAATGGCAGCAGCCACTGAGCGAGCAGGAGGCTTGGCTTCGCTCTAGGCTACAGTTTCAATTATAAAAGATAAATAAAACTCAGATACCAGGGTCTCCACTTGGGTCACCAGGGGGCGTGGCCAGGCTGCAAACCATCACAGGCTCCTCACCCAGGCCACCCCACGCCTCAATGGAATGGCCCCCTGATCCAGGACACCCTTCAGGGCAAATCAGCTGGCCCCACCCATGCACCAGGCCTCTATCCTATCTAATAAAAGAGTAATATGCAGATTGACCATCATTCCAAGATTGACCATCACACAAGATGGCTGCCCCCATGTGGTCAAAGATCCTGCCCCCATGTGGACACAAGATGGCCACCACAAGATGGCCATCAGGGGAGGGCAGTTGAGAGGGACCAGGCCTGCAAGGGAGGCCAATTGTGGGCAATCAGGCCAACAGGGGAGGGCAGTGGGTAGAGATCAGGTCTGCAAGGGAGGGCAGTTGTGGGCGATCAAGCCTGCAAGGGAGGGCAGTTAGGGGTGACCAGGCTGGCAAAGGAGGGAAGTTGGGGGTGACTGAGCCTGCAGGGAAGGGTAGTTAGAGGGTACCAGGCCTGAAGGGGAGGGCAGTTAGGGGCAAACAGGCTGGCAGGGGAGCAGTTAGGCATTAATCAGGCATGCAGGGGAGTGAGTGGTTAGGGGCTGATCAGGCTGGTAGGCAGAAGCGGTTAGGGGCAATCAGGAAGGCAGGCAGGCGAGCAATTAGCAGTCAGACATCCCTTGAGGGGTCCCAGATTGGAGAAGGTGCAGGCTGGACTGAGGGACACCCCCCTGTGCATGAATTTTGTGCACTGGACCTCTAGTTCTTTAATAATCCCGAACAGGCTAGTATTCAACCTGTTTACACAGCTTTGGCTGTACTGGTTGTCTTCAGCCTGTTTGTTTGGTTGCCATGCTGATAAATATTTTTAATGCCACCTTAATCTTTTTAATCAGTTTGCACAAATCTATCCCTCCCTCTCATCTCGCTCTCCATTGTGACCAGTGGCACACCTCAGCAAGAATGGCACTGAGCCATGCTGGTGTTGCTCAGTGGTTGAGCATGGACCTATGAACTAGGAGATCACAGTTTGATTCCTGGTCAGGGCAGATGTCCAGGTTATGGGCTCGCTCCCCAATATGGGGCGTGCTGGAGGCAGCCAATCAATGATTATCTCTCAATTCTCTCATCATTGATGTTTCTACGTCTCTTTCTCCCTCTCCTTTCCTCTCTTAAATAAGTAATAAAAATTTATTTTTTTAAATGCCATTAAGGGTACAGTTTGTGGCCAGAGAACAGAAAGGCTGATAGCATATGGTCATCAGGAGGTTTTGTCTAAGCAAGTACAGAGAGGGTACTCCACCAAAGAGAGTATCAGTTAATGTAAGGAAGGCTGCTCTGGGGTAAATTATATCAGTGCTGGAAGAATAACTCTGAACAAAGGATAGAAAATGTGAGTTCTAATACCAGCTCTGCTTAAGTAGCTATGGCATGTTATATCTTTATTCCTTCTCTTATCATCATCCACCTCTTCTCACCCCTTCTTTTTTGTGTGTTTCAACAAACACATTTTATTTTTTCAATTTATTTAAACTTAAAACAACAAAAACAGTTCACCTATATTTCAGATTCCACATTAAGAGAGTTCATACAGTATGTATCTTTCTCTGACTTATTTCACTTAGCATAATGCCCTTGAGTTCCATCCATATTGTCACAAATAGCAACAGTTCATTATTTCTTATGGCTCAATAATATTCCTCTCTCTCTCTCTCTCTCTCTCTCTCTCTCTCTCTCTCTCTCTCTCTCTCTCTCTCTCTCTCTCTGTGTGTGTGTGTGTGTGTGTGTAAAACACAATTTCTTTATCCATCCGTTAATGGACATTTAGGTTGGTTCCAAATCTTTGCTAACTAATGCTGCGATGAACATAGGTGTGCAGATATTCTGTTTCGAGTTATTGTTTTTACTTCTTCAGATAAAGATCCAAAAGCAGGATTGTCGGATCCTATGGTAGCTCTCTTTCTAATTTTGTTAGGAGCCTCCATGCTGTTTTCCATAGTGGCTGTACCAATTTACATTCCCACCAACTGTGCACTAGGATTCACTTTCCTCTACATTCTTGCCAACACTTGTTATTTCTAGTCTTTTTTATAATAGCCAGACTTTTTTTTTTAGCTGTCAGTAAAAATTTATTTATCCAAAAGGAAGTCCTATTGTTTTTGGAAACAATTTGGCTTGTCTGACATTATCAACAATTGCACTGCCACTCAGAAGGAGGAAACTTCTCCATAATGAATGGGGAAAATGAAACATCATGAAATGATTGTTTTTCTAAATTATAATGTGTTTATGTTGTGATGTATGCTCAGTGGTCTACTACTGCACAAAACTTGGAATATCACACATTAATTAAGTTGACAGGTCCCTCTGCACACATTCTACTTGTTCAGTATCTTTAATTGTAGCCCATCATGCAATATCCTGTGCAGTAGGCTGCCCGCAGCTTCCGTGTGAGCTGATGAGAACCATAGTGGGCTGCTGGGAGCCACGCTGCTTCCAAGGGATGTGCACTGCTTCTGTGGGAGGCAGTCCCACCGTCTATTCTCCAGGCCTGTGCTCAGCCACAAAGGCTGCGGGCCAACCCCTCTGTCCCCCTGAAACCCTCTGTGGCTGGGGTGTCACCGCGGCACCAAAGCAAGCTTTCTACCAGGTTACTCATGCTACCTGCTCTCAGCAGCAGCCCCCCACACCAGGACTGGGGGATTCTGGTGAGGCTGAGAGGACTGGGTGCCACCATCTTGTGCTTATGGGCACTACCATCTTTGTGACACAGTGATACTTAATTTGCATATTACCCTTTTGTTAGATAGGATAATCACATTGAGTGGTAGTTAATTTCTGATACATCTTGACTTTCCATCAGATGTATTTCCACTATCTTGGGTCCCTCAATGGCAAAAATATTTCTTTGTTTTGTTTTTTTGTTTGTTTGTTTTGTTTGTTTTGTGTGTGTGTGTGTGTGTGTGTGTGTGTGTTTTAATATATTTTATTGATTTTTTTACAGAGAGGAAGGGAGAGAGATAGAGAGCCAGAAACGTCGATGAGAGAGAAACATCGACCAGCTGCCTCCTGCACTCCCAACCGGGGATGTGCCCACAACCAATGTACATGCCCTTGACCGGAATCGAACCCAGGACCTTTCAGTCTGCAGACCGACGCTCCACCACTGAGCCAAACCGGTTTCGGCAAAATATTTGCTTTTTATCATCTGTGTATCCCCAGTGCCTGGACCACAGTAAAAACTCAAATATTTTGTGAATTGGCTAGAATTGACACTAAAAAAAGAGTAAATTAGTAGGTCATTTGTTGCTGGTGCCCTTCTAGGGAAAGATTATTCCACTTTGTTTCTAGTTCAGTGTAGTGCCTGCCAAATACTCCCTTCAGTTTTGAAGTACTCATTCACCTAGCTGACTGGAGTGTTGGCAGCCAAACATTCTCCATTTGATGGAGAGAGCTGCCTAAGCAAGGATGTGCCCCTTTACTGGGAAAGCCCACATCTAATGACTGGTGGATACAGAGGTATAAAGACCTGGGCCCTCATTATAATGCAAGACATCTCTCCATAGCTATTCCAGATCCAGAGCTCCCCAGAGGATCAACGAAGGCCCTTGTTATGACTGCACTGTAGCTCAAATCATCCCCAGCTTAATCCTGCTAGTTTCTCCTCTTTCACAAGTGTTAATCCTAAAAGCACCCCAACTAAACTCTCCACAAATGAATCTCCCCATCAGAGTTACCTTCATATCCTATGAAGGTAGCTTCCTGGGGAACACAGCAGGCCACACTCCCTAACCTCTGTTTTAGATATGCCTTTCTGATCCATAAAACACTGAATACTTGTTGAGACCCAGATATATCGTATTTCAGAGCTGAGTTTTCACTAAAGAAACCTACAGAATAAGGAGACAGGGCCACAGTCTCATTCACGAGACACTACTCTATTCCCCTACCCCCTCCTTCCCACTCCTCTACAAATGTCTACACATCTCTACTCAGAGATCCTGTTACGATCCAAACACACACAAAATTCCCTCTTTGGGCCCAAAGCAACTGTAAACTGAACACTGTTTAGTTGAAACTGAATCCCTTTACAGGAAGTGCCTGCTTCCAATATCTTTTAACAACTGAACACATCCCAAGTTCAAATCCCAGCTCCCTGCCAAGAGGCTGTCCTGACTCACACAGCAAAACCCTCAGCTCAGCAGAGGCACCCTTGGCACAGACCAGCTGCTCTCCCAGCTTCATTTGTGGAACTGCTGTATCTGGGGTTGTCCACCACCTGGAACTCCTTTCAAGTGGGGATGGCTTTGGAATCCTATGGAGGAGATGGCTCCCACTGCTCCTCAGCTAACCTCACACTGAAGTTTTCCCAGGATATTCCAGCCTAAGCCACCAGAGATGAGAGTCATTTAGAGAAATAAGAAAATGATAGGAACATTCAAACACACATTTGACCTGACTAGTTTTGAGTTGATAGCAAGGGCAACTAATACCATCACTCCTGCCATCTTATTGTACCAGATGCCCTCAGAAGACACGGGACCTCAGTCACACAATTATTTTGGCACCACTGGGCAACTGTTTTTGTATTAACTTCTTAATAGTATAGGCCTTTTCATTTATTTTTCCCTCTGCCTTTGGAACATTCTCTCATACCCACAAAAAGAGAAAGCTTCTCAGGAGACTAACATTCCTTTTTCAACCATCCCCCTCCCCAGCAATATAGTTTTTTCTTTGTACTTGATAGAATCAAAATCAGATGCATTGCCATCAGGATATGATAAACTGTACTCCTGGTGTTTCATCATAATAGCAGGTTTGGGACTAAAGCCAAACAGTGGCAGTTTTTTTTCTTTTCAAAGAAGAATGGCTTTTAAGGATTAAATAAAACTCTTCTTCTTCGCACTATCTTCAAGATACTCTTCCCCACCTATGGCACAACATGTTATGAAAAATATCTTTTTTGTAGAATACCTTTTTTAAACTATATTTTTTATTGATTTCAGAAAGGAAGGGAGATGGAGAGATAGAAACATAAATGATGACAGAGAATCATTGATTGGATGCCTCCTGCACGCTCCCTACTGGGGATTGAGCCCACAACCCAATCATGTGCCCTTGACCAGAGTCGAACCCGAGAGTCTTCAGTCCATAGGCTGACGTTCTATCCACTGAGACTAACTAGTTCAGGTATCTGTAGAATATCTAGAATATTTCTATATTTCAAATCAATTCATTTGATGTCTTCAGCAAAAATAAATAAATAAAATAGAGGCTTTAGTAGATCATTTTAGTGTCACAGGCCAGATAAAATTAAGGTGAAATCTGGCCTTAAGAAGGAATGTTTTAAAAAACAAGTAGAGGTGGAAGAAAGACTACACCGCCTTGCTCTGTAAGCAGAGAGAATTGATCTGGAGTGGAGATTTTGTGAACTTTAATCTTCCCCCTGGTATTTTGGGGGCTTTCCAGCACCCACACATTTTTGTCAGGCAGTGTTTACGAAGAACTAGAGAAGCAGCACCAATTCAGAAAAAGATTTTGTTTCAGAATGGAAAAGATTAATCAAGAAGTCATGTGGTCTATTGTTATGCAACAAGAAGTAATGTAAGAGAAATGACTTTGTAAAAACATTTTTTTTTCACTCCAAAATGATAAAAGGAAGATCTGGAGACAATTTCAATGCTACTTAGGAAGTGAAAGGCAAGGTTTGATAACTTTTGCAGAACTCCTAAAAGAGTGGGTAGCATTGCTAAAGCTGTAGTAAATATTGACTGTATAATGTTATAGATTTACTTTGGGGCTCTCAAGAGAAATAATTTTCTCATTGAGGTTTTTCCTTGCAACTAGCTTACTCGGACATGATCATTTCTTCTGCTTCCTGTACTGCAATTAGTTTATTGAGAGCTCTGTGCAATCAGTATTACTATCAATCATTATCATCAAATGGAGATAATGTTGATGGTAATAGTGATAGTGATGGCAGTGATGAAGATTAGAGTGATCAGGATAATGGTGGAAAACATGAAATGATAATGGAGGTAGCCATGGTGATGTGGTAGTAGTGGTGATGGTAATGATAATGGTGATTTTGTAGAAGCTTTGCTAGTAATGGTGATTTAATGATTGTGATGATTATGATGGTAATCGTATCGGTGGTGGTGGTGAGGAAATGGTGGTGTTTGTGGTGATGTTGATGCAGATTGTGATAGTAATGGTGACAATGCTGGTAGTAGCGGCGGCAATGTGGTATATATAATATATAGTGATAAGACCAAATCTTTTACAAAGATTATGTCCCTATTCAGAAGGGCGCAAGAACCTATAATTCGTTACTGAACTTCATTTAATGAGTCCTCACATTACTAGGCGGACTTAATTTACTCTGTCATTCAAAAAGTACTTATTCAGCATACACTATGTTCCAAGTACTGTTCAAGGTACTAATGATACATCAGTGAATAAAACAAACAAAAGTTCATGCTCTCAAAGAGCCTCAATTTTAGCCAATGAGACAGATAATAAACAAAGTAGATAAATAAAATATGTCATATGTAGGGTGATGATAATTCCTAAAAGAAAAGGCACAGATGGTGAAATAGAGAGTGCTGGCAGGGGTGGGGGATGGATTTGTGTGCATATGTGTGATGATTTGCATAAATGTTCAGCAAATATTCTCTCTCTCCCCCTCCCAGTGTGGACAGAGTATATTTCCTAACTCATTAATGTTGGGCTTGGTCATATGATTTCCTTTGACCAATAGAAAGTTCATGGACTGTGATGCAAGCAGAGATCTTTAAATGCTTACATTATTTGGCTTCGCTATTATACTCTGATGATATATTATGAGAGGAGCATGCTCTGAGTAGCCACTGCCCCTTTATTCTGGGCCTCAACATAAGCACACACAGAGCAGACCTGAACCAAACCTGCAGCCTCAAACAGAGCTGACAAACTAAGCCCATCCTATACCAATCAAGTATCATTTGAACCCATGAGTATGGAAATAAATGCTTCTTGTAAGTCACTGAGTTGGGGGTTTATTATGCAGCCTAATTATGGCAATAGCTGACTAACACAGGGAAGACAGCATGTGAGAAGAGATCTGAAGGAAGTGAAACAACATATAATGCAAGTACTTGCTGAAAGATCATTTCAAGCAGAGGGAACAGCAAGTACAGAAATTCTGAGGTGTGAATAGAAATGACATGTTGAAACAAGAAGGCCAATATGTCTGAAGCCAAGTAGAAGAGGGGAAGAGTAATATATGAGGTTAGAGAAGGAATGGCAGTGTGGACAGATTGTGTAGGGCTTCATAGGTCATAGTAAGAACATTGGGAAGCCATCAGAGTGTTTTGAGCAGAAGAGTGACACAATTAAACTTATATTTTGAGAGGATCACTCTCCTTTCAGAGTGGGTGAATAATAAGCCATAAGGAAATAGGATCAGAAGCAAGAAAACCAAATGGAAGGTAACTGCTGAACCCTCAGTGAGAGGTGGCTTGGATGAGGAGAGTAGGGCAGGTAAGTTGCAGGGGAGACTCATTGTCTTGTACCATCTCCATGGGATGGCCCAGATCCTCATCATCCCTCTGCCCCCAGTAGCTGAGGAAGCTGAAGCCATTAGGTTGGGTTCAGTGGTAGTTATCAGTAACTGAGCCAAGATAAAAGCTCCCATTCCCATGTCTCCAATCTGTTGCTTAGCACAGGGAGCGTCACCACTCCATCCCTCTATTGTCTGAGGAGTCTTAGTGATTCGGGAAAGGAGGATCTTTTTCAGAACAGCTCAGGCAGACACAAATGCAGCCTGACAGTCCAGCCAGAGTCTCTTGTGTGCGTGGATCTTTCCCGCTTTGTGTCAGTTAGCAACGCACCTTTAGTTCCAAACCTCAGGCTAAGAATCTGCCTGCATCCTGGGGGCCCCAGATGCTCTTAATATTTCATGGTGGCACCCAAAGAGCTGAGATTCCTACATTCTAAACCTCCTTATTTTCCTACGCTTTATTTGAAATGAATTTGCCTGGCTCAGCATTCTAATAACCTTATACCTTCCCATGGTGCTACATTGTCCTTATCCAACTGCTCTCTACTTGGCCTTGGACCTCTGTAGAACAATAAAAAAGGCATACTTAGTCTAGATTTTCCAAACTCTAGTGGGAACATTACTCTTTTCTTTAATTTTCATCTGATTAATGGAAAGGTAACTAAGTGTGTTTGTGTGTGTGTGTGTGTGTGTGTGTGTGTGTGTGTGTACACGCACATAGTTTTGTATGTGTGTAGTTGTGTGTATGTAGATGTGCTAGGAGGGGATATTGTTCAGAATATTTATTTGAGTGCTATCAAATAACATTTAATTATTGTTATCTGAATGTTATTAGTTATTTAAGCCTGTTTTTACTGCCATTTCTTTTTCTTGGCTCAAGTTCAAACACACAATATGTTTTAGAAGAGAAGATAATTTTTTTCGAAGTCAAAAGATGGCCCAAGATAAATACATCTATAATATTTATAAGAAATATTTTAAAATATGAGCAAATTGAACCTAAATGGCCCCAGTTTTATCTTATTTTGTCAAGTGACCTTGAAGATAAAAGGGGGAAATTTTGTGAAAAGTTATCAAAGTGGCTAAATACTTGTTTTTTATTAGCAAATCACCAGGTTTGAAGATATACTCTGTGCTGGCCTTCTGTAGCCACCAATGAGTCCATTTGGCTGGATTTAGTATAAACCTCAGAGTTCTGTCTGCATGTTTCTATGACAACAAGCTGCACTAAGCAAAAGGAGAGGGAGGAGGTTTTCAACAATAGAAAACTCCAGGCAAAAGTGTTCTTTTGCTTTTGGGAAGTAAAGTTAACTGGATTCAGAAACTAAGCAGACACTGGAGTCAGGGGGGCGGGAGGCGTCACAAGATTATCTTCCAGCGTTACAGTGGGCTGGCACTGGAGAGGGGACTCCGGAAGCAGCAGTTTAGCCATGCAGTGTTGAGGAAACTGAAGCCAGTGTTTGAGGTAACCAAACCTGATCCTCAGTACAGTTCTTGGGAGGTAGGGATAGAGTTTATAATGCAGCTCAGTCATCAATACATATGGCTGATCAAAGATTGTGCAAGAATTGAATTATGGCCGAAACCGGTTTGGCTCAGTGGATAGAGCGTCAGCCTGTGGACTGAAAGGTCCCAGGTTCGATTCTGGCCAAGGGCATGTACCTTGGTTGCGGGCACATCCCCAGTAGGGGGTGTGCAAGTAGCAGCTGATCAATGTCTCTCTCATAGATGTTTCTAACACTCTATCCCTCTCTCTTCCTCTCTGTAAAAAATAAATTTTAAAAAAAAAGAATTGAATTATGTAAAAGTTTTCTGTGGGGGTTCAAACTTCTCTTGTGGTCACAATGTGTGAGGACTGAATAAATGCTGAAGCAGGACCACTGGTCTGTTTGGATTCTCTGCAAGGACTGTATTTGAGGACAAATCAAAAGTATAAAGCTGGCTGCAAAAGAAACCATGATTGGATAGTTCCTTCCTAACAACTGATGGCAGTCTAGGTGAACAGTTCTTCCCTGTTTCATAGCTCTCACTGCCTGACTTCCCAGGCAATGCTGTGGATTTACCACCTTCATACTTTCCTACTTTCCCTCCAACTGGATGTCTCTAGCCACATGACCTTTAATTAACTGCTGTCATTGTAACTGACCCTTAGACTTTCGTGTATTCTCTCATTCTAATTACTTAGCAAAACAAGTCTCAGGGAGAGAAAAGTTCAATAATTTGCCCAAGGTCACATATCTTATAAGTAACAGAAGCAAGTCTCTGGGAAAACAAATCCAGTGTTTTTTCCACTAACTGTGCCCCTCCCCCATCAGAAAAAATGCTACACATTGCTAATTGGATGGCACAGCTTAATGCTAGAAATGGTTAACAAGTAGAAATGCCACAAAAATGCATAGCTAAGGACAATATGTAAGTAAGGCAAGTGAGGAAAATAATTGCTGAAAGCTAGGAGACAAAACCATCAACAAAAGGAAAAAATAAGTAACTACTTGATTATCTGGACAGGCAGTCAACAAAAGGAGGAAACTGAGTGGTACCAAACATCAACCACTTTTAGAGAATGAATCTAAGATAGTAAAGCAGAGACATATGCTGAGATAAATACAGAAATTTGTAAGGGAAAGACTTCACTTATAAAATTTATAACATGAGTTTCAAATGACTTGCTTCTACGAATAAAACCCACCACCATATGATTGTAAGCAAGAGTAAAAATTCTGTTTTTCTTAAGCAAATGAAGGAATTAATTATCAGGCTTTCACAGGCTAATAGAATCAATGAGAAGCTGGAGGAGAAGGCTGGACAACCAGCAGACCCAAGAGTGCTACTGAAGTAGCAAAACCATAGCCAAAGCCCAATTACCACAGCACAGTATTTTTCCTCAAGTTTCTGCTACCACTGTTATGCTAGTATATCTTATTTTGAACTTTCCCTAAATCTTTATGAACCTTGTTTAAGTTTCAGTATCCCAGGACAAGTGTGCGAGTGGCTAACTAACCCTCAGCTTTACCAGGACACAGATAGAAAGAGGAACTGAACCCTTTTGCTTTCCATAATGGAAGTACCACCAAGGGTCTGAAATGGCTATTTCCCCCTACTAAGACCATACACAGTGAGAATGTATTAGTTAGGGCAATACTAATTGTTATGATTAACAAACCCCAAGGTTAATGGCTTAACATGCTTGAAGTGTATTCCTTAGGCATATAACTGTATGCCTAAGGAGTAATAATATTTGCTGCCAACCCAAACATTCTTGGTTGGCAGCAAACCTTTCACAAGATTATTCATGACCCCAGCTCCTTCAATATCGTGGCTCCACCCTCCTCTTGGGACTTGGGAGTCTTTTGCATTCACCAGGAACATGAATAAAGATAATGAAGGTACACCCAAAGTTCAAGCTTCTTAATTCAGACAAGATGTATTACTACTACTCCCATCCCATTGGCATAAGACAGTCCTATGGCCTCAATTACATGTAAAGAGGCATGAGAAATGTAGTTCCTGGTAGGTAGATGCTTACAATAAATTATTCCACACTCTGCAAGATGAAGCATAGATCTGCTATGGACAAAAAGTTGTCTATATTATGGGATACCTTCTACAAAAAATATGGGGGCGCAACAGGAAGGGAGAAGGTAGGATGTGTGACAGCCAAAAGACAACCTAAGTTCATTACAAAATGTATTTCCAGACACTTGTAAGGAAGCCTACATTTTAATTTAAATGAAGTTGGCTGTATGTCATTCAGCAGATATTATGACTCTTGGGGTTGTGAACACCTTCTGCCCAGGCTAGAATTCCCCTCCAACATTGTTATTGAAAACCTACATTCCCAAACCTACTCAGGAACACTGTGTCAACTAGGATATTTTAGCTAGACACAATAGAAAACCCAACTCAAAGTGAAATTCAGAGGTAGAGGAGCTTTCAGGCATAGGATGATCAGCAGCTTAATAGACAGGTGCTTTCCATCTCTGTGCTCTGCTATCCTCAGTGGTGGTTTCATTTTAAGGCTGATTCCCCTTATGACAACAAGATGGCTGCCAGTGAGAGTCAAGACTAATTGTACTGGACAAAAAGCTGTTCCTAAAGTGTTAACTAAAATTTTTATTGGTAGTTCATCTCAGGATAAAATCTCACAACAGGAAATGAACCTAAAGCAGTCATATTATAGTGCAAAAAATTAAAATTTAAAAGCTATCAAAACAACATTATAAAATTTTCAAAAGCCTCCTAATATTTAAATAAAAAAGGGGGAAAGTAGAATATCATGTAAGGAAAAATGTCCTGTAAGTAAATTACATCTAGAAAATTTGTACTTTAGAAAATTAATTGTAATGCTTACAGCAAGACACCCATGAAAAACACCCATGGTGTCAAAACAAGCCAGAGGAAAATCATTTGGGCAAAAAATGAAAAAGGATCCCAAGTCAAATTTATAGAAAATATTCCTTTATTAACTTTTGGTCAAGAATATGTTTGTATATTTTCAGAAAACAACTCTGAGACCATGTGGATTTTGACAACAGAGAGGAAGTGACAGGACTACTCCAACCATTAAGACATAAGAGAAGCAGTCCAGAGATGGAAGATGCTGATGCCTTGCCATAATAGCAGTCAGCAGCTGTGTATCACTGAAGGTTGCCCAGGACCAAACCATAAAGGGTTGGACCTGCATTACCATTATTTGCCCACCATCCAGAGATGAAATATCATTGCTGACATGTAGACATAAGGAACTGTTTGACATTGAAATTGGGCCTCAAAAGAACTGTTGGCCCAGAAAGAAACTCACTACAGTCTGATTCATATGCCTTTCAGCATAGCTATTATGGCTTGTCTCATTTTTTATTCTTATAAGTATATTTCCAATAGGACATGATCTCACTCATCTAGGGGAAATGGTGAACAACATAGACTGATGAACAAGTACAGACTGAGAGATAAGGAGCCATGGGTCAGACTGTTGGACCTCACAGGGAGGGTGGGGATAAAATGGAGAGATCAACCAAAGGACTTATGTGCACACATATGAGCCTAACCAGTGGTCAAAGACAATAGGAGGGTGGAGGCATGCGTGGGGAGCAGTGGGGGATTGGAATGGGGGGTTGAAGACAAACATGTGATACCTTAATCAATAAAGAAATTTAAAAAAAAAAAACATTAAAAGACTTGAAAAAGAAAAAAAAAAAGACTAATAAGTCCTAATGCATGTCCAACAAGAGAGAGGGAAAATATCTCCCTGAACCATGAAATAAAGAGCTTCTTTTAAGTCTTATTAGGTCAGCTTAGGGTATGTATTTACCTCTAGACCAGTAAGAGCTATTGAAAAAATACCATGTGCTGAATGATTTAGACCCGTGGTTGGCAAACCTCGGCTCGCGAGCCACATGCAGCTCTTTAGCCCCTTAAGTGTGGCTCTTCCACACAATTCCACAGCCTGGGTGAGTCTATTTTGAAAAAGTGGCATTAGAAGAAGTTTAAGTTTAAAAAATTTGGCTCTCAAAAGAAATTTCAATCATTGTACTGTTGATATTTGCCTCTGTTGACTAATGAGTTTGCCGACCACTGGTTTAGACTAATCAGGATCCATTCCTGAAGCTTGTGATGAGGTTCCTCTTTCATAATCACATAATCACATGAAGATAATACTTCAATAAAACTAGGATCATGTAGTCAAGAACGGGGAAAATGAATACTGAATGGTCAACCAATAACATCTACTAAAGATGGAGAAGGCTTTACTTGGTAAGAAAGACCATTCCACTTTTGGGCAGTGCTAATTATTAGAAATTCTTCTTTACATTAAGCTCAAACCTTGCTCTTAACTTTGCTTTCTGGACTCCACTTCTTTGTGACATATTTTCAAAACTTTACAGACAGATGTATATTCTTACTCCATACCAATTTCCCTCTGCTTCAGGCTTTTATCCTCCCCAATATATCATTTCCCACCTCCTTATCACTCTTGTATTTTATTGATGTACATGTTCCAGTTGACAAAATTCCTCTTATAGGTAATGTCCAGGAGAGAACAGCAAAACCCTCTGTTGTTCTTTCTACATTCCCTCTATATATAACCAAAGACTATATATTTAATTATGATATTAGAAGCCACTATAACAGATAAACCACAATATCTCAACACTTTTACACAAAAAAAGGTTTATTGTCACTCACATAAAGTCCTGATTGTTGGGTGGCTCTCCTCCAAGCAGTGGTGACCCATGCATCTTCCATCTTGAGGTTCTGCTATATTCAGCACACAGCTTCCAAAGTCACCCTTTTTATCTATGTTAAGTTATAAGGTAGAAAAGCATGAAATATCATGTGTGGGCAGTTTTATAGACCAACCCTGGAAACAGAGCACCTCATTTGTGCTCACATTCTATTGGCTATAACTCAGTCACATGACTATACAGAATTGCAAACAAGACTAGGAAGTGTAGTACAACTATTTCTGCCACAGATATTTAGCCATTGGGCAACTGCATCCCACTGATGGTTTTTCTTGAGCTTGCTATTGCCTAAACTCTACTAAATTTTTTCTTAATGGGCTGCCTACAATTACAGAATTCATCTTTTGAACCAATGTGTGGGGCTTCTCCTGGCTCCCACTCATTGCTCACTTAGACCTCTCATTCTGCTTGCTGCTTCTACTACTTTCCTCCTTTTTAGGAAGCTCTCTTTGGGAATTGTATAACTAAGACTTACTTGAAGAAGAGCAATTTAACTGAGTGCAGTTAAGTTTGTATAAGTCAAGCAATGGTGCTAACCTGTTTTAAGCATATCAAGGACCTGAGGGAGTCACTAATTAATACCTCCAGTGAAAATCACATATTAACAATGTCACTGTCTATATCTTTTTTGCAACTGTGGAGTTGTTTTTCTGAATTTCCAAATAGATTTCCAGATCCTTTGTTAGTTCATTGTTTTGTGTGTTTTAAGAGCCATGTGAAAAAGAGGAAAAATTGTATGGCTGACTCTGTTCTGCAATGCTGGGATTAAAAAAAAAATGAAGTTGAAATATATACTGCTTTCATCGCTTTTTGAGGCTTTGTGGGCCAGAGCATTTGTTCTGTGAATCTATTTCCAACCCATAGTGCAAGACATGTAATTAGTGGTGCCTCCGCCTCTCCCTGGCAAGTTCAATCAGGCAGAGCCCATCAAAATGTACTCCACAAACTCCTCATTCACGGGAAACCAGGATAGATGTTTCTTACTCTAAAGCACCATTTCCAAACAATTCTCCAGCCAAAGAATTGTCATTGGGATGTCACTAAATGGTATATACTCTGGAGTAGCTTACGTTAATTTATAGAGTTATTAAATACTGGACATTGGGGTTTTATGTGGCTAGAATTCTGTTACAATAAAACTTGAAAGGAGTTAGTACCACATCGGTCAAAAAATATCTTAAAAGATCATTTCCAAAAGCCAGTATGTGGCTCAGCCTCATGGTATCAGGAATTTTTTAGACCTGAAATAAATCCATAGGTTCATTCTTGTATTAAAGTATTTACTAAGCATCTACTGTGTACCAAGCACTAGAGTAGGTGATAGAGAGAGAAATAAATCCCTGGCTAGACAAGCTACCAGGCCAGTAGGGAAGACAGACATAAATCAATAAGTTGATAGATTTATATAAAATTTAGTGGAAAGATATTAGACCTGGCTGAGGCCTCACAGATCATCAAATCCAGTCTTTTTAAAACCAATAACCCCCTTTATATAAAATGAAAACACTTCTAAGCCACTCATCAGGAAACTACAATATCATCCCCACTCCCAGGAGATATGGATCTTTTAGGAAAACTGAGTTATTGTCTGTGGATTTGGGCCAGCCCAGATTTGTTCCTACTTTGCTTTTTAGAGGTTGTTTTTTTTTGTTGTTGTTTTTTTTTTAAATCTCAATGTCTTCTAAATATTGAAATGCTATTTTTAAAAATATATTTCATTGATTTTTAACGGAGAGAAAGGGAGAGAGATAGAGAGCTAGAAACGTCCATGAGAGAGAAACATCAACCAGCTGCCTCCAGCACACCCCCCACCGGGGATGTGCCCGCAACCAAGGTACATGCCCTTGACCGGAATCGATCCCGGGACCTTTCAGTCTGCAGACCGACGCTCTACCACTGAGCCAAACCGGCTTAGGCTGAAATGCTATTTTAAAACTCCTTCCTCCTCTCTTCATTCCACCCACAACCCCAGTTAGCTCCTCTAATCCAAGCCCCCCACTTTGAAGATGAAGACATTGAAGTCTAGAGAAAGACCAAAGCTTAGGGGCCCTGGTGCACCCAACATTGTTTGGGGTTACTAATGATATGGGATGATGAAAGAAATAGCAGGACTGGCTTAAAGAATTGTGCTTTGCTTCTCAAAATGTGATCTGTCGCCCAGGTTCAGTGGTAGAGCGTCAACCTATGAACCAAGAGGTCCGGGTTGCATGCTTGATCCCCAGTGTGGGGAGTGCAGGAGGCAGCCAATCAATGATTCTCTCTTGTTATTAATGTTTTTATCTCTCTCTCCCTCTTTCTTTCTCTCTGAAATATAATCTGTGGACCATCAGCTTTAACATCACTGGAAGCTTGTTAAAAATGCAGAATATCTGCTCATACCGGTTTGGCTTAGTGGATAGAGCGTTGGCCTGTGGACTGAAGTGTCCCAGGTTCGATTCTAGTCAAGGGCATGTCCAGTCGGGGATGTGCAGGAGGCAGCTGATTGATGTTTCTCTCTCATCGATGTTTCTAACCCTGTCCCTTCCTCTCTGTGAAAAATCAATAAAATATGTATTTTTTTTAATGCAGAATCTCTCATGCACTGTTGGTGGGAATGCAGATTGGTGAAGCCACTACGAAAAACAATATGGAGTTTCCTCAAAAACTTAAAAATGGAACTGCCTTATGACCCAGCAATTCCACTTCTAGGTATATAACCAAAGAAACCCAAAACACTAATTCAAAAGAATATATGCACCCCTATGTTCATTGCAGCATTGTTTACAACAGCCAAGTTATGGAAGCAGCACAGGTGCCCATCAATAGATTAATGGATAAAAAAGCTGTGGTACATTTATACAATGGAATTCTACTCAGACATAAAAAAAAAAAAAACGGGAATCTTACCATTTGCAAGAGCATGGATGAACCTAGACTGTATTATCCTCAGTGAAGTAAGTCAGTCAGAGAAAGTCTAATGCCACATGATTTCACTTAAAGAACAAAATACATGAGCAAAATTGAAACAGACTCATAGACACAGAGAGCAACTGGTGGTTCCCAGAGGGGAGGGGTATTGGGGACCTGAGTGAAAGAGGCAAAGGAATAAGAAGTGCAAATTGGTAGTCACAGAATAGTCATGGGGATGTAAAGTACAGCTTAGGGAATATAAACTTGTAGTTAATAATATTGTAATAACAATGTATGTACCAGGTGAGTATTGGAAATATTGGGAAAACACTAGGTAAAGTATATAATTGATTAACCACTAGACTGTACACATGGAAACCAATACAAAATCAAATTGAAAGAAAAAAAATGCAAAATCTCAGGCATCACCCGAGACCTACAGAATCAAAATCTTCATTTGCACAAAATCTCCAAGTGATTTGTATATACACCAAAATTTGAGAAGCAGTCATTGTTGATGCTTCCACACCATATGACATTTGCCCACCTGAGTTCATCAGCAGATATGGTAGACAATTTCTAACATGTCTGCATCTTAACTTCTTTCAAGAATGGTGGAATTAATGACTCAGGGTAAACCCTCAACTAATCATGGATTGAAGCCAGTAGACAAATGCTCCATTCTCCCTACCCTTTAACTAAGGAGTTGATTAATCCTCCGCTGGTATGGTGTGTCCAATGATGCAAACATCTTGCCAAAAGGAATGCCATATAATCCTGAAAGATTTTTGTCCCAAAGCTGACTAGGGGATCATGCTGACTCTTATCAAGATCTACTTTGTTCAGGTGATTGTTTGGTTGTTCCCTGGCTACTTGCCATTCCTCCACCTCCTAGTCATCTCCCATGACTTAGGATTACCCCAGGCATGGGAAAATAGCACCCAGTAATTTCTTGCATACTCCACCTGCTTCTCTCATACAGGTTCCCCATGTTGCTTTGGGAATTCATCCAACAGACTCTACCTTTCAAAGCCTTGAATCAGACACCGATCTGACTGAGGCTGGAATTTCAGGGCACTGCTTTATTTGGATTGTGTTTTAATCATAGGCTTGCCCTTCTCATGTCACACTGACCATAGTCCCTCGGGGTCTCTAATTTACTTATTTTACTTACTCTTTCTAAGAGGCAAGCCTTCCGTGGATGATGAATGTTGATATTCTGCCACCTAGTGGAGGAACTGTAACTGCAGGGATGGAGTCTAAAGGCTGAAAAGAAGGGATCAATCATTTAACAACCACCATGTTCCTATTGAATGTTTATTATGTACAGACCACTCTATAGATAGAAGCTCATTTAATCATCACAAACACCCTATGATGATGTGATCCTAATTTCACAGGCTTAAGAAAATTAAGCAACTTGGCAATAGTAATACAGGGAAAGGACAAAAACAATAAATGAGCTCATTAATGAATGGGTTTTAGCTCTAGGCAACTGAGGCTCAACTCTGCTAGCGTTCCTTTGATAAACTATGTGGAACATCTCTCAGAATCATCCTACTAGAGCAAGGGTATAGAATTTTTTCCTGCCAAGGGCTATTTGAATATTTATAACATCATCATTGGCAATATCAAATTATCAACTTAAAATTTATCCTGCTATTTTTGGTCAAATATTTAATTAAATCACCCTTAATGCATTGGAAGGGCCAAACCAACTTATTTCTCAGGTCTTATATGGTCCAAGGGCTAAATATTTCCCAACCCTGGTCTAGAGGGTGGAGAGAATTCAGCATCTATACTGACTACTACTCTTCACTGTTTGAAGGATGTTAACTCACCCCCAATTCTGGGTTGTACCTACTTGTGGCTGAGAAGACCTAGTGGTATCAGAGAGTGCTCACAGGAGAGAAATGGACATTCAGGTTCTTAAGGTGGGAAGGTGCTAGCACACTAGAAACTTAGAAAGTGGTAGGAGAAGAATCTGCTCCAGGCATGTCTCCAAAATCCATCTCCTAACCTGTCATCATAGTGTCTCAATAGCTCACCCATGTATGAAGTACTGTAAATCACTTGTGAAATTCTTGCATGTACTTAGAGCTTGATTTCTCATATGAGTTCTGGTTCCAACTGAAATTTGAAGTCAGGGTCCATGATTTCCATGGATCCCCTGATTCACTGTGGATGATGTAGAATCTTTTATCTGCTTCATCTCACTATGCTCACAAGCAGTATGTTGTATCAGCTCCTTGAGCTTTGTCATGGAAAGACCTGATAGATGGAAATCCTAAAGCCACCTGCCACCTAGGGCAGGTTGTTAACAGGTGGTGCAGCAACCCCACAGTTCTTGGCTTTATCCAGGCCCTCCAGCCGTTGCATTAGTGTCTTGTTTAATATCACCAAGATATAAATTGTTATTAGGGAAGGAGCACGAGCTTACACAAGACAGGCCTGAATTTCAACCTGAGCTCTGCTATTTACCAGCTGAATGAACTTGAGAAGATCATTTGAACTTCCTAAGCCTGTTACCTCACCCATGAATTGGAGCTGATAATATCTATCATGCTATGGTTGATGTAATTAAACAAAATGTGTATAAAGCAGATCATGACACCAGGTTTGGGGGGAGAAACTAGTCTATTTGGAGGTGCACACATTACTAATAGGGAAGAGGGAGAAGTGAAGCAAGGAAGAGAAGACAGCCAATAAAGGGTGCGCTGTTAAACTGGCTACCAGTGGGCAACTAAAACCTCACCCTCAGGAAAACTGGGAAACAGTGTAAAGCTCTCAGCTCAGAATTATCCAACAAGAGTTGAGGGAAATGGAATATTTATATACTAATCCCTGAGAGTCATTAGTTGAGGGAGACTCCAGGAGGGTGTTAATTATCCCATATTTCCACAGTCATGGAGGTGGGAGGGAGTGGAAATGAGTCCTCGGGCAGTTAGACATAGACACTGGCAGTTGGAAGTAGGCCAGAGCACCCTGAAAGGACTGTGGACTATAAGCCGGGCATCAGAGCATCTGCTCTACATAGGCAGCCCGTGCTAGGCACAGAGGAACTACTTAATGTGTTGGTACCACTCTCTTGTCCCTTCAAAGTCTCTCTTTTGCCATTTTGTTCAATGCAATGTGGGAGGCACTTGCTAGTCTCCTCTGTAATTATGTTATTTAATCCTTATGCTTCGTGCTTAATCTCTTTGCTGTATTACATTCACCCTTCCCCCCAATCTTTATTACTACCCTCTTCTATACACTGTCTCATGCTTGAACCATTATTTTTTGTTTCCCCCTCTCTAGCAACCATCAACTTCTTTCCTAACTATTCAGGAGTCCACCTTTGTGACATTTTAGAAGTCCTTTCTCCCATGACTTATGTTAGCAAAAGAGTTTCCTTCTCTCTTTCTTCATGAAAGGTCAGGTTACCCATTCAAAAAGACTACTAAAGAATAGAGCACTCTGGTTGACATTGAAGATTGCTCAGCCAATAGCCATTTGATCCCCTTCTTCTTCTTACCAAGAACACACTGATTTTTTAACCCTTCAAGAAGAAGCCATGTCCTGAAGAGGAAGCCAAAACCAAAGGATAAATATGCTTTGGTCTAAGCCAATCACAGAGGTAGCCTTTCCCTTGCAAGTGGCAGGTTAGACATTGTCAGGTTACACAATGCTGACCAATGATATCTAAGAAATGCCGAATGCAGGTGTCTGGGAAGGTTTTCCTTGCTAATGTTTTCAAAGGGATCTTTGTTTTCTACTTCTGGACATTGTCAACTGTATGTAACATCCAGAATTACTGCAATCCTTTTGAAACCATGAGGGAAATACTAGAGAATATTAAAGTGGAACTAGATGTTGTTGAGCCCCTGACTCTACCAACCCTGTACCCAACCTATCTGATTGTTTAAGCTCATTTTTGTTGCATCATCTGTCACTTGCAACCAAAAGCACCCTGAAATAACATGATAAAGCCCTTAGACTTTAAAACTTCATTTTTAGAAAGACGTATAAAAGAATGATTTTAGAGGAGAACCAAGATGGTGCCATAAGCAAATGCCTATACTCGTTGCTTCCCACAACCACATCAAAATTACAATTAAAATACAGAACAATCAGCATCCCAAACTACTGGAAAGCTGGCTGAACGAAAGTACTATAACTAGAGAAGTAAAGAACAAAGCATCATGAGACTGGTATGCTTTGTTCTTTACTTTTTTAATCAGGAGGGAGATCTCCTCTGCAGAGGTTGCTTGGGAGGAGCAAGGGGTTCCAGCCCCCGATCAGATGCCCAGTCCAGGGTCCCAGAGCTGGGAAAAGAAGTTACTACATGCGGTAAGTACTATGGGCTGTAAAAACCAGAGGGAATTGGGGCTGAGTGACCTACAGACTGCTGGAGACCCAGCTGCTCCTCTTAAAAGGCTAGCACCATAAACTGAACTTACAAGTTCCCACTTCCTCTGAGCTCCAGTGCTGGGCCGGGATCTGGGGTACCAAGACACATACAAGGAGAAACTGAACTGTCTGGCATCAGGGCAGGAACTCAGGGGTGGCTTTCTTGCAAACAGAGGTGCTCACAGTGGTCATTGTTCCTGTTCTGGGACCTCCCTGGTTGCAGGGCTGACTGGAAACCATTTCTGTTTGCTCCACCCTGGTGATTCCATGAGACCCCACCCCACCCAATTTGCAACCCCACCTAGGCTGTGGGCAGCTGCTTTTGCATATGAATAACATGCCCTTTCTCAGGCTAAAACCTGTCAAATAAGTTGCAGCTGGGTCAGGGAGCCGCAAAGCTATCAATAAAAGGCCCAAGACCCAGTACCAGCCTGCCTTGCTTCATAGCTGGGCTTAATCTGGGCACTTCCAAACCCAATACAAAGAGGAGGAATCTGCAGATCTCTCTGAAGCTCCTGCTGGGTGGCCTCAGGCAGTGGCTGACTTTGCACCTCCCTGGAGACCCAAGAGCCAATATACCCAGTGGTCAGTGTCAGACCATACCAGATTACAACTCTTTACAACAATAAGTCACATATTCAAGGGGCAGACTCAGTGAGCACCAAAGCCCCACTGAACCAAGTCCTACCCCATAAGGGTGTCTCCTGCACAGCAGCTCTCCCACTGTAGTCATACCTGGTCCCCACAGCCAATTGGCCTGGAGGTCAATTCCTCCCAGTGACACCAACTGCAATCAAGGCTCAACTACAACAAGATTGTTCACACAGCCCACAAATGGGTGCACCTACAGTGTCCACCTCAGGTGATTGGGTAGGCTGAGTTACTGGACCCTATAGGACACCTGCTACACAAGACCACTCTATCAACTCAAGGAAACTTAGCAGCTCTACCAAATACATTGAAACAACCACAAGGAAGCAGCCAAAATGCAGAGACAAAGAAACATGTCGCAAATGAAAGAAATGGAAGAAAGCAAACTATTAGATATAGAGTTCAAAACCACACTTCTAAGGTTACTCAAGAATCTTCTAGAAACCTCTAAGGAACTTAGTGAGACCTTAAAGGACCTTAGTGAGAATGCCAAAAAAAAATGGAAAAGGACCAGTCATAAATTAAGCATATACTGACTGGAATAAAGAATAATATACAGAGATTCAACAGTACACTAGAGGAGGATCTCGAGAATCAAATCAATGATTTGAAATATAAGGAAGCAAAGAACACCCACCAGAAAAGCACAAAGAAAAAAGAATTCAAAAATATGAAGATAGTGTAAGGAGCCTGTAGAGATCACCTGGGAAGGCACATGGGCATTTCTTTAATTATTGTCAGCTGAATCCAGTGACATTGGCAAAGTCACTTCCTGGAAACACGCTTTGCCAAAAGGCAGGAGTGTTGTCAGCTTGACCTTCAGCCCAGGTGCCAGGAGGTGGGTTTTGTTATTTAAATCCAGCCAAGCACCAGGATTGAATAGGACTCAGGGCCACCCAGGAATGCACATAATCTCCTTTGTCTTGACTTTTAGTAAAACTTCCTATTTTTTGTTGTATAAAATAAACATGCTATATTGGCTCAGGGTCTCTGTACCTGTCAGAGGACAGTGGTTCCATCAGGCCCCAGCTTTTTCCTTCTATCTCTGTGTCTGTCTCTTTCTTTCATTTTCTCAATCTCCAGCTGCCCCTACTCTGGAATTGGACCCCTCTCTAGCCAAGCTGGATGCGGAAAAAAGAGAAGTATTTACAGGAGTCTGTACTTCAGAGTCTGTACTTTTAGCAACTACACTATAATACCTATCAATATGCTACCATATTCCAACCCCACTGCTGCTACTGCCACTGTCAGCACCCAAGTGGCCCAGGGATGGGTTTGTGGTACAAGGACAGGCCTCAAATGAGGACTGATCACAATGTAAAGATATGAGAAGTGATCAAGTGGAAGTTCCTGAACTTCAGACAGAAGCCATAAGTCTGATGAAAGGCCTGGCTGACTTATGCTCCTCCCAGAGCCAAGCATACCTCTGGGGTATAAATAAATGGTGTACAAGATCTGAAGACCAGCTGAGTGCACTGAGCTTCATGGGAAATAACCAGGAATGATTTCTTCTGATTTTGGTTCCTGTGCCTTTGGAAGCTGAGAAGAGACTTTGCAGGGAGCTATTTGAAGAAAGAATGAGGGATTGAATGAGGGAAATGAGAGCTTAGAGACAATTCTGCAGAGGATGGTGGAGGGGAGGGGAGCCCTAAAAGAGAAGGTGCTCCCCTGGGGGTTGGGAAGTGGGGTTTGTATTACTGACTGCATAGCTCATAAATTTATTTTAAGTCCATTGGATCCACAGGTGTATCCCAGATTTAACCAACGTAAGTCTTGTTTGGAACTGGAATCTCTAGAAGTCTTTTGCTGTTTAGATCTTAGATAATAATCCCAGAAGAAGAAAGAATGGGAGATTTTAGAGTGTAAAATTTAATTCTGTTTTTGAAGTTCCTTTAAAAGAAAATCAATCACCTTTGTCTCTCAATCTTCACCAGCCTTACTCTCCTTTGATTTTCTTCTTTCACTAACACATTTAAGGCACTTCAAGGCAAGACACATCTACAATAAGTTTAGTATGAGGAGTCATTTTTATTTTATTTTTATTTTTTTATTCTTTCTTTTTTCATATGTGTCCTTATCCCTCCAATCCCCCTAACCCCCCACTCATGCCCTCACCTCCCTGTTGTCTGTGTCCATTGGTTAGGCTTATATGCATGCATACAAGTCCTTTGGTTGATCTCTCCCCCTTGCCCCCACCCTCCCCTACCTTCCTTATGAGGTTTGACAGTCTGATCAATGCTTCTCTGTCTCTGTATCTGTTTTTGTTCATCAGGTTATGTTGTCCATTATTTTCCACAAATGAGTGAGATCATGTGATACTTCTCTTTCTCTGACTGGCTTATTTCACTTAGCATAATGCTCTCCAGTTCCATCCATGCTGCTGCAAATGGTAAGAACTCCTTTTTTATCTCAGTGTAGTATTCCAGTGAGTAGATGTACCACAGTTTTCTAATCCACTCATTTGCTGATGGGCATTTAGGCTGTTTCTAGATCTTAGCTATTGAAAATTGTGCCGCTATGAACATAAGGTGCATATATCCTTTCTGATTGGTGTTTCCAGTTTCTTGGGATATATTCCTAGAAGTGGGATCACTGGATCAAATAGCAGTTCCATTTTTAGTTTTTTGAGGCAACTCCATACTGTTCTCCATAGTGGCTGCACCAGTCTGCATTCACATCAGCAGTGCACAAGGGTTCCTTTTCCTCCGCATCCGAATCCTCGCCAGCACTTGTCATTTGTTGATTTGTTGATGATAGCAATTCTGACAGGTGTGAGATGGTACCGCATTGTCATTTGGATTTGCATCTCTCAGATGAAAAGAAGAAATAAAAAGAAAAGAATGCTCATTTTTGTGATATGAATCCAATTGGAACAAGGAGATCACAACTTTGGCAACTCAGGGAGTCTTTTTTTTTCCCCACTAGAAATCTCTGGACCTCTGGGATTTAGGGATCTCAGTATCAAACTGTCTCACCCCATTCCACATATAACAGAAGAAAGGGAATGTGAAGTCCTTGGTTTCTGTCCTCCATGGTTTGTATTCCTAGGGGGAGTGTTAACACCTTTGAAAACCCTAAGGTGTGTATTTACATTTCTGAGATAGAAGTTAAAGATGAGGAAAGAACACAAAGTTTCCAAAGGGAGAATTCCAGAAGAAGTAACCATGGAAACCGTTCCAAGGTCTTCAGAGTAGTATCATATTGAGCAGAGAGACAGCAAGCCCCTTAGTGGAAAATAAAACCAAAAGCAGAGAGGCTGAGCTAAGGGGTGAAGTGAATAAAAAATGAATGAAGCGATTTTTAATAACCAGGTGAATCAGATTATTAGTAAGCACTAAAAATCAAGATAGAAAAAATCATCTTCTCTAAATGAAAAATGCAAATGTAGGTATGTTTTTAGTAGCCCTTCTACCTGGGGACGGTATTTCAATCCCATGCATATTCTTAGGCTTTTCAAGAGAACTAGCACCAGATTTCAAAACTTTATTGTCATGCATTTATTCATCAGTTCACTCTTCCATTGAACAGCTGTTATAAGGTAATCAATGCCACATTTATTTGTCCATTAATTCAATATTTATTGAGTACCTACTATGTGCCAGGTACTCTACTAGGTACTAGAGATATTACAGCAAACAAGACAGATATACCTCCTGTCATTACAGAGCTTGCCATCTAGCTTAACTGAGTTCCTGACTACGAGGAACCCACAATTTCCTTAGGAGAAAAAATACAGGCATAGCAAGAATTAAATCCTTATATAAGACCTATATCAGAATTTAAATTTTCCCATTTTATCACTGTCTAAGCTCATTCTCAACTTTGTCTCTATTTCACACATTGTAAAGTTCCTTTGTGCTAATACTTAATTCTTAATTAGCTGAATATCATAAAGTAAATTCACCCAATGCCTGTTTACATTTCATTCATCCATTAAAGTATATCTTCAAAGACAAATTTGCTTATATTAAATTCACCTGATGGAATGGTTGGATAAGGAGAAATATATTTTGAGTCTAGCTACTTTGAGGGCACTATAAATGGCTGGTCCACTTTGAAACATATCCCTGAGCCAGCTCTGTCTTTAGGAACTAACAAAGGCATTTTCATTCTCACCTTTGGAGTTGGGCCAGTACTAGACAACTCTGCAGAAATCAGAATAAAAATTTAGCTTTCTGCCTTCTAGAAGACCAGGAAAATGTGTGGGTCATATGACCAGAAAAAAAAATGGAATGTAAGCATCAGCCTTGAACATTGATCTCGCAGTTATGGCCAATAACATATGAAAATGGAACAGAGTCAGGCCCAGGTGGAAGGCAGCCCTGCCTCCTTCCTCGAAACTGTCCTGGCATGGCCCCCTCCCCATTTTGAGTGACACAAGATGACTACTTCATCGCTTAAGAAGACCACTCTGCTTACTCCAAGAAAGGGACCACTGAGTTATAGAAGTGAGACTTTTGAATCTTTGGCTATATAATTCTCAAGATGCACTGGTGGAAAAGCTGTGTGATAGGTGAGGGGAGGATTATTACTTGGGGAAAGAATATTCCCATGTGTATTTCCTTTCTATTTTGTCTCTAGTTTACTTATCACTGGCAGAGAAATGGAGCTAGTGAACAAAACAAAACCATGATCTTGGGCTATTATGGATCCAAGATGGCTAAACTTGACCTGGGGTTGGGGATGGGGGGGGGGGTGGAGGTGTTGAATCTACAGCAAGGTTGATTGATGGACTATTCTCAGACAAACTGTGTTGGTCTTGATTAAAAAGAGAATGCAGAATCTGGTTGGTTTTAATTTCCTGGTTTCTTTTTTTTAATTATTATTACTTTCTTAGAGAAGGGAAGGGAGAGTGGGAAAGGAAGAGGGAGGGGGAGATGAAAAGGGAGAGAGAAGAGAAGGGAGAAGGGAGTGGGAGAGGGAGGTGGGGAAAGGGAGAGGGGGAGGGGGAGGGAAAAGAGAGGGGGGGAGGGGAGGGGGAGGGGAAGGGAGGGGGAAGAAGAGAGGTGAGAACCTAACATAGATCAGCTGCCGCCTGCACACCCTCTACCAGAGATTGAGCCCACAATCTAGGCATGTATTCTATTCGGAAATCCAATGGCAACTTTTCAGTGTACAGAATGATGCTCAACCAACTGAGCTACATCGGCCAGCACAATTTTCTTAAATTTCTTGATGAATCAAAATCATTTTCACTTCATTAAGCTTTGATTATAATTGGTATGAGCTACTCGTTTGTCAGAATTTTTAATTAGCACAGAAAGAAAAGGAGTCTTCAACACTGCTTGTTTTCCTTCCTCTAAGGCAAAGGTCATATATTGTAGTTAGCTATCTCCTCATGGATTTTTGTTTGTTTGTTTTTTAACTTGGTAGAGAGAGGGCAGAGAATGGGGTCTCCAATTATGATCCAGGGTCACAACTTGTTACCTAGCATAATTCTTACCACTTTAAAGCTTAACTTAAAACAATAATCACTCACTAACATATGATTCTGTGGTTCAGCAATTTGGTCTGGGATTGGTTGGATAGTTTTTCTGTTATTCTCACCTGGACTTGTGCATTCAGCTGCAGTCAGCTAGTATATTGGCTGGAGTCTGGTCATCTAGGGAGGTCTCATTCACATGTCTAGTTGTTGGTGCCGGCTGTTGATTGAAACTATGTGGGTAATTGGGCCACATATTTTCAGCAGGCCAGTCCAAGTGTATTCATATGATAGGGTTCTCAGGAGTATTAAGAGAAAACAAGCCCAGTGCAGAAGCACTCGTGATGTCTCTGCTCCAACCATGTTCTCTAATACCCCACTGGTCAAAGCAAGTCACATGGTAAAACCTAGATTCAAGGGGTAGAGAAACAGATCCTATATCTTGATGGGAATTGCAGCAAAGTCACATTGCAAAAGGTGTGCATGCAGCCAGGGCATTTTTGCAAAAAGTTTACCATCCCCCTATTGCCAATCCAGATAGCAGCCATGCAAAGACTCTCTCTTGCATCTGGCTGGCAGTATTACAGGCTTGGTTGGACTCCATGTTTCACGTTTTTCCTGTGGTAAAATGAAATGGTTTGGAGAAAACAAAGAAAAAGATGTGAAGTGTTTAAAGTTGCCAGAGGGTATTGTTTCAATTACATTTCCATATCTCTACAAGAATAAAATCACACACATATGTATATTTGATATGTATGTATATACACACACAAATTATGTATATATATACATACGTACTGTGTTCCTTTGGTAGCTATGCATTCTAATACAGAGTTTAAGCAATGTTGATCATGTCTAGTCAAATAAATAAATAGTCCCAATCTTGATTTACTCATTTGATAGGAATAGAAAGTTTTCACATCAATTTGTAAACTGATCCATGGAATCTCCTATAAATATACACATAATCATATCTTCAAGCTAAACAATAAGTATTTAAAGTGATAAGATTTTTTTTCACTTTTTAGTTTTATGGAAACATCTGTTGATTCACTCCTATCATTTTATGTAAGGATCATATGCCAGAGATTTCAAAAACAATGGTGACATGGGTTAGAGAGGCATTGTATAGTTTATCCAGGTAAGACTACTACACACAATATTTTATAAAATATGTATATTTAAAATAAATATGTATTTGAATATACAGGGTGTCCCATAAAATGTATACACACTTAACAGCTTATAGCTCAATTGATGTTTCTTTCTTTTCAGATTTAACCCATTAGATTAATAATTATTCAGTATGTATACATTTTGGGGGATACCCTGTATATATCCAACCTAGAGGGACATAATAAGATAATGGTTGAACATATATTTATTTAAACTGTTTAATAAACTTTATAATTGAAAGCAAGCAGAGGAATTGTAAGACACTATGTCAATCAGGATTTAGTCAGGAAATCAGAAACCACACTAGATATTCCAAGAAGAAAAAGATTTAATTTGGAAAATTAAATACTTACGAAACCATTGGAAGGAAATGAAGATCAGAAAAAAACCTGACTAGCTTTTAAGAAATCAGAAAGTTGCAAGAATTCTTAAAAGCTGTTATTAATGGTCTCAACTGCCTGCTGCACTGAAATGGGTAATTCACAAGAGAATACCCAGAAGCCTCTGAAGAACCTTAAAATTATTGCCTAGTTTTAACACAATTTCCTGTTGCTGTTCTAATGGCTTCCGCTTCTTTTCTCCTTTCTCTATCTTGCAAAGGGGCCTTCAAAACAAAACCAACCAGCACAGAATCCAAGCTCCTCTCAGACTTACAGCAGTCACTATTCTTAAGACAGGGACCTCATAGTGTACCAATATATTTTAACAAAATGCAATCAGTCTATACATACTACTTTTGTGCTCTGTTTTCCTAACCTGAATTTATGGATGTATTCATATAATAATCAAACATATAAATTGCCAATTGTCATGGCAATAGTATATTTCTTTTATTTAATATGTGTAAGCACCTTTGAGCTCTTATACAAATAGATTTCTAATATTTTTCCTTAGTTATAAAATAAGTACTTTACACAAATAGCTACTTTTTCCCTTCTTGAGTTAATTTCTTGTGTTATTCCTAAAATAAATTAATGGGTCAAAATGCATAATCACTTCCTTAAAAGGTATTATCTTGTCAAAACTAGTGTAGAATAGTAAATTGAACTAATAAACATTATGCAGTGCAACTTATACCATATGGCCTCAATCAATCTGTTACTAGCTTTTGTTTTCCTCTAGGTCTATAAGGGATTAAAAAGTATAGCTTCACACTAAGACATCTTCCTTTAAAACTATTTGTCATATATATATGACAAATTGTTTTAAAACAATTTTAATACAAATATATATATATTCTCACCATACTTCCCTTTTAATCCCACTCAGAATTTTTGGCTAATCCCCCCCACAAATAAATACATCTCCCAAACTTCCATAATTTATCCAATGAAACCCCATGTTGAACTCTCTATCATAGAGTGGGAAGGGTCTCTGGACAGTATAGGCCACATTTCCTGGGTCCTGAGAGGCCCTGGAGATCAACCCACACTCCAAAACTGCTATTTACCTAAAAGTGAGTCATCCCTTCCTATTTCAGGACTTCAGGCAAGAGTGCTTGGGTCACCACCACATCTCAACTTCCACATGGAGCTCTCTCCTTCAACACTTGACATCTTCAACCACTTCCCTTGATTGCCCTCTCCCAGCTCCTCAGAAGGTCAACTCTGTGGCCATGATTCGAAACTATGCTCAAAGATCACCCCTAAGTGGCCCCTCTGACTTCCCCAATAAAAGGGGTCTCACTACAGATCTGCTATTATATTTCCATCTTTACTAGCTTTTACATCACTTTAATTTTTCTCTCATTTGAAGAAAACTTGAGAAATATGGAGATTAAAGAGAAAAAAAAACATTCAACCCCATTTTGTCATAATAGCACACAGAAATAATTATTGTTAACATTTTTTAACTTTATTCCTTTATTCCTTTTGAGGATTTTTTAAAACATAATTGAGAATATATCATGGATACAGTTTTTTTTACTTAACATTTTATCATAAGCATATTTTCACATCATTACTTTTTTGATGTCTCATTTTAACAAGAACATAAATTCTATTGTGTTGATGTACTATAATTAACTAATTCTCAGTTGTTCAATATTTGGGTTATTTCCAGTTTTATACTATTATATATAACTATATACCCAGTTCACAAAATTCATGCATGGAAGGGTGTTCCATCAGCCCAGTCTGCACCCTCTCCAATCTGGGACCCCTCAAAGGATGTCTGACATCCCTCTTGCAATTTGGGACTGCTAGCTCCTAACTATTCATCTGCCTGCTGGCCTGCTTGCCCCCAACTGCCCCCCTGACAGCCTGCTCCCCCCCAACTGCCCCCCTTCGCCAGCCTGCTCACCCTCAACACCCTCCCTCCCCCCACCAGCCTGATTACCAACAACCGCCATCCCATCCTGGCCTGATCATTCACAACTGCCCTCCCCTCTTGGCCCCTAACTGCTTCTACCTCAGCACCGTTACCATGGTTTTGTCCAGAAGAACATCTGGAAGGTCTCCTGGAAGGTCTCCCAGCCTAATTAGCATATTACCCTTTTATTAGTATAGATACAGGCCTGGTGCACGGGTGGTAGACGGCCGGTTTGCAGTGAAGGGTGTCCTAGATCAGAGGGGGTTCCCTTAGGGGACAGGGCAGCCTGGGCGAGGGGCCTGTGGTGGTTTGCAGGCTAGCCACACCCCCAATTGGGATTGGGGTCCCCACTGCATACAGTACCAGCCTGGGCGAAGGGCTGGGGCAGTTTGCAGGCCAGCCACACTCCCATGGGGTGAGATCCCCGATGAGGGGTCATGGACAGCCTGGGTGAGGGGCTGATGGCTGTTTTCAGCATGGCTATACCCCCCAGCAGGGACCTTCATCCCATGGGGGCATGGCCAGCTTGGATAAGGGAATGAGGGCCATTTTCAGGCTGGTCACACCCCCTTCAGGATGGGGGTTTGTGCTTGGGTGCCTGGCCAGCCTGGGTGAGGGGCTATTTGCAGGCTGGCCATGCCCCACAGTAGGGACTCTCACCCCATGGGGGCGTGGCCAGACTGGGTGAGGAGCTGAAAGCCATTTGCAGGCCCCTCCCTCAAGGGACAGTCTGCTTCGTGGCCACTGCCCACAGGCCCCTCTTTTAGCAGCCAGCCCAGGGAGGTGGGAAGCTTGGCTTCCTCCATTGCCAGGGACAACCAAAGCCTTCAGCTCACTCTGGCTGGCTCCCTGGCTGCCACCATCTTTGTCCCAGTAATTTGCATATTCCCTCCTGATTGACTGTGGGCATCATGGAGTGACAGTCAATTATCACATCTCTTTCTTATTAGTATAGATTTAGGCCTCCCCTCCATGTTGGTTAGCCATGCAACTTGTTATCTAAAAATACTTGCTTATGTACTTTGGAGACTATCATCAGAGTCACCCCTGAAATCTGTTCTCATTCCCCTAACAATATTATGAAAAATCTTTTACCTCTGTGTCTCTATCTAGGTGGGCAGCCACTCCTGCATCTCCTTCTATATTTTGTTATAAAATTGGCCAAATACTCCATTGGCCAAGGTTTTGAACTATCTGTCCTGCCTTCTCCCTCACTCCATAGTCCTTTAGATGAAAGGGAGCAGAAGTTTGATTCCTCATTGCTATGAACTCTGCTACCACTTTAGAAAGCAGAGGTGGATACAGTTAGTTTGGGTTTTAAATAACATTTTTTAACAGTTCCAATATATTAGGTTTTGGGAAGGACACTATAATAGCATGTTGAAAAGAGTATAGAATTAGAACTTCAAAGACCTAGATTTCAACCTAACTGAGCTCTACTATTTACAAGTATCTCAGGATCCCAATGTTTTCATTGTAAAACTATGGGTAAGTGATGCACTAAAGAACATGTTTGGTCCCATTGGGTTCTAGCAGATTCTAGATGAGTACCCTGGAGCCTGAGAAGCCCATTGACATAATATTTAACTTACCACATGTGACTATTCTAGAAAATCATATGTTCCTTTCTATTTTTACTTCTGAAGCTTGATTTATCAAGGTTAATTGTATACTTGATATTTTGTTCAGATGATCTATTTCCTTCCCTTGCTTCCAAAATTATGTTGATCTTAGTACCAACACTACAGGAAGAAGAAGGAAATGAAATGTTATGAAATACAAATTGAGTGAACAGATATACTTACCCATGTGGGGAAAATATGTGTTAAAAGCTGTTAATTGTGCTTTGTTTATACTAGAAACAGAGTGGAAACAATCTAAATGTCCATTACTAGAGGATTGGTTTACCAAATTATACCAAATTGCAAGTATGCAATATCAGGCAACTATTAAAAAGAATGAGGCTGATCTTTGTGTACTGACTAGAGGCCCAGTGCATGAATTCATGCACTGGTGGGGTCCCTTTGCCTGGTGGGCAAGCTGGGACAATTGGGGCCATCTCACCCAGTCCTGATTGGCTGGACCCCAGCAGGAAGCTAACCGAATGGTCAGAGCATCTGGTGGTCAGTGCATGCCATAGCGACTGGTGGAGCAGTCAAGCTGTTGGACACTTAGCATATTATGCTTTTATTATATTGGAAATTAAAAATTCTCCAAGATAGATAGACAGATAGACATCTATCCTATAAAATAAAGCAGTAATATACAAATTGACCATCACTCCAACACACAAGATGGCTGCCCCCATTTGGACAAATGGCCACCACAAGATGGCCAGCAGGGGAGGGCAGTTGGGAGTGACCAGACCTGCAAAGGAGGGCAGTTGGGGGTGATCAGGCCTACAAGGGAAGGCAGTTGTGGGGGACCAGGTCAGCAGGGGAGGGGAGTTCAGGGTGTCCAGGTTGGCAGGGGAGGACAGTTGGGGGCAACCAAGCCTGCAGGGAAGGGAAGTTAGGGTAAATCAGGCCAGCAGGGGAGCAGTTAGGCATTGATCAGGCTAGCAGAGGAGTGGTTAGGGGTGATCAGGCTGGCAGGCAGAAGCAGTTAAGGGCAATCAGGCAGGCAGATAGGTGAGCAGTTGGGAGCCAGCAGTCCTGGATTGTGAGAGGGATGTCCCTGATTGGATAGCATGAAGGCTGGGCTGAGGGACACACATCCCCACCCCCATGCATGAATTTTATGCACTAGGCCTCTAGTGCATCAATAAAGGTATAGATATACATGGGTGGGGGAAAGTAGGTTTACAGTTATTTATATGTAAAATAATATAATTAATAAATAATAATATAAAAATAAACTGTGTTTCAAGTACTCATAACCATAAATATGCTTTTGCCCACCCCTGCATAGATTATCTCTGGAAGTATACACAAAAAGATGATAAGAGTGCTCCCTTTTGGGATGGGAAATAAGGGCCTAGTTGATTAAAGATGGGAGAGAAATGTATCCTTTATTGTTTATTCTTTTGTATCTTTTGAATTTTGTATTAAGTGCATGCATTGTCTGTTAAAGTATAAGAAAAATTAATTTTTGAAAGGTTGAAAAAAATCATTAAAATTATTTTAAAGATAACTACAGAATAAAATGAGGTGTGGTCATTATTGTTGAGTTTCAATTGCCCACACATTTTGTAATCCTAAACTGATAATCTCCATGTCATACTTAGGCCCAGAGAAGATTTTGTGACCTAAAGTGTGATATTGGGTGGTGTCTTTCTTTGTAACCCTACCTCACTCACCAGACCTTGGGTATTGACTCTGGAATCTGATGAACAGAGACCAGTGATGCTGCTCAACAACTTTCTTTCTTTCTTTCTTTCTTTTCTTTTTTTTTTTTTTTAGAGTTTTTATTTATTTTATTTTATTTTTTTATTTTTACATATTTTATTGATTTTTTTCTTTTTGCCCCCCTCCCTCTCTCCCACACATCCCCTCCCTCCCCAGAGTTTTATGTCCATTGGTTGTACTTATATGCATGTATATAAGTCCTTCAGTTGATATATTATCTCCCCCAGATCCTCCTCCCCTCACTCATTTGTGGATAATAAAGATCATTATAAACTGATGAACCGAAAGATAGATATAGAGACAGTAAAGCAACAAGCAAATTGTCAAATTTCAACTGCTCAACAACTTTCAATGAACACAATAACAAAGAAATCATTAGAGGAGAGTCTGTGTCCCCTTATTGGGACCATCAGCCATCATTGGACAGCTGCTACTGGACATTTGTGAATTTTCCTGGCCTAACTGGGAGGCAGCCCTGGATATACTGTGGGAAGGGTGTGGGTACTAAAATCAGACAGACCTGGATTAGATTACCAGATCTACCTCTTAATAGTCACATGTTCCCGAAGACTCTAGCTTCTCATCTACAGGAAGAAGTAAGGTCAACTTCTTCACAAGGTTGTTGTGAGACTTTAATGGCATTAGCAGTATGGACATTTGGTATTGAATAAGCATCCATCCCTCTTCTCCATATCTCTCCACTTGCTTCACTGCCACCCATTCATCATCACCCTCCTCAGTTTTCATAGAGGTACCCAAGTTGATATTCTAGAGCAGTTTTAAACCAGAAGCAATTGTGTCCCCGGGGGACATTTGGCAGTATCTGGAAACATTTTTGGTTGTCACAACTGGAGGAGGGTGGTGCACCTGGCATCTGATGAATAGAGACCAGGGATGCTTCGCAACATCTTTCAATACATACAACAACAAAGAATTATCCAGTCCAAAGTGCCAGGAGTAGTGAGGTTTAAAAACTCTGTTTTAAAGGTTTTTATAAAGCTCCAGGTGCATGTTTGTACAAATTGGAAGCATACTGCATTTAAGAAAATAACTGTATTTTAGAGTAGCCATAACTAAATTCACTAAGTAGCATTTCAGCAGTTTCTGTCATTGCTCTGTTTTCAAGAACACAAGTCTATCTTTAAGCAAAAGATAAGGAAAAACTGGAGGGAAATAACTACTATATCTTGTATACCAGGAACTTGAGAAATCTGCCTATGTCCTTTAAGATTATGAACTAAGGTAGCTTTGTATCACTTATTTAATGCTGTATAGCAAATCACCCAAAATGTAGTGACCTATAACCATAACCAGTACTTAAATACATTCTGCTCAGCAGTTCTTCTCTGGTCTGAGTCATATTCAGGTGATCTCAATTACCTCAACCTAGTAAAACCATCTATTTATACCCAGTTCAAATTGGTGACCTATGAAATCATGAGTTGTTGTTATTTTAACTGTTAAGTTTTGGGGTTGTTTGTTATGCAGCAAAAACTAACTGATACAATGAGTATTTGGGGCTTTTTATTTCACTTTGGGGCTCTTGGCAATAGTGATACTATAACATACACAACTTTTCCATTTGTGCATACATTTTGGTTCAGTCTGGGAGCCCTCAAGGGATGTATGACTGAGGGATTAGGCCCCCCTCCCCATCAGTCAGACATCCTTAGCACTGCTGTGGAGCCAGGAGAAGCTCCCACTACTGCCACTGCACTCACCTGCACTCACCAGCCATAAGCGCTACCCTTGTGAGAGCGCACTGACCACCAGGAGGCAGCTCCTGCATTGATTGTCTGCCCCCTGATGGTCAGTACACGTCATAGAGACCAGTTGTTCTGCCGTTCAGTCAATTTGCATATTAGCATTTTATTATATAGGATGGTCTAAATGTCCTATATGAACTAGTAGTTCCTGCCTATCTCCAAACTCTCATGTCCCACCACCTTGCTAACTTCTGGGCTCCAGCCATACTGATTTGATTTCAGCCCTTTCTATTTGAGATGCTCTAATTCTGGGGCTTTTGCACATACTGTTCCTTCCACCTAGAATGAGCTTGTGATATATAGAGTATCAACCCCAAAGATGTCTATGTCTTATTCCAAGAATCCATGAATATGTTAACTTATTTGGTAAAAGGGACTTTGCAGGTGTGATTAAAGTAAGTATCTTGAGATGGGGAGGATATCCTGGATAATCTGAATGGGACCAGTAGAGTCACAAGTGTCCTTATAAGGGATAGACTATAGGGAGGCAGGAGAGTCAGAGTCAGAGAAGGAGATGTGATGATGAAAGCAAAGAATGTAGAGGACAGAAACTTGAAGGTGCTATTCTGTTGGATTTGAAGGTGAAGGAAGGGTCAAAAACCCAGGAGTATAGGTGGCCTCTAGAAGCTAGAAAAGGCAAGAAAATGGATACTTGCCAAGAGCCTTCAGAAGGAATGCAGACTTTCTGACACCTTGGTTTTAGAAATTGTAAACTCCAGAACTATGAAATAATAAATTTGTGTTGTTTTAAGTTTGTGGTAATTTGTTACAGCAGCAATAGAAAACCTATATACCTCTTGTCTTCATCTCATCTATTCCTACCTTCCTTCAGATTTTAGCTTCTCAGCGACAACCTTCTCAACATTCTGACCTGGTCAGATCTACCTAGATTCAGCACATTTTTGCAGTTTTTGTCACAGTTGTGTGATTATTTATTACCCCAGCTAAAGGTTCTATGAGGGTAGGTACCACATCCTTTTTTCCCCATCAGTTTTTCCCCCAGCACCTAGCACAGTACCTGGCATACAATAACTCTTACTAAATGGTTTTTGAAAAATAACACAATAAAGCACTAAAAATTGTGTTAGTCATAAAATGAGTTTCCATAAAATAAACAGAAGTGGCAGTGCTGAACATTAAGAATAGTAATCAAACTGTATCAGAACCAAACAGTCCCCAACAACTAACTCTCCCTATGAAAACTTTCAATACACCTTTTTTTCTGAAAATGGAAACATTCTCGCAACTCTGGCTACCACCTATTCTTTAGATCAAATTCTGGCACATGTTTACATAAATAAATCATATTGTAAAGTACTTTATAGTTTACAAGTGAACATGTATATATTAATCCTCAGAACAAACCTATGAGGTAGACTCAGCTGAATCCTTATAGTGGTTTTATAGAAGGAAACTGGTGCTCATAGGAATTCAGTGACTTGCCCAATGAACCACAATACCCAAAAAACAAAGCTAGATATCAGACCCAGACCTTATGACTCTAAATGGAACATGACTACCATTGCATTGTACCCCACAACATGTTATAGCTAGCAGGTTTCTTCATGCCAGTGTTGAGCATGCTATTGGTGTGTGCTTGTTCATCTTAAGCAGTTAAGCAGTTCTTAATAAACTGGCTAAAGCTACCATGCTATTTATTCAACAGCATTAAGAGTATTATGGGTAATTTTTAAATATCCCAGCTCTGCTTTTAATACAATCAAAATAATTGCTTTGATTTGTTGTCTTGGGAGAACAAAGATTATGAAGGTAACAAAGGAATTGAAAATAATTCCAGGTGTGGCTGAGGGGAGAAGAAAATAAAAATTACTGGAAGAAGGAAAGTCGAAGTACAGCGAGACAGAATATTGGAATGGTTATTAAAATGGCATAGAAATCTGCAAAAATCAATACAGGAGCAGTATTAGAGATATTTACCATAAGGAGATCTAAAGTCTTAGAGGAAAGAGGAAGAATGGCACAGGGTTCATAGATGACTGTAACCAGGTGGAGTGGTGGGTGCTATAGTCCCATGCCTATAGTCCCATGACTATAATAAGAGAAAATGGGATGGAAAACTAGAAATAAATAGCTAGGAAAGGTACCCATCCCACCTTCCAGTAGAGGGATATGAGGAACATGAGAGAGAAAAGGACTACCAGCTGAAAGGATGGGAGGAAAAGTTGTGTCCCCAAAAGAGTCAAAATTTCATGTAGAACAAAAAACATTCAAATAGATTTCAGATAGAGGGTACATTGATGATGACTGAACAAGAATTCCAGAGTGCACCTTAAAACTACTAAGCAGTGGGGAAATGTAGTAAAAAAATATATATATCAGGAAGTGAGGTGTGTAAGCTAGTCTTCAAAGATTCCCCAACAAGTCCTGTCTTACCTGAATGTTCACCAAGAGATGAAGAGCCTATTTCCCCACCCATTGAATCAGTGCTGTCCCTTGAGTCCTTCTTTCATTGGACTGTTCCCTTTTGGGACTCAGCCACAATGCTGTGAGAAGTCTAAGCTATATGGAGAGACTACATGGAGGGAAACCAAGGAGCTCTGGTCAACTACTCACTGGAGTTTTCTGTTAAAAGCCTCCACCAACCGTCAGCCACGTGAGGATGCCACATTGGATATTCTAGTCAAATCAAGCCCCCAAATGACTGCTATCCCAGCTGACATCATGATCAGAAAAACCATCCAGCTTAGCCCATTTAACCCATTGAATCATAGGAAATAATAAAATGGTTGATGTTTTAAGCCATTAATTTTTTTAGTGGTTTAGAGTACAATAGGTGACTGATACAGAGATGGAGTAGGGTAAGTAAATAAGGGGTGAACAATGAATTGAGTTCCCTTTGTGACCAACATCATCAGGAATAAAGGCTTAATGAGCTGAACTTCTTTTTCCCTGAGCAATTGAAGAATGGAATTACCTTGGGAAGTGTGCCTTTTCCCTGCAGTCTCTCCATTGACTGAGTCACATTATACTAATGACTTCTTTTCTGCTCTAGGACACATTCTCTGCCACTGAAACATGCACAAATGCAAGATGCAGAGGTCCAACCCCAAATCTGAACTGGAGGTCTCCAAACAAATTGTGGTTTCAAGCATCTTTAAAATTTTTCTACTTTGGAGGTGCCTTCATCTAAAACCACCACCCAGACCCTCGTGAATTAGGACTGTGCCTCACCTTCATGTATAATTCACTTCCCCCTTAACCGAGTGGTTTTCAGGTTAATATGAAATAAGCTTGAAGATGCAAATGAACTGAGTAACCATGACAACAAAGAAGAGAAGAAAACAAAACAAACCAATTATGCCTCTGCAAATTCCTTTCTAAATGTCTAGGTGAGAGAGAATATCACTGTCAGGAATAAGGCCTAATGGCCAATGACAAATGCAGAATGAGTTAGGGCTAATGGCACCTGTGGGGGCAGCTGTGGTAGAGGAAGAAGCTAGGCCTTTGCAAGTCACTGCTATGGGCTCACATTCACAATAATGGCATATTGTGTGTGTGTGTGTGTGTGTGTGTGTGTGTGTGTGTGTGTGTGTTTATTGAGCACCTGTATACCAATGACTTTTACATTATATTTTACTTAATTATCCTCAGTTCAGGCCTTCCTGTAATTTTGCTCTAATAGCATCTTAGACATAAACAGCTCCACCAAAGCCTTTAACTCACCAAACTCCAATTGGCATGGGGTAGAGCAGTCCTCCAACTGTAATGTGCATATGAGTCATCTAGGCATCTTGATAAACTGAAGATTCTGGTTAAATAGGTCAGGAATGGGCCCAAGATTCTGCATTTCTAACAAGCTCCTCCAAGGGTTACACCTTAAGAAGCAAATTTGAAAGTTGAGTGTGGGTTCTGCATCCAGACTAGCTAGGTTCAAATCTTGGATCTATATGTTAACTATGTGTGTGACCTTTTATAAGCCACTTAGATTTTCTGTACTTCTTTATTTATAAAATGATTATGAAAACAGCAAAGAATAGTGTCTGCCTCTGATACTGTCACCTCTTGGGTGACCTAAATGAGTTTATGCATTTAAAATATTTTAGCAGTGACTGACATGTAGTAAACACTTAATAAATATTGACTACTATAGGCCCAGTGCACGAAATTTGTGCATGGGCAGGGTCCCTAGTGGCTGCCGGGGCCTCCCTTCACACCCACCTTGACCTGGCACCGCCCACTCACCTGCTTTACCATCCCATCACAATCCCACTCTCATTGGGACTGGCAGTGCCTCCACTGCTGCCCACTGCCAGTGCCACGCCCTGGTGGTCAGTGCCTGTCTAACTCCCAGTCCATGGAACTCTCTGTGGTAGGGACAATTTGCATATTAGCCTTTTATTATATAGGATTGTAATTTTCTTACATCTTAGCCATTAATTGAACATTTTCTACATACTGGGAACAATGTACTATGTACTTTTAACTTAATTATAGATATTAATTCTCACAACTCTGTGAAGAAACTGGTCCCACTTCACAAAGAAAAACAAAGGTTTAATGAGGTCATGGAGCTAGCTGAAAGTAGAATTTGAAGGCAAGCCACCATATTCCAAAACACATAATATCTATGCTGAGTGTCATGAGAGAAGAAACTACAACCATTCATTATTGTTTCCTCAGGGAGCTGGCACAAAATCATATATATTAAGTGCAAAAAATTTTATTTGTTCAGTGAATTACCTAACGTATTTTCGCCCTGACTTTAGAGATAAGGGAACTAAAATTTAAAAGAATTTTAAAAGATGCTCAATTACACCACAATTGGGAGTGTAGGAATTGAAACCCAGATCCCTTATGTATAAAGGCAGTGGACTATTCACATTACAGAAATAACCAGGATTTTACCCACTGGGAGAAATGAAAGTGGGTAAAAGAGATTGGTGAGCAAGCATTTGAAAAACTACCAAACTCAGCAAGAGCTGCTTAACTTGTTTAGAGTATAATTGACCAGAATAAAGCTAAAATTCATCCATTTGCTCATATAAAACTTTTTACCAAAGCTTCCCCCTCTGTCAGAGCTTCTAAATGGTACCAGAATCATTAACCCATGCTTCTTTGCACTTTTGGCTTCTGTATTGATCTTATATAATGTTTAAAGGATATCTTAGTTTGGGTTCCCTCAAGAATTCTTTGCAAGTAGTGTATTTGGGAGGTTTGGAAAACATAAACAGAAGATTGGAAAGGTGATTCAGAGAAGGGAAAGCATCCAACAAGGAGTGCATTATCAAGTCATCTACCCACAGTAGGTAATTGGAAATTAATTCCATAGGGACAAGCTGGGAAATTGTGTAAAACACAAGTCTCAAATTTATCTTACATAAGGGAACTGAAGTACTTTATACCCCAACAGCCAAGAGGTATTGGTTGAAAGATGTTCTCAGGAATGCTAATTCCTTGGCACTTCAAGCATGCCACATATAGAAGCATAGCGGCCCCCACTCTCCAGAAAATGCCATTAGGCACAGAGATGTACGTAGATGCTGCCATTTTGAAGTCAGTGGTAGCACTCTGAAATGGTAGAGTTTAAGGAATATGGACAGGAAACCAACAAAGCTTGCTAAGAAAAGGAGCTACATTTGCTGCTTCCCACCACAGCAGCTCACCAAGAGGAAATTATATGGGGAGGGAATTACCTATTTGTCCAACTGGGGTGTTGAGGAAAGGATATGCAGGTCATTTCCAAGAAGGGGGAAGGCATTATAGTAATTTCCAAAAGGGAGGATGCAGGAGACAATGGACTATGTCTATAGGGTAGAGTGTTGATAATCAGCTCATGTCTGTACCTCTTAACCCTGAATCCATTTAAATGGATTCTTGAAATTGGTTGTGGGAAAGGTAATAAGAGGATCTGTAATTGGGGAGTTTGGGGGATGGTAAGAGAAGACTCAGAGGAGGCGTCCAGTATGTGTTATTAGATTTGTTCTTAATCCCAGAAGAAAAGAATGCATACCTTTTCTGAAATATCAGTTTTTTCCAGAATCAGTGAGGTCATGGAAACCATAATCTTTGCCATGTGCTCTCACAGCCACAGTTATGCTAATTAAACTTGGGGGTTCTGGTGAACATTGTTAAATCAGACTTCAGCAGTTGTTTTTGCATTCATTCAAGGCTAAGGTCTGAGGCCAAGTGGCCCCTGATCTTCCTTTTTATTTAGTTATTTATTTAGTTATGTATTTTGCTTTTTATTCACTTTTTACATTTTTACATGAACTAAAATTCCCTCTTTTTGGTGTGTTTCATGAGGTTAGACAAATGCATAGTAATGCTACCACCACCATGATTGGGTGTCTCATCTTATTTTATTTTCCTGACACTTGGGCCTTGGAAGCTTCCCACACTCCAGAATGTAGAGTAGCAGACAGCAAGATATACCATCACTGTTCACCTGAACTATCATCAACAATGACATGAGGGAAATCACTCTAGGAGAGATTTAAAATTGAATTTGATGATTGGATCAAAAAACCATGGTACATCTACACAATGGAATACTATGCTGCCATAAGAAAGAAGGAATTCTCATCATTTGCAGCAACTTGGATGGAATTGGAGAACATCATGCTGAGTGAAATAAGCCAGTCAATGAAAGAGAAACACCACATGACCTCACTCATTTATGGATAATAAAGAACATTATAGACTGATGAACCAAAAGATAGATATAGAGACAGTAAAACAACAAGCAGACTGTCCAATTACAGCGAGGAGATCTGGGGGAGATAAGAGATCAACCGAAGGACTTGTATGCATGCATATAAATACAACCAATGGACACAAAATTCTGGGGAGGGAGGGTATTTATGAAAGGAGGGGGCAATGTTAAAATATGTACACAGATAATTTAATTAAAAATATGTAAAAGAAAAAAAATAAATAAATAAAATTGAATTGGGGGTCTAGAGAACTTCAGATGTTATTTTCACTCAATTTCTTCAACAAAGGGGTACCTACCGTGTTTCCCCGAAAAAAAAAAAAAATCCTCCAAAAATAAGACCTACTTACAGGTTTCCTTCTGAGTGAAATATAAGGCATCCCCCCGAAAATAAGGCCCCCCTTAGGCTCTGTCTCAGAATGAAAATTAATTTACCGTAAACTGGTCGCTAGGGCCGCCCCGACTGGCGTCTAGCAACCAGTGACCTTACATGGAGTCCTGACGTCACTGCTGTGTGGAGGCTGAGCGGAGGTCGGAGTGAGCGGTGAGCGCTAGGCGGGAGAGAGGAGGAGACTTTCGCAGATGCGTGTAGAAGAACAGGAGGATTAGAGTGGACGGGACGCGGTTAAGGTGGTGAGTGCTGGTCTGTCTCTGGTGACACTACCTGATGCTCATGGCCGCCCTCATGATGACTGAAGGTTCTCAGTCAGTGGCAGACCCTGCTCCAGCCCAGATCCAGGCCCCAGCAAGCCCAGTGACAGTCCCCAGGCAGGCCCCAGGGGGTAAATGTCTGATAAAGGGGTAGGGGGGATGTCTGGTGAAAGTATTCAGTGGCACAGAGGTAGAGGGAGGGGATAACTTAAAATGACACTGGAGGATCAGAGAGGGCAATCAAAATGACACAGGAGGATCAAAAGGGGTTACTAAAATGGTAATCCCCCCTCTGATTCTCCTGTGCCATTTTGATTCCCCCCTCTAATCCCCCCGTGTCATTTTAAGTGATCCCCCTCCCCCACCTTGATGCCCCAATTCCTTTTTTTTACCCCTAGAAATGAGCGTAAAAAGAAAAAGCTACTCCATGGAGTACAAGAAAGGAATCGTGGAAGACTCTTGGGGCCAAAATCTTACTGTTTTCTGCAAAGAGATGATGTTGAGTATCCAATTGGTCCGAAAATGGCGAGCAGAGTATGGTAACCTCATTGAACAAGTGGACAAGGGAAATGCTAAAAAGCGCAGGTGTGGATCAGGTTGGCAACCGTTATTTTTCAAGCTGGAAGACCTGATCTGTGAATGGGTTGTTGACAGGAGAGCAAAGGCTTTGGTTGTGAATAGGGCTCAGATTCAAGAATTTGCCCTTGCAATGGCACCACAGTTTGACATAGCCCCAGAAGACTTCAAAGCATCACAACACTGGCTGGATAATTTCCTTCAGCGAAGTGAACTGTCTTTAAGAAGATCTACAACATTGTTTAGGTTGGAAGATACTCAAGTTATTAGGCGAGCACTTGCATTCAAGTCCTATATTGATGATGCTGACTTCTCTAAATACAGTCTTTCCAACATGATTGCTATGGATGAAACTGCAGTGTTTATGGGCCAATCATCTCAAACAACAATTGAACAGCAGGGTGCCTCCTTAGTATACATTCCCTTCACTGCTTAGGAAAGTGCACGTGTTTCCTGTATTTTGGCAATTAATCTGGATGGCACTAAAATCCCACCTTTAATCATTTCTAAGGGCAAGAAGGAAAAGATTAAATGTGTTTTGGGTGTTTTTATTCTTGAAACTGAAAAAGCCTGGGCCACACAAGCAGCTATAAGGAAGTGGGTCGTTTTAATGCTGCCACTTGTTATGCGAGGGAGCCAAAGAGGTCTGCTAGTCTGGGATGCATCCAGCACTCACCACGCTAAAGACATGAAGACATTTCTTCACAAAAGAAAAATAGATCAGATAATGATTCCCGCAGGAATGACGGCCTATCTCCAGACTCTTGATATTGCAATAAACAAGCCATTCAAAGACAATTTGCGCATGAAAATTAATGACTACATTGAAAATAGAATGGAGAGAAATCAGCGTGGAAACTTTGTGAAATCTAAACTGCAAGAAGTTGTGACTTGGGTGAAGAATTCATGGGAGAAAATCACTGACAGTTGCATTGCAAGCAGGCTACCTCGACAAGAAGTACTCATTTAAAGACAGTGCTATTGCTAAACATGAGAGATTTGGTCCACTGATTCTGAAAGAAATGGAGTCACAAGAAATTCACCAGGAAATTCAGGAATTGGATTGTTATGATGATGTTCCAGAAGACGATGACATGATTGTCATTGAATAAATGAGTAAATTCTTGATACTGTAGGATTCACAGTTTGTCTGGTTTGTGTTGACAACTACCATACTACCGTACCGTATACAGGTAATAAATTTCCTTTATTTTCATTTAACAATAAATGTGTACTGTATTCTTCTTCATGGAAAAATAAGACATCCCCTGCATCTTTGGGAGCAAAAATTAATATAAGACACTGTCTTATTTTTGGGGAAACAGGGTTATTTTATTGTAGAATTATAGTAATAGGAACCTCCAGAAACTACAACAGATATTCATTAGCATTTGGAGCTCTAATTGTAAAGGTGGAGCTAAAATACTGAATAAGCTTTCAAATTGATACACAACATTTATTCCAATGATATCTAAAATAGCCTAGGGCAACCGAAGGACTTGTATGCATGCATATAAGCATAACCGATGGATGCAAGACACTGGGAGAGGGGGGAGGGCATGTGCGGGGAGGGTGTAGGGGAGGGGGAGGGAAGGTCAACTGGGAAAAAAGGAGATATGTACTACTATTTGTAATACTTTAAACAATAAAAAAGAAGGAACTTTTACCATTTGCAATGGATGGAACTGGAAAGCATTATGTTAAGTGAAATAAGCCAGTCCGAGAAAGATAAATATCACATGATCTCACTCATATGTGGGATATAATGATCAACATAAACTGATTAACAAAAATAGATCCAGAGACAAATGGCAGGGGAGGAAGGGGGTTAGAGAGCAACCAAAGGATTTGTATGCATACATATTAGCATAACCCACTGAGACAGTAGGGGCTTACCCTCAGGTGTGGGAGTGGCTGGCAGTGGTCAATCATGGGGGTGGAGGAGGAGACATATGTAATATTTTAAACAATAAAAAATAAAATAGCCTAGGGCCTGGCTGGCATGGCTCAGTGGTTGAGCATCGACCTATGAATCAGGAGGTCAACGCACATGCCAGGGTTGTGGGCTTGATCCTCAGTGTGAGGTGTGCAGGAGGCAGCCCATCAATGATTCTCTCTTCATAATTGATGTTTCTATCTTTCTCTCCATCTCCCTTCCTCTCTGAAATCAATAATAAAAATATTTTAAATAAGATAAAATAGCCTAGGGAAGGTAAAATATTTTATTTTACTTAAAATATTTTTATTACCTTCTGTGTGTCTAGGCAATCATGTCTCTTTCAATTCCCTTCTCCTTTCTGCTATCCCTGGTTCTTCATATAGAAAATGTCCTTAAAACATGCAGTCAGTCTGTGTGTATTTGCATAACAGCAGCCTTCTATATAAAAATAAATCCTGAATAGATTGCTCCATTGTATATATGTGTGGGTATACATGTCACATACACGTATTTATTTTTCCAAGAACAAATGTCTTAATGTTCCTTTTCCTTGAGAAAAATTACCAACTGCCAGATTCTCAAATTCCATGTGGAACTTTGCAATAACAGAGAAATATATGTAAAAAGCCACAAAGAAATGAAATATAGTAAGGAGTCAGATTTTTGTTTCAAATAACACTGAATTTCTAAAGACTTCACAAGTCAAGTAGAATGCTATTCTTAGAATGGCTTTGTCCTCTACAGTAGGTGAACAATCTCTGAGACAATGGACAATAGTTAAGTAACCAAGTCTCATTCTTTCCCTGAAACAAAGAGAGGCAATGGCCACAGGATTATAAAACTATGGAAAAACACAGCTTTGAAAAACAGATTTGAATTCAAATCCAAACCCTGCCACTTACTTAAACAAGTTTCTAAACCTCTTAGAAGCTGTTCTCTCATCTACAATGTGGAGTTATTCACATCTACATTGCAGGGGTACTGTGAAGATTAGATATAGTATACGTGAAAGCACCTGGAACTAAGTGGGTATCAAAAACTGCAAAGGACCCTTAGCCAGTTTAGCTCAGTGGATAGAGCCTTGCCTGCAGACTGAAAGGTCCTGGGTTCAATTCTAGTCAAGGGCATGTATCTCGGTTGCAGGCTCCTCCCCAGTCCAGGCCCTTGTTCAGGGCATGTCTGGGAGGCAACCAATAATGTGTTTCTCTCACATCAATATTTCTGTCTGCCTTTCCCTTTCTCTTCCACTCTTTCTAAAAATCAATGGGAAAATATCCTCAAATACACTACGTATACAATTTTGAAAGTGTTTTCCCAGGAGAGAAGAAGCAAGATCATGAATTTAAGAGACAAAATTCTCCTCATCAATCATCATCATCATCTGATAGATCTAGAACACTAATCAGAAGTCACATTGTGTTAATGATAATTTGATGTCCCAGTATGTACATGCTCTTACAATTTTAGGCTAAATTGTTTAAAACTTCAAGCATGTATTTGAAGAAAGATGAGCTTTGTATGTGGATAAGACTGGAGTGAGCAGGCAGTTCTATTAAACTATTTGAATAGGGCCAGAAAAGTTCCCCATTCCTTTTGGTGCCAAGGTGGTGAACATTTCACCATTAGAGAGAAATTCCTCTAACTTAGGAATTATACTAATCAATCTTCTTTCAAAATTCTTTCATTAGCTTCACTAAATATTTAATGAGCAGTACATACAAGTCACTATAATAGGGTTGAAAGATGAGTTTGGAATGAGGAGTGGGCAGACATCAACAAATAAAAAATGAATCAATCAAGTTAGGGATAACTTATTTAGTGTAACTTAGTTTTTCCTTCCTTTTGGGAATTAGGCATAATTAGAGACTTGGGTATCCAAAGAGAGAGCAGGAAGGAGGAAGAGAAATAGAAGATAGAAAGTGTGGGTAGGGTAGAGAAGCTTCTAGAAACTATAGTATTTCCATGATTTAAGTTATGATTTCTCCCTCGTTTACACCCATACACATGTTAATATTTCCCAAGCCATTATTTATCCTGTAATCTATAAATAGATGTAATGAGGTAATGTGTTTCTTCTTTTTCTTAAGTTATTTAATAGAACTTGTTATTAAATAGAACTTCTTATAATCCATGGCCCATGTAATACTTAGTCATCAATAGTATTTTTTTAATATATTTTATTGATTTTTTACAGAGAGGAAGAGAGAAGGATAGAGAGTTAGAAACATCTATGAGAGAGAAACATCCATTAGCTACCTCCTGCACACCTTCTGCTGGGTATGTGCCCACAACTAAGGTATATGCCCTTGATTGGAACTTAACCTGGGATCTTTGAGTCCAAAGGCCAATGCTCTATCCACAGAGCCAAACTGGTCAGGGCTCAATAATATCTTTAATTGAAAATTTTATTGAGATAATTATACATTTATATGAAGTTGTAAAATATAGAGTTCCTGTGAAGTCTTTATCCAGGGAATCAACATTAATAAGAATCCACATATCTTAATTGAATTTCCCTATTTTACTAGCACGTTTGTGTGTGTGTGTGTGTGTGTGTGTGTGTGTGTGTGTGTGTGTTTAGTTCTAGGCTTTTTATCACATGTTTTGTTATTAGAAATTCCTTCATAGTGCTCTCTTGTAACCATACCCACCTCCTTTTCACCCCTTCACTCCATCCTTAACCCCTGGTAACCACTCATCTGCTCTCCATTTGTAAAATTTTGTCATTTGAAAAATTTTATATAAATGGAATCATATATTATGTAACCTTTAGAACTTTTTTGAGGTGGCATAATACTCTGTAGGTTAATCTAAGTTGTGTGTGTATCAGTAGTTTCTTTCTTTCTAAGTAGTTTTTCATAGGATGTATATAACATGGTTTATTTAACCATTGACCTACTGAAGGACATCTGAACTAAGTCCAGTTTAGGACTACTAGATCAGTAACATTTATTGAGCACCTACTATATCTGTATGAGAGGCACTTTTGCATCTGTTGTCCCAACTAATCTTTATCCCTAAAAAAATCCTTGTGAGATAAATATTTGTATCTGTGCTTTATAAATGAAGAATTTGAGGCTCTGAAATGCCAGTTAGCATGCCAAGGTCACACAATTGATAACACAGTCCGAATTCACACTCAGATCCTAATTCCTAAGCCCATGAGAGTTATTTGCAAGTCGAGTTGATGGATTTTTTCTTGGGCTACCATGGGCATTGGGGCTGGGGCTGGCCAAAATGAGCCCAGAATGAGAGCACTTAGGGCTGTTTATGCATCCCCAGATTTCTCCATTATTTTCCCACCATAAATCAGGATAGGCCTGAGGAACTGGGCAGAGAAATACCCGGTAGCTAACCTGCTTGATGGATTTCTGTTTTAGAGGTGCCTGTGCTTAGAGGGTCATCAACAAGCCAAATCAAAAAGTGAAGGTGAGATTTGGTATCCCACATCTTGAAAAATATTCCATTATTTCTTTTGTTCTTTTTCCACTTTCTCTTTCAATTGACAAATGCATCAGGGGAGTGGTAGTTAAACTGATACATTGTCATCCTGAAAACAATTGACTAGAAATGCCCTGCCAGTTTATATCAGTAGTTTATATCAGTAGAAACATCGATTTAAAAAAAAGCTTCAGAGCAGCTCATCTGCCCAGGGGAGAGACATATTCTGCCTTCATAACTCAAGCACAGTTTCCTGGAAGAATTAGTATGTCTGTCAATAATGAGCCAGCATTCTGAAGGAGAGTCTTCAGGAAAACAGACACATGCATGCTGTCCTCTTCTGGATTTCAATGCTGGGGCAATTCTTAAGCTCTCTCTCCTAATGAAAGTGCTTCTCCCACCAGCCCGTCACTTACAATTGCCATTTTGCTTCCACTTCACACCCCTGAAACCAATCAGAAATTTTGAAATTGTGGCAACAGCAAAGGGGTATGTGTACATTTTAAGGAGAAAATTAAGACCATATTGAGATACCATTACAATGGCTAAATTAATAACACTGACAATATTAAGTGCTGTCAAGGTGCTCTCATACACTAATAGGAATTCAAAATATAATAGCTTTGGAAAACTGTTTGGCAATGTATATTAAAGATAAATATATGCATATTCTATAGCCCAGCAATCCAAATGCTAGGCATAAACTCAAGAGAAATGAATGCATATGTATAACAAAAGACATGTACAAAAATGTTCATAATAGATTTATTCATACTAGCCGAAAACTGTAAAAAGCCATTGGTTGGGCATCATCCATTGCTGGTTCAATTCCCAGTTAAGGCACGTGCCCAGGTTGTGAGCTCAGTCCCCAGTAGAGGGCGTGCAGAAGGCAGCCTAGGATGCTTCACTCTCACATTGATGTTTTTCTATCTTTCTCTCCCTTCCTCTCTCTCTAAAAATCAATTTTAATTAAGAAGAGGACTCCTATTTTTGAAAAATTGTAAAAACACAAACATTCATCAATAGGACTGGATAAATAATTGTTGAATATTCATGCAATAGAATACTAAACAGCAAAAAATTTTTACTAATATATACAACATGGATGAGTCTTACAGAAACTGGACTCAAGAGTATTTACTGTGTGATTCCATTTATGTGAAGTTCAAGAACTGGCAAAATTCATCTATGGTGATATAGTTCAGAATAGTGATTACCTCTAGAAGGGAAAGGGAGATGGTTACTGACTGAAGGGGCATGAGAGACTATCTAGGGTACTGGAAAATAGTTCTAAATCTTAATCTGGGTGGTGGTTACTCAAGTAGGTAAAAATTCATCAAACAAAACACTTAAGATTTGTGCACTTTATGCCCTTTACTATATAAAGGTTATCAAAATTTAAAGTTAAAAAATATAAGGGAAGGAGACTCATGTAATACTTTAAACAATAAAGAATTTTTTAAAAATACACGGGAGAGTTGCTCCCCCATTAACTTCAGGAGGCACTGAACCAGGACATTCTTCTTTCCTATCCTCCTCCTCATCATCATGGATCTGTCAACACCAGAATGTGTGACAGAGCCAGTAGACTGCTCCATCCAATGGATTATTTGGGAAAGCCAAACTGATACAATAGTAAGCATAATTAGCAGGAAGCCAGATGAGAGATTGGCACTGCAATCTGAGGCAGGATAAGTACTTCATGCTAAAATTCCTCCAGAGACATTCCCTGTCTCCTGTTAACAAAAGGGTGACTCATGCTGAGGCAGAGATGGAGGAATTATTTGAGCATAGATGATTTCTGCTCCCTTGGAAACTTGAATTTGGGAGAGACACACACACACACACACACACACACACACACACACACACCTACTTTTTATAGGCAATGATTCCAGAGGGATTTGAATACCCAAAATAAGAGATAAGAGATTTGAGAAAAATTATCAGGGTGTACTAAAACCACATAACATATGCATTCATTGTTTTTATTTATCTACTAGAGGCCCAGTGCTCGAAATTTGTGCATGGGGGTACCTGGTGCAATCTGGTCTTACCCTCTCATAATATGGAACCTCTTGGGGGATGTCCGACAGTTGGACATCCCTCTCGCAATCTGGGACTGCTGGCTCCTAACCACTCACCTGCCTGCCTGATCGCCCCTAACTGCTCATCTGCCTGCCTGATCGCCCCTAACCACCTCTGCTTCAACCCCCACCATCATGGCTTCATCTGGAAGGACATCCAGAATGACGTCTGGAAGGTCATTCGGCTATCCAGTCTGATTAGCATATTATACTTTTATTATTATAGATTTCTAATTCACACACAGTAAAATTAATTCTTTGTGGTACATAGTTCTATAATCTTGAACAAATGCATGTGATTGTGTAAGCACCACTACTATCCAGATACAGAACAATTCTATCACACCAAAAAAATTCCTCAAGGTGGCCCTTTGTAAGCAACCCCTTGTCCCACCCTGGCAGTCGCTGATCTGTTCTCTATCCCCATAAGTCCCTAGAGTTTTACTTTTGCCACAATTTCATGTAAATGGAACCATAGAGTATGTAGCCTTTCGAGTCTGCCTTTTTTTACTTAGCATAAGGCCTTAGAGAATCATCCAAGTTGTTTATGTATCAATATTTTCTTCTGTTTTACTGCTGAGGAACATATGAATGTAGCACAATTTGTTTAACCATTAACCAGCTTAAAGACATTTAGGTTATTTCTAGATTTTGGCAATTATTAATAAAGCCCTTAAAACATTCATATACAGGTTTTGTGTAAACATATGTATTCATTTATTGAGCAAATAACCTATAATAGGGATTCCTGATAAGTGTAGGTTTAACTTTATAAGACACTAAGAACTCTTTTCCAAAGTGCTTGTACCATTTTGCTTTCCCACTAGCAATGTATAAGAATTTGTTGTAAAAACTTATTCGTAGTATATGTCCATTATGGATTGACAGAGGAACCTGCCCTTTATGGTCTCTCAGGGACTCAAACAGATAGACCAGCCACTGTCTCAAATGTTGCCTGTGACTCTGCCAGAGCAAAGGAGAATTCCAGATAATTTTTTATAGAAAATTCATTGGTCAACCCAGAAGTGACTCACATACACTGTGCTCACAAATCCTTGACCAGAACAAGTCACATGATCCCACTTCACTACAATGGAGCTAGGATATGAAATTCTACCATATGTCTGAAAGTAGAATGCTAGAAATACTTGGTATAGAGCATTACTGACTATCATGTGTGTGTGTTTAAGATAAACACACACACACACACACACACACACACACACACACAAAAGATAAAGCATAAAAATCATTTTAATGCAAACTAGAGAGTGGTATATGCCTTTAGAGAGGTACAAAGAAAGTACAATTGCAGTTAAGAGAAGGTTTTTCTTGTATGAGGTCAGGGGAGTCCTCAGGCAGAAGGAACCTTATAAATTAGGCCTTAAAAGATCGTGGAAATTGGACATTCAAAATGTTTATATTTCAAAACATAGTATACTAGTTAAGAGGAAGAGCCAGATTGACTGGGTTAAAATCCCAGATCCATCCAATACTATATGCATGACCTTGGGCAAATCACTTAACTTTTCTATACCTAAGTTTCCTCATGTAAAAAAAAAAAAATGAGGCTACTTACTAATAGTACCTGCTTCACAGGTTGTTTGAGGGGAATAAATTAGTTAATATTTGTAAATGTTAGTGCCTAACACTTAAGTGCTATAAGTGGTACACACACACACACACACACACACACACACACACACACACTGTCTTCAACAAATTTAAAATACAAACGTCCAAACAAGCCCCTTTTTTGAGATTTTTACAGAGGCTGGATAAGAAAAAAGAAAATTGGTTATCTCTGGTGGAATTTATTACTGGTTCTTGGTACCAGCAAGGGCTGCAAACTGACATCCATTCACTGTCTCAACCCTTAGACACTTAGAAGGGCCTTTCCCATCACTTTACTATCAAAAATTCAAATTGGATTTTTTAGCCACAGGCCAGAATTATCCCTTCCCTGTCCAGAGCTATACCAGCTGAGCCGTTCTAGGAGATTTTCCTCTCTGACTTTGGAGACTTGAACTCTGTTTAGGAAAGTCTTTTCACCAAGCTATGTGAAAATAAACCTTCATTCATCACCTGACTGGGGATTTCTTTGAGGACCAAAGAGGAATAGAGACACCATAGGACAGATAAGCATGTGACAATAGGCATTTTCTCTTTCAGGAAAAAAATGGAATCTGTACGAAGACCTCTATCTCTTTGAAGATAAGCAACTGAATAAATATTTCTACTGTAAATGGGAAAATAATAAACCTCATAAGTAGAGAATGGAACCTTTCGTTGATTTAAATTATTTGGCTGAATAAAGTTCATTCAAGCATATTCCGTGTTTGATTCTCACAATCTCTCTATAAGGAATGCAGAGGTAGAATTTAGTATTAACTGTCATTTCACAGATGAGAAAACTGAAACTCAGAAAGATGCAATGACTTGCCCATGACGTTGCAGCCTGTAAATAACAGAAGAGGAACTCAAACTAGGAGCACTTTCTCCTGGTTATCTGTAGAATCCTATTTCCAAAAAGGTAGAGGGAATACTGCCGGGGTGGGGGTGCAAAATAATTTAATTTTACATTGGATGCATTTATTAGCAAAATATAAAGCCAGAACAAATTAGTAATTTGAAGTTTCCCTTTTCAATACATTTGATTTGTTTAAAATATTAGCCAATTCAAAGAAAATCTGAAGCAATGGCACAGATGGTGTGTGAATATGGCAAGAAATGTAAAGATTGTCTCCAAAGGACCAAAGTCTGGAAACCCTGCTGTAACGTGGTTAGAAAGAACAGTGACTTGGCTAGGAGTGCTCTAGGCCTGGCTCTGTCACTAAGGGGCTGTACAACCTTGTACTAGTCATGACCTCTGAGTTTCAGTCCTGTCCTATAGAGAACAAGAGGGAGAATTGCAGTCATTTCTGGAGCCTCTCCAGCTGGAATCTTCTAAGCTAGTAATTGGGTGTTATGTCCAAGAAATGGGAAGGGCTGGGTTTCTTTGGCCTCCTTCTAAAGACAGCTTTCATTTGCCTGAATTCAAGCCAACAGGAGACTGCCGGATCCAGGGCACATTCCTCTGGGTCAGCTGCTCAGGATCTTTTCTCGGGAGCTTCTAAGGAGGGCCCCTTTGGTGGCCTTGTTTCTAAAGTCTCCTCCCCCCTCCTTGGCTGTGCACCCTGGGCCCTTCAGCCTTCTTAGGAGGGGAGATCATGACAGGCAAAAAGAGAAGGAAGGAATTTCCACAGAACCAACCTCCAATGAAGGAGCAAATGAGAAAATCCATAAGGATTTCAGCAGGGAGGAAATTTAGGGCAACAAAAGAAATGGAAGTCATGACTGTCCCACTCTGAATAGGATCAGGGTCATTGGGAAGTGTTGTGGTTTTTTGTGGTGTTTTTTTTGGTTTGTTTGTTTGTTTGTTTGTTTGTTTTTAAATAGCCAATGTTCCCAATTCAATGTGTCTTGAAGGTACTATGGGTGAATAGCAGCTCTCCTACCACTGAACCAGATCAGCACCAAGAACAAGGAGGATGGTCACCATCAGTTCATAAAATTATGAGGAAAACTACCTTGACCTGCTTTATAAACTTGGGCAAGAACTTAATCTCCTTGTGCCTTGGTTTCCCTATCTGTAAAATGGACATAACTGTAACATCTCCTAAAGTTCTGATAAATATTAAGTAAAAATAATTCATGTAAAGTCTGGCATAATAATAGATACTATTGTTTAGTTTTACTACTGATAATCTTAGACTGGGTAGCCAGGACAGTGTTCTAGCTTGGAGTTAGAAAAATGTGGGTTGAAATCTTGGATTTAGTCCTGTAACTTTGGCCTTCAGTTTCTATTGATAAAATAATGGTGCTAATAGCACTCATGTCTAGAGAGGTTATAGCAATGCAATTACATGATAGCATAAAACATGTAGCAGAATGCCTGCACATTTGAATACTTCATAAATTATAGCTGTGATAGACATGGATCTGTGACCCCAAATCCTCCCCTGAGGAAAGCCTCATTGTCCTAGCTGCAGGAAGTGCTGCCAGCAGACAGGCTAGCTGTCAGTGCCTTCAGGGCCTTTTTATCCCTTGTAAGTTCTCTGAAGGCAGAACCTTCTAGTTCCTTGGTGTCCCCAAGACATTCAACACAGTACTGCAAATACACCAGATCATCTCTAAATACTGATTAATGGGCTGACTAATTTAATGACTTACCTCTGAAACATGGGATATATTTCAATGGAGTCTACTTTGAAACATTTCAGGTGAGAGAAGGGTAAAACTCTACTTAGCCTCATTCCAAATCCACAGCAGAAATGAGCTTGCCCTGACCAGCATCTCTTGCCAGCTTAAGAGGTTTCTTTCTTTTTTATTAAGATAGGATACAGAGCACTGACTTTTGGGGATCCAATTTAGTTCTCATCAAAATCCCTCCACTCTCTCCCCAGGACCGACTGGGAGAGAGGACACTAGATTCATGCTGACCTCATTTCCAGTCAAGACTGCCTGTGAAAATGCAGTCTTGGCAGATGTGCCCTTTTGAGAAGATTTTTATCTTACAGAACTTGACAGATTTTCGGCCTCACTCTTTAATTTGAAGTTTCTCATATTACCCCCTCCCCTCCCACCATTCCAGCTTGGGTAATTTTTCTCTAAAGCTGACAGTTTCTCAGTTGGTGGTTACATTCCAGAGTGGGTTAATGTGAAAGGCAGAATTGCTACATCTTGAATAACTTAACCCAAAGTGAGGATTGAATATGGGACTGACCAGAATGTAGCACAGTCCTGAGCTTTTGAGCAGTAGTTTCCAACCAGTCCATGGAGCAGGGCCAAAGCCCCACTCCCATGGAGATACAGTCCAATTGGGTGTGGTCAAATGTAGTAATGGCCATAATACTTTGCAGCTCCTCTCTTCAAGAGGTGGAGTCTATTTCCGCACCCCTTGAATCCAGGCTGGCCTTGTGACTTGTTGGATCAATGGAATGCAACCGATGTGGTGCTGTGTCTATTCTTACCTTAGACCTCAAGAAGCCTTGAAACTTCCACTCCCAAACTCTTTGAAGGCTATGACTGCCATATGAAGAAGCCTGGGCTAACCTGATAGAGGGTGAGAGAGCACATGAATAAAGGCCCCAGTGTCCCAAACTTCCCAATGAAGGCCAATATAAATCAGCCAGTCCCACTGACCCATCAGGTGACAGCAGATGCATGAGCAGGTCCAGCCAAAAATCAGCCAAGCCTGGCCCAAGCAGAACAATCTGGTGGAGCCTAGGCCATATTGGCATCCTACAAAACCGGGAGTAATTCAATAAGTGATTATTTACATCACTCATTTTGGAGTATTTTGTTCCCTAACAAAACAGATAAAAGGGAGACTAACTTATAGGGAGACAGTATAAAGACGAAAACAAAATAAAAGATCAAATTAATATTATACAAATTGTGATGTTCACAATAAAGGAAACAAACAATTGATGGAGAAGAACTATGGGTAAAAAGATTGGAAAAGATAGTCAAGGGAACACCTCTCTAAAGAGGTGACACTTTTGCTGAGACACAAATTAGGAGGAGCCAGTTAGGTGAAGACCCAAAAGCAGAACAAGTTGCAAATCAAAGTCTCTAAGACATGATGCCTGCAGTCCAGTGGGAAAGGAAGACTATAGATAAAATCAGAGAGGTGGGCAAAATGCAGCAAGAAACTACTGGAGGGTTTTAAACAGAAGAGTGACATCATCTGATTTTCATCTTTGAAAGGTCACTCTGGCTGCAGTGGGGAAGGTGGGTTCTAGGGTGTCAAGAGTGGAGGAAAGAATCTGGTTGTGAGGCTATTGTAAAATCCAGGCTAAAGAAGATGGTGGCTTAGACAGGGGCGGTATCAGTGGTGGTCGTGAGAGGGATCAGGTTCTGGAACTATTTTAGAAGGAAAGCTTCCTTGCCACACATATGCTGGCTTGAAAGCAGTTTGTTATTTAATCCACATGTCTAATAAAGTTTAGATTGTTGGTATTGCTTTACTCTTCATATGCTTATGCCAAAATTTTTATTGATGAGTTTTTACTAAGTGTATAATTTACTAATATTTTATGCAATTTTTATTGTTAATTATTAATAGATGCATAAAATTTTCCTCATCCTCAAAAAAGTGGATAAAACATAAATCTAACATCTGGTTGTATATAGAATGGAGTATTTGGTTTATAATTCTTATATTCACAATTTTGTGAATAGGGTTAAAATTGTTTCTAGTCAGAAATTATTTTGAACATTTTTAAATCCAGAATCCCCATTACAGTCTCCCAAGATATCAACCATTTACTTAAATCCATTTACTTAAAATGTTCTTTTGTTATAACTTAATTGGAAAACATTTGTTTCTTTCATAATTATTAAGAAACAGTACAGTTTGGTGTTTAAAACCATGAACTATGGAGCCAGTCTGCTACAAATTCCAACTTTGCCATTTATTACTTGTGTAATCTTTGGCATGTTTTTCAAAATGAGGTAATAATGGTACTTCCCATATGGTGTGTTATCATGATTAAATTTTTTAATTCATGGGAAGTGCTTAGAACAGCCTCTGGTATGAAGCAGGTGCTCAGAGTTAGCTGTTATTAACACTGAATGTCTTCAGAATGCCAGTCACTGGGCTACATGTCTTTCTTCATGTAAATATTTGAATGGGGAAGAATCATATTTCATTTAAAAATTAACAAAAGAAATCGTATTTCAAACTTTCACTAATCCAGAATTCCCCAATTTTCTGTCTCTGTGAGTTTTGACTATATGTTGTCCTAATGACTGGTCCTCATGCCCATTGTCCCATTGGTCAGCACCAGCCTTGAGTTCTTAACTGTGGATTGCTTATGTAAGAAAAAACATGACAACAGCACACTGCATGGTGACTATACCAGATATTGTTGTGGAAAAGTTTCCTGTTGCACCCAAAGAGGTGGTAGTCCAAGTTATTAATGAGTTTTTAGTTAGAGAGGGACTGGGACTGAGGTCACCTTGTATGCTTATTCAGTTAATTGTCTACTGCCTGGACTGGGAAGGCTCAAACAGCTCGCAGCTGAACAGCTGATGCTCCCCAAGCATCTCCATCTCTGTGTGGTCTCTCCAATATGGCAGCCACAGGGTGGCCAGACTTCTTATATGGTGACATGGTAACTCAGAACTCCAACAGTGACTGTGTGTGTGTGTGTGTGTGTGTGTGTGTGTGTGTGAGAGAGAGAGAGAGAGAGAGAGAGAGAGAGAGAGAGAAAGAGAGAGAGAGAGAGAAGGGGGGGGGGGGATATTGCCTCTTATGACCTAGCCTTGGAAGTCACATATTTGTCACAACTAATATTGTAGTGTATTAGCTGATACTGTCACAAAGACCCATTCAATGTTCAAGGGAAAAGCAACATAGACTCCACCTCTTTATGGGAAGGTGAGTGTTGCAAGACTCTGGAAGAGCATGTGGAAATATTATGGCCATTTTTGGAAAGTATGCTCTGCCACCAATGAAAAGTGCTAGTCAGTTAAATCATGACTTGTGCGGGCCAAGGAGATTATATGCACCATGAACAAAAAGCCACAGATCAACCTGAGCTGGTTTCATCTGTGGCTTTGCCTTAAAGTCCTACCTTTATGGGGTTAAAAGAGAGTGATTATGGATACAAGGGGAAGAAGGAAACTCATTTATTGAAAATCTATTATACCCTGAATACTTCACACAAAGCTAACTGTAGATCAACAACCATTCAGCTCATGATTCTGTGGGACAGCAATTTGAAATGGATTCAGTAGACCAGTTTTTCTGGTCTATGCCAACCCCAGCTGATTGTTGTGCTTGCTGCATCATCAGCCAGCTGCACCTTGGTTTATCCCCTCATAGTCTCTCATCCTCCAGTAGGATAGCCCATGTCTGTTTATATAATGGAAAGGTCCTGGAGCAGCAATCCTCATCATGCAGGCACTTTTGAATTTCATTCCATGTGTTTTAGTGGTATTTGGGTAGTTATCTCCTGAAGATTGAATTTGGGGTATACAAACCAGGTCAAGGAAATATTGAACATGAGGAGCCAAATGTGCACTAAATCTTATGAAAATCAATCTACCAGGATTACCAATGACTTAAAAGGCCCCTGTCTTCAGTTAATGCCTCTCTTCCCATAACAAGGTTAAGGACAGGGTGACTAGAGACCTACAGGGACTTCCTGATATCTTTGGCCAGTGATCAGCAAACTCATTAGTCAACAGAGCCAAATATCAACAGTACAACTATTGAAATTTCTTTTGAGAGCCAAATTTTTTAAAACTTAAACTTCTTCTAACGCCACTTCTTCAAAATAGACTTGGCCAGGCCATGGTATTTTGTGGAAGAGCCATACTCAAGGAGACAAAGAGCCGCATGTGGCTCGCAAGCCACAGTTTGTCGACCACGGGCCTTGGCAATCAAGTTCCTTCCAGAGAATGTCAGTCTAGCACTGCTGCTCCCATTCATCATTTACCATCTATCCCAGAAGTGAGTTACAATTCAACCTCAATACATACATATTATCATTAGCAAGAAAAAGTAAAGCAACTCAATTCTTCTTTTTGTTCTGTTTTTCTTCTTTCTACATTTTTTTTGACAGAATGGAACAGTTCAAACCAGAGACTGGAAGAACAAAAGGTCAACTGGGTCAGAAAAGCTACCTACCACATAAATGGACAAGGTTGCATGGTCAAACAAAACCCAGAGGTAAGTGTGTTATTGTGCAAAGTGAGGCCATGAGTGCATTTTAGAATATTAAATTATTTTTTAAATTTGTCCTTGAGTCTCTTCTTTATATCAAACTGCAATGTAGCATCTTATTTTATGTTTTCCATTCAGAGAGATGATTTTTTTATTGTTTAAAGTATTTTAAATAGTAGTACATATGTCTCCATTTTTTCCCAATATACCTTCCCCCAGCATCCCTTACCTCACCCCCCTCCCAGTGTCTTGTGTCCATTGATTATGCTTATATGTATGAATACATGTCCTTTGGTTGATCTCTTCCCTCCCCCCAACCCCCAACCCTCCCCAGTCCTTGAGTCTTTGGCCTTTTTTATTTCTTTCACTTAGCTTGTTTCACTTCTTTATCCAAAACATAAACCACAGTCTTCCTCTCTGGCTACATCTATTTTGAGGGGTTAATATTTAACTAAGCTATGAATAACTTATCTCCAAAGAACAATCCCCATTCCTACCTCCATCTTCTTAACACATCCTCATACCACCCCACAAATTGGTTACTAACCCCTTAATGGAGTTCCTAATGTCTGTTCCTCCTTCATTTAGGAGGATTAGTCTTGAAGAATGGAGAGCAGACCCCAACCACAGAGAGCAACTTATCCTATTCCTGAGATCCTTTTAGTGCCACATGAACTATAAGTAGTACACTACTTGATTTCAGAATGTTCTCTATTCATTTCTCCAAATTCATGAGCCTGGTGGCACAGGTAGAATAATTGTCCCCCAAAGATGTTGTATTAGTTTGTTAGGGCTGTAATGAAGAAACAGCTCTAGGTCTCTCTCCTAGATTCTGGTGTTTTGCTGGAAATCTCTGGTATTCCTTGGCTTGTAGACATATAACCCCAATCTCTGCCTTTCTGTTCATATGGCCATATCCGTGTGTGTGTGTGTGTGTGTGTGTGTGTGTGTGTGTGTGTTTGTGTACCCAAATTTCCCCTTTTTATAAGGATACAGTCATATTAGATTAGCCCCCATCCTAATGACCTCATCTTAATTTGATCACTTGAAAATACCATATTTCCAAATAAGGTCACATTCACAGGTACTAGAGGTTAGGACTTCAAAAACTTTTGGGGAGACACAAATATGTTCAAATGTGTTACTGTACATGGCAAAAGAGACTTTGCAAATGTGATTAAGGTTATTGAAAAGACTTTGATATGAGAAGATTATCCTGGTTTATTTAAGTGATCCCAATATAAACATATGAATCCTTGAAGTGGGAAATGTTTTCCCACTATGGAGATAGGGGGTATGTGAAGATGGAAGAATGGTCAGAGATACAACACTGACAATGATGAAAGAGGGACAAAGCCAAGGAATGTGGTGGCCTCAAGAAGCTTAAAAAGGCAGATAAATGGTTTCTTTCCTACAGCTTCCAGAAAGGAATGCAACCCTGCCAACACCTTGATTTTAGCCCAGGGAGACCTTGTCAGACTCTCACCTACAGAGCCATAAGATGCTAAAATACAATGTTTAAGCCACCAATGGTGGTGATTTTTCAGGTAGCAGTAGAAAACTAATACAGCTGCTATTAAGCCTAAGCACGTCTTAGGTAATGTTTCCTAGAAGCAGAACCTGAGAGAGATATTCATGCAAGTGATCTATAGGGGGAGGGAGCAGAATAGGGCAGGGGGGAAAGCTGAGCAAGGATGTGATCTCTACTGGAGACTAGTGTCAGCCTGATCCCATGGGGAGCTCTTAAGCATAAATAGCACCACAGTGTTAGTTAAACTTTGGCAATGCTTTTACATCCCCATGCCAGTCAGTCATTGAGCAAGGTCTGTGAGAGTATGGGGGAGAGGGGTCCATAAGTAGGGGAGGGACAGAGCTTTCAGAGACAGGAGCAGCTATGATTTTTCAGCCAACACTCATAGCAGCTGGGAAATTGGGGCCCTACAGATAACCTTGGGGAAAACAATGTAACCTTGAGACCCTCAGCTGCCTCGTGTCTCTACAACAAGGACAATATATTTTCACAATTTTAGGGTACATTTTTCTGTTCCTTCTCAAGGACATTACTTTACCATGGTCATCCCAAGGCTCTATTTTCTAGGATATGGGGTGGGGTGGGGTGAAAGAAGACTGAGATTTTGCTACAGAGGGAATGTGGAGAGAAAAACCAAAGTAATATTTAGTTTTTGAGACCCAAAATTAAATTAGGCAGCAGGCAAGGGGCTTGCAAGCTAAGAGATTGTCTTGAGGAAACATGTTTTAGAACCCTTTGTCTCTTCTTATAGCCAATTAGCAAATAAACTTGAAGACTCTGCTCCATGAAGGCATAGTTGGAATCAGGGAGAAGGAAATATGACAAAGGAGAAATAAAATAAAACCCCACCCCTTTTCCAACCTAAGAATTTGTGAGAAGTAGGAAAATCTGAGATGAGAAAGCAGTGATACAGGTGGACCCTGAGCTCCCCTTTCTGGAATGTGGGGTAGCCACACTGAGAGACAAAAGGGCCTTGGACAAATCTGAGTGAATTTAAAGTCAACTGGGTGGCACAGTGGGATGGGTCACGGGAACTCTGGTCTTTCTAAGCTGCCTCTGGTACCTGTAGATTCTAACACCTATGTTAAGAACCAGAGGGCCCCACCATAAGCCCACCTTGGCAGGACAATGTCACCCTACAGTGGCCTGCACAGAGGCCTCAGCAGGCATCCGGAGATTGGTAGGGGGTGTCTGATCATCCTGGCAGGCCACAGGCCTCAGCCACACCAGGAGAAAAGTCAAATCTCAAGTTGAACCAGCAAAAAGGATATCAGCCTAGCATCTGGAAGAGTCTAAGGGACCTGCCTAAATAAGCCTTTTCCTCCTGCAGTTGGGAAAGTGCTCTGAGAGCAAAGTTTTCACCAAATGAGAGTCTGAATATCTCCTAAATGTCCCATTTATATTATCAAAACTGACCTCTTTTAAACCAGAATGGACATTTCATTTCATTTCATTTTATCCCACCAACAAGGAGGTGGAGCTCCGTGGACTTATTAAGGATCACATAAAACCAAATTTTGGCACGAGCCATATGCAGGTGAATTTAACTCTGCCATGAGTACAATGAGGGGTTAGACAAATAACCTTCAATGTGATAACTTTAACATTTTGTGATCTTGACCTGACAGCAGGAGGCCACCATATCTGATAACTATTTGAGACAGCCCCCAAGAGAAGAGGACTACCCTGGCTCTCACCCCAAGAAGGTAACCCCCAGGCAAAGTGAGTCCTCATGTCTATTCCTCACTCTAGCTTCTGGGACCTGACTAAGTGTGCAGAACTGAAGGCCCTCACTTCCATGCTGCATCCTCATGCCTGGATCCTCCAGCTCTACCTGCTTCTCTACCCTTCTCCATTTTCACACATGGCACCCTTCTCCATTTTCTGCCCAACCACCAGCACCCTAATTTCCACATGGGCTGCTGGAGCCTACTTTGTCTTGGGTATGGTGACATACTGATGGGTAGAAAGTATAAGCACTTTTTGTCCCTTAATGCAGACACAAACTCCAGTGTGCTGCTGCAGAGTTGAATCCATCAACTCCGTGGATTTTGCTGGCTTTTTTGCCATGGCTGTACCTCCTTCCCACCTCAGCCCCATTTTCCACTCCCCGCTTGGTCTTTCACACAGCACTGTCCCATGAAGCCTCAGGTCACAGTTTGCTTCCAGGGAACCCAGACTAATAGCAAAGGTGAATATTGGGACTGGGGGCTGCTAAGGTCCCCATTGGCTTGATTTAGGAAAGGGGCAGAGTAGGGTAAGCTGATAGCTTAAGGCCTGGAGTTTTTATTCACACCAGCTGGTGAGAGGTACCTCCATCTTCAAGCTACAAGCCAGTGTGACAGCAACTTCCCTGTTTCTCCCTCATCTTGGCAAGGTATTATAAATTCACTGAACTTTCTGGGTCAAGGCCTTCTCTACTAAAATGCTAATAGGTATCTTAGAAGCAATTGAAAGTAGTGTCCCAGATAAACTTTGCTTGGGCTGGCCCCACTGATCCTGAAAAGTGCCATGAACAAGGCACACAGGGTTGAGACCTGACCACTCATCCAGGGGCTACAGAAGGCTGTTGGAGCACTCAAGCTGGGGGGGGGGGGGGAGACAGCAAAAGAATTCTCACTCGACACTGCCTAAGCCTTCCCCCTGCGTGCTTGTTCAGAAAGAAAGCCTAAGTTATAACCGTCCTTGACCACAGAGGATCATGAAAATACTAAAGGAACATTTTGGGTCTTAATGGAGTACCTCTAAATCATGTATCTTGTCAGCACAGATCCTGCTGACTCGGGATGTCAGAATTGGCAGCTGTGAAAAATCCCCACCGTCCCTCACTGTAAAACCCATCTTCTCCCTGGGGCCTGATGCTAGCAGAACTGAGTAAAAAGAAAGCACATCGAGGAGGAGACTGACGTAAAAACAGCCAGGGCTTTCAGATTCCAAGACACCAACATTCATCATCATTAGCCAAATGAAGAGTCAAGCCAAAGGTCTGCAACCTCTCCATCACTGTCTTTCTCCTCTGAAGGCATGGCAGAAGGTAGGTCAGATAACTTTTGAGAGGCCCATGGGTTGTGGCCCAGGTAGCACTTGGGTGTGAAGAGGCCTTGTGAAGATCTTTGGTGGTCCTGCCCTGATCTACGCACCCTAGTTAGAAAATTGGTAGAAGGCACTTGTCAGAGGAGAGCTTGCATGCAGCACAATGTGAGGTTCTGGAAAAGGTGTGGGTGGGGTTAAGAGGATGAGGCCTCAGGAATGAAGATACTTCAGGGGCATATATGGCTGCCTGTCTTCATTAGCACACAGCTAGATCCATGTCCCAGCCTCCCTTGCTTTAGGCATCGACATGTGACTGAGTTCTGGCTAATGGAATGTAGACAGAAATGTGTACCTGTCCTTACCTGGGCCATAGAACCTCCTACAGGATTCCCCATACTCTTTTCCCGCCTGCCTTCTAGAAGCAGAGGACCCAGTGGGTCATACTGCAGCCCAGGGAAGGGCAGAGCTGCAGGTGGAGGGAATCTGGATTGCTGCATGACTACATGTAGCAGAACCCCCATCCCTACATGGGCAGCTGGGCTTTGAATGAGTAAGAAAGAAATGTCTATTGTGTTAAGTCCCTGAGATTTAGGGGTTCATGTGTTGTAGCAGCTAACATTGCCTAAGTTCATTCAGCAGGAAAGCTGAACCATAAGCAATCTTTGCTATTTCACAACTGGGCCAATGATGGGCCCTGCTGACAAAAATCCCAATGAGAAACAAACAAACCAACAACAACAACAACAACAAAAAACTACCTGGGTTAAACATTTCCCTTCCAATGTGAGAAACAGTGGACATAGATGTGAATTCTGGCTTTGTCGCTGGCTAGTTGTGTGGGTTCACAAGGATGCTTCACCCCTCAGGCTCAACTTCCTCCCCTCTAAAATAGAGATAACCACATTGAAATGCCGTGGTTGTTAAAACACTCAGATTCATTGAGATTACATATCTATTGTTCTCACAATGCCTGCTGCATAGTCAGGCTCACCTGATTTAAGGTAGGCCCACCTGAAATAGTTTTCTATTTTCTTCCTTGTCTTTTCCTGGGAACTGCTACACACTACCATTTCCCCTCATAATCACTGGGTACTGTCTGACCTTAGTAAAAGGCCAGCCACACATACCTCTCACAATTTATCATGTACAGCAGAAAGACAGGGCGGGGCTGGTGCTGGCCTTCTCTGCTGGGGCAGCTTGACCAAGGTTTTCATTCCGTTGATTGATCACGTTCGTTCTGAGCTGTGTTTGGCTGCTCAGAGAAATTCAGCCACAGCCCTCACAGTGAGCTGGATGGTTGGCCTGGCCCCAAAGACACCTCAGCAAATCTGCTACCCAGCTCCAGTGGCGGGCAGCCAGGCGTCTGGTCCCTTAGTCTCAGTCATGCAGCTGTGACTGACAGGCAACAGAGAGCTGAAGCTCTGATGTGAGCTTTGGCTTCTAGAAAAAACAGCAGGAGCAGCAGCAGCAGACTCCTTTGGAAAGCAGCCCTGCTGGCATGGCTGATGCTGACACCCTGCAGCCCAGGGACCCACACCGGAGGGTAAAACAGCAGGTAATTGATGGCTTCCCAAACTAACTTAGCAGACTGAGTTGACTCTGGAGTTTAAGACAGAGGTTTGATTCCAGCCCTACCCTAGTGGGCCATTTCCTGACAGCTCAGAGCATGTTGCTTCCTCAGCTGTATACAGAAGTAATCCCCTACAAATGCCGAATGCTGCAGGAGTAGGTCAAAGCCCTGGCCGTACATTGGAATCCCCCGAGAGCTTTAAAAACCCCTGATGCCCCAGCCGCAACCTAGCCCAATGGCGTCAGAATTTCCAGAGCTGGAATCTAGGCATCTGGAGTTTTTAAAGCTCCCCAGGTGATTCCACTGTACAGCCAAGGCTGAGAATCACCGGACTGCAGCTTTCAAGCACTCATCCAGCATTAGCTCCCATGATGTAAGACTGTTGGCCCCATTTGACAGAGAAGACAATAAACTCACATAGGAAAAATCATTTGCTTAAAGTCATATGCTTGGTAAGTGAAGAAGCTGGCCTTTGGCATTTAATTCAGTAATGTTTCTCCTTAACCCTTCTGGCCCCATCTCCCTCTTCTATAAATCGAATACACCACTAACATACTTCATAGGGTTGTTGTGAGGATGAAATAACTCGACTTTTTTAATCTTACTTAATATCTACATATAGCCTGCCAGTATACCCAGCACTATTCAAACACTTTACAAATATTAACTTGGCTTACTTTACTAAAATAACCTTCTTGTGCCCTCTCACACCCATGGACAAATTGCTCTGGAGAACGACTTAACAAAACTAGCAATTGCCTTTAAGATGTGTGAAATTTTTGACCCAGCAATGTTTTATAAGTCATGAAGAGGAACTAATTAAGGGTGTATGAAAAACTTAACCACAGGGGTAATTGTAATTTTTATAATGACCAAATGAAACACTAATGTTCAAATATAAGGAATTCATTAAATAAATTATAGCACATCAAAAAACTGGATCAGTATGGCTCAGTTTTAAGTGGCACACCCTTCCATGTTATCTGACTCTGGCTCTATGGGAGCTATTTTATAACTCTATAAATTGTATAACTGATTGAAATGTAAAACATCTCTTACTTAGAGACATGCAAATTCTGTCCTGTCCTGTTGAGATTCATGACTTCCTTCCCCAACTGTGGAAGAAGCTAGTTTTGTCTTCACTGGCACATTCATTTCAATAATCTTGATCTATAAATGTGTGTGCTCTTTGGATTTTTTTAACTGGTCATACCATCTGCTTGGTTCCCTTCTAGGTTAATGAGTTAAATAAAATCTTTAACATATGTAAAACAAACTAAACATGAACATACATAAATAAATGGCGTGTGGCACACAGATGCAAGGGTGACCCCACATTCACACTCTGCATAATCCCCTCTCTTGAGTGTGTGCAGAACCTGCAACTTTTTCTAACCAATAGAAGAGGGCAGTGATGGCATGGCAGTGATGTCACTTCTGTGGTTAGATAATAGATATAGACATAGACAGACATAGACATACACATGGACATGGACACGGACACGAACATGGACATAGGCATAGATATAATACTTGTCTTGCAATCACATGACAACAAAATGCTCTTGATAGCCTAAAAAAAAAAAAAGCCACATTGTGAACTGCCTATGGAGAGAGCCACATGGCAGGGAATTGTGCGAGACCTCTAGGACCTAAGAGAAGCCTCCAGCGAACAGCCAGGAAGAAGCTGAACCCTCAATCACACAGCCTCAGGAGAATGCAATTCTGCCAACAACCCGAATGAGCTCAGATGTGGATTTTTCCCTAGTCAAGCTGACACCACGATTGTAGCCTTGTGAGATCCAGCACAGAGGCTTGAGCTAAGCCAAGCCTGGACTCTTGACTCATAGAAACTGTAAGATAGCAAATGTGAATTGCTTAAAGCCACTAATTGTTTAGTAATTTGTTACACTGAAATAGAAACTATTAGAGGTGTCATAGAAAAATATTCTTTTATATGAAAGATATTTACAAAATGCTGTGAGAGAGAGAGAATCTGGAAACCTAGTAATATAGTAGAACTTGGGATAACTTTTATTTCCTTCTTTTTGATTCTCTGTACTTTATTTTTTTAATTTATCTTTACTGTTGACAATATTGCAAATTTCCCTTTTTTCCATTGACTCCTTCCAACCATCCCAGGCCTTTACCACGCTGTTGTCTGTGCCCATAGGTTATGCACATATGCATATACCATATTTTCACATGTATAAGATGCTATTTTTTTCCTAAAATCCTTAGACTGAAAATTTGAGGGGTGTCTTATACATGGAAGTCAGCCCAGGAGGGAGCCCTTTGGGTGCGTAGCTGCCCATACCTTGTCAAACAGTTACTGTTGTCAGCTGATATAGTAATTGGAGGTGAAAGTGGAGAGTTCACAGATGCAACAGGGACTGGAGTGTTCTGAGCCCATAAAGATGTCAAAAAATAAAAAGATAAATACCTGTAAATGATTGTCTTACTCTGAAAAATTCAAACTGAATGTAATCAGCTATGCAAATCCATAGAAATAGAGCAGCAGAGAGACAATTTGGACTTGCTCCCAGTAAGTACATGATCAAACAGTGGAGAAAACAGGAAGAACAACTCCTTAAGATGCCAAAAAAGAAGAAGGCTTTAAGAGGAAAACCAGAAAAATGCTTAAAATATTGACTTCTTAATTTTGGGTTGGAAAATTGGGAGGTGTCTTATACATGAGGTCGTCTTATACATGGAAAAATATGGTAAGTTTCCCAGTTAATCTCTCCCCACCCACCTCACCCACCCCCACCTTCCTTCTGAGATTTGTCAATCTGTTCCATGCTTCTGTGTTTCTGGACTCATCAGTTTACTTTGTTCAATGCATTCCACATATGAGTGAGGTCATGTGATACTTATCTTTCTCTGACTAGCTTATTTTGCTTAGCATAATAGTCCCTCCATGCTGTCTCAAATGGTAAGAGATCCTTCTTTCTTACATCTGCATAGTATTCGATGGTGCAAATGTACCACAGCTTTTTTATTCACTCATTTACTGATTGGCACTTGGGCAGTTTCTTAAATTACTTACATTATTAACATAATATTAGAAAACATTGAAATAAAATACTGAATAACATATTCAAGTGTTGCCTGGCTGGAATGGCTCAGTGGTTGAGCAGCGACCTATAGGCCGAGAGGTCATGGTTTGATTCCCAGTCAGGGCATATGCCCAGGCTGCAGGCTCGATCCCCAGTGTGGGGTGTGTAGGAGACAGCCAATTGGTGATCCTCTCTCATCATTGATGTTTCTATCTCTCTAGCCCTCTCCCTTTCTCTCTTAAATCAACAAAAATATATTTTTTTAATATTCAAGTGTTAACAGTGATTATGTCAAGCTGGTAAAATTATGGTTGAACATTATATTCCAGGATTCTGGAAAGTTATTTTAACTTTTCTACTTTGAAGAGCTGAGACTAACTGGTGCAATTAAATAAATAAATAACTCCTAATTACTTTTTTAAATTATTAAATACAAATTCCATTATTGCTCCTGGATTTAATTAAGAGGAGAAAACTATCCATCAGGGTCTGCCCACCAAATATACAGAGACAGGATAATATAGAGCTAACAACACAGACTCTAGTATCACATGATTGGGATTCCAAGCCTGGCCACCCAATTGTTTTATTTTCTAAAGTTATGCAAATTATTTAGCCTCATCTATAAAACTGGAGAATAATAATATCTACTTGATCGGATAAGAAAATTGTAAATAAGATAGTCTATGTAATTTATTTTTAAATGAGCCTGGAATATATTAGGTATTCAATGTTACTACTAGTATGATTATGATTATGATTGAGTATGATTATGAACCAACCTCCCATTGTATGGGTGGCCAATATTTTAGTCATTGTGTTCTACTTTGGTTCAGCTTTTAAAACAAATGCAAAAGAAAATTATAAGAATTATAATTATGGCATGACAACTCAGATATTAAAAGGAATATCACATCCCTTGAAAGACCTAAAGTGGATGCTAAAGAAACAATTTTCCCACTTCAATGCTAACTAAATACACTTAGCACTATGCTTCTGCTGGCATGATATGGGATGGTTGTAACTGGCCCTTTAAGAGTCTGAGTCAAGCTGGTTTGAGGTTTATTTCATGCTATAATAAACTGGTTAGTTATGGTGTGAGGTGAGCCAGGTCTAGGTCAAAGCTCTCTCTCTCAACATTCCAGAGGCCTCTGGGCACTGGGTGGGAGATGGAAACATTCCAAGGCCACCATGAAGCACAGCTGAAGAGCTACAGCTGCCCTTGGGATAGTGTCAAAATCCAGGCTTGGTTGGGGCAGACCAGGCCAAGGAGACTTGAAGAACAGGCTGCAGCAGGGGAGGCACCAACACCAAGGAACCTATAGACTGGGTGTCTGGTGGTATGGCCACAAGCAATAGGCAAATGGCCAGCCAGACAGGCAGATGGAGTCTGGGAGGTCCTACAAAGTTTTTGTTGCCTGAGAATGCCTGGCTTGGAAGTTTAGCAGAGAGTGGTGGTCAGAGGCTATGCCAAGCCACTGATGGTGCAAGGGAGCCAAGCTATTGGTAGTAGTGTCAAAGCTATGAGATACTAAGGATGGCTTGTTATCCAAGGAGCAATTCTAAGGGATAAATCTCTCAGAATGTGGCTCCAAAACACTTCCAGAGACAGGCATGGAATGGCTCCCAGGGTGAACAGGATAAAAAATGAACTCTTACCTAAACCTTGTCCAAGAAGATTCCTAAAGGATCCTCCTGTTTCCGCATGAGAACCAGTCTCCACATTCATAAAGAAGAACTAAGCAGCCAAATGGTGGCATCCATTTTGTTTAGATTAGGAATTCAGTAGTGCATGAGGAAGGAGTAATATATCCCAGACTCAGAGAAGGGTCAGGGCCAGGCTTTTGTTGTTGTTACTGCTGCTATTGTTATTATCATCCTTTAAAAGAGCCTTCAGATGTGTTCATTTTTTAAGAACTAGCCTTTTAAGATTCCAATCTTAAAATGCTGGGATCGATTTTCTAATTAACAACCAGACAGGTAGGAACAGATTTAGACATAAATATTTTTCTGTGCATATGGGGCTGTCCAGGATTTAAATAGTTTCCTCCCCTGGAGGGGAGATGTCTAACTTGAAAGGACTGCCTACTTTGGTGCTTTCCTTTTTGCTCTCATGACCAAGACCAAATCCTTAGATGCAATGCAGGAAACTTGATACTTTGCATTTGGCTCCTAAAGTCAGCAATACCAAATTACTGCTTTGAAGGTTCCAATACCCTAATATGAAGGTGCCTACATAGTCAGGGTGAGTAATGCTAGATTCTGTAACAAACAACCCCCAAATCTCAATAATTTAACATGATTCAAGTTTATTTCTCACTTATGCCAAATCCGTTCTGCTGAATACTTCTCCTCTAAGGAGAAACTCAGAAATTCAGGTTGTATCTGTTTTGTTTTACCATCCTGTATGTTCCAGTTTTCCCTGATATCATACAGCTGCCAGATGGGACAGAGAGCATGGGAGATCCTATATTTAATATATCACTATCTCAGCCAAAAGGTGACCCACATCCCTACCACTTACATCCGATTGGAGAGGATAAGTTGTGTGCAAAGAGAGCTGGGAAAATACAGCTCCTAGCTGAGCAGCCTATTCCTAGCAACAACTCTACACTATAAATATTTGGTAGTCAGCCAACCATATCTTTCACAACACCTCTTTACCCATTTAATTACTTCTAACCTCTCTTTTTTATTTTTGTTAATTCTCATCCAAGGATATTTTTTCCATTGCTTTTCAGAGAAAGTGAAAAGGAGAGAGGGATGGAGAGAGAGAGAGAGAGAGAGAGAGAGAGAGAGAGAGAGAGAGAGAGAGAGAGAGAGGGAAACTTCTATATCAAAGAGACACATCGATTGGTTGCCTCCACTGGGGCTGGTATGGAACCTACAACCCAGTATGTGCCCTTGACCAGAAATCAAACCTGCAACCCTTCTGTGCATGGGCTGACACTCTTACCACTGAGCACACTAGTCAGGGCTACTTCCAACATCATTAGGATGGCATTCAGGGCCTACCCCAGTTTAGCTCAAATTCAAGTCATGAAGGCTATATTCTAACCAATCAAGATGACTCAGTTTCCCCCCAAATATATCAGTTAACTTTTGTTACATAGCAAACCATTAAAAAAAAAGTAATGGCTAAAAACAACAACTATTTATTTAATTGGCAATTTGGGTTTAATTAAGCTGAGAGATTCTTCTGGTCCAACTGTGCTCACTCATGTGTCTACAGTCAGTTGCTAAGTTGTCTGGGGGTTTTAAATTTAGATGGTTCCTCATCTGGGATAGCTTGCCTTTGTTCCACATGGTCTTTTAAACTCCAGTAGGGTAGGCCTGGCTTTTAAACATAAAAGTGGCTGGCTTATAAGAATGAGAACATAATTGTACATAGCCATTTGAAGCCCAAACTCAGAAGTCACTTTGGCAGCATTTTATTGGACAAAGCAAGTCACAAGGCTAGTTCGGATTCAAGGGGTGGAAAATAAACTTCACGTCTTAATAGGAGGAGCTTCAAAATGACTACACTAAATATTTGCTGTACTCTCTATGTCTTCCTGACAATGTGCCATCTACAATTCCAGTTCAAATGCCTTCTATTTCATAATGATTTCTAATTTTATTTAGGTTCTCCCAAAACCAGAGCCTGAGACAAGGACTAGAGTACAAATGTTGAGTGAAGAAGTGAGGAGAGTAAAGCACAGATGGAGGAAAAACCAATGTAAGAGTGCTTTACTGAGACCACTGCTGTGGGCAGTGAGAAATTGATTCTGTATGGATCTCTGAGTAACTATGGGATGACTCTCACAATTGTCCATCCTTCAAAGAAGTGGAACCTGGGGACTTTATCTAACCAGTGACCATTTTCATTGGTTGAGGATTACCCTGGAGGGCAGTATCTCCCCAACAGCTTCAGGTTGCTCTTGCAGATGAACCAAGCCATTTCCACTGCATCATAGGAAAGCCTTGAGGCAGAAAGAAAACATAAGCAAGCTTGAAGTGGGATTCCATCAACATGACCCTGAGCCTGCCTGGAACTACCAACTACAGCTGTGTCTGAAATCAGAGACCAGGGAATGTTTTATGAGGTTCCAAAAATGTTAGGTATAAATTATCTGATGTCCTATTGGAGGGGAATTCTCCCTCCACAGGGATTCTGTGCTCTGAAGTTTCCATCATCCTTATGGCACCTATTACACGCTGTCTTTAATTGCATACATTCATACATGTGCATAAACCCCCCTGATGGGCCACAAGTTCCTGGAGAACAATGGTCACATTGGATAGAACCTTTTAGACCCCTATGTTGGCCCCTTTGGCAAAGCCCTATCAGTTATCATGGCTGAGTGAGGAAAGAAACTCCTAGATCCAGGTACCTATGATGGCAGTACTAGAAGGGTTGTCAAAAATAAACAAAACGAGCAGAATACCAACACTCCCAAATCTTGAGAATTTTTTAATCTAGTTGTGCTAGAAAACCACATACACACCATAGAGTCTAAGATGCCCAAAGCAAAGTAAGCATGTCTAAGGCAGTGCCATCGGAGTGATCTGAGGGGACAATGGTTATACAGGGAGGTGTTGTATTGGTCTGGCTCACATAATGCAGGACTAGCTGTAGAAGGAGATAATGCAATAAAAATGAGTTGCCATCTTCACCAAACCTTTCAATATTTTACAACGTCCTTCTGATCATAAATATGATACATGTGCATTATAAAAGAGAAGATGCCAAAAAGAACAAAGAATAGAGCTGGCACTCCTTCATAATTCTACCACACAAGGGTAACCACTGAAAACATTTTGGCAAAGTTCCTTCTTGCCTTCTTCCTACTTATTTATGTTACAGAATTGAAGTCATACTGGATATTGATTCCTGCTTTACTTAGCATGAGCGCTATCAGAGATAGCTAATGGAGTCCAACTTCCTCACTATATAAATAAGAAATGGAAGGCCCAAAGAAATCAAGAGATATATGAAGGCCTTAGAGCTGATACCTGAATGGAAGTTTCCCAATCCCAACCCAGTGTTCTTCCTATGATATGATGCTACCTCTATTTACCTCTTCTTCTTCCCCACATAATTGTGAACAGACAAGAAACTTAGATTTGGGACTTTAAATTTCCCAAATCAGTATGTACACTTGAAATTGTCTGTCTAAATGTGTATACATTGTTCTGGAAAGAGATAATGGCTTCCAACAGAGCTACAGTGCAAGTTAAAAGAGATAAAATCAATGAGAAAGTACCCAGCATGCAACAGGGACTCTGTAAGTGTGGCTGGGGTGTACGTGTTACTGGGGGGTTTAGAGAGAAGCAGAGTAGGAATCCAGCTCTGTTTTCTCCCCACATGTCCTCAAATATAGGCTCACAATGTTCTGTTGCCCATATTGGAATATAAAATAACAAACTTCTCAGCCAGGAAGGTGGTTCTGCCAGGTCTCCTCTGCCTGGGTGGATTCATTTTTCTATAAACTTTATGGTCCTTTGCAAAGATTGACTACAAGGGCTGCAGATGTTGCAGGCTCCTGTAAGCAGATGTTCACAACTGTAAAAATCTCAAAAATTATACCTCAGCCTTTTAAGTCAATGAGCTAAAACCTAACATAACATGCGTGGCTCATTTATTATTTTCCCTTATTACAGAAGGCTGAAGATTAGTAGCAGAGAAACAAATCCACTTCCTAGGGGATAGCCCACAGTCATTAGGGTCACAGATAAGCCCATTCTTTCTATGTCTTGGCCATTGTGATTATCTTTCTTCTGGGGTTAACTCACACAAACCCTCTTGTATCAGAGGAGGAATATACCCAGGGACTCTGTGGATGGCAAAGAAAGCAACTCCTCTCCCATCTCTCTTTCCATAAGCAACTTTCAACCTCTCCACTGCCATTATCATCCATGTCAGTGGTGAGAGAAGCAGAACATCATAAAAGAGTGTTGGAATTATTGAACCTCCCTCCTGTGCTGAAATCCAGTGTAGTATTATAAAAATTATGTATAATAATCAGAAAGGCTTAAAGAAAATTTAGAAATAGAGCTTTAGAAGAAGTCTCAGCTGGCTTGCTTCCTGTCTTTCTTTTAGTAAATGCAAGAATATCTGTTTTGCTCACATATATCTCAGTGTCTAAACATTTTGTGGAGAGGGATCAGGTTACTTGCGTAAAGCTATGCATCATTTCTCTTGAAGAATAAGGACAGGGCATAACATTCTCACTGTGAGCAAACAAGTACACAAGCTGTTCTCTTTCCTCCCCTCTACACAACCTCTCCTCCCTTCATATCACCCCTTTCTCACAAGCTTGGAAGTCAATGAGTGTTGAATAACAATCCCTCTAGCATGATGTTTCAGCATTAGGCCAGGTTATTGCAAAATAGCAGATTCAAAGTAACTTTCAAAAGTAGAATCTGTTCAAAAACATACTCTTCCCCTCCCTCAGACAACCAAGGGGGTGCAGATTAGTTCACAACCAGAATCCCAGCCAATGGAAACATAGAGAGAGTGCCACCCTTTGAAACAAAATTGGGGGAAAGCCACATAAAAATATTGGACTCACTTTAAATGACTAAGGGGAGAACAAGATTGCCAGGCGCTGAGAACAATTTCTAACCAGGAAACAAATAGGCAATTCATTGTTGAGTCAACCCTAAGCAATGCAGCTAGGAATCAGTCGGGTTCTGTTGGTGGCAGTGGGCAAAGGTCCAAGTTCCCTTAGTTTGTTCATACTGGTTTGTCCAATCTCTCACTTAAATGTGCAGAGTTTGTTTTCAAAGTCTTTATGAAGGGCTTCTCTCACACTCCCATTGACCCACCAGATCTGTCATTGGTGGAGAAAACCAGGGCTGTTTAATAAGTTTGGTAGTCAGAAGTTGAACAAGTTCCCATCTGATGACTTCTATATTCTCTATAAAAATAATGACAAATTTATTTCCTATAAGTTTAATGCAGGTGGTATGGTGATGTGTATGTACATGCACATGCACACAAGTCCACACACACGCACATACGCATGTGGTGATGGAAGGCAGTATTAAGGAAAATGGAGGTTTAAAAATAGCCCTGCCAAAAAGAATGGGACAAAAAGAGCTAAGGATGTAGAGAATGATTGTATAACAGTTTTGATGTCCCAGCTAATTTCAACGTTCTAACTTTCCTTGTGCCGTTGTCTAATTTTTTCCCTATGAGCCTAGGTAAAGATTGAATCAGTCAGAGATCTAAATTGAACTAAGGGTGGAGTCTTGTCAGGTGATTGCAACTAAAGAACAATGAGCCATGGAGTTGAGGATATTAAGACAACTATAGCATAAAGGGGGAGTGGGGATAAAGGGATCTATATGGGAGTAAGGTTTCTATATTTTCATTAAAGTAGGAAAATATTAATTCTAAATAGACTGAAAAGTTAAGAATGCATTTTTAAATTCCTAAATCAAGTACTAAAAGATAATCTACTGTTTAAAACACACTACAGAACTGACCCAATAAAGGAAATTCTACCACTGCTGCAATAAAAAAGCCAATAGACCATCAGAATACTACCACCACTATTATTGCTCTAGGACCAGGGGGTCAGCAAACTATGGCCCATGGGCCAAATTTTTATAAATAATGTTTTATTGGAAAACAGCCATGTTCATTCATTTGCATGTTATACACTGAATGTCCAGATTATTATGATCTCTGAATGCATAATAATCTGGCCACTCAGTGTGTATGCCTGCACTCATACTATAAGGGCAGAGTTGGGGAGTTGCAACAGAGACCACATGGCTCACAAAGCCAGAGTACTTGCCACCTGGCCTTTACAGAAAAAAGTTTGTTAGCTCCTGCTCAAGTACCATACAGCCTCAGCCCAAGGCATATCAACAAAATGAAAGCCCCACAATCTGCTTCTCAATACGCATAAAGTTAGAGTTTCACCCAGGGACCACTGTACCACTGCTGCAGAGAAACAGAACTCTGTAAAATGCCTGTGCCATGAAAAGCATGGCATCCACCTCATTTCCACTTTGAAAATCTCTCAGTGAGGTATCATAAAGGCAAAACCTGGGACACATATGGAAACCAAGCTGTAAGAGAAAATGGGAAATGAATTATTTAGATTTTCAGTCCCCAGCAGTCTGTAAGGCATGCTATAGAGAGGGTTTGGAATGGAACTAAGTGAGTCAATTTGTACTATGTGCCAAACCATCCCCCTTAGTGGTCATTCCAAATGAGAAATCCACAATCAAACCATCAGGATGGAGACCAGAGAAAGGTTTAAAAAGGAGAATTAGAAAGCTCCTTACTTTTATTATTTTTTTTCTTTGTTGATTAAGGTATTACTGTATTTTCCGGCATATAAGATGACTTTTGAAATGAAAAAAAAGTCAACCGAAAATCAGGGACAAAAGACCAAAATTGCACAAAAATTACCTGCAGATCTTGACGGCAAAGTAAGTCTTTTCTTTGAAGTGGGGGGTAGTCTTATACAGGGAATATAGGCCTAAACCTATGTTTTAACTGTAAAATTAGGGGGTCGTCTTATACACCGGAAAATACGGGTACCTATGTGTAATTATCCCTCCATTGTCCCCCCCCCACCCCCCCCATTCATGCCCTCACCCCCCTGGTGTTTATGTCCATTGGTTAGGCTTATAAGCACGCATACAAGTCCTTTGGTTGATCTCTGCCCCTTATCCCCACCCTCCCCTGCCTTCCCTCTGAGGTTTGACAGTCTGATCAATGCTTCTATGTCTCTAGGTCTGTTTTTCTTCATCAGTTGACGTTGTTCATTATATTCCACAAATGAGTGAGATCATGTGATATTTATTTTTCTCTGCCTGGCTTATTTCACTTACCATAAGGCTCTCCATTTCTATCCATGCTGTTGCAAATGGTAAGAATTTCTTCTTTTTTACCACAGTGTAGTATTCCATTGTGTAGATGTAGCACAGTTTTTTAATCCACTCATCTGCTGATAGGCACTTAGGCTGTTTTCAAATCTTAGCTATGGTAAATTGTACTGCTATAAACATAGGGGTATATATATCCTTTCTGGTTAGTATTTCTGGTTTCTTGGGATATATTCCTAGAAGTGGGATCACTGAGTCAAATGGCAGTTCCATTTTTAGTTTTTTGAGGAAACTCTATACTGTTCTCCACAGTGGCTGCACCAGTCTGCATTCCCACCAGCAGTGCATGAGGGTTCCTTTTTCTCTGCATCCTCACCAATACTTGTCCTTTGTTGATTTGTTGATGATAGCCATTCTGACAGGTGTGAGATAGTACTGCATTGTCATTTTGATTTGTATCTCTCAGATGCTTAATGATTTGAGCATGTTTTCATGTGTCTCTTGACCTTCCTTATGTCCTCTTTAAAAAAGATTCTATTTAGGTCTATTGCCCATTTTTTTTTTAAATATATTTTATTGATTTTCCACAGAGAGGAGGGAGAGGGATAGAGAGCTAGAAACGTCGATGAGAGAGAAACATCGACCAGCTGCCTCCTGCACACCCCCTACTGGGGATGTGCCTGCAACCAATGTACATGCCCTTGACTGGAATCGAACCTGGGACCTTTCAGTCCACAGACCGACACTTTATCCACTGAGCCAAACCAGTTTTGGCCATTGCCCATTTTTTGATTGGGTTGTTTATCTTCCATTTGTTAAGTTATCTGAGTTCCCTGTAAATGTTGGAGATTAAACCCTTATTGGTGATAACATTGGCAAATATATTCTTGTTTTTGTTAATGGTTTCTTTTTAAAATATATTTTGTTGATTTTTTACAGAGAGGAAGGAAGAGGGATAGAGAGTTAGAAACATTGATGAGAGAAAAACTCGATCAGCTGCCTCCCGCACACATCCTCCTGGGAATGTGCCCACAACCCAGGTACATACCCTTGACTGGAATCGAACCTGGGACCTTTGTCTACAGGCTGACACTCTATCCACTGAGCCAAACCGGTTAGGGCTTAATGGTTTCTTTTGCTATATAGATGCTTTTTATTTGATGTAGTCCCATTTGTTTATTTTCTCCTTAGTTTCCATTCCCTAAGAGATGTATCCCCAAACATATTGCTATGAGAGATGTCTGAGATTTTGCTGCCTATGGTTTCTTCTAAGATTCTTATGGTTTCACAATTTACATTCAAGTTTTTTATCCATTTTGAGTATATTGTTGTAGATGGTATAAATTGGTGTTTTAGTTTTTGGGGTTTTGTTTTTTTTTTTTTGGCATGTGTCAATCCAGTTTTCCCAGCACCACTTATTGATGAGACTGTCTTGACTCCATTGAATGTGCTTGCCTCCTTTGTCAAATATTAATTGAGCATAATGGTTTAGGGCGATTTCTGGGGTCTCTGTTCTGTTCCATTGATCTACATAACTGTTCTGGTGTCAGTACCAGGTTGTTTTGATTAAAGTGACTTTCTAGTATAACTTGATATCTGATATTGTGAACCCTCTAATTTTGTTCTTCTCAGGATTTCTGTGGCTATTTGGGGTCTTCTGTGGTTCCATATGAATTTCAGAGTATGTGTTCTGGATCTCTGAGATCTGCCATTGGTATTTTAATAGGGATTGCACTCAATCTATATTGCTTTGGATAGTACAGATATTTTAATGATGTTAATTCTACCAATCCATGAACACAGTACATTTTTTTACTTGTTTACATCTTCTTCTATCACTTTTTTCAACGTCCTGTAGTTTTCCAAGTATAAGTGTTTTACCTCATTGGTTAAGTTTACTCCTAAGTATCTTAATTTTTTGTTTCAATGCTAGGTGGGATTGTTTGTTTAGTTTCTATTTCTGAGAATTCATTATTGGTGTATAAAAATGTATGTATATGCCATCAATTTCTGGGTGTTAATTTTGTACCCTGCTACATTGATAAATTCATTTATTAAATCTGGTAGCAATTATCCTAAGGATTATAATTAATACCTTAACTTATAATAACCTTGTTTGGATTAATACAAACTTAAAATTCAGTATACAGAAGCATTGTTCATATATATATATATATATATATATATATATATATATATATATCCCTAGATTGCTGAATACTTTTGGCAAATTTTAGAGTTCTGAAAAAAATTAATTTTGACCATTTTTGTCAGTGTTCTTTTGTTGCTGTATGGAGGAGAGGTTCTTGTTCCAACATCCCCAATGATATTAATCCCACAAAGTTCATAAAAGGGTGCTACAAACTTGGAGAGGAATGAGATAGAGCAGTTAAAAGTATAGAAGTAGCCGAAACTGGTTTGGCTCAGCGGTAGAGCGTTGGTCTGCGGACTGAAAGGTCCCGGGTTCGATTCCAGTCAAGGGCATGTACATCGGTTGCGGGCACATCCCCGGTGGGGGGTGTGCAAGAGGCGGCTGGTCGATGTCTCTCTCTCATTGACGTTCCTAGCTCTCTCTTTCCCTTCCTCTCTGTAAAAAATCAATTAAAAAATATATTTAAAAAAAAGTATAGAAGTAAAGTAACTATTGTTGCTTCTTAGTCTGTATATATAGCATCCCATATAAACTTATTGATTGATTTTAATCCTCAACCAAGAATATGTTTTTATTTTAGAGAGGGGGGAGAGAGTAACATTGATGTAAGGGAGAAACATCGATTGATTGTCTCCCATATCCACCCTGAGTGGAAATCAAACCCACAACTATATGGGTCAATGCTCCAATTAAGCCATCAAACCAAAACAAATTTCCATATAAATTTTAGAGTTGGGATATCAGTTTCTTAAAAAAAAAAAAGTCTAGGATTAAATTGCTATGTATCTATAGATAATTTGAAAAGCATTGATAACCTAACAAATTTGAACCTTCTGATTCATGAACATGGTATATCAAAAGAGAAATAAAATCCAATTTTTTTTTGTACATATGTGTTTTTATTATAGTACTAGCAGCCTGGTGCATGAAATTAGTGCACAGAGAGGGTCCCTAGGCCTGGCCAGCAATCAGGGCCAATCAGGGCCTTCCTTCCAGCTGCCAGCTGCTGGCTGGGGCCTTCCTTTATTCCACACCATCCCCTGGTGGTCCGTGCACATCATAATGAGCGATGAATCTCCAGGTCAAACTCTATGGGGACAATTTGCATTTGGGCTTTTATATGTATATATTTTCATTACCTAGGAAATGTTTTAAAAATTATACAGACAATTAAGGGAATATTTTAAAATTACCCTTACAACACAACTGCAATAATTGCTGATGGCAAGGTTGACTTGTATGTATATGCCAAATTCATCAAATTTTACACTTTACATATGTGCAGATTGTACATCAGTTAAACCTTAATAATACTAGAAAATGCATTAATCTGATTGTACTTTATTCTCTATGAAAAGTTACCAGTTCGGTGCTTTCATTCAAGTAAAGGTGAACTTTCTATAGGCAGAAGAACTGTTCAAATATCAATAGTTTGGGTTTCAGAGCATATTAAGGTAATCAGAGCAGACTCTGTTGATGGTCTTCCCTTATGCCTCCACCCTTACCACTTCAGGTGCTGCCCAACTTCTGACAGCCAGCACTTGCATTTGTCTGATGGATTTCTCTGGCTGATGAAACCTACTTTACCTGCTCATTTCTCAGGCCAGAAGTGCCAGGGAATTAATGTCCCCTGAGGAACTGCCTCCATTAGTAACTGCTGGGAATTGATTGTTATATAAGTATGCCAGCTTTCTTTAGGGTGGAGTAACTCTGAAGTTCACATTGTACACTGTTTCCCAGAGTTCTACAACAAGATTATGTTCTGCAGATGCCTACAGAGCTAGCTGACTGGATAATGTATCCTTTAATGGCTGCCTTCTCATCCTTGTTTCACTTCCTCTCTTCCTGGACTAGCATTTACTTTATTTCCAAATTCACTAGTTGCACCAAATTTTTCTCTAAGATCTGGCTTCTTGGGGAACCCAAACTAAGACATATATGTAGTATGCCCCTTAAGTGAATATATGGTATCTTTTAGAAAAATTCCTAAGGAAGATATAGGAAAACTACCAAGAATTTCAAGAACCTAAAACATGGATTATATTCTAGTCTACAAATAGGCTTCAGAATTATTGTCTATAAAACCCATGCGATTAAAAATAAGCAATAATTTATGTAACTGGATTAAAGCTGGCCTTCTCACCAGTTCTAATGTTAAGACTCAAACAACTTTGGCGTCACTCAGTTTATTGTAATCCTGACAGTATATATTTATCTATCTGTCATTGTTCAGCAACGTTTCACCCCTAGGGTTTTTGTTTTTGCTATCCCTAACTTGTTTGTTTTCTTAAGATATATGAGAAGAAAAGAAGTGGACAAGCTCATTGCAAAAAGCTGCAGCTTTATAAGGTAATTACTTATCCTAATGAGAAAGGGTGCTAGGTTCAAACACAATGGATTGGCAATGAACAATTTACATCATGCATTAACATGCCAATTAAAAGTCATGAGAAACCTAGATATTGAAAATGAAATGGTTGTGGAAATAGCAGCAGCTGACAAGGTTAGTTACCACCTCTGAGGGGAAAGTGTTGGTAATTGTGATAGGTTGTGAGATTTGCTCCAATTCTTCACCCTTTCCTGTATCCACACCCTTTTGCCATGTGGCTTACTTTAGGACAACAGAATATAAGAGGACATGACACAAGCAGATGCTGGAAAAGAGCTTCCATAATTGAACTTGCTTGCTCTTGGTTTCTGCCATCACCATGAGAACATGCTCAGGGTGACCTGCTAGTAGATGAGAAAAACGTGGAGCAGAGTCAAGCTGGCCCACTCATTTTAGCCAAGGCCATCTTGAATCAACAGTCAGCTAATCCCCAAATATGAGTGAGTCAGGCAACACCAGATATACTGTCCAGCTGAGCCCAGCTTAAATCATGAACCCACAAACACAATTGAATTTATACATAATATTTTAAGCCACTGAGTTTTGCAGTAGTTTGTTACATAGCATTTTGATGGATATTGGTAATTAATACAGTAAGGTTGGAGATTGAGGAATATAACCGGTCTTGGGAGTAAGGCCCAAAATTCACATGAAAATAGATAAATTCAGCAAATAATCTAAATGCTCATAAGTATCTAGATAAGTGATGGATTCTAAAATACCCATATCAGAGGTTTCAAACTGGTGGCCCACCATACACTTCCACAGATGTGTTTCTATGGGATGTTGAAAGCATGATTTCTTGTCTTCTTTTAAGTCAGAAAGAATAAGTGGGTCTATATTAGACAGCTTACCTCTAATCATTTAAACTTCTTTCACTACTATAAATTGGATGTAAAAATCTAAAGCTAAACCTTGGGGTCAGAAAAAGTTGACTCTGTATATCAGACAGGGTTTAGTCAGAGAAACAGAACTACTAGGAATGATGTAGAATAGAAATTGATCATAAAGATTTGACCTTAAACAATGTGAGCACTGGTAAAACAGTCTTGTTTGGCTGTTTCTTCTGCATCTGGGACAACTAAAACCTGTGAGGAACAAGCTGGAATGCGCATTGGCCTTTACCATCTCCAAGCCTCCGACTTCGCTTCTTCGGATGACCTGCAGAAGTTAGTGCTATTGCCATGAATCCACAGTGGCATCTGTCCTAGGATGTGGAGAAGCTGAAGAAATATATCATGCAATAACTGAAACTGTAAGCCTGGCTGCTGCCCTGGAAACAAGGTACACCAGCAGAGCCATGAAAATGTGCACAAGCTGAAACCGGGCCTGACCGACACTGACCTTCTGACAGCAAACATGGCTGTTACTTCACTTCCACCTTCCACATCTGCACATTTCTTCCGTGACTAACACTAACTGGAAACATACAGATAGTGGAACTCTTGGAAATGTAGTACCAGCTTCCAAATTGACACATTACAAAGCCACCACATCTTAACACTTATTTGAACAAGTGAAAATTTAGGTGCAAATCAGGAATTCAGCCATTATATCCTAAGCTTTAAATTTATGGGCGAAAACTAGACAGAGAAGAGACATCAGTTGCTGTGTGTCTCAGGAAGCTTTTGACCACAAGTGAGTCAAATTGCCTTAAATGTAGGGAGATTTATTTTATCTCATATAATAAGAAGTTCAGGCAGACCAAGATGTAACACAACCACAGCACATTACAACTAAAATACAGAGCAACCATCATCCAGAACTGTCGAAAGCTGGCTGAGTGGAAGTCCTACAACTAGAAAAGTAAATCAGAAAGCACACTGAGACTTCTAGGAGGGGCAGAGGCACAGAACAGGCTGGGCCAGCACCCATGTGGGCCGCTTTTTTAATCAGGAGATGGTCTCTCTGGAGGCCACCTGGAGGAGCAAGGGGTCCCAGCCCTACATCAGATCCCCAGCTCAGGGTCCCAGAACTGGAAAAAGAAGTCCCTGTAACTATGGACTGTAAAAACCAGTGCAGATTGGGGCTCAGTGACACAGCTGCTCCTTTTAAAAGGCCGGCACACAAATGGAACTTACAAGGTCCCACGTGCTTCCTCTGAGCTCCAGCATCAGTGCGAGGCTCTAGGGAACACAGACACATATAAGGAGGAACTGGATTGCCTGGCATTGGGCAAGAACTTGGAGTGGCTTTCTCCCAAATGGATGTGCTTGCAGAGATCATTGTTCTTGTTCTGGGACCTTCCCAATTGGTCCCAGGGCTAACTGGCAGCTATTTCTGTTTGTTCTGCCCTGGTGATTCCCTAAGACCCCGCCCATCCAATTTATAACCCCACCCAAGCTGTGTGCAGCAGCTTCTGCATATGAATGGCCTGTCCTTGAAAATCTCAAATAAGCTTCAGCTGGGTCAGGGAGCCCCAAACTTATCAATAAAAGGCCCAAGACCCAGCACCAACACCAGCACCAGCCTGCCTTGCTTCACAGCTGGGCCTCTTCTGTGTAATCCCAAACCCAGTGCAAAGAGGAGGAATCTGAAGATCTTTTTGTAGCTCCTGCTGGGTGGCCCCAGGCAGTGGCTGACTTTGCACCTCCCTATAGATCCAAGAGCCAGTGTACTCAGTGCTCAGTGGCAGACCATACCTGATTATAACTCTACACATCCATAAACAACACACTCAAGGGTCAGACTCAGTGAGCACCAAAGCCCCACTGAACCAAGTCCTGCTCCATAAGGGTGTCTCCTGCACAGCAGCTTTCCCACTGTAGTCGCAGCTGGTCCCCACAGCCAATTGTCCTGGAGGTCAATTCCTCCCAGTGACACCAACAGCAATCAAGTCTCAACTATAACAAGACAGCTCATAACCTACAAAGGGGTGCACCTAGAGTGCCGAGCTCAGATGAATGGGGAGGCTGAGCCACTGGGCTGTATAGAACACTTACTACACAAGGCCACTCTACCAACTCAAGGAAACATAGCAGCTCTACCCAACACATAGAAGCAAACACGGGAAATAAGTCAAAATGTGGAGACAGAGAAACATGTCACAAATGGAAGAAAGCAAACTACTGTACAGAGTTCAAAACCATGGTTATAAGATGACACAAGAATCTTCTAGAAACCTCCAAAAATGGAAAAGGACCAGTCAGAAATTAAGCATACACTAACTGAAATAAAGAATTTCTACCAAAGAAATAAAGTGTGACCACCTTGTGAGTTCTAGAAGGAAGCTTAAAAATAGACATAAAGTGACCAACAAGCTCATATAAAAATGCTCAGCACCATTAGTCATTATGGAAATTCAAATCAAAACCACAATGTACCACTTCACATCCACTAGGATTTTCCAAAAACAGGGCAAATAAGTTTTGTTGAGAATGTGGAGGAACTGAAACCCTTATACACTGTTGGTGGGAAAGTAAATTGGTACACCTGCTATAGAAAACAATCTGGCAGTTCCTTAAAAGTTTGAACAGAACTATCATCACCCAGCAATTCTATTCCTAGGCATCTAGCCCCTAAAAAATAAACATTTGTTCATACATAAAAACCTATACACAAATATTTATATCAGCATTATTGATAATAGCCAAAAAGTCAAAACAACCAAAATGTCCATCAATGAGAAACCAGATAAACAAATCACAGTACATACATATAAAGAAATTTTATTCGCCCATAAAAAGGAATGAGGTTCTGATACATGCTACCATGTAGATGAACTTTGAAAACATCATGTTAAGTGAAAGAAGCCAGACACAAAAGTTCACATATAATGTGTGATTCAATTTACACAAAATGTCCAGAAGAGGCAAATCCACAGACAGAAAGCAGAGTAGTGGTTGCCTGGGACTGGGGGACAGGGACTAGGCAATGATTGCTCAATTAAACCCCCCTGAATTTTTTGAATGATGGAAATGTTTTGTAGGTAAATAGAGGTGGTGGTTATACAATACTGTGAATGTGCTACCACTGAATTGTTCACTTTAAAATGTTTACTTTTATGTTAATTGAATTTTATTTCAATTTTTGAAAATTAAAAAAGACATGTGAGAGAAAATACCTTTTTCCACCCTGTTGTTAAGAATAAAGTGATTGGAACTGCTAAAGCAAGTTCAGTAAGAAACAAGTGTGAGGAATAACAACCTTCTAAAGATGACAGGCAAAAAGATAGAAGGAACCTGGGTTCTGGATGGATCATCAAGCCATTTAATTGATCTGCCATAAAAGCACTCTTCCCAAGTAATTTTTACTTTGTGAGGTAATAAATTCCCCTATTAAGAAGTCCTACTATGGATATAATGTTTGCCAAATGCTTTTATTCTCTTTTATTTATATTTGGTACCTGGAAGCTAGCAGGCTTCTGGCAATTTCCCTGAGTGATTCCAGGTATTCCCATAATCATTTTCAGGCACCACAGCTTTGCAAAACACTCCTACTTACCTGCAGAAACCAGACATGCCCCATTCCTGCTGTTATAAAAATCCAAACCCTGTGAATCTAACCACTTACACTATTCCAGACCTCCCAGAAACACAGACCAGAGAAGGACAGTACACAGGCACATTCTGTCCAGATCTTATCTGCAGTCCACAGGCACTTGAGATTCCACAGTCATAAGAAAACTGACCTTCAACATACTAGAAATGGATCTCTCTCTCTCTTTTTAGACCTAATCTTATTTCAATTACTTTTAGTGCTTCCATATATGTTATTGGGGTCTCTTACCATTCCACCACTATATTCATACACACGTACATGAATACCTACACACACGTCACTGCATGTTATTTTACCTTGAAATCACTCAGAAATCACAATGCCACAAATCCCTCAATGTTGTTTTCCCTAAGTCTCCCCCAACCCCATCTCCCAAGAAACCTACCTTGGGTGGAAGAGAAAAGGAGGTAGGAAGGCAACAGGCAACTTGCCACTTCCTGCCTCCCTGGAATTGTGAAGGAGGGAGAAATCCTTTGGGATACTTGAGCTATGGTTGTGGGGATACCATGGCGGCAGCCCCATCCGCCACTCAATAGGAACCAAGGCAGGATCTCCTTCATATTATCCAAAATATTTTATCTGAAGAACTCAATTGATGTCTGTTGATTTAAGTTTTGTATCAGGAGTAACAAGTCCCAGCTGACATGTGATGCTGTACAGCTGACAGAATGCTTCCACATGCATTATGTTATTTAATTGGGGTTACCATTCCTCAAGGTGGACCTTCTTGTCCCTACTTTATGATACGAAGCCAAGGAGAAGTTAGGGGAATGATTTCCACCTAGCTACAGCCTGGAGGTAGCAACCCAGCCCCCAGTCAAAGCTTTCTGATCCCAGATATCTTGCTCTTTCTTTTTCTGTTCCTTGTTGTGGACATCTGGGGCCCAGCTGCTAGTCCTTGCCCTCAGGATCCTCCTCTGAAGGTCTTGGGAGTCTCCAGGGACTCTTAATTCCTGTAGTCCAGGCTGTCTGATGCTCCTTCTACTAACCTCACTGTTTTAGCTTGTATCTGCAATTGTGCTAATAAGTGCTCCTTCCATAGCCAAACTTATGAACTGGGGAATAAATAGCAACCCTATAGGACTGATGCAAGAAAGAACAGAACCTCCTCTAGAAAGCAATTAAGAGCATCTGTTGTAGTTCTCTGACATTTTGAAATTTTTTTAAGAGACAGTTTTTCATAAGGAAAAACAAATAAATGCTCAGATAGGTTAGAAAGGGCCTTTTATCATCCTGGGTGGTTATGCTCAGTGGTTGGAGCATCAGCCCTCATACCAAAGAGTCACAGGTTCGATTCCTGGTCAAGGTCAAAGGCACATACTTTGGTTGCAGGTTCCCCAGCCCCGATAGTGGTGAGTGCAGGAGGCAACCAATCCATGTGTGTGTGTCTCTCTCCCCCTCCCGCTTTCTTCCACTCTCTGGAAATAAATGAAAAAAATATCCTTGGGTGTGGATTAAATTTAAAAAAGTGGTGAGGGGGGTATTTTATCTTTTGGCCTCTCCCCTATCCTTTCATACCAAACCCTCGGAAATTCCTGGTAGACACCATAATGTTAGAAGTTGAATAAGGACTTCGTATTGGCTTCCCATTGCAGCCATACCAAATTACCAAAAATTTAGTGGTTTTAAACAATATAAATTTATTGACTCACACTTCTGAAAGTCAGAAATCTGGGTATGGCATGGCTCAACTGAGTCCTCTGCATATAATAGTTTCTCAAAAACAAATTCAAGGTATTGACACAGCTATATTCATTTCTGGAGGCTCGGGAATGAATCTGCTTTCGTGAACATTCAAGTTGTTGGCAGAAATCAGTTTCTGGTGATCAGGGGGCTGAAGTCCCTGTTTCCTTGTTGGCTGTCAGCTAGAAGCTTCTCTCAGCATCTCATGGACACCTGCATTTCTCATCACATCAGCTCCTCCACCTGCAACACCTCATGCTTCACATCTTTCTGCCTTCCTCTGCTGCCTATAAGGGCTTATGTGATCACATTGGGCCTGTTGGATAATCTGGGATAAAAACCCTATTTTAAAGTCAGCTGATTAATCACCATAACTACATCTGCAAAGTCCCTTTTGCTATGTAACATACTATTATCACAGTAGTAACACTAAAGGGGTGCAACCCTCTTCAATCTAGGACATCTTTCTCACAATCCAGGACTGCTGGCTCCCAACTTCTCACCTGCCTACCTGCCTGCCTGATTGCCCCTAAATGCTTCTGCCTGCCAACCTGATCACCCCTTAACCTCTCCTCTGCCAACCTGATCGATGCCTAACTGCTCCCCTGATGGCCCGATTGCCCTCAACTGCCGTCCCCTGCTGGCCTGGTCATCCCTTACTGACTTACCCTGCTGGCCTGATCACCCCCAACTGCCCTTCCCTGCTGGCCTGGTTGCCCCTAACTGCCCTCCCCTGATGGTCTAATAGCACACAACTGCCCTCCCCTCACAGCCATTTGTGGCAGCCATCTTGTGACCACATGGGGGCAGCCATCTTGTATAAGGGTGTGACGGTCAATTTGCATATTACCTCTTTATTATATAAGATAGACCTCAACATTGTTTCTTCCCCTTACAGAGGCTGGCAAGGAGAGAATGAGAAAATATGAAAATGTTAAAACTTCTATGATTCTTCTACACTGCTAAAGGTGAGATCGCAAATTGCACTGTATGGGCCTGAGCTGGCCCCCAGGCATGTTTTGTTTGGCCTGCATAATGGTAGCATGCACAGTGGGTTTTTTTTTCCCCTCAGTGTTTTAAATTGGCAATAGTTGCTAACCATATAAAAATATTCTTTGGCAAGAATCATTTGACAGATGTATTGCAAATAAGTTCTACTTGTTCCACAGCTTGCCAAAACTCTTAGTTATGAATTTTGATAAACAGCAGTTCTTAATGAAATCTAATTTATCAATCTTTTCCTTTATGGTAGTTCTTTGTATACCCTGTTAAAAAAAAAAAACAAAAAAAAACTCCTTATGAAATTCATGAAGATATTATCCAATGCTTTCTTCTAGAAGCTTTATTGTTTTACCTTTCACATTTAGGTCTATGACTCATATTGAATTAATTTTTGTGCATGGTAGGGATCCAGGTTCATTTTTTCCATGTGGATAGCCAATAGTTCCATCACCACTTATTGAAAAGATCATATTTTCCCCACTGAATTATGATGGCATCTTTATCGTAAATCAAGGGAACCTATATGTGTGGATGTTTGGTGGCTCTCTATTCTGAACATTGAGCTATTCATTTAACATTTACAATACCACTCTTTAATTACTGTGGCTTTATAATATGCCTTTAAATTTAGTCATGTAAGTCCTCTAATTTTTATCTTCTTCAAGGTTATCTTGACTATTCATTGGGATGAAAACTTAAAATAGGTGCACATAATTATATTTGTCATTTCTCACTGAAAAAAAGTAATGTCAAAAGGACTTTCTGGGGGTGAGGGAGATGAGACTTTGAACCTCTCTCAAGGAATCAGGCATCTAGCAACACAAGAGCCTGTATGGCAATAATACAGAGCTGCCTTTGTAGACAGAGTTTACAAGCTCCAATTTGTCATGGTCCCCATGTATTGTTCCCTATTTCTGAAGAAGATGGCCTAGTTTCACTTTACAGTGGTGCCTCGCATAAAGAACGCCTCGCACAGCGAACGCTGCACACAACGAACTTCATTTCATGATTGATTCATACAACGAACTTCGTTTCACACAACGAAGTCGCCCGAGCTTCCACGACCGCTTTGCCCGAGCTTCCACGACTGCTTCGCCCGAGCTTCCACGATCGCTGCCGATGTATTGCATCCTTCCGCGCAGGCACTGCAGGCAGTCGTTAGTCACTGCGCTTAACTTAAGCACGTATCGCGGCAATCGTTCTTCATTACGAATTAAATCACGCACGTATCACGGCAGTCGTCCTTTTAAGTTAAACTCAATACACTGTATCCGGATTCAGCTGAAGCAAACAGGATCAATGATCTTTACTCCAATACTCTTGTCCGTTATTTCCGGCAGATGTTGGAGAAAAGAGAAAAACAAACGACTTTGGACAGGTTTTTCATGAAACCATCGGCCAAAAAGCAGAAAATGGATGAAGATGTGCAAGATTCGGTAGACTCTACTTAGTCTGTCTTAAAATTAAAAAAATGTGTGTTTTTTTTTTAAAAAATTATGTTTTTAGATGTATTTAAATAAAAATAATAACAAAAAAGTTATCTTTTTTTATGTCATCTTAGCATATTTTATGCTACAGAACGAATTATTTTTTTTTAACATGTATTGTTATGGGAAAACGCGTTTCACATAACGAACTTTTCGCATAACAAACTTGCTCCTGGAACGAATTAAGTTCGTTGTGTGAGGCACCACTGTACTTTCTCCTCACTGGCTTCACTTATTTACATTGTTACTTGGATCCTGGAGGTATCTGAATTAATAGGCTAATTTAGCAGAGCCTATTGATGTAGCTTTGACCCTGTGAAGGGATCTTACTGGTAATCATAAGGAGTAAGCTACATTGCTCTGAATAATTGAGGGAAATGGAGGAAAAACTGAGGGGCTTCTTTGCACCGAGTTTCTCCACCTCAACACTATTGACATTTGGTGTGGGATCATTCTTTGTGGTGGATGCTGTCCGATGCACTGTAGGACATTTGGCAGTATCCCTGACCCCTCTACCTACTAGATGCTCCTCCAAGTTATGACAACTGAAATGTTTGTAGACATTGCCAAATAGTCCCTGGGAGCAGGGGCAAAATTGCACCCAGTTGAAAACTACTGGCCTAGGCCTAGAGTAAAAACAGTAAGGGTAAAAAAGAGGTCTACAATGGAGTATGGGCACTGGGTTAAAAATACTGGCAGGATTCCCAAGGTTATCAACTGCCCCCTTACCTCAGCCAGCAAAAGCAGAGCAGTGCATAGAATACGTGAATAATGTCCCCTACAGTTGTTCAATGTGGTGACCCTGGAGATAAATTATTTACAAGCTCCCTCTCCCTGAATATTTTGTGTATTCTGCCCCGTTCCCATTCTACTCCATCTTCCATACATATACACACGAACAACTGCTGTAAATGATGTGGGGTGGGGGGTGATAGATGGTCCATTTATCAAACTAATTCCTAGGAAGCATTCCAGAGTCAGAAGTGACTAGGATAAAAACATCAGTTCTTCCACCATTACCTCTGCCTCTCAGAAAGATTGAGATGCAGGCTCTCACAGCACATGGGTTGAGGTTCAGGCCAATTTCATTTGCATTTCAAAGGCCCTACTTCACCATTCTCTGTATCTGTATTTAATTCCCCAAGCATTATATTTCTTCCCCTTGGCTTTCCTTCAGCCTTGTAGCTTTGATTAAGTATAACACAGGGGTGGAGGTACTGCTCTACACTAAGGATGGGAGTGGTCCACCCCAGGCACAAGAATAAGGGGTGCATTTTTGCATTCTCTGTAGAAAATTTTCAAAACACTAAAACTTACTAAAAGTCAGTCTGCTCTTATTATCACCATTTATCAGCAATTCTAGAATTGTTTAGACATTAGTCAATGATAAAATGCTCCTCTCCTACCACCCCCAAAAAATATTCTATTGTTCTATATTCTAAACAATTATTGTGGCTGTTGTTGTTTTAAACATATATGTAATTTTTATATTTACAGTGTGGTTCAAAAGTAGGTTTATATTCACAAGTATGCAAAACAAGGAGTGTATTTTTATTGGGTCGGCAGCTAAGTAATTGCGGGTTTCACACATATATGGCTTCAGTTGAATTTTTAGGTTTGCAGACATAGTACAAATGTAAAACACATTTTGTTATTTGATAGTTGGCTATTCAGCTGTTAATCAGTAAAAAAAGTTTTTTGATCTGTTTTGTAGTTTTCGTTTGGCGTTCGTTGAAAAATGGAAAATCAAAAGGAACATTTTCGTCATATTTTGCTTTTTTATTTCCGCAAAGGGAAAAACGCATCGCAAGCTCATAAAAAGTTATGTGCTGTTTATGGTGACGAAGCCTTAAAAGAACGGCAGTGTCAAAATTGGTTTGCCAAATTTCGTTCTGGTGATTTTTCACTCAAAGATGAAAAACGCTCTGGTCGTCCAGTTGAAGTTGATGACGCCCTAATCAAAGCAATAATCAATTCGGACTGTCACAGTACAACACGTGAGATTGCACAGAAGCTTCATGTATCACATACATGCATTGAAAATCACTTAAAACAACTTGGCTATGTTCAAAAACTCCATAAATGGGTTCCTCACGAACTGAAAGAATCACAGTTAACGCAACGCATTAGCAGCTGCGATTTGCTAAAGAAACGTAATGAAAATGATCCATTTTTAAAACGACTGATAACTGGCGATGAAAAATGGGTTGTTTACAACAATAACAAGTGGAAAAGATCGTGGAGCAGGCCAGGTGAACCAACTCAAACAACATCAAAAGCTGAGATTCATCAAAAGAAGGTTTTGTTATCAGTTTGGTGGGATTACAAAGGAATTGTCTACTTTGAACTCTTACCACCCAACCGAACGATCAATTCTGATGTCTACATTGAACAACTAACAAAATTAAACAATGCAGTTGAAGAAAAGCGGCCCGAATTGACAAATCGAAAAGGTGTTGTATTCCATCATGACAATGCAAGGCCACACACATCTTTGGTCACTCGGCAAAAATTAATGGAGCTTGGTTGGGATGTTTTGCCACATCCACCATATAGTCCTGACCTTGCACCATCTGATTACTTTTTGTTTCGATCTTTACAAAACTCCTTGAATGGTAAAAATTTCAATAATGATGATGATGTCAAATCGTACCTGATTCAGTTTTTTGCTAATAAAAAACAGAAGTTTTTTGAACGTGGGATTATGATGCTGCCTGAAAGATGGCAAAAGGTCATTGATCAAAATGGGCAATACATTACAGAATAAAGTTATTTAGTTCCATGAAAAAATTCTTTGATTTTCTTTAAAAAATCCGCAATTACTTAGTTGCCGACCCAATATATTACTATTTATTATTATACTAGAGGCCTGGTGCACAGATTCATGCACTGGCGGGGTTCCTCGTCCCGGCCTGCACCCTTTCACAATTTGGGACCCCTTGGGGAATGTTTGACTGCTGGTTTTGGCCCAATCCCCACCGGCCAGGCTGAGGTACCCCACTAGTGCATGAATCTATGCACCGGGCCTCTAGTGTGAATGTAAGATCTTTGGTTAATCTCTTCCCGCCCTCCCCACTTCCCACTGATATTCATCAGTGTGTTCCATGTTTCCATGGCTGTGCATTGAGCATCTGCCCCCTGGTGGTCAGTGTACATCATAGCTACCACTCAAATAGTTGAACAGTCGCTTAGGCTTTTATATATATAGATTATACCCCATACTGTAAACCTTCTTTTGCCCCACCTATATATCCACTGAGCCAAACCAGCTTGGGATATATATATATATATATGTATATATAAGCAACTGGCTGGTCAACTGATGTGACCTGTGCCCTCTCACAATCTGGGACCCCTTGGGGGATGGTTGGAGAGCTGGTTTCGTCATAATCTCCACAGGCCAGGCCGAGGGACCCCACCAGTGCACAAATCCGTGCACCAGGCCTCTAGTATATTTATAACATAAGCATAAGCAACACCAGCCAAAGACACATATTCTCTATATATGTACACATATAAATATAGACATTTTATATATATGTGTGTGTGTGTGTGTGTGTATACACATATATACATGCAGTATTTCTACTCTAATTATATTGGTTTTGCTTATGGTGCTAGAGAATATAGTAAGTCCTTAACATCGTCAGTAGGTAGTGACTAAGTGAAACAACGTATAATGAAACCCATTTTAACCACTGGCTAATAGATATAAGCAAGAGTTGAGTTCCTGTAGCATCTCATCAACATTATAATGAAAATGTTATTTGAGGACCTGCTTTTAATCACAGGTGAATTTTACAATTTCTGTGCCAAATCTACTAAGAGAATTTCAGGGCAAATAAATGAAGATATATCTGGATTACAATCTTATACTCAAAGATAAAAATCCTTTTCAGACTGAAAGAAAAATGCAATGAGAAGAAACCCACTCAATATGTGTGCAAATACTAGTGTCCACACTTCCAGAACACCTCATATTTGAAAAACAACATAGCAGGATCCCTTGAAGTTGGAATTTGCCATGGGGATGATACGTTGCGAGCATTTTTACCCCCAGGCTTGAGAATATTCCAGAATTGTTAAATAACCTCAACTAAGAACTTTTGTTCAAAATGAATTGGATATTTCAGCTTCATTTCCAAACCCTAAACTTTGATAAGCCTCTGTGCCAAAAGAAGAGCTCTGCACCTCTTAGTCATCTCGAGGCCCCCTAATATCTCCAAAAAAAAAAGGAAAGAACTGCCAAAACTGGTTTGGCTCAATGGACAGAGACTGAAAGGTCCTGGGTTCAATTCCGGTCAGGGGCATGTACCTTGGTTGCGGGCACATCCCCAGTAGGGGGTGTGCAGGAGGCAGCTGGTCGATGTTTCCTCTCATTGATGTTTCGAATTCTCTACCCCTCACCCTTCTTTTCTGTAAAAAAAAAAAAATCAATAAAATATTTAAATTTTTTTTAAAAATTAAAATATAAAATAAAATAAAATGTATAAATAATAATAATAAAAATTAAAAAAGAAAGAGCTGAGGGTGAAAAAGGCTCAACTTACCCAATAGGACTCTGGCCTACCAGTGTTTAGTCCCTTGTGTTCTGGGCATTAGACCTTTGTCCAAGCACATGCCAAAAGATGTATAACAAATCAGACAGGCTGAGTTCATATTAGAAACACTAGTTTACAATCTCCCAAGGAAGCATTTTCTTTCTAGGGGGAGGAAATAATTGTGAGAACACAAATCACTCCTTGAAGATGAATGGAGTGACTTCGTGAATTTGTGCTTAAATCTTGAAAGGGAGGTGTAATCTCAGGGTGTGTTGTGCCTTCTCGTGTAAGGCCTTCCCATCCAGGCTTGTGTACACTCTTGCCATTTCCCCCCACTCTGCACTCCACATCAACCTATTCTGTCCACAGGAGAATCTTTTGTAGTTCCTTGCATAACCACAAAGAAAATGGCAAAACTATGAACATCCACTATGGACTAAAGGTGAGTGAGAAATCAACCTTCACTGTGCCAAGCCACTGAATACTTAGAGTACTTTGTTACAGCAGTTAGCTTACCCTAATACATCCTATCACCTATCTCATGCTGCTTTGAAAATCATTTGTAGGTCTCTGTGAGCTCCTTAAGGGAAGGGATTATGTCTTGGAGGTCTCATCTCTAGCTCCTATCATAGTGCTTGACACAAAGTAGGGGCATAGTAAATATCTGTGGAAGGAAGGTCAGGAAAGGGAACTTCATGAATGGACATGGTAGCACAGAAGAAAGTCTGCCTGGGCACATTTTTATCCTTTGCTCTGAATTAGCTGAGACCCTAATGAGTCAGTTTTGCCTCTCTGGACCAGTTTCCCTGACTGTAAAATGAGGTTAGCTAGGTCAGTTCAACTCCAGTGAGCGAGCATCAGTATCACCTGGGGGAGGCTTGTTTATATTAAGATTACCAGACCCACTCCCAGAGTTCCAGATTCAACTGGGATGGGTTCAAATAATTTGAATTTCTTTTTTTTTTAATATATTTTATTGATTTTTTTTTTTTACAGAGAGGAAGGGAGAGAGATAGAGAGCTAGAAACGTCGATGAGAGAGAAACATCGACCAGCTGCCTCTTGCACACCCCCTACTGGGGCTGTGCCCGCAACCAATATGCATGCCCTTTACCGGAATTGAACCTGGGACCTTTCAGTCCGCAGACCGACGCTCTACCACTGAGCCAAACTGGCTTCGGCAAATAATTTGAATTTCTAATAAATTCCCTGATAATGCTGATACTGCTAGGAAACACTAGCCTAGATAATCTCAGATCTCTTTTATCTCTAAAGTGAGTGACCCAGTAATCCTCACCAGTGCTTGGGAAATGTCAGGGCCTGGTAATCTCCAGTGTTAGGCTTGTGAGCCAAATCATAGATGATTTTCCCAAAGTTAGTTTGGCATTTAGTACCAGATTAGAAATATTCTATATTGGCCCATCACTGGCATTCACATTACGGAGAAAAAGAAAAAAAAAAAAAAAACAGAAACCACCTGATAGGACACTAGTGCCTCCAAAATCATTTAAATTTTAAATGTGAGAAACTGTTGGGGTACCAGATTACTGGATCAGAATTTTCAAGCCAACTCTTCCTGATCCCTCCTCTTCACTTCCACTCCCACTACAGGCATTAAAATAGGATCTTTTTTTGAAGGGATTAAGCAACCAGTGAATGATTCTCTCTCGTTGATGTTTCTCTCTTCCAAATACGGACAATAAATATAATATACTGACACCAAGACTCCATAAAAGCCACAATTAGTTACCATATATTTATTTTTAACATAGCACCCCAGTTTCACATCATGTACATTTTCCAAAGCTGGAGATTCTTAACCTACTATGTTCTTCACATACTTTCCAACAAGTGTGAAAAAGAGGCAGTAAATGTTAGCTGGAATCTACAAGTCACAATCCAAATAGAGGATACTGTATGTTTATTTACATTTAAGATCAATATAGATAATGTTCCCAATGCTTAGCAAATGAATGAGACTGTAGCTGAGTAAAATATTAACACAACTTATTAGCACATACTCATGAAAACACAGAAGGCATAAAATATATACTTTACTGTTACTTGTTTTACTGTTCAATGTACCTGTCATGAAAAAATATACATTTTTTACTTTCAAGGTTAAAATAGACCATCAGCTCATTCTCTCTTTTGGCCCATTGCTACGAAAACTAAAGTGGCTCTTCCCTCCTGTGGCTCACTTGAACGTATTTGGCCTAAAGAAAAACAGAATGGTAATGCTAAAGAAAAAGGTACACCCAGTTTCCAGGGTGGGTGCAACTGAAGCCCTCACACAAGTTGCCTTAAAACAAAACAAAACAACACAATTCAGTTGATCTAATCATAATATAATGAGTTTATTGTGTCAACTGTTCCATCCCCAGGGCATAGTGGAGCTATGTTTCCTTACTGTAGTCCCCAAATTCCAATTCATGCCAATGTCCTCTGGTCTGCAGAGTCATAAACCCACTTTTTCCAATCTCACATAGCCATAAATTTAGCTTAGTGTGAGATAAAACTCATAAAACATGAAAAACGAACACCCCTCAATTGTTAAAAGCAGACCAAGGCTTCTATAACTTGAACAAGTCATCCCAATGGAAACCCTGCAATGTCTTTTAGAAAAGGTTCCTTTAATATCATGTGTGTTAGTCAATGTAGAAAATAATCACAGAAGCTTAAAAGCAACAATATACCTGGAATGTCTTGCTCACATTAACAGACTGATGTTTCAAGGAACACTTGTAAGTCAGCCTCTCAAAGCCTATTTTTGAGGAGGGAAGCAGCTCTTAGAATCTGCTTGTATTGCTTTTAAAGTCTGCCCTCTATGTCTGCTGTTCTTATAGTTGCTCTTGGGAGGGTCCATAACTAGATGCATTTCTCAACACAAACAAGCAAAGTAGGGTGGCTCATAGAGTAAGTCTCACACTCAAATATCCATTAATGATTTATCTGTTGGCATTGGTGGGCAGCTCCCCTTAGCCTGAGCCAAAACAGAAGCAAGATATGCCAGCTCAGGAATCCAAAAACTCCAATGTCTACTTTGTTCCACACTAAGTCATGGCACAAAAAAATTCATGACAAGAACACCAATAACTGAAATGTAAATTCAAGTAATCCTTTGATTACAGTTTTTAAAATGTACACTCAAAACAGAATAAACCAGTTGGAAAGAGAAACCAAAGTTAGCACTGTTCTATTTAACTAAAAACAACTGATATTTCATTTTGTTCACACATTCATAATTTTCAAGCTACAACCTACTGAGTACTACTTGTCAATATGGAAAGACCTGGTTGCTAAGATATTTGAAAACCATTTTTTATATGTTTAGAATCACATTTCCCTTGGTGATATCTAGCCAGGAGGTGTGATTCTAGTTTGTGTTGAACAAATGTTTTTAGCTCTAAGGTGTTATACTGTAATTGAGATTTTCAAACTACTGCTTAGAAGGCATTTGCAAGAGCTTGCCTTAACTGCAAAAAAACACATCCATTCCAGATTACTTTCTTATTGATCTTCTGAATACACATCTATTATTACCATGAGTGTGAGATCATTTAAGAAATAGACAATATCATTTAGAAACAGACTATAGAATCAAGTCACATATGAAGAGAAGGATGCTTTATGATAGCTTAGACATTGGTATAAACCAAAGGAAAATTCATGTTTTTGATTACTTGCCCTATGCTGAAATTGAACATTTGCAACCAAGTAACAAAAGATATACTGAAGAAAACTAACTTACTATATATTGAGTTCATTTCTGGTCTATTTAAAAACAAACTCCCATAAGGAATACAGGAATGGAATCCATTCAAAGCAACAGCTCTCAAAAGTTCTGCCAAAAAAACTCAGAGTAACTTATTGCATCATGAAAGGTGAGGTGTTCAAAAGAACAAATAGTTAATCATATTCTTTCCCTTCATTTTTTTTTTTGCTTCAATCCATGAGAAACATCTAGAACTAATATCATTAAAACATGTTTTAATATTTTAAGATTAATTAAGTACATAAAATTCAACAAGGTAAATAGAAGAAATCTTCTAATCTGTTTTTAATATTGCTAGAGGATCAAGGAGTTAACTCAGAATCTATAAATCAGGTGGGCATCCCAACTCTGCCACTAATTCTGTGGATCCTTGAGCTAGGAACTGTGGTTTCTCAGGGTCTTGAATTACATAAGTAAACAGCAAGAGATGGGTACAGGTCCTCAGAGGTCAGACATCTTAATTCTCCAATGACAGTAAAATGGGCATAGCTTCCAGCTAAGCTGTCTCCTCTCCCAATCAGGCCTAAAGCACTTCTCTAATATTAATAAAGCAGTTTAATCTTTCCAATTAAAGCAAATATCTACATTGATGACAACACGTGCCTCTATTTCAGATCTACCTTTTGGTTTTGCTCCATGTCTACTGGATAGGGAGGTGGCAAAAGCAATATGCCATAAACAAGAGACACTAAGGTATCTAATAGGCCCACTATCAACTCCTACTGTACTTTCATCCTTGGGACTACGGGACATCTATGAAGGACCACCACTTACCAACAAGGTTATTAAATCCCTGCAGGTGGAGGCAATGTGGCCTTCTGTCCACAGAACTCTGCCCAACAAGCAGGTCTAATTTTGGAGTAGTTTTATAGAAGAGGTCACTAAAAATCCAATCAAGAAAACTGGGTATCGATATTATTGGTATGTGCTTTAATGAAATGTCTATCTTAAAATATTGGTGAGGCTATGCAACTCATGGAGCTTTGATTGTCTGATGCAAGTTTTTTCCCTTAATGAAAACCAAACCAACTAAACAAAATCCCAACCCAATTTGGCTTGATGGGGGAAAATGTCAATATTTTTGAAAAGTACATCATATAACATTCCTTGGTTTATATGTCTGTTTAATGAATATGAAGTGCTATCTCGAGTGAATGTGTATATACTGGAAGATTACGGGATAAAGTGCATAGGCTATTCTCTCCTGGATTTAATGAAACAAAAGTCAAACATGCTATAAAATGTCTGCAACAAGGACACTATTGATAAAAATTTGTTGCAGTCCCCAGAACTGAGAACATGGGGGGAAAAGGTTAATTTTGCACTGACCCATTCATGACCTCTGGAAGGGTTTAAACTGATTCTGAACCCTTTCTGCAGGGACCAAAAGGGTAGCCAAAGGGGAAGGAAAATGGATGAAATAGAGAAAGACTTCAAGGTTTCTGATTTTTAAAATCAAGCCAATTCAAAAACCTTTAATATGCACAGAACAAAATCAACAATTTGTTTTTTGTTGGAAAAACATCATCTGTTTAAGCCTTATTTCTGTCATTAAGCCATTGATAAAGCTTGACAATGGAATAAGGAAACATTAAATAAACTCCTATTTTTCTAAAAGCTGTTAACTCTATTGAAGTCAAAGACAATCTCACAGCTATAAACCTTTCCAAATCACTTCAAAAAGGGCCGTAGGCACACCCCACCCCTCTGTTCTAAGAATGGGTAAAGCAGCAAAAGGCGTAAGAGACAGCTTTTCTTGCCATCAGTCTCTCAAAGTGATATTAAAGCTGATGTGCCCTGATCCCTGTGAGGGTTGGACAATTCCCATTTTCAACTTTAGTTTTCAGGTGGAGCAGCAGTTATCAGAATTTCTATAGGATACTGACTTCTGCAATTTGAGATCACTGTTTTACCTCACTTACACTGGAGTCAGTTGGGCCCTTCTTCACTACACATAAACCAATCACTTCCTAAGAGTATGTTTCACATAGAACCAAATACTTATATATCCAGTGTCAGAATTGGATTCTTTTCATTATTTCTTCACATCCAATATACTCATAATCCAGGTTACAATAACAAAGACAAAAAAATTACTAGAGATTGAATAGTTAGTAACAACCATTTTCCCTCTTCTTCCCCAGTTTGAATACCTGGGATCCAACAACAAATGTTTATCAATCCAAACAGTCTCATCAGCCTTTCATATTTGATGGGTAGTTTCCAAATTCATGCATTTACAGATATGTTTTCCCATGCAGGATAAAAGTAAGAGATCTGGCAACTATTTTAATATGATTAGGAGAAGCAGTAAAAGTACATTGCTCTTGCCTAAAAATTTACATGAAAAGACTGAGTTATCTGGGTTGACAGCCTAGCTAAGCCAAGTTAAATAGATCACCGACAAAACTTCCACTTTACAGAGGTTTAAAGACTGAGTAAGTCTTTGACATTCAGTAGAAAACAACAGTTATATATTATTTATAGCTAGATAAAATCAAAATGGCACTAGATAAGCAAATTTTGGCATATGGTGATAAAGGGCACAGTGCCAATCTAAATCTGAAGCTTTTGTTTTATTTTATTTTATTTTATTTTATTTTATTTTATTTTATTTTATTTTATTATAATCACCATGCCAAAGTTAGAATTCCAATTATTCAGGAAACTAACCTACTGTACATGATATACATACAAAAGTAAAACAAGCATCCTAAAGGTACTGGATTATAAGGTCTTTACAAATCATAAATTCTTTAAATAAATAATGCTCTACATTGTCATTTGCTAGAAAGTTGAATTTTGCTAAGGAGCAACATTTAACATCTCAAGAAAGTAATGAAGAATGAGAGAAAATTCCACTGATAATTACAATTTCAAGTGTGATAATCAGTTATATATTTTCATCACAGTAAAGTACACAAGTGTAAGAGTAAAGGTGACATGGATTCTATCCCACTGCTCACAGCTTTTTGACAGTCAGACATCTATGACAAGTAGTTGGTTTGAAACAGTTAAAGGAAAGATCTTGGCAGAAAAGGTCACCCGCTATTACTTGGATCTTGGGGTCACAACACGGTGACTGGACGAAGTTGTTCCAATTGGTTTTCCAATGCAATCCGTTCTTGATGAACCTCCTGAGTTATATAAAGCAGAGAAAAGAGGAAAAAAGCAAATGGGTCATTTCCTGGGTTCATCCTTAGTTCATGAGATATTAAAAAAGAATATAACTGGACCCATAAAGACTTAAGTACCGTATAACTCAAGGACGTGTGGACTGGAAGGTATCATGTTTATAGCTGGTGATTAGTCAAAGAAAGCTTCAGATTTTGAAATCTCTTAACTTTTTTCTGAGGATGATGAAATGGAGCTGACTGACACACACAGACACCTGCCACAGCCTCAATCTCACCTTCAGTTTTAACAGGATCAGTGACTGGCAGAGAATAATGTAAAACATTACAAGATTGATTAGGAAGTGAGTAGAAAAGCAAAAGTAGCCGAAACCGGTTTGACTCAGTGGATAGAGCCTCGGTCTACGGACTGAGAGGTCCCAGGTTCGATTCCCGTCAGGGGCATATACCCTGGTTGCGGGCACATCCCCAGTGGGGGGTGCGCAGGAGGCAGCTGATCGATGATTCTCTCTCATCAATATTTCTAACTCTATCCCTCTCCCTTCCGCTCTGTCAAAAATCAATAAAATATATTTAAAAAAAGAAAAAAGAAAGAAAAGCAAAAGTAGACTCCTAATACTGAGAGGTGAAGCCATCATGGACTCAACTTCTATTCAATCTCTTGTTTCTAATCCAACACCATACTCAGTCAGATTAGAGGGATGAAAAAGTGCACTTGGATGGCCCTCTACCAAAGTCTCATCTAGGCTGCTGGGCAAAATATGGCTTGAGGTATGACTTCTGGGTGAAAGTCAGAAAAGAAGATCAGCAAAATGCTATTTGGGAATTCATTTTTTTCATCCCTAAAACAGATTTTTTGGCAGGGAGAGAGGGAGACACATAAAGGCATTCTTAGCATTTATTTACCCACCCTCCTACCCACCCATCTAACAATTTGGGATTTATCTACTACTGGCCAGATTCTGCTCTAGGTGAGATCATACCAGCAAAGAACAAGACAGATCATACAATGAAATATTATTTAGCCACAAATAAGAACGAAATCCTGCCATTTGTGACAACATGGATAAACCATGCAGCTATATGCTAAGTGAAGTAAATTAGACAGAGAGAGACAAATACTGTATGATCTCATTTATATGTGGACTCTAAAAAAGGCAAATTCATAGAAACAGAGTAAAATGGTGGTTGCCAAGGCCTAAGGGATGGGATAAATGGGGATTTCAGTTCCCTCCTACCATCTTTATTTATTATTATTATTTGTGTATGTGATAATAATACTTAACATAAATCCTACCCTCTTAGCAAATTTTTAATAAACATATTACAATAAAGCCTTTAGGAAAAAAACATAAGAGAGTATCTTCATAATTTAGATACAGGCAAAGTTTCCTTGTATACGAAGAAAGTAATAATTATAAGAGAAAAATGATAAATTATACTTTATCAAAATTTCAAAATATTGTTCATGAAAAGACATGGTTAAGAACATGAACAGGTAAAACAAAGGCTGGGGGGAAAAGCATTCATAAATCAAAGCACTAAAAACTCAATTTTTAAAAGGGCCAAAATTTTGAAAGGGCACTTCATAAATATATGAGAAGTAAATAATCACATAGAAAAGTGCTCAACATAAGCATCAAGATGCGAAATTGAAATGACATCACCAGAGGACTGGCTAAAACTAAAAGAGTAACACACTAAATGTTGATGAGGATGTAGAACAATTGGAACTCTGCTATATTAATGAGGGTTAATACAGAATGCTCTAGCCACTTGGGAAAAACTCTAGAAGTTCTAATAAAACTAATCACATATAGTCACCACCTAACCTACAAACCCTAATCCTAAATAGTTACCCAAGAGAAGTGAGAATGTGTTTGCACACCAAGACTGATTCAAAATGCCATTTTATACAAAATAGCTCAAAATTGGAAACAGTTCAGGTGTCCATTATATGAGAATTGATAACCAAATCGTGGCATATTCACTCAATAGAATGCTACTTGTCAATAAAAAGCAGATTATTGACACATAAAGCAGTATAAATGAACCTCAAAACCAATATTAAGTGAAAGAAGTTTCACAGAAAAGTATATGTTAAGAGTGGGGTTGGAATTGATGGGGAAGGAGCAAGAGGAAGCTTCCCGGGATGATGGGAGTGTTCTGAATCTTAATAGGGGTTTGGGCTCTCTAAGTGTATGCATTTGTTAAAATTTCAACAAATGTACCCTCGAGATTTGTGTATTCAATGTATATAAAATTTACATAATAAGAAATGACTGTAAAAATATTAAACTCTAGTTAATGCTATGCATGCTGGAATATTTAGAACACATTTACAGATCTCTTCAATTTACTTGAAAATATGTTAAAATAAGCCAAAACCAGTTTGGCTCAGTGGATAGAGCGTCGGCCTGTGGACTGAAAGGTCCCGGGTTTGATTCCAGTCAAGGGCATGTACCTTGGTTGCAGGCACATCCCTGGTGAGGGGTGTGCAGGAGACGGCTGATCGATGTTTCTCTCTCATCGATGTTTCTAACTGTCTATCCCTCTCCCTTTCTCTCTGTCAAAAAATCAATAAAATATATTTTAAAAGAAAGAAAAGAAAATATGTTAAAATAAGATGGACTATAGATAGAGGAATAGATAAAGGAATGGATACGTGATAAAACAAGTATAGGAAAATGTTAATGGCAGAACCAAAGTGGTGGCTATAAAAGAATTTACTGCATAATTCTTTCAATTTCCTTGGATGCTTGAGAATGTACTTAATAAAATATCAAGGCAAGGGGGTTAAGAAAAGAGAAATTAAAAAGGGAATAGACAACAGAGAATGCTAAAGAGGAAGCACCAGTGAAGTAGAAAAAAAAAATATGCCAGGTTTTGTTTTCCAAAAGCCAGTTAGAAAAGTGTCTTCAGAGGAGGGAGCGGCCAAGTGTGTAGAATTCTTTGGAAAAGTCAAATAATATTAAAACAGGCCCGTTGGATATGGCCGTAAGAGGAGTGGAGTGGAGGAGAAGTAAACCACACTGAAGTGAAGGGAAAGAAATCTGTTGGTGTGGAAGCAGAGATAGTAAATGGAAAGGACTCCTAAGAAACATGTCTGTGAAGGAGGCCAGAGAGACCAGCAGCAGCAGAAGAGGGATAATGGAGCATGTTCATGTATGGATGGGAATGAGCCAATAGAGAATATATGTTTACTACTAAGTCCTAACCCCCAGTACCTGTAAGTATGGTCTTATTGGATAAAGGATCTTTACTTATTTAATTTATGTAAATGAGGTTATGTTAGAGTAGGCTGGGCCCTAATCCAGTTAACAGTGTCCTTATATTTAGCCGAAACCGGTTTGGCTCAGCGGTAGAGCGTCGGTCTGCGGACTGAAAGGTCCCAGGTTCGATTCCTGTCAAGGACATGTACATTGGTTGCGGGCACATCTCTGGTAGGGGGTGTGCAAGAGGCAGCTGGTTGATGTTTCTCTCTCATCGGCGTTTCTAGCTCTCTATCTCTCTCCCTTCCTCTCTGTAAAAAATCAATAAAATATATATATATTAAAAAAAAAAAACAGTGTCCTTATATTTAGAGGACACTATAAGAGAAGTTTGGACAGAGACAGACAGAGAGAAGGTCTTGTGAGAGTGGAGGCAGAAATCGGAGTGATGTGTCTGCAAGCCAAGCACTGCCAGCCCCCACCAGAAACTGGGAAGAAGATGGCAGGGTTCTCCCCTAGAGCCTCCTGAGAGCGGGCTTGGCTGTGATGATGCCTTGATTTCAGACTTTTAACCTACAGAACTATGAGACTAGATTTCTGTTCTTTTACACCACCCACTTTGTAGTACTTGGATGTGGCAGCACTGCAAAACTAAAACAGGGGAGATTAATAATGAAGGGACACAGATGATAAGAACAGTGGTAATATCCTTGACAAGGTGATATGGAGCCATTTCCAAGGTACCGGGAGATGGGCTGGCCTTTCATAGTATTAGGACCACCTTCCTCCATTGAAATAAATATAGCATCATTCAGGGTAGACCTAAACAAGTAAGCTTTTACCCAGAACTTTCAGACTATAATGAATGCTTCAAATCGCCCTTGTAATAGATTCTCTGTCCTTTTAACAAACACAATATGCAGCCTACATATTAAAGTTACTAGTCTTCCTCTAAACATTCAAGAACCAGCCCATGAAACTAAAATACAGCAATGCTCTGCCTTCCAAAAGGAGTTTGAGAACAAAGAAGCAAGTCTTAGCAACAGGAATGATGGTAACTGAACCAGATGCTCGGTTAATGGTCAAAACAAAATAAAACAACTAGGTGAAAGCCTGGTAATCCAAAATCAGAAAGCCCCTTCCTTACCTTGAGTTGCTGCTGGAGTTCACTGTTCAGCCGGGCCAGCACTGCATTTGCCTCTTTATTTTTGCGGATAGCAGTTTGAATAGCCTTTTTCTGTTTGGAAGACTGTCTACAAAAAGTACAAACAGTTCAATGAAATAAAACTTAGAGGTCTGGACCCTTGTCAAGACTGTCTGATTCATGAGAAGTGCTAAATTAACAAGGGGCTCCAAAAATAAAATCGTATGTACACAAGCAGGCAGGCAGACACACCCCAAATAAAACAAATTTGTCAGGATGAATTATTGACACCTGAAGTAATTTCTATTTTATAACTTGAAGAAAGGCTGTGAATCTGAAAAGGCCTTTATAAACATTCTGCATTCCATTTATTCCAGGATATTTTAGTAAGTATTTCTTCTGGACAAACCATATTAACTGCAATGCCCTTTTTGTGTAAGCATTAATGGCATTTAAAAAAACCTGCAGGTGGCCCCCGTGAACTAGTCTGAAGGTAAAAATAGAACTTTCTCCTTAGCAAAGATTCTATATTAATTTAACCAATCCCCATAACTCTCCTTTATGCCTTTATTATGAGACATGAATGCCTGAGTGTGAGTGAGCATGTGCATGTGCATACACCAGCATGTATATCTGTAGCACTCGAGAAATACACAGAAATGTTTCAATACTTGTACTTCCAAATTAAGTCAATAGTAAACTCATTCAATAGGTACAAATAAGTTGACTATATAACTCACTTTGTCCATTACAGTCTCTGCTTACACTGCTTGTCCGGCCCTAATTATTCTTAGCACCCCGTTTCTCCCTCAAAACTGTCCACAGTTGGGATAATAAATCAACATGACTGTATAACCTATAACTTTATATTCCACAGCAAGAAATACTGAATATCAGAGCAAAATGGCAATTTAAGTTCCCCTGAACAATATTTGTAATCATTGGAAGATGGGTTATAGGCCAGAGAAACTCAACTGATATGCATTGTGACCACTGTAGGGATATGATTAATATTCACTGAGAATATCCTCTAAGCCAGCCACTCTGCTAATCTGTATAAGACATACATACTCCTTTCCCCAACAAATATGATGATTAATTTTTCATCCATATATATGCAGAGAAGGGGCTTCAAAATCTACTTTTTAAAATACATAGATTGGACTTCTGGTTTCAGGACAAGATGGAAAAGATATACTTCTCTCTATTCCTTCCAGTAAGTACATACAGTTAAAACCCTGAACATATGTATAAAACAAACATAAGATGGCTCCAAAAAGTGGAATGGAGAAGGCTAGGGAATTCAATACTCATGGAATTGCAGTAAATTGTTGTTGTTAATTTGTGTGTCTTGGGAGCTTGTGTTTGTTTGTTTTTTGTTTTTGTTGTTTTTATTGTTTTTGCTTCATAGATCCCAGACTGGATAGTGGAGAAGGTGGCAATTCAAAAATGAACAAAATAAATTGAACAAAATAGATGCAGAGACATAGAAGCATGTAACAGACTGTAGAATCTCAGAGGGAAGGCAGGGGAGGAGGGTGTGTGGGAAGAGATCAACCAAAGACCTGTGTGCATATGTGCATTACCCATAGGCACAGACAATAGGTGTTGAGGGCCTGGGGCAGGGGACAGGGGACATGGGAGGGCTAGAAGTCAATGTGGGGGGAAAGAGGGCATATATAATACTTTCAACAATAAAGATATTTTTTAAAAAACTACAGCTGTCATACTTAATGAAAAACTGAATGTTTTCCCTCTAAAGATTAGGACCAAGACAAGATTTCTACTTTCATCGCCATTTTCATGATAATATTAGAAATCCTAGCCAGCACAATAATGTGAGGAATGGTATTAAGGTACACATCTTGAAAAGAAATAAAATTGTCTCTATTTGCAGATAACATGATGGTCTATGTAGAAAATCCCAAGTAATCTACAAAATCCGCTAGAACTAATAAGTGATTTCAGTATGGATAAAAAGGAATTTGCAGGATGAATTAACATACAAAAATCAAAATAATTTCAACATACTAACAGTGAACACTTGCAAATCAAAATAAAAAATATGGTATGATGGGTGAGAAAGAAGCAATCACACGAGAAGAAGTAAGAGAAGAGATCAGCAAGAAGAGATCTCGAGAGAAGAGGTAAAAAGAGATCACACGAGAAGTGTTGGGGGAGAAGAGATCAGCAAGAAGAGAAGAGGGCACAAGAAGAGTTCATGAGCAGGATCAAGTATCATGTGAAATGAGGAGGGTACAGGAGAGAGAAAGAGATCACGTGAGATAAGAGGAGTGTGAGAGAAGAAAAGGCATTAAGGATAATGAGTGAAAAGAGATAACTCAATCAGAGAAAACAGGAGAAGAGCTCGAGAGAAAAGAGCATGAGACAAGTGATCACATGAGATGAAAGGAGTGCCTTTCTTAACCAGTGTTCTGATGGAGAATTAAGAAAATAATTTGTGACTCTTTGCTCATTTTTCCAAAAGAGAATACAGACTAAAGACCACTCTAGATGAAAAGGAGAGAGATTTACTTACTATAGACAATGAATGCCTAAGAGCATCAGAGCTTAATTCTTTCCCAGAACACTGGCTGAGACAGGATCATGTAGACTATCATGTGTATAGCTGTCTCTCTTCCTCAGGGCTTTAAAATTATTAATGCTAAGTCACTTATTACCACTTCAAAATAAACTGGTCTAAATAAACAAACAAACAAATAAACAAACTGGTCTGGGAACTAATGTCAATTGTATGAAGTTCCCAGACCCCAAAACTTAAATCCCTGCCATTTATTGTACTATTTGTGTCACTGGTGGGTGCTAGTCTCTCAGCCTGACACCATGTGTTTACCTAACCAGTGAGAAAGGACCATAGTGAGGGACAGTCACTGAACAGGCAGATAAAATAGCTCCTTTCAGCAAGTGGTGCTGAGCCAACTGGACATCCATATCCAAAGAATGAAATGGAACCCCTTCCTCATACTGTACACAACAATGAACTCAAAATTGACCATAGGCTTCAATCTACCCACAAAACCTGTTGCTTTTCTTAGTTACAAAAATAGTCATGGGGATGTAAGATGCGGCATAGGAAATACAGTCAATAATATATACAATAAAAACCCAGTGGTCATGATGTCATAACGACCAAAGACCGGTCACCAGGAGGCTGAATGCCCAGCGAGGTGCACGTGGGTGGACGGGGCTAGGAGCACAGCAAGGTGTGTGGATGGTCGGGCCATGCAATTTCGCACGCTGGGCTTTTAGTATTGTAATAACTACATATGGTACCAGGTGGGTACTGGAAATATCAGGGGAACACTTTGTAAAGTATATGGTTGGCTAACCACTATGTTGTATACCTGAAACTAATACAAAATAATATTAAAAGTAAACTCTAATTGGAAAAAAAATTAAAAGGGAAAAAACAACACCTGTTGTTTTTCTCTCCATAACAGTGTAAGGAGGAGAAAAATCCACAGCTGCAGCTGAGACCTGCAAGGTCCCTAGAGCAATTTCATTATGGATCTTGAGCATTTATGTTAGTGACCAGTCAGGCTCACTTGAAGTCACACACAGCAGCAGGTTTCTGCCCTCAACGCCTTGCTCAATTTCACAAAAGGGAAACTTAGGCAAGCGATAGCTTTTCTTAAAGCCAAAGCCTTCTGGAAAAGGACAGTATGTCCAGAGCATTGTTCTCTAAGTCCCCACCTTCCTTCCAAAGTCTTACAGCTGGCCAGATAGATATCTTGGATTCTCTACAGGTGATCATTCTATGCTTAGATGATCAATAACATAAACTCCTTATGAGGATTAAAAAGATAGCCCAGCCGGGGTGACTCATTGGTTGAGCGTCGACCTATGAATTAAGAGGTCACATTCGATTCCCGGTCAGGGCACATGCCCAGGTTGTGGGCTCTATCACCAGTGTGGGGTGTGCAGGACGCAGCTGATCAAGGATTCTCTCTTATATTTGCTGTTTCTATCTCTCCCTCTCCCTTCTTCTCTGAAATCAATAAAAATATATTTTAAAAAAAGATAATGTGGATGTCATGTACAGATAGGGAAAAGAGTCAATAACATTGTAATAACTATGTAGTGACAGATTGTTAATAGACATATTGTGATCAATTCGTAAGAAATATAAAGATTGAATCACTGTGTTGTACACCTGAAATATAATACTGTATATCAATTATAATTATAATAAATTATTTTTTATAATTTTTAAAAAGATATCACATCTACTGAAAGTTGGGCCTGAGGGTCATGAAGCTATTTGCCATGGGGAAGCATGAAATAAGACAGGCAAAGAGAAAACTTCCATTTATATTACTGTCTTCTTCCTGAGAAAATGTGGGCCAGTACAAGGAAGAGAGGTCAGAAGAAGTGGAAGGGGAAAAAAACGTACCATGGCCTTGTCCTCACTTGCCCTTTGTGTCAGGATATGTCCTATAGCAGCGTTTTTCAACCACTGTTCCGCGGCACACTAGTGTGCCGCGAGATGTTGCCTGGTGTGCCGTAGGTGCAGACAAGACAAGAATTTTATAATTTTTCACTATTTTGTTTACTTAATATTTCATAATAAAGTAATTATAAAATACTTTCTTTGTGTTTATTTGATTCCTATTCAAGAGAATTACTTTATATATAGTCAATATAGGCACAGAGTTAAATTTTTTAACATTTTCTAATGGTGGTGTGCCTCGTGATTTTTTTCATGAAACAAGTGTGCCTTTGCCCAAAAAAGGTTGAAAAACACTGCCCTATAGCTTAGAAGTCTCTTTCTATGTGACTGGAAAATGGTAATCCCATCACAGAAATAAGTAAGGTAAGACTACATCCATAAAATCACACCCTTTTATGGTATGAGTATAAATGTAAACATCTACATTTGCATATACATGAAAATTTAAAAGGAAGCCTCCACCCTGCCCTCACTTATCTGTTTTACTTACTTCTGGACTGTTGGATGGGGTTTCATGGTTGCTACAGACACTGACCCGCCAACGGTGGTAGAAGGTTCTTGATTTTCTGTAGCTTGATTTTCCGGTCGTAATTTCCTACGGATGGGCTTTGATGGAGGCTGAGAATATGGTGTGTCCTGCAGATTAAGAACAAAATTTTTTTAAAAAGTTAAAAAATTAATTGCTCCCCTACCATGCCAATGTTCTATGTCCCTCTAAGCCAACCCAAGATCAGGCATGTGTTCTATTGAAACTCTGCATCCAACAATATGTGACTGATTCTCAGGTAGGTAAAAGTTAGAGTGACATGGGCATCAGATTTCAGTGGACTTTGTTTCATTCCTCCTTTTTTTATGCTTGCAGCCTATTATCTTTTTTGTCACCCAGAGGGACACAAGAATCAGATTTCAGGGGTCCACCAACTCTCTTTTCTTTCCTATTTTAAATGCCGTGTGCATCTCACAGCACAGAGCCTTTTCTACTGAAGAAAACTCACTCTTGCTCCACTTTGGGGCTTTTTGGAATATAGTTTTGAAGTTTGTAATGTTCTTAGTTATAAGTTCAGAATTCTCCTACCCCCAATTGCTACATGAAATCAAGCTCAAGAGCCATGGTGTCTTCTGGAAGGAAACAGTTGCCCTGATTCCTTGAAGGCCCCTGCTTTACCTGTGTTCCTGAGCCCAGAGCCCACTCTCTCTCATGAGAGAAGGACCTGAGAAAGTGGGGAAGGACAAGAAGAGGGTTGAGAAAATGAAAGGACACCACCATGAGTGAGTGGTGTTTACTGAGCAAATGACGCAGGACTCAGGTACGCACGTAGGCTGAGGTGAAGATGCTGAGATGCAGAAGAGACCACAGCACAAAGACAAGGATGGGAAAACTACCACGCCCCCAAAAGGTACTCCTAGGGGCTTAGCAGTATGTGGGATTCTGCAAAAGGCATCTGTCCCTCCCCACCTCACCTCTTAGTCTTACTGACAGCAAAGCCGCCATATTTAGCTGGGAGGTTGAAGAGGAAAGTACAAACTGTGAGTGACATCAAGATCCAGCCCAGGAGTCATCTGGACCCCATCTTCACAAAGAACCCAAATTCTAGGAAATCTGGGTTGGTAGATGTGCTTACAGAGACAAAAAGCCCAATGGAGGGCTCACAACGCCACCCCAGTGACACCCCTTTTCTGGCCTTACCTTCTTTGTGGGACTACTCTCTGCAGCTTGCGAGGGGGCTCTGTTCAGCTGGGGGTGTAGCTCGGCCTCAGATGCTTGTTCAGACTACAGCAAAAGATGAGAGAGAAGATAAAAATGTCAAACCATAACCACCCAAATATATAACGAGGAGCACTTAAGAAAACAATCGCTATGAGGAAATTGATTTAGACCAAGTTGCAACCAAGCATAGGCAAGTCTGCTTATCCTTGAGAAAACCTTCCAAAGACCCTACTCTTGCCTCCCACCCTTTCTTCTAGCATTGTTGAATCTTAGGGAAAGGGATCAAAAGGATGTCTTCTATAAGTGGACATATATATTCAAAAAAACTAACACTTCACAAATTCAAACTGAAAATAACAAAGCTTACTGGAAAAAAATAGGGCTGGGAAAGAAGTTAAAATTCTATCCCAGGCACTAACAAAAACAATAATCATAATTAAAAACACCGGAATTTTAAAGCATATATTAAATTCCTAATAAAGAAACATTCCAGTAGCTATGACTTCTTACCTTAAATAAGGTAAGGGAAGGTAAGCATGATGATGGAAGGAGTAAACAGGGCTTTTGGCTGCTAAGTGATACAAAATTGGTGAATGGATGCACAAAGAAGAGCAAAGACTGCCCAAAACCCTTCTAGACAGAGCGGCCACCAAAGAGCCAAGCAGAAGACCCAGGGAGACTGTGTACCATGTCCCCTTATTCCCCCAGCCCCAGGCTGCTACATTCAGCTGTGCTAGAGCACTTTGTTTTCAGCTGCTACTGGCCAGGGATGCAAAAGAGTAACTTTGGGGGTAGGAGGAGCTTCATGCAAACCAAAGTAACAGCCACATTATACTGACATCAGTCATCTATTTACCCACAAACTAATCTGTGTTACTCAAGTACACATTACAGCATAAGAGCCAGCCTTAGTGTCGCCCCTTCATCCCTAACCTAGCCTCTTCTGAATGTGGCTTCTTTCTTCCTGACTCTGCTGAAATGGCTTGTATCCCAGGACACTACTGCTCTCCCATTTGGCTGATTCTAGTGGCCTCTTATAGTATTCTCTAGATCAGTCCCTGGCATCTGATGAACCGTGATCTCCTACTAAAATCATTATCTTTCTTTCCTGTTGACTTCTCTTATTATCCCCCAGACGTAAGATTTCTCAAGGTTCTGTCATCAGTTACCTGCCTGATTTTCCCCTCCCTCTTCATTCTTCCCAGAGTAATCCCATCTACTCCTACATTTTCACCACCCTATCTAGAAACCTTGGTTCAAAAACAACTCCCACCTGTTCCAAGCCCATTTTACAAGGACTCAACATGCCCGATTTTTAGTTCCAACTTTTTCTTATAGTTTTCTCCTTTCCATTAAGCCTAACTGTATTATTATGACTTATTATTATTAGATACTGCAAAACACAGAACACTTACTATGTGTTACACGTTATTCTAGGTGCTTTGCATGGATTATGTCATTTCATCATAGTTAATATCCCCATATTATTATTGAAAAAATTGAGGATTGAGAAGGAACTCACTCAAAATCAAACAAATAGAAGGGTCTGAACCCAGGCCTCAGGTCCTAATGCTAGGCTTGTTATAACCACTATGCTTTATATTTCCTGTGCCAAGAAATATCTATTGAACAGCTACTACAGGCAGACCCTACGCTGGCACTGGTATTAAAGGATGATCAAGCCCCAGAGGAGTTTGCTTACAAGGAGTTTGAAGTCTAGTGGGAAAGACAGAGAAATGATGGGGCAAACATGCTTCAGTGGAATCAGGATGGTGGAAGGGAAGGGTGAGAGCTCCAGAAGCACTCAGCCTTCTGGATCAGCAAAGATTCGGGTGGAGGTGATATCCCAGCTGAGATCTGAGTGATAAAGAAGCCAACCAGAGGGGCACTACATTGGGATGGTGAGAAAGGAGGCTCAAAGCGCCTCCTATGCTCCAATACCCAGAATATCAGCCTGGAGTACCACGAGAACACTGAGGCCAAGCACCAAGAAGGACACCACAGGAAAAGCAGGTGTGAGAGGGAGCTCACTTTGAAGCCTACTGAGTTTGAATCATGTGGGAAACATCCAAGCAAGCCTTGTAGGAGCCTTCACTGTCAGGAGTCTGGGGGATGCAGGCCCTCACCCACCTTCCTGGGGATTCTGACAAATGTCATCTTACTTGAAGATCTGCCAGCGTCCTGTCAGTTTTATTAATGGCTGAATGATGGCCCAATAAACCCCCAAATGAAGGGCTTCCCATGAATTCTACTAAAGAATTACAAATTGGGCCCAAGGTCCTTTGTTGCCTTCTACCTGAAATCTATTGCTTGGAACACATATGTTCTGGCCCCAAGCCTATGTGCGCAGTCCCCTGCAGGGACTTCAGATGCACTGCACACTCCACCAGCCAAGCAGAGAGAAAAGGAAAGACAGAGCAGTCAGTCAATTACTCTGCCTTTCAATTGGTCAGCTCCCTTTTACCGCCAGGCAGACAGAGAGAAGCATTTTACCTAAGGCTCTCTTTCCAATAGGGATGAATGAAGTCTCCTTCTTGTGAAAATATTAAAAGAAATGATAAATTAGCCGAAACCGGTTTGACTCAGTGATAGAGCATCGGTCTGTGGACTGAAAGGTCCTGGGTTCAATTCCAGTCAGGGGCATGTACGTTGGTTGCCGGCACATCCCCAGTAGGGGGTGTGTAGGAGGTGGCTAGTCGATGTTTCTCTCTCATCGACGTTTCTAGCTCTCTATCTCTCTCCCTTCCTCTCTGTAAAAAATCAATAAAATATATATTTTTTTAAAGAAATGATAAATTGGATCCTCTTTTTTTAATGACGTTTCTGAGTATAACCGTAGTAGCTGTGCTTGTCATTGCCTTCATTTTCTCTTAACCACCTCTAAAAACACAAATAACAATGGGTTGGGGATTGGGAAGGATAAGAAAGCAGTTGTGGGATGTGTCTGAATTTCTTCTATCATTTACATATATATCTTCCTGAAATGGCATACAGAGGCCTGGGTTTTCTAGCATATGACTAGTAACCAACATCTCCTCAGCATTATGTCAGGCTGGATGGAAGCATCAATCTCAGTACAAAGAAACTCAAGACCTCCGCACCCTTTTCTACTGGTCCATGAATGATTCTAAATGGGTCCATCTGTTGAACATACAAAGGAGTGAATCTCATGAGGAAACAGGAAGAGCCTGGAAAAGCAGAGCCTCGCCAGAGCCAGAAATTATCTGAGGAAAATAGATGGGGAAAGAAAACTAGCCTTGTATGGGGGGGAGACTAAAGATTAGATTGAGACATGCAAAAGCCCTTCTTCCCAATAAACTATTTCACTTTCTTTCATGAAACGTAATATGAGGTTTACGTTAGACTTAGCAGCTGGAAAGCAGAACAAACCAAGGAGATTTGTTAGCTTTTCTTCATACTTTTCTAACTTAACAATTTTGGGAAAACGATGACCCATGAAAGCAGAGGGTCTCAGTGGCTCCCTTTTTCTTCCATGTGTTAAAGAAAGGGGGAAACAACTCTGCTATCATTGTGGACAATATGCCCTTGTCCAAAAGTATAAGTTGTCTGAGCTGAAATCCAATGCTTGAATCTCTTGAAGGAAACAAATGTTCAGATTAAAATTAATATTGCAAATGGTAGTGCTTCCCTCATGACTCCTATGTAACAGTATGCACCCAGCCAGGATGTGGCAACCCAGAAAAAAAATGTACTTTTAGTCAAGAGCTCATTGAAATTTGAGCTAAGTTCCAATTTAAATAAATATATATATATATATATATATATATATATGTGTGTGTGTGTGTGTGTGTGTGTGTGTGTGTGTATATATATATATATATATATATATATATATATATATCATATGTTAATATTAATAGTCCCCTACCCACAAAGGAAAAATACATTTAATTTGTATTTTTGTAATAAAAAGCCTGAATAGGTCACATGGATGTTGAGGTGCTGCCTCAAGATGTGGAAACTTGTTCTGGGCTTTTCCCAGTCCTATGGTTGATGGGACAACATGGCTCCTGCTCAGTTGGCTCCCCAGAAATGGACATGGCCCAGGGAGGCTAAGCATTTTAATTCTCTATCAGAAAAGGGATTCATTCAGTTATTCAATTACATAGGTTTTTATTTCATACATCTGATGTGTCACTTTCCAAGAATCCTCATCTCAGGTTCTGGACCCCAGACAGACACCAGGCAAAGTGGTCCCCCCAAAAAAGGGGGAGCTAAAACACTTAGAAGAGAATCCTCCAGCCTTAGTCAAGCCTTCAGATGATTACAGCCTTGACCAACATCATGCCTGCAGCATGAGAGAGTCTGAGCCAGAACCACTCAGATTAGTTGCTCCCAAATCTCCAACACAAAGAAACCATGAGCTTATAAATGTTAACTGTTTTAGGACTCTGAAAAAAAATACTCTAGTATGTCTACAATTATGGGCCTCGTAGTGTGGAATAAGGATGAGTGGTAAAGAATTGGAGAACTGAAGCTGAACAGTGGGAGTGGAGTAGATCATACATGGTCTTACAGATCATTGCCCTGAATTGTCTATGAGCCACTCATCACCATTCCCTGCTTCTATGCTCTTCCCTACACTGCAGGGAGTAGAAGCCTGACAACCACATTTTTAGAATCTTCTTTAAACAGAGGTCCTTGTTACTACTGAGACTCATGCACATGAAACCAATAAGGTAGTCTGAGCATCTTCAGCTGTTTCCTTCAGTTCTTACAATATCTTAACTTTCAGAAAGTACCACAGTCCTTGAATGAAACCTCTTCCAGTGTGAAATACCTAGAATGGATTCTGTTTTCCTAACTAGACTTTAGCTGATACATACCTATTCAGGATTTGAACTTATTCTGAGGGTCATGCAGGTAAATGGATTGGAAGCAATCCATACTAGAGGAAAGGGAACTCGATTAGAAGGCAAAAGAAGAAAACAAGAGATGATGGTCCTTTAAGCCAGTCTGATGGGAGTGGGATAGGCAGATTTGAGAGTGACTTAGATTGGAGACTGTATACATCCTTGGTGATTGGTGTAATGTGCTAAGTGAAAGAACAATGACATAAAGAATCAAGGTACTTAGGCAATGGGTAAATGGTTTAGAGAGAAAATAATTTAAAGCAATAAAGAAGAAATGTGCTGGCATAGTAACTGAGGAACATTAAGCAAATTCATCACAAAGCAGTGCTAGGCCAACACCAGTTCCATAAATTGCCTAGAGCAGGGACTGGCAAACTTTTCCTATAAAGAAACAGATATTAAATATTTTCAGTTGTCCAGGCCACTCAATCTCTGGGTCTCCAGGTCTCCATTGCAATTTTGCAATCCTGCCCTTGAGTGCTAAGCAGCCCAGGCAATACAACGAATTGGGTGGGGCTGTGCTCCAATAAACTTTATTTACAAAAACAGGTGGTGGGATAGATTGGCATGTGGTTCATAGTTTGCCAGCCCCTGGCCTAGAGAGAAAAGGTATCACAAATAAGCTTCCGGTAAGAAACACCACACAGTCTATCTGCCTCTTAGAAATTCATAAAGCACATAGCACATCACCGGCTCTGAAATCCTGTGGGGTAAAGGAAGCCCATGACTTTGCTTAGCCCAACAGTTCCAAATTTATCTAGAGTCCACTCCTTATTCTCACGTACCTTCTATTAACATGCAGCAGAATAATGTTCCGTGGAACACATTTTGGGAAACACTGGACCATAGGCTGGATATAAGAGGAACAAAGGGAAAATATTCCATTTTATCTGAATGCCAAATGACATGCTCTACACCCAATCCTTCGAAAGGAGCATTCTCCACAGTGGTTGGCAGATCCAGCTCCAGGCGCCCCTGCTGTACATACCTCCCACTCTCGCCTTGGCCAAGAGCGTAAGGCAGGGTGATGGTGGGGTTGCTGCCTGGCAAAAATGGGCTCCCTTCCCTCCTCCCAACCTCTCCTCCCTCCCTTCTTCTCTGCAGTAGCAGCTGTTGCTCCTGCTGCCAGCTATTCTGCATGAATTTATTTACTGGGCTCTTTTTAAAACCTTCTGGACACAAACAATAAAAATTATTCATTTTAATAGTTAAAGCATATGAACACAACACTGATAAATTATGGCTTTTTTTTTAGTAGCTTAAAAACAAAACATCTCAGATCCAGTCCCACCCAGGCAGGCCAGTTTTACAAAGGTCCCATAGCGCCCATCTGAGTCCAGGTGCTCATCACACCTCCTGCCTGGGCCACTGCAAAAACATCAGTGGTCTTTTTCCTTCCTTCAGCCACCATCCCCCAGTCCAATCCACCCTGCACACAACTGAGGAACTAGTTTGTAAAGCACCTTCTCATCAAAACACATTTTCTCAGAGACCCTCAATGGGTCCCTAAGGCTTATGGCACACAACACAATCCCTCAGCCAATTAAAGACCTTCCATCATCTGGCTCCAATTTACCTCTGCATCACAACTGCGTTAGCTCGCCCAGATGGAACCCGCTCCAGGCACATTTTTTACCTTAATCTTCAAACACCACAGAAGTTTCTTCCCAATTCAATTCCGTTTGTTCTAGACCATTTAGCCCAGTGGATCCCAAATACAGCTGCACAGGAGAATTATCTAGGAAATTTTTATAAATTATAGACTTTCAGATACTACCCCAGACTTCTCTAATTATAGTCTCCGAAGGGTGGAGCATTAGAAACTTCTATTTTAACAAGCTCCCTGGCTGATTTTTATGAAGCCAGCCCAGATCAACTGGGAGCCAGTGATGGTCCAAACCCTTCATTTAAGAGATGAGAAAACCAAGTATCCAAGGTCCTAGTCTGGAAAGGGCCAAGAGTGCTCTAGCAAAAACTAACTAGGATTCTCAATCCTTTGCCTGCCTATTTGCCGTGGAGGGAATAGAGGGTGTGTGCAATACTGTTCTGTAAGTAAATAATTGAAGCTAAGCAAAATCTTCAGCAATAAGACTTGTTTAAAAGTCCAATCTGCAGCTAAGAATCAAATCTCATTTTTAAAAAAAATAAGTAGTCTAATTGCTGAACTAATTGCTAAGGTGTATATAATTGATGAATTTTTAAAAATTCGTAATGTTCATGCAACTGACATATTAGAAGAAAAAAAAAGAAAGAAAAAACAAACCTCAAACTACATTTATCACCCAAAAATCCAGGCAGATCCTAAGTCCAGGAATCACAAAGGCAGGGGCTAAATTCTAGGCAGATGAGTAGACAATCCTCTACAGTCTAGGGAATCTCCAGCATCTTATTGGTATTCTAACTTTCAACTAACCCCCATTTCTGCTAGGTAAGGGCACACTAGAAAGCCATGTGGTCAAGAACAGGCATAGAAGATGCAACACCAATGGCCAGCATCACACTGCCCACAGCAAAGCCCATCATTCCCCAATCAGTCTCAATAAGGAATCCTTAGGACTGAATTCTCTGTAAGAACAACTACCAAAACCCATGACCAAAGTCACCTGTAAGAGACAGAAATAGAGCGGAAGTATAAGCACCTATGGGTTAGGATCTATGTCCTGTTTCATTGTCGTTTTCCTCGTGCCTAATCTGATTACCAGCAAATAGCAGGCCTTCTGACCAATGTGAGCAATGAGCTAGTAATGAACCCAACACTATTTTGTGCTCCAGAGGACAAGTCAAAAATCCATCCCACAGTAACTGGAACCATGGAGCAGAGCAGTTACAGGACACAGGCTTTGAAATCAAAACCCAGGCTTTACACTTGCTTGGTGCATAACCTGAACATGTGCTTAACCTCTGAGCCAAAATTTCATGGTCTGAGAAAGGGTATAATCCACCTAAACTCCTAACATTATGAAGATTAAGTGAAAAATATGTCTGCAGTGTAAAGCACAATATATAGTATCTGTTCAATAATGGCAGCTACTATCATGGTCAGAAGTAAAAGTACAATTGGTATTATCACTCTCTATGTCCGGGAGTTTGTCCATATCAATTTCCAGCTCGAGGATCTCCATTTCCTGATGCCCGACCCTGCTGGCTGTGGGCATTCGGCTGGGGTTAGCTGGTGGCTGGGCTCTACTCCGCAGGACTCCGTGGTGAGGGCGGCGGCAGTGGGGTGCCTGGGGGCAGCTCAGCATCAAGAATCTGCTGGGATCTGCTGGCTGACTGTTACAAACCCTCTGAGGCCTTCATCTCTGGCCTGCTGGACAAGATCCGGGGCATGCAGAAGCTGAGCACACCCCAGAAGAAGTGAGGGTCCTCAACCCAGGTGAACGGTGGCTCCCACAGGACAATTGCTGCCCCCTGACCTCGTAGCAACAGCAATACCAAGGGGCCCTGCGGCCAGACCTGGTGCCATGAGCCCCTCACTTAGGGGCCTCTTCCCTGCCCCTTGTTTTCCATTTTGGGTTGTTTTATTTTTATTAAACTGATGGGACTTTTTGTGTTTTTATATTGACTCTGTGACGTGGGCCCTTTAATAAAACTAGGATATGCCTTTGATGAGAAAAAAAAAAAGTACAATTGGTTTCCCAGACATAGGATCTGCTACTGAAAGTAGCAACCAATTCAATATAAGGGACTTTTCCCCACTTGCCAAAATATTAAAGCCTAAACAGAGAAAATGCTGACTCCAATTTAATTATAAGCAGATCTACTATAGCAGGTTACCCACAATCCAAACTTGTGGTACTTGATATTACTACTACCACAGTGTTTCCCCGAAAATAAGACCTAACGCATGGAAAAATAAGACATCCCCTGAAAATAAGACCTAGCGCATCTTTGGGAGCAAAAATTAATACAAGACACTGCCTTATTTTGGGGGACACAGGGTATCAATAGAAGAGGAAGAAATTTTCAAAAGTAAAAGCCCTTTCAGATCTCATCCTGACTGCTTCAGCACCATCTCAGGGAGTTTTCACTGAATGTCTCTGGTGGCCCCTACGACTGGCCAGTCCAGACAACCAGGGGAACAGTGACAGAGGAGCTCAGGGACAATGCTGATGGATATAAATAATCAGTAACTATAATGGGCAACTAATCCCTGATACAGCAATGACACATCACAATCCCTTGGGGATTCCTGGAACCACTGGATTATGGACAACATCCATGTAACAGACTTACTGTTACAACTATAGGACTATGGGCACTATGTTTTGGTCTAAAAGACAAATAGTTTGACCGTGACTAGGGTTTTGTTCTTCCCGTTCCAATTTCTAGTAATAGAGCAGAGACCCTCTACTCATCACATACTCAAAGCCATATTATAATGCCACTTGCAGAGCCAACAGCATGGACTTCACAGAAATGGTGATCTGTGGTAGGATTCTCTTGAGACTCGTGTTCCCTGTTGGATAAGGCTGAAGAAGCATGCCATCTGCATGCCTCTTACCACACCAAGCAGACCCTTGCTAAAACTGGCACTCACCACCATCACAATCAAAGGCATCTGGTTATGAGGCCTTTAGAAAATCCCTTTTTCTGATCCCAGATGCTAGACATATATAAGCCTTGCAACAATACCTAAAGTATAATATATAAAAATTTCAAAGTCCTAGCCTCGCCCAATATTTTACCACACTTATAATTTTGAACCCCCTTCCAGGTTTCATTGCTCTATATAAGTGATGAAATGTTTGAATAATATATTTTCTAACCACTGATGGCTCATATTTAGACTATGATAGATGTTCCCTTTTGAGTTGACACAGCCCTTGCTGCATAAGCTATTTCCATCAGAAGAAGGTGGCTTTTTTAAAAATCCAATTGGAAATAGATGATTAGAGAGGGACCTATAAAATTATGTGAGAGTTAGGACCCAGCTAACATAAAATAAATTCAATATTGATGAGGATGTGGAACTGAAATGAGAACACTGTTGATAGAGTATAAACCACTACAAACACTTTATAAAACTGGCTGGCAGGCCCTGGCCGGTTTTCTCAGTGGATAGAGTAGGGGTGTCGAACTCAATCAGAGAAGGGGCCAAAATCTAAAATCCAGCCTAAATCGCGGGCCGAATGGTTTACTGAACAGTCATAAACTGACAATGTCATAAACTGACAGCGGAGTGCAGTGATGACAGCGCGGTGCGGGCCACATTCCAAGGCCTGGCGGGCTGGATTTGGCCCGCGGGCCTTGTGTTTGACACATGTGGAGAGCATCAGACTGCAGACTAAAGGGCCCCAGATCCTATTCTGGTCAAGGGCATGTGCCTACATTGCAAGCTCCTCCCTGGCCTGGGCCCTGATCAGGGCTCCTGCAGGAGGCAAGCAATCAATGTGTTTCTCTTACATTGATGTTTCTCTCTGTCTTTCCTTCTCTCTTCCGCTCTCTCTAAAAATCAATGGAAAAATATCCTCTTTTTAGGTGAGGATTAACAAAAACAAACAAAAAATAAAGGTGATTAAAGGTTTAAAAAAAAAACTGTCTGGCAGTATCCACTAAAGCTGAATAGATGCTTACCCTATGACTCTGAAATTATACTCTTAGGTATATATCCAAGAGAGATGAAAACTTGTACATGAATATTCATAGCAGCATTATTTATAATTGCCAAAATGTGAAAACTACTCAAATGTCCACCAAAAGTAGAAAACAGTGATATATTTGCACACAATGGAATACTATACAGCAGTGATCTACAATTGCACACAATATAGATGAATCATCCAAACAGCACTCCAGAAAAAAACAGACATAAGAGTATATAGTGCATGATTCCACTCCCATAAGGTAGAAAACAAGTAAACCTAATCTATGCTGTTAGAAGTCTGAATAGTGGTAACCTTAAGAATAAGGGACAGAAACAAAAATAAAATAAGAGAAACTTCCTGGGGTGCTAGTAATGTTTCTTGATTTCAGCGTTGATTACACACGTGCTTGTGAAAATTTATTGAGTTGCACATTCAATGTATGCTTTTCAATATGCAAATTATACTTCAATAAAAAGTAAAAAAATAAATCCAGTAGAGCCAATTTCCTGTAGTGTCCTTAAAGTGCCACCTAGTGGTACAAGTTAAATGTAAACAAGAGGGGAGATCATCTCTAATGACTTCAAAAATATGGCCCATTTCTAACAGCACATGCTGGGGTTGGGCTGAAACAGAACCCTAGATGACAAGAAAACAAATACGGGGGGGAAAAAAAAAAAAAAAAGAGCACACTGGTACCAATGAGCCAGTGCTGACGCACATCTATTCCCAACTCCACCCGCAATCAGCCACAATGGGAGGATTTATAGCACAGACATCAGCCAAGGCTATAAATTGGGGCTTTTAGGGTTTTGTGGGGTTTTTTTCAGAGAGGTTTACAAGCACACCATTAGGCAACACCCTGCTGAGCAGAGAGGGGTCTTCAGGAGGGAGTCTGAAGGGAAAAAAAAATCCTTTATCCTGTTTCCACTGACGAAGGTGGGGCCTTAGTCTGGTTCCTTCTAATAGTGCTTGAGAAACACAGAGTTGGGAAGGACCACCCACAGAAAGCTTTTGAAGCTGCTAGTCAGATAAAGGATATTCGCTCAAGGTTTTGCTTGTGGAGTCTGAAAGACAGGGCATCTCGATCAGATAGAGTTTCTCAAGGGAAAGCCACAAACTATAGACATGGGCATCAATTATAGTCCTTGAGTCAGGAGGTAGTAGGTTAAGAGGCTAATGGAGAGACTGATCTGTCTTTCCATTGATTCATCTCATTTCCATTATTTTCAGAAACAGGTGATGATGTGGATTTGGTCTACAGAGTGTAGTTTGCTGACCCCTGATATAGGCAGAGGGCCAGCCTGTGAAAGGTCACAGAAGTGGGAAATAATGTGATTCATAAGTCCACTAACTTCTGGCTATCCTGAATCTGTTCTTCTGTGTTTGCTAACTAGCCCCTGCCTCTGTTTTTCTGGGCCTGGAATGATAATAATTATTAACAGCCAATTATCATTGAGGGCTGACAATATGCTAGGCACCGTTTTAGCTGCTTTAGGGATACTAACTCATTTGAGCATCACAATAACCCTATGAGAGTAGACACTATCATTATTCCCATTTTACAGATGATGAAATTGAGACACAGAGAGGCTAAGTAACTTGCCCAAAGACACACAGCCAGTAAGAGGCAGAGAGGATTTAAATACTGAGCCCATGTTCTTAATTACTCTGACTGCCTCATTGGGCTCGACCTCTGGTTGACCTCCACTATCCTTTCTCATTAACACCATAGCACATTTGAGTGCCATCCCATCCCGCCCCATTTCTGTAATTGCTCTTCCCCTGATATTTAGGAGTGCTTCTTACCGTGTTTCCCAAAAATAAGACATCCTTCGAAAATAAGACCTAGCGCATGGAAAAATAAGACACCCCCTGAAAATAAGATCTAACGCATCTTTGTGGGGGGGGGGGATTAATAAAAGACACTGTCTTATTTTCGGGGAAACAGGGTAGTTTTTGTCACAGAGTGGTTGGGGGATCAGAGAAGAGAAATAAGGACTCTGTTAGTTCAGGAACCTAGAAACCAGCTATCACTGACCCCCAAGGGGAAAACTGAACTAGCTTGTTAGTTATAGGAAACATGGTATCAAGCTATTGCTTACAACCCTTGACAATAAAGCATGAGGAGATGGGTTTAAATGAGACACACAGAAAATGGCACAGTTATACATGCACACTATGAGAAACTAAGAATGGATGACATTAGGCATGAAAGTAAGGAAGGCTGAAGGAGCTGCAGGATAGAGTATATCACCACCTTTGTGCTCCTGCAGCTCTCAGCAAAGTGTGGTCCTATGGTAAGTACATTCCATTAACACCTGATGAATTATTGCGTGAACATATAGCATCTTCCAAAGGAATTAAGTTAGCAAAGTAACTTTTACATAATATCATGAACATGAACAATAAGGAGGAGGAAGCCCAAGAAAGAAAACAAGCTATCAGTGGTAAGATATAAAGCTAGTTGGTTAAGAGGTTCATAACATAAAATATATTTCTGACCAAAGAGAGAGGTTAAGAACATAATTCTGAGATGTGGTTATACAGCACAGCATAGAAGGAGGAACTGGCACTCTGGGACTAGACAGCCAGGGTCAGAATTGCAGCTTTTACACCAATCAGAAAGAATATATGCACCCCTATGTTCATAGCAGCACAATCTACAATAGCTAGGATTTGGAAACAGCCTAGGTGCCCATCAGCAGATGATTGGATCCAAAAACTGTGGTACATCTACACAATGGAATACTATGCTGCCATAAAAAGAAAGAATTCTCATCATTTGCAGCAACCTGGATGGAAATGGAGAACATCATGCTGAGTGAAATAAGCCAATCAATGAAAGAGAAACACCACATGACCTCACTCATTTGTGGATAATAAAGATCATTATAAACTGATGAACCAAAAGATAGATACAGAGAAAAGTAAAAGAAAAGACTGTCAAATTACAGCGGGGAGGGGAGGGAGATCTGGGGGAGATAAGAGATCAACCGAAGGACTTGTATACATGCATATAAGTACAACCAATGGACACAAAACTCTGGAGAGGGTTGGTATGTATGCGGGGGGGCAATGTAAAATATGTACACAGATAATAATTTAATAAAAAAATAAATTTTTTTAAAAAAGAATTGCAGCTTTAACTTACTTTCTGTGAATGACCCTGGGCAAATTCATGAAGTTCTCTGCCCCTTAATTTGCTTATCTTCAAAATGAGGATAGCAACAGAAGCTATTGCACATGGTTGCTAGCTTTAAATGAGTTAATATGTGTAAAGCACTTGGAAAAGTGGTGCATAAGCGCTATACTTGAAGTGCTTTGTAAATTAATAAAATAAATAAGCATCACAATGCCTCTATGGTTTGTGTACTTCCAAAATCAACTTTGAAAATAATTATTTATGATTCTGTCTTTTTTTGCCAAAATAGCTTTCAGTTTGGTCAGTATGTCATATTTGGTGTAGCAAAAAGCCAACTGTCACCTTCTTGTTCCCCTTTAGAAGGCAGGATAAGGGTTACACTTGGCCTTTTGCTACACCAAATATGACGCACTAACCAAAATGTGAAAGCTATTTTGACCAAGATTAATATAAGTCTGCACTGGGAAGGCACTTTGTAATAAGAATTTTAGCCGAAACCGGTTTGGTTCAGTGGATAGAGTGTCGGTCTGCGGACTGAAAGGTCCCAGGTTCGATTCTGGTCAAGGGCATGCACATTGGTTGCAGGCACATCCCCAGTGGGGGGTGTGCAAGAGGCAACAGGTCGATGTTTCTCTCTCATCGATGTTTCTAACTCTCTATCCATCTCCCTTCCTCTCTGTAAAAAAAATCAATAAAATATATTGTTTTAAAAAAGAATTTTAGCTTAATGTGAGGAAATAATTCATATTTAGAAAATTACTGATGGGCACAGACTAGTAATTCCTATTAACTTTTGCTTAGCAGATCTATAGTTAATTTTTGTGACACACAAGAAATTATTTTTCTTTCTCTCTAAGTGCTTATCATCAAATTCCTAGCACTTCCACGGATACCTTTCCCAGCTCTCCTTTCTCCAGAGCTGACTCTGTCACTTACTAGCTGTAAGGTTCCAAGTATCTCACTTCTGCTTTCTGAACCTCAACTTCCTCTTCCATAAAATGATATGCAATGACAGATATGAGCATAGGCACCCAAGTGTTAAAATTCAAAATGCGTAGATACAGCTCAGAAGCAAGAAAAAGATCCCTGAGGGCCCAAAATACGAAGTGCAGGCCAGGCTGACAGTTAAGAAGCAGGTAGAGGCAGCTGGGAGCTGATGCACAGCAGAATAGCAGGGATTTAAATGCCCACATGAGGAGAAGCCAGAGGTTAAAGTGTGTTTCACTACCTGTAAGCTGCAAAACCAAGATTGAGTCTGTGAAGGTGCTCAGGGCTATCCTCTTAGGAAAGGAAGAGGAAGCAGATAGAATACTGCAGGCTGGTCTTGGGTCAAGCCACCATCTGGTGCCATCTGCACAATCCCTGACGTTGGAACCAGATGGAAGTGCTGAACTTCAAGTGTAAGAAGTGGGCCTAGACTGGAGGCCCCTGAGTTCAGGGGTGTGGGGTATAGTTGGTAGAGACTCCACTGAACTGCTGGAAAGACAGGTACTCAGAGAACTGAGAATGAAATGTAAACTCCAATTCAAAAGAAGACTGGGAGCCCTAGCTGGTGTTGCCCAGCAGTTAGAGTGTTGGCCTGTGCACAGAAGCTTCACCGGTTCGATTTCCGGTCAGGGAATGTACTGAGTTGCAGGTTTGACCTCTGGCCCCAGTTGGGGCGCCCATGGGAGGCAACCAATCTATGAGTCTCTCTCATATTGATGTTTTGCTCGCGCTCTCTCTCTCTCTCTCTCTCTCTCTCTCTCTCTCCCTCCCTCCCTCCCTCCCTCCCTCCCTCCTTCCTATTTTCTCTAAAGATATCAATGGAAGAATATCCTCCGGTGAGGATTGACACAGCCAGAAGAAAAAAAAGACAAAAAAAAAGACTGCTAAACAGATTTCCAAAAAGCATGAAGAAAAGAAAAAAAAAAAATGCTATAAACAGCCCACAAAAAAGATGAATTTACTCCTGGCAAAATGAAAATAGAACACATTTAAAATAACCTTTACAAAATTATGTTTAGAATCCTTCCGAAATTAAAATTAGAGAACACATTCTTAAAAAGATATAAGTATGTAACAGAAATTGGGAAAAGTATAAGAACAGATTAATATTTTAAATAGATTATAAAACCTAGAATCATACACAGTTATATAAAAAGAGTTATTAATTTAGGAGACAGCCGGAGCCAGCCTAGAGAGATCACAACATAGAAAGATAAAAAGCCATTACTTGAAATAAAACATGTGTTAGCAGGCATAGAAACATAGCTAATTGGAGTTTGAAAAGAAAATAGAAGAAATAAATAGAGAATCAAAACCCGCAGAGATATTATTACTAGTAAGAATGTTCTAAAATTAAAGACATACTTTTCCAGATGGAAAAATGCACATCAAGTGTCATCTTGAAATAAATAAGTTCAAATCTATGCCTTAGACATATCACAGTGAAATTGAAACAGAACATCGAAAATAATGATAAAGTTTTAAAAGCCACCCTAGAGAAAAGAAACTCTAAAGAAATCAAAAATAGATTGACAGTAGAATTCTCAATGACAGCAACAATAAATTCCAGAAGAGAAGGAGGTTAATACATTCAAACTGCTGAGGGAAAATACCTTCAAACTATAATTCTATACATAGCAAAATTACCATTTAAGAGAAAAGACAATAAGATTTTACTATCCAGAGAACATGGATTAAAAAAAAAAAACTACAAGTTGGGATAAAGGGGAGAGATCAACCAAAGGACTTGTGTGCATACATATGAGTCTAACCAGTGGTCAAGGTCAACAGGGGGTTGGGGGCATGTGTGGGGAAGGATGGGGGAAAGGAATGGGGGGATGAGGACAAGTATGTGATACCTTAATCAATAAAGAAATTTTAAAAAGCTACTAGTTGATATATTTTAGTAAGCTGTTTATTTGAACCTCACAATTGCTGGAACCATCCCAACTATATGATTACACATCATTATAATGTCTTATCACAAGTTCTAGAACCATAGTCTCTAAAGTAGCTCCCCACAGTCATTTCATTCTGATACAGCTGTGAATGAGTATTTTTAGTCTAATTGTCATATCAGATAGCTTTTATTTTTTTTTTAACTGACAATTTGTACTTTATTTTTTTTTGACCCCCTCCCTCCCTCCCACCCATCCCCTCCCTCCCCAGAGTTTTGTGTCCATTGGTTGCACTTATATGCATGTATACAAGACCTTCGGTTGATCTATTATCTCCCCCAGATCTTCCTCCCCTCCCCACTGTAATTTGACAGTCTACTTGTTGATATACTGTCTCTATATCTATCTTATGGTTCATCTGTTTATAATGTTCTTTATTATCCACAAATGAGTGAGGTCATGTGGTGTTTCTCTTTCATTGATTGGCTTATTTCACTCAGCATGATGTTCTCCAATTCCATCCAGGATGCTGCAAATGATGATAGCTTTTAAAAGAAAAACTGCCTAATTTCCCCATCTATTTAAACATCTATCAATTACTTAGTAGTCTACCTCCAAATGCTTAAGAGTAGACATTGACATTTAGGACTAAAACAACTGGAGGCCTTCAAAGATACCTCAATTCACACACATACCACTCATATAGAATCTTCTGAAACTAGAGAATGTACTTATATAAAGATAAATTGTAAATGAATTACTTAAGTGACCCCTTTAAACTGCTAAATAAGAGTTAGTGGAGCCCTGGTTGGTGGCTCTCGGTTGTTTGGATCATTATCCCATATACAGAAAGACTGCGTGTTTGATTCCCAGTCAGGGCACACATATCTAGGTTGCAGATTTGATCCCAAGTCAGGTTATATACAGAAGGCAACTGACAGATGTTCCTTTCTCTCTCTGTGTGTGTGTGTGTGTGTGTGTGTGTGTGTGTGTGTGTGTGTGTGTGTGTGTGTCTATGTCTCTTTCTCCCTTCCCTTTTCTCTAAAATCAATAAGCATGGCCCCAGGTGGGGATTTTTTTTTTTTTAAGTTAATGGAAATTCACTGAGGAGTCAAGAACCTCAAAGACCCACTGGGAAGGGAACACTGGCCAATATCACTGAAAAAGTGAGTAAAAATCTGACCACAGCAAAGGGACCAATCACTATATTCTATGGACCTTCAAGATCACCCTCAGAGAGCATAAAACCTTAGTGTCAAGGTTTACTATGTTGCCGAAACTGGTTTGGCTCAGTGGATAGAGCATCAGTCTGCGGACTGAAAGGTCCCAGGTTCGATTCCGGTCAAGGGCATGTACATTGGTTGCAGGCACATCCCTGGCAGGGGGTGTGCAGAAGGCAGCTGGTCGATGTTTCTCTCTCATTGACATTCCTAGCTCTCTATCCCTCTTCCTCTCTGTAAAAAATCAATAAAATATATTTTTTTAAAAAGGTTTACTATGCACATTTATGCAGTACAATCAAGAAATATTTCTGTATTGTACTGTTACCCCCTTTTTTCTAATTCCTTCCATGTAATCATTTTAATGGATGTCTAATATTCTATTAGGTGGGTATAGAGCCTTTACCAGAGCCTCCTTCTTAGACATTTATATTGTACTGTGTTTTTTTTTTAATTTTTTTTATCAATACTACTAAAAGAAATGTCATCATAGAATTCTTCATTTCTTTTGAATTAGTTCTTGGGATAAATTCTAATGGCATTTGTTGATAGTTGGCAAACTTTAAGTGCTCCTTTTAAAAAAGAGAGAGGTTTATACTTAATCTTTTCTCCTCTATTCCAATGCCAGTATTTCATCACTATTTCTCACTCTCGCTTCTCCTTGAACTTATCATTACAGCCATTTCCTTTGCCTGTTGAATTTCTCATTCGGTGCCAACTGTTTGAGAATAGTAGTTTTCAAATTCCTTTAATAAATCCTTGTAAGAGGACTTGCAGAACTCTGGAGATTTAATCAACAGATGTTGGTCTAAACCACAATTGTTTCTTCATGCTACACCAACCTGAAGCTATGATTAGCTTTTTGAGTAATCTATGAACTAATTCTACAACTAGCGAACATACAGCAACATGTAGCATCAAAGTCAGTACAGGAAAAAATACCTTAAAACGGAACCACTTTACTGGAGTATTCAACTTTGATATATTCAAAACAATGTTTTCCACAGTGAAAGATAAATTTATAAAAACCTGATTTTAATTTAAAAGATAGCCTTGTATTTTGACCAGAGGACAACACAAGCTTAAATTCATTCTTGATCAGTCTAACAAAAGGTTTGTCAATTTTATTGATTTTTTAAAAAAAGAAACTTTTGGTTTCAATGATTTCTTTCTCCATTGTTTTTTCTATTCTCTATTTCATTCATCTTTACTCTTCTCTTTATTTCCTTCTTTCACCTAGCTTTGGATTTAGCAGGCTCTTCTTTTACTAGTTCTTACAATGTAAAGTTAACTTATTTGCTTTGGTTCCCTTCTTTTTCCCCCCAGTTTTATTAAGATACTAGAGGCCCGGTGCATGAAAATCATGCACTGGGGGAGGGTCCCTCAGTCCAGCCTGCACTCTTAGGCCCAATCCCTGGGCCAACAGTCAGACATCCCTCTCACAGTCCAGGGCTCTCGAAGTCTAGGACCCCTCACTCCTTGCTGACCACCTGCAGCCAAGGCAGGAGAGGCTCCCGCCACTGCCACTGTGCTCACTGTGCTCACCAGCCGTGAGCCTGACTTCTGGCTAAGCAGCACTCCCCCTGTGGGAGCACACTGACCACTATGGGGAAGCTCCTGTGTGGGGCCGGGGTGGGATGTGGGAGGTTGGCCAGCCTGGGAGGGACCATAGGAGAGCTCCAGGACATGTTCGGCCTGTCTCACTCAGTCCTGATTGGCCAGACCCCAGCAGCAGGCTAATCTACCAGTTAGAGAGTCTGCCCCCTGGTGGTCAGTTCATGTCATAGCAACTGGCCCACTGGTTGGCTCTCTGCTCCCTGGTGGTCAGTGCATGTCACAGCAAGCAGTTGAGTGGCCTTTGCATATTGTTAGCATATTGCACTTTGATTGGTTGAATGGCTGACCAGACACTTAGCATATTAGGTTTTTATTATATAGGATAACTGACATATATTTTTGTATAAGCACAAGGTGTACTGCATAATGATGACATACATATATTGCAAATGATCATCACAATGTTTAGTTAATATCCAATCTATTAATATACTAGTAGTTACAATAAAATATTTTTCCTTTTGATGAGAATTTTAGGAAGAATCTACTCTTCCAGCAACTTTCAAACATATCATATAGCAGTATTACCTACAGTCATCATGCTGTACATTACATACCAAGTACTTATTACTGGAAGTTTATACATTTTGACCATCTTCATTCAATTCCTCTACTCTCTGCCCCCTGCCTCTGGTTAACCACAATGTGATTATTTTTCATGAGTTTGATTTTTTTTGTGTTTGTTTGTTTGTTTTTTAGATTCCACATAGTATAAAAGAAGTCATACAAAGAGAAAAAAAATAAAAATAATATAATTCATACAGTATATGTCTTTCTCTGACTGGCTTTTTAAATTTAGCATAATGCCTTCAAGGTACTAGATCTGTTCTTAATGTTTACAGCTATAAATTTTCTTGAGTACTGCTATCACAGCATTCTGTATGTTTTGTTATGTTTTGTTTTCATTATTCTCAAGGTATTTTCTATTTCACTTGTAATTTTTTCTTTGACCCATTGCTTTTAAATAATATGTTGTCTAATTTCCACATATCAGTGAATCTTCTGATTTTACTTTTGCTATTGATTTCTGATTTTATTTCGTTGCAGTCAGACAAGATAATTTGTATGATTTCAATCGTTTTAAATTTATTGAGACTTGTTTTGTGGCCTAACATATAGACTATCCTCTCAAGAATATTTCATGTGCACTTGAGAAAAATGTATATTCTGCTGTTCTTGGGTGGAGTGTTCTATAGATATTAGGTCTAGTTGACTTATAGTTTTGTTCAAGCCCTCTTTTTCCTTATTGATCTTCTGTCTAGTTGTTCTAGCCATTATTGAAAATGAGCTATTGAAGTCTCTATTACTGTAGTACTGTCTATTACTCCCTTCAGTTCCATTAGAAATTGTTTCATATATTTTCATACTCTGTTGTTAGGTGTGTATAAGTTTATGTTTATCTTCTTAATGGATCTACCATTTTATCAATACATAAGGTCCTGTGTCTTTTATAACAATTTTTGTCATAAATTCTATTTTGTCTGATATTAGTATAAGCCCCCAGCTCTCTTTTGGTTACTTCGTATATAGAATATCTCTTTACAACCCTTTACTTTCAACCTATTTGTATTATTGGATCTAAAGTGAGCAGACAGCATATCATTGGATATTTATTAATCTGTTTTGTTTTTGCCTTTTAACTAGATATTTTAATCCATTTTAAAAAATTACTATTAAGGAACAATTTACTTCTGCCATTTTGCTATTTATTTTCTATTTCTTATACCTGTTTTTGTTTATCGATTCCTCCATCACTGTCTTCTTTGTGATTTTTTTTCTAGTGTACCATTTTTCTTACCTTCTCATTTTTTCTGTATATTTTTTAGCTTTTTTCCTTAGTGGTTACCCAGGGATTACAGTTAACATCATAACTTTTTAACAATCAAATTTGAATTAATACCAATTTAGTTTCACTGAGCCTAACCGGTCTCAATACCAATTTAGTTTCAATAATACACAAAAAAAACTCTGCTCCTTTACAGCCTCACTGTCCCCTTATATTTTATCACAAATTGCGTATTTATACATGTACCCATTAACAGGTACATAATTATTGTTTTAAGTATTTCCCTTTTAAATCATATATAAATACAAAAGAGGAGTTACAAACCCACACTGCAACGCTACTGGCTTTTATATTTACCAATGTAGCTACCTTTACCATTCTTCATTTCTTTATATGGCTTCAAGGTACTGTCTAGTATCCTTTCATTTCAGCCAGGAAGTCTCCCTTTGGCATTTCCTATAGGGAAGGTCTATTAGTGACAACTTCCTTGAATTTTTCCTTATCTGGAGAGGACTCAGTCTCCAGTGACACTGTCTGTGGGGATGTAAAGTGCCTCTCAGGCCACCTGCTGCCATAAGGTTGGGGTTAGACTAGACCCCCTCTTTGGACTCTGTTGAAGCCATCTCTGCCAGGTAGGAAAGCACCACCCCTGGCTGGTTGCCACCCGGTAAGGGGCAAGATACCAGACTCCTCAGTTGATCTCTGCTGATATCAGGGGGAAGGGTATCCATGGTGATTGGCTGGATTAGGGCAGGTTTGGCCAAAGATTTATATCCAGCATGGTTATCCATTTTCCAGTCCTTTGGCTAGACAGTAGACTTTTCTTGGGGCTTTTTTAGTCTGTGTCTGTTTATGGTTCCAGGTTGTAGGTTTCTATAGTACCCAGTCCAGAATACATGGGAGACTAAAATTTTTTCAAGGAACTCACTGCCATGCTATTTCTCAGGTCCTAAGACCCTAGCCAATTACTTTCCTCTTTATATCTTTCAAAGTCCTCCTTCTGTTATATTATGTCCAGGGTTTTTAGTTGTACTTAGCAGGGGGGAGCAGGGAGAAATTGGACTAAGCCATCTTGTTCTCCAATTGTGAATGATGATGTTTCGTCTATATTTGCAACGAATTTTTCTTGTACAGTAGAATAAGGCACAGAATCAGAGACCATAAGCATTAGAAGGAGCCATCTAGTCTAATTTTCTCATTTCCATAACTTCTGGACAGAATACTTAAAGTGATAGAATATTAATTTACAAGGACGGGGTACTTTTTAAAGCACAGACTGTCAAATATTTCAGAAGCTCAGGGTCTCCAAATGGTCATTTTATGTGAGCCTCAATCTTTCCCTCTAAATGAAACAAAGGCAGTACTTTATAAAAAGCTGTATCTTAGCAACCTGGCTTTGAAACAGAGCAGCATGCCCAGCATATTCCTATTGGGTGTAGTATTTGCCTTAGGGACCTTATTCTAGGCACATGACAAAGTCACATGAGAGATTAGCCCTCTGTGTTCATGGTTAGTCCATCACAACAGTATACACAAGACCTGGGCACACAGTGACTAGTCCTTCCAGCAAAACCTCCCCATAGTGTTCTCTTACCCTGTGGGCATCATTCATCACAAGAAGCCCAAGTCCAAGGCCACTGACGTGATCTGGGTTCTTGTCCCCATGGGATCTGAGTGCAGTCCTAATCTGACCTCCCACATCCCACCTTCCCCAACTCAAGAAAGCCTTCCACTGTGCCCTTGATGAACTCATGGCACAACATCAACAAATATCCTACATTTTCAACATCTTCACTGAATAATCCTTCCTTCCTCTTGCCTTAAATCATTGCTTCTAATTCTTGACTGCATTTCAGAATCACCTGGGAGCTTCTTAAAACTCCCAGTTCCCAAGCTTCACCCCACATCAAAATGTCTGGGTATGAGACCCAGACCTCAGTAGGTTCAGTTCCCCCAGATGACTCCAGGGTGCACAACGATGAGCACCGCTGGACTAAGTTAAGTAACACCCTGCACTCTGTCTTAAGGGGCTGCTCTCAGACAGAGCTCTCTTGTCAGGAGGTCCTTCCTCTCCTACCGCTCTGGCAGCAACGGGACTGGAGTGAGTGGGCCACTTGCTTTTTTAACTGCCATCTCCGAACACTAGATCTCTCTCCCCCCAAATCTTGTGCTTTTCCAAACTCCAGGCAGGTCCTGGAACACATGGGGACCTCTTTGCATGACTGTTCCTTTGCATTTTCTTTTTCTCTACAGTAAATCACTGAATGCCTCAGTCATCTGAAAAGAAAAGTTATCTTGTTTCTGTAAAGCTCATTTTAGCCCTGACCGGTGCTGCTCATTGGTTAGAGCATTAGCCCCAGCACTGAAGGGTTTCAGATTTGATCCTCAGTCAACAGCATGTACCTGGGTTGCAGGTTCGATCCTGGGCCTCACTTTGGATGCATTCAGGAGGCAACTAATCAATATATCTCTCAGTTCAATGTTTCTCTCTTCTCTCTTCTCTCTGCTCTCTGCTCTCTCTCCCTCTCTCTCTCTCTCTCTCTCTCTCTCTCTCTCTCTCTCTCTCTCTCTCTCTCTCTCTCTCCCCTCCCCTTCCTTCAACTCTCTCTCTAAAAATAAATGGAAAAAATAGCCCTGAGTGAGGATTAACAAAAAAATTTTTTTTTTAATAAAACTCATTTCATTCATCACCTCAGCCCTTCCATGAAAACCTCTCTGTCTCTCTAAGCTTCAAAGTATTGATAAAGTGCTTCCTTCATAATGCTTTCTTCTTATAGTGCTACTTTAGTACTCATCAGACTGCTGGTGAGGAGCACCTGCCATTATAAGGTGAGCCATTAGTGATACAAATAGGAAAATTCTGAGCACATTAGCCTACAGGGAGCCCAGATTAATCAAATGTGGTGCTAATATAAAATTGAACAGATTATGCTTTGTATCAAAAAAAATATTTTCTTTAGTAAAGATAATTACTTTGAAGCTGCAGCTCTATTACAATTGCCATAAGAAATTTGGCATGAGATCAACACTATTAAAGGGATTTAGCTCCTCAAGTACTAACTAGGCCCTTAGCGGAGAACTGATCTACAGGACAAGCACCAGCTCTGTAGATGGCATTTCATTTAGTTTATATGCACACAGTGAGCTAATAAGCTTAACTAACTCTCATTTTAACACTGCTCCCTATGAAGCAGTTAACTTTAATCACCTTTTAGTCATTTATGCTATGAATCAGTCTCTTTAAACAAACAAAAACAGAATGTGTCACCTCTTCTGAGCTGAGCCAAAATACCATGCCCTGGTCTCTAGCCTGTCCACAGGAAAATGTGGGACACCAACCATTTGATTCTTCACACAGTCACTGTGTCCTTCTTGATCTTACCTACAGTATGAAAAATAAAAAGATCTGTTTCTCTGAATGTATTCCTTTTCCTAACTCCAGGGCCCCATTTGTATAACTTAATCCAGATGTTCATATCACAGTGGTGCTTAGTGTAAGTAGAGGCCAGCTAAACTGTGTTTTATGCTGAAAACCTATACTCATCTCTCTCACTTAATAACAGTAGAGATATACTTTTGGTATATGTAGGAATGATCTAAATATACCTTTGTGCACACAGCTGCAAACATATAAACTCTTTTTTTTAATCCTCACCCGAGGATATTTTCCCACTGATTTTAGAGAAATTGGAAGAGAGAGGGAAAGACAAAAATAGTGATGCGAGAGGAATACATTGATCGGTTGCCTCCTTCACACACCACAACCAAGGCCCGGGGGATGGGGAGGAGCCTGCAATTGAGGTACGTTCCCTTGACCAGAATTGAACCTGGACCCTTAGGTCCACAGGCTGAGGCTCATCTGCTGAGCCAAACCGGCTAAGGCCAAACTCTTTTCTCTTATACACTTAAAACCTGGAAGTACATCACTGATGGGTCATACAGTTTGTAAAAGTGTTTCTTTCTAGGAAATAAAACATTTTCTTATTTATTACAACCTAGTTTTGACCATTTAGCAAGTAAAATAACATGAAAATCTTAAGCCAAAAATAATTCAAAAACATTTCTCTTAATCTCTTCTCAGAACTACTAATAAATATAATGATTTTAATTATACCAGGCTTCCTGGTTTCTACCCTAGGCACTACAGTTTAAGCCCCATAAAAGAAATATCTGTAGTTAAGTACAAGGTGGGGGAAAAGTAGGTTTACAATTGCATTTAATAAAATGCAGTTTATTAGTGTACTAGAGGCCCGGTGCACGACATTCATGCACTGGGGGAGGGGGAGTCCCTCAACCTGACCTGTGCCCTCTTGCAGTCCAGGACCCCGCGGGGGATGTCCAACTGCTGGCTTAGGGGGAGCGGGCCTAAGCCGGCAGTCAGACACCCCCCAAGGGGTCCTTAGCACTGCCTCAGAGGCGGGAGAGGCTCCTGCCACCTCCTCTGTGCTCACCAACTGTGAGCTCGGCTTCTGGCTGAGCAGTGCTCCCCCTGTGGGAGCTCACTGACCACCAGGGGCAGCTCCTGCATTGAGCATTTGCCCCCTGGTGGTCAGTGCGCATCACAGACACCAGTCATTGGGTCATTCAGTCGATTTGCATATTAGCCTTTTATTGTATTATATAGGATTATTACATATTAATTATTGTGTTTTTTCCATGTGAACAGCTGCAAACCTACTTTTCCTCCACTCTGTATATATATTTTTCCCAAAGTTAGGAAGATTGTCCAAGGAACATTCAAAAATATTCAATAGCACAGAAGAAGTTAAAGTGTTTAGTGGTAAAAAACAATCTCATAAGAGAGTAAGTAAGAAGGAATAGGAAAGGGAGGAAGGAAACACAACAAACTGAAAGCATAACAACTTTTGAAATCCCAAGCTAATGTGCAGTATACTTTCTTTTTCATTTTCTAGAGAGGGAAAAAAAAAAACTATTGGCAAAAGATATAAAAATTTAGCTTTAATCACATAATATAGAGATGAGGTGACAGATGAAAGGGGTTTGGAAAGGTTCTTACCAATACCTTAAGGCTGGTGTATAATAATGTCTCCTAACCACTAAAGCCCTCCGGATATGAATAGTATTTTAAAAATAAAGAGATGAATGGTCACACAAGCTAGGAAATTGCCAGCTTTAACAAAATTGACCAGGTTTCTTTATTGTAGGACTTCAAAGCCTTTCACAGGCTCATATGCACTGGGAATCTCCCAGAGCGGGTGCAGAGGCAACAGCCTGCAAATGTGTCTTACCACAGGGCCCTGGAAATGTCTCCCAGAGACCTTTTCATCACACGTAGTTTGGGGAACACAGAAACACACAAGTGCTTAGGTGAGTTTTTCCTGGACCAATATTCAGACTAAAGACAATCGTGTGTTTATTACCCAGGGCCTCCTCCTTTGAATATGTGTGCCCCACTTACAGTGAAGGAAAGATGGAGAGGGCGGGGGGGCTTTCTGCCTGCCTTCTGACACACCTGTTTCTGTAGTCTAAGATCTCCATAGCTAGGCAGCTGAGCTGAAGACTTGTGCTGAGTGCTGGGCTCACTGTTTGCATTGTGATGGGAAATGGAGCAGACAAGGCAGCGGTCTCCTACATTAACAGTGACTTGAGAATTCCCAGCTCCTGTCAGAACCTGGGTCACTAAGCCCCAAAGCAAGCAGGAAGCCCACCTCCAGAAGCTCAGATGAGGACTGCTGATAGCAGAAGCACAAGGAGAAGTAACTATTGGCTCTTGCACAGCAGGGGAAAGATAAGGAGGTTGGTCACAAAAGCCCTTTCAGACAGGCCTTCCATTCATTCATCCAGGTGACTCCCAAGCCCAAGTTTGGAGGCAGCAGCTGGCAGAATGCCCACTAATTTTGCTGTGACAAAGTCCAGGTTTGCTGTTGGTGCAAATCCAGAGCCTCATCTCATCTAGGTCCTCCTTAGGGGGATGTGGTGAAAGCCTCAGTTGCCAGTGTTATGGATCACTGTCTTCCTGTATACAGAGACATTCTGACTCCAATGATGAGGAGGGGAGGAGAGGGGAGTGACCTGCAGGAGATGGGCCTCAGTTTGGGGGCTGGCTCTACTATTTACTAGCTATGTCACCTTGGGTGACTTGCTTAATCCCTGTATGCTTCAATTTCCTCATCTGTAAAAACAAAAAGGATAATATTAGTACCGATGCCATAGAATTTTTGTGAAGATGAAAGAATGCATTGAAAGCACTCTGCTTAATGCCAGGTCTATTGTAAATGCTCAATATACAGAGTCAATAATTAAACGAGCAGAAATTATAACCAGAAAAAAATGCTTAGGGTGGAACTAAAGCTTGGCATTAGATATATAGCAGAGACTTGATAAATACTGATTGACAGATTACCCAACAACATCTCTTAAAGCCATTGCTGGAGTATTGGAAACGAGGTTCTCACTTGTTTATATGTGGTAAGGAAGAACAGGGCTTTTATTCCACTTCAAACTGAAGCAGGAAATCAATACCTCACAGTATTTACATCTCAAGTTTGAGTGGATGCCAAAAACCATCTAATTCTCTAAAAGGACAAGCAAATGTTAAGTGGTTTCAGTGACTCAGCGAGTCCTGAGATGCTCCATATGGAAAGGTACACTCTGAACTACCCAGAGCAATACGTTAGAAACTGGGAGCACTTGCTGAGAAATTGCCCAACATTTTCTGCCAAAAGTCAGAGAAGGTCTTTAAAGACAGAAAGTTTCTTAAGCAGAAATTAATGAAAAGAAGGATCTGTCGCACCCTTTACCACACTCCACAGATTTGTTGCTTGCTTCTCGTTTTCAACTCTACAAAGAATAATGATGAACAAGGCCAAAGCAGCACATGTAAATAAGGCAGAATAAATTCATAGGTGAAAGAGCTTTTGGTGACATGCTTTCCCAATTCCTGCCGTTTCAGCTTATTTTTCCAAGGGAAAATACTATCCTAAAGAAAGCACAGTGGGCCCAAACCTCAACACTAACCCTGGGTTAATAAGCATTTCTTTTTAGTTTATTCAGAATTAACACAGCTCCTAAAATACATATGAAACTATAGGCACCAGGAGTACACACGCTATACAGAAAAACCATGTCCCCCACCTCAATTAGAGAGATGCCCCATTTACTACTCTCTGTCTGTATGAAAACCACATGCAACCTTCTACAGACAAGACTGAACTAGTACACATTTGCTTGGTTGCTTATTGAGAAAACTTTCCCTTTTCCACATGAGGTTAGGGGACTAGCTAGATAAGAAGAGATCAACCAAAAGATTTATGTGCACACATATGAGCCTAACCAGTGGTCAAGGACAATAGGGGGGGGGGGCATGAAGGGGGGTGGAGGGTTGGAATGGGGGGTTGAGGACAAATATGTGATACCTTAATCAAAAAAGAAATTAATTAAAATAAAATAAAATAAGAAGAAATTCAACCATTCTCAGATCTTGGGAACCTGACTGGCCAGTTGTGTGTCGATCCACCCTCACAAAGGAAGCACAGTGGTAGGATAACTGTTCTCTACCACCCAACAGTTTATAGACATCAACATCTGTCTCCTACCTGTGATGGACAAGGTCTTGGAGGGAGCGCAGGTGGTGGAGGTAACAATCCTGACTTAGTTGCTGAAAAGAAAAACATATACCATTAAAGACCACCAAAAACAAAATAAAACACAACTTCCACTTGTCAACTAGGAATAGCATGTTTTGTTACTTTTTCTTTTTGTTAATCTTCACCCAATGATATTTTTTCCAGTGATATTTTTTTAGAAAGAGTGTAAGGAAAGGGGAGAAACAGAGAGAGAAACATCAACATTGATGTGAGAGTTACACATTAATAGGCTGATTCCACCTGTACCCCAACTGGGGCTAAGGAATTGAGCCTGCAACTAAGGTACTTGCCCTTGACCAGAATCGAACCTGAAACCTTTCAATCTGTGGGCCAACGCTCTAAACACTAAGCATACAGGCTAAGGCAGGAATAGTATTTAACATATTTAAGTTGTTAAAGTCCATCTAAAGGCTTAATTTTTTTAAAAAGAATACATGCTTTTTCTAATCCCTTTTTTCGTTTTTATCCCACCCAATATACAAGTATTTATATAGGCTGTTGTGATTAAGTGTAAAATGGTAAGAAAAAACACTCTTTGAAAAATTTTTTAAAAAATGGAACCCGGCACAGGAAAGACAGTCGTTATTCTGCTGTTAATTTTTTTGGTTTCAAATAATCTAGATCCTTTGTTCTCCCTAGCTTTGGGCTATTACACTGTTCGGTGGCTCAGTGAGTAGGCTGAAGAAACTAAGAGAGCCAGGATCCCAAAATAACAATAGTGCCCTGTGAGTGAGTGGGTCTGGTAGCAGTAGGGGAAGCTGAAGTGATGGACTAAAATGATATTTAGGAGTTCTTCAAAGATAACAATTTCCTTTTTGCTCCCTAATCCTTATTATGATGGATAATTAAATCTGTTCTAAAATAACCTGGTCCCATTTGAAGGGGATCTTTGGAAAGAAACTTTCAGTCTAATTTTTTTGTGTGTGAGATATAGAGGAAATTTCAGTTAAGCCAAAAACATTTGAATTATAACTTAATGAAAATAAACATCTGCTACTGAATTATAAATAAAGCTCATAATCACACAAAAATAAGTTTATTATTACACACTGGCAAGTTAAACCACATTCTTTACAGACTCCTTAGAAAAGTGCAGCATGCTCTATATAACTATATATTGTTTATTTGCAAATATGTAATATGTGTGCTAATATTTAGACAATTTTCTATGCCTTATAACTAAATTATATCAATATGCCAGGAACATAGAAGTTTTTGCAAATCATTCTTAATTTGTCCTAACTAGATCAGACAAGCTAGAAGATAGAGTTTGAGGCTTTCCACAAAGGTAGCTCAGTAATTTCATAGAGATTTCCATTCTAAGCCAGTGCATGAATATACAACCATGTGGCCCCATCAATGATTTCTCTCAATCTGTCTTTCATTAAAATTTATGAAATAATCAGCTTGCTCAAAACTCTAAAGTTGATGAGACCTTGAACAGCCTTCAATAACAAAGCATGCAGCAACAGAGAATGACAAAAGCCTCAGGATTATACATCTCATGGCCCCTAGTCTATAGGTCCTCAGGGACTGGACCTTTAAATTACCAGCTACTTTAAAAACAAAATGAAAACACAAACAAAAAATCTATATGTGATTTTAAGGGGAAAGCCTTGCACCAGCATTAATGTGTTTGTTAAAACAACCCTTTATTAACAAAAGAAGACTAAGAAATATGCCATTTAATTAAACTGACTTTTGCTTCCAGCCAAGATGGCCAGATGAAGGCATGAGGGCCATACTGAAAACAGGAAGATTAGTAACATATGTACTCTGGATGCTGAGTCTCTTCCCGCCCTCTTCCTCTATGCTCCCAGACTCTTACATCCAAAGAGTGGAAGAATGTGCTCCAAGTAATTGGACCAGTCAACAAGGAAGATCTAGACACAAACATAAGGAAATATACAACAAGATGGCCAAATGTGGGACGTGGCTACACTGTTTGCACAGGTTCAAGCCTTGGACTAACGAGAGGGCACAGTCCTCTCATGGCCACGTGCAAGTCCCAGCTTAGAGGGCAGAGCCCTCCCAGCACAGTTATAGCCAACAGCTATAGTTGTAAGCTTGAACCGATGGTCCGAACACGTAGTCCCACGTGCCTGAGTGATATGGGCTTGATAGAGTTCAGGTACATGTAATTGAGTAGGACTGAAACCCACAAGAACGTTGTAAACATCTTGACCACGCCCTGACTTTGCCTCCTGGCATCGGCTATAAAATAAAGACACGGCTTGTAGTCCGTGGTGCTGTCTCTCCAACAGGGAAGCAGTGTCCCACCGAGACCCAGCTTTCATTCTCTTGTCTGTCTTTTCTAAGCCTTTCAGCCGTCCCCACTCAGGGTCACTGAACCGGGCTGAGCTAGCGAGGCACATAAGGCACCTTGGGGCTGAGTATGCCATGGCGGTGCAGCTTCCCACAGCCAACCAAGATCATTCTACCATGAAGCCCATAGATGGCAAGTCCCATCCATTTATTCCTTTTCTCCAGTCAGCTTTTAACTCCCATTCTTAAATACAAACAGATTATGAAGTATCACCAGATATCTGCAGAAAACTTTCTAATCTAAGACCAATCTATATCAATAAAAGCATAATATGCTAATTAGACCATACAGCTGAACGATCTTCTGGATATTCGTCTGGATGAAGCTGTGGTAGTGGGGGCCGAGGCAGAGGTAGTTAGGGGTGATCAGGCAGGCAGGCAGGCAGTCGAGTGGTTAGGGACGGTCAAGCAGGCAGATAGGTGAGTGATTAGGAGTGATCAGACAGGCAGGCAAGTGGTAAGGGGCGATCTGACAGGCAGGCAGAGGTGGGTAGGGGTGGTCAGGCAGGTAGGCAAGTGGTTAGGGGTGATCAGGCAGGCAGGCCAGCGGTTAGGAGCCAGCAGTCCTAGATTGCAAGATGGATGTCAGATATCCCCCAAGTGGTCCTGGATTGCAAGAGGTTACATTGCACCTCTAGTAAAAATACAAAAAGGTAACACACACAAAAAAAAGAAAAAAAAAGATTAGATCTATACTAGAAGAAAATTTTAAATGTATATTTTTAATACCATCAGAAAGATAATCCAGCTTATTCCAGAAATATTTGAACATTTACTATGTGGTAGACACTTTGAGATTCTGGTAAAATACTAGTGGGGGGGAAAATAGGAAAAAACCTCTACCCTCATGAAAGGTATATTCTACAAATTATGGGGTCGGATTTAGGAATGCAATTTTAAATAGAGTCATCAGGGAAAATCTCAATGAGAGATAAATGCTATTTGTAAAGATAGAGCATTTGGAAATTAAAAACATAATAGCAGAAAGAGAAATCTTAATAGAAAGGTTCTTTATATGTCTATTTGAAATTTATTTGATCCTTGATGCAAAGAATGTTTCTGAGTTGTCTGTATCTTTTTTTCCTATCACCTTGCCCTTGGTAGGTGCAATCAATCGTAAAACAGTGTGTGACAGGCATTGGGATGCACAAAAGGAACAGATGTGATCACTTCTGAGGCAGTACAATGAGTAGAGTCCACACATTTTCTTTAGGAGATGATAGATATAAAGAGAACTGAAGGTTTATGGGACAAGTTAAACCACATTCTAAGTGTAGGCACAGTTATAAAATATCAAGATCTTAGGGATTTTTAAAAAATATTTTTGTCATTTCAGAGAGGAAGGGAGAGGGAGAGATAGAAACATCAATGATGAAAGAGAATCATTTATTAACTGCCTCTTGCACGATACTAGGGATTTAGCCCGCAACCCAGGCATGTGCCCATGACTGGAATCGAACCCATGTTCCTTAAGTCCACAGGCTGACACTCTATTCATTGAGCCAAAATGGCTAGGGCAAGATGTTAGTGATCTTAAAAGCCAGCCTAACTATAGTCTTAATCCTTTGGCCAAAAATACTCAATTTGTTTATTAGATATCTTTTAACATTCAAAAATAAAAGCTTAATAGAATGTTTAAAGATCATCTGAGGAAATCTTATAGAAAGTATAGTATTGGGTCGGCAGCTAAGTAATTGCGGGTTTCACACATATATGCTTCAGTTGAATTTTTAGGTTTGCAGACGTAGTACAAATGTAAAACACATTTTGTTATTTGATAGTTGGCTATTCAGCTGTTAATCAGTAAAAAAAGTTTTTTGATCTGTTTTGTAGTTTTCGTTTGGCGTTCGTTGAAAAATGGAAAATCAAAAGGAACATTTTCGTCATATTTTGCTTTTTTATTTCCGCAAAGGGAAAACGCATCGCAAGCTCATAAAAAGTTATGTGCTGTTTATGGTGACGAAGCCTTAAAAGAACGGCAGTGTCAAAATTGGTTTGCCAAATTTTGTTCTGGTGATTTTTCACTCAAAGATGAAAAACGCTCTGGTCGTCCAGTTGAAGTTGACGACGCCCTAATCAAAGCAATAATCAATTCAGACTGTCACAGTACAACACGTGAGATTGCAGAGAAGCTTCATGTATCACATACATGCATTGAAAATCACTTAAAACAACTTGGCTATGTTTTAAAACTCGATACATGGGTTCCTCACGAACTGAAAGAATCACAGTTAACGCAACGCATTAGCAGCTGCGATTTGCTAAAGAAACGTAATGAAAATGATCCATTTTTAAAACGACTGATAACTGGCGATGAAAAATGGGTTGTTTACAACAATATCAAGCAGAAAAGATCGTGGAGCAGGCCAGGTGAACCAACTCAAACAACATCAAAAGCTGATATTCATCAAAAGAAGGTTTTGTTATCAGTTTGGTGGGATTACAAAGGAATTGTCTACTTTGAACTCTTACCACCCAACCGAACGATCAATTCTGATGTCTACATTGAACAACTAACGAAATTAAACAATGCAGTTGAAGAAAAGCGGCCCGAATTGACAAATCGAAAAGGTGTTGTATTCCATCATGACAATGCAAGGCCACACACATCTTTGGTCACTCGGCAAAAATTAATGGAGCTTGGTTGGGATGTTTTGCCACATCCACCATATAGTCCTGACCTTGCACCATCTGATTACGTTTTGTTTCGATCTTTACAAAACTCCTTGAATGGTAAAAATTTCAATAATGATGATGATGTCAAATCGTACCTGATTCAGTTTTTTGCTAATAAAAACCAGAAGTTTTTTGAACGTGGGATTATGATGCTGCCTGAAAGATGGCAAAAGGTCATTGATCAAAATGGGCAATACATTACAGAATAAAGTTATTTAGTTCCATGAAAAAATTGTCTTTGATTTTCTTTAAAAAATCCGCAATTACTTAGTTGCCGACCCAATATATCCAAATAAAAGTTCCACAAAGAGAAATAGAGCAAATAGCATAAAGAAATCAACTAAACAGTTCAAGAAATTTTCCCAGAAATGAAGAATATGAGTTTCTAAAGTAAAAAAGCCCCAAGACAATGAGGAAAAACAAACAAAACAAAACAAAAACAGATCCCTGGCAGGGCACATCAACATGAAATTTTAAAATACTGGAGTTAGAAGATTCCACAAGTCTCCAGCAGAGGGCGGTAAAGGAGGGCAAGCCTCATACAAATGATCAGGAGTCCATATGGTTTTAGACTTCTTAATATACTACTGAAAGCTAGAATTCATTGGAATAATGCCATTAAAATTCTGAAGAAAACTAATTTCCACAATAATTGTATGCCCAAACTAGCAGCCTTCATGATGGCTCAATTAAATATATTTTTAGACTTTCAAGGTCTCAAATTGAGTTCCATGCCCCCTTTCCAAGAAAGCTACTCAAGGATATTCTCTAACAAAACAAGAGAATAAATCAAGAAAGAACATGACATGGATACAGGATAAAGCAGATCCAACATAGGAGAAAGGAGAAGGGAATCCTTGGACAGTGTACGGAGATACCATGATAAAACAAAAACAAAAAACAAAAAAACAAAAACTATACAACATGCATAGAAGACAATTGCTTTAGATTTCCTCAAAAAGGTGAAACTAATACCTGATGTGTCAGAATTTCATAAGAAGAACTTTGGAACACTGAGTCTACAGCTGATTCGGGGGCAAGTACATTGAAAAGAAAACAAGCTGATTATTCATGCCTAGGCATACAAAAATCTGTGCAAGGAAGAAAAGTAAACAATTTAGCAAATGGCTTACATAGCCATAATAATATAAACAGTAAATGTTAATCTAATCAACTATACTGGGAGAGTGGGAGAGGGGAAAGGTGCTAAGGGAGAGAAGACAATAGTGATGACTAACACTGAAATGTCAACAAGAGGTTATACAAATATGTTATCTTGAAATATCAGAACAATCAACATAAAATATTTGATAGCAGAATGTATTCTCCCAAGTCTTGAGGTATACCAATGGCCTTGGAGTACTTCTCAGACTTCAGTTTGTCCCTGCAGTTCAGGATGGAGCCCCGGGCCTTCCCTTCCAGCATATCACTTTTCCAGCTTTCCCCCTCTCTTTCTGGAAGTCATGTACACCGACTCTCAGTCAAGAGAAGGGAAAATTGAGAGTACCTACTCACTCCACTTCACTCCCGATGTGGAGTATCAGTAAGATATCTTGAGTTTCACATATATGGCTTCTGGAGGGAGACAGGCAGTTGAGAGCATGCCCCAAATCTCAGGTTTTCCCTTAGTTACCACTGTTCCCAAAGTAAAAATGCCATCAGCTCAGGCATCTTTCCTTGGTTGGATGCTGCTGACAAATTTCATCCGTGTGTTTGTATTCTGTGTTCATTTCCTTTAGTGGTAGGAGATATTAATCTAGCTTTATTCTACCAATTTTTATCCACTTCATCTTTTTGTTTCCCATAGCACGAAAACACACTGCCTTGTGTTTAATAAGTACTCACACAGTGAGTGAATAATGAGAATTGAATTCAGTAAAAAATCTCCTCTTATAATATTTTTAGTTCATTCATGACCTTATATTAGATTCAGGAAATTATTTAATCCTCACTGGAGAATATGTTTTTATTGATTTTTTTTAGAGACAGGGGGAGGGAAAAAGAGAAGGGGGAGGGAGAAACATCAATCAGTTACTACCCACTGTACATGACCCTACTGGGAATTGAACCCACAACCCAGGTATGTGCCCCGACTGGGGATCAAATCTGCCACCTTTTGGTGCATGGGACAACATTCCAACAACTAAGCCGCCTGGCCAGGGATGTATTCAAAAATTTTATCCAGCATGCTATAGTCAATGTTTTCTGAAAGGAGGGAAGGAAGGAAGGAAGGAAGGAAGGAAGGAAGGAAGGAAGGAAGGAAGGAAGGAAGGAAGGAAGGAAGGAAGGAAGGAAGGAAGGAAGGAAGGAAGGAAGGAAGGAAGGAAGGAAGGGTACACCTTCATGAAAAATGAAATTGAAAAAAATACTTTGGCTGAATAATCCAGTATACACGTGCAAAAGATGACAATGTAACTGCTTTCCCAGAAGGTCACAGAAGAAAGAGAAGAAGACATTTTTCTGCAGACATTAAAGCCACCATACTCATGAAGCAATTTCAGGTCTACTAATGATGTCTTATAGTAAATAAGATGGGACACCAAATATCAGCAAGGCGTTGTCAAATCCACAATTTTATAAGTGCAACCATGGAAAAAATAATACATACCCAAATCCCGAAGGAAAAAAAAAAGATTGAAAAGTTCATGAAAGAAACTGCCATTTATTCCTAAATGTAGAAAACCCAGTAATGATTCCCAGTGTTTATTAAAACACCATTAGAAGATGTGTATTTTCTGAAACTGATCTGCTAAATCTCAATTTCTTGGTATCTTCATTCAAAATTCTGACCTCAAGAGATTTTTATCCTCTTACTTCATTATACTTCGAAATTTCCAGGCAAAATATTATTCATAGATATTACTGTCTATTTACTAATTTCCTTCAGAGATTTTTACAAAGCCCGAAATCAATGACTAAATGAAAACATGTTCTAACTTACTGAGTGGAAATAAAGCAGCAGATGTGGCAACTGAAAGCTTCAAGGAAAGAAAGCCGATTCTTCAGGGGAATGAAACTTGGAATAACTTCAGCTGTGGAAAAGAGCCTCTATTCCCCAAAACTCGGAATATTTTATGAAGAAAATAAAAGCATTCAAATGCCAAAAGGTGGGGTGGGGGGGAACCACTTAAAGGATGGAAAATGTTGAAAGGAGCCTGCCAGTGGGACCTGCACTTTTAAGTATCAATCAAATAGAGAGTTAGCCATATGCAAAGCTTCAAGGGTTTCATCAGTAAGGACTATTCCTCTTCTTGGCAAGTTCATAAAACTGGCTATTTCTTTGTAACAGAAATCATTCTCTCTCCTTTCTAATCATAAAAGCATGTGTGAGCCTATGCCTACCTAGCCCCTGATCACCCAGTTACATAATGATGGTTTTATCTGTCATATATACCTGCCCCAATCCTCTGGTGATGCGCAACCTACCCCCAAAATACAAGCTCATTCAATTCTCTGTTAAAAGAACAGTTTTTTTCACCAGTAGAAACAGATGAACTTACACATGTCTTGGAAATGTTCAACATGGAAAATATCAATGACTGAGGCTGGAAAAGTAATAATATCAAATTCAATTCTCTCACTTTGCAAATGAGAAACTGGGGAAGTAAAATGACATCACCAGTGTCACAAGGCTACTATGATCAGGCAGCAATCAATATAACATTTTTAACCTATGAGATGGGTGGTAGTAAAAAGCAAAAAAGGGAACTGAGATGGGGTAAGCAGGTAGACAGGAGTTATTCTACATCTAGGGAATAAGCATGTCAGAAGGCTACAAAGCAAGAAAGTACCAAAACTTTAAGGAACTAAAAAAAATGCATCTGATTATGCTTGCACCACAAACTCAGATAAATAAGACACTAGTCACTATCTAAAAATGTGCCAGTGTAGCACATATTTGGCCTTCTGAATCATGTGATTGCATATCGACCAGACTATATGGCATAAGGATATACAGTTCAACAGAATAGACTGGAGTGTAGAAATAAACCCTTTATTCACAGTCAAATGATGTTCAACAAAGGTGTCAATGCAATTCAGTATGGAAAGGAGAGTATTTTTTAGCAAGTAGTGCTAAGACAACTGGATGTCCACATACAAGAGATGAATTTAGACTCAACTCATACTATATATAAGAATTAAATCAAATGGATTAGAGACATGAATGTAAGAGTAAAATTATAACACTTTTAGAAGAAAATAGGAGAAGGTCTTCAAGACCTTTGGGTTAGGCAAACATTGCTTGGATATGATGCCAAAAGCATGATCCAAACAGGAAAAAAACTGATAAATTGCACTTCATCAGAATTCATATGTTTGTGCTTCAAAAGACACCATTAAGAAAATGAAAAGACAAGTCACAGGCTGGAAAAATGTATTTGCAAATCACATATCTAGTGTAGGACTTATAACCAAAATATACAAATTCCAAAATATATTAAATATTAAAAGTGGTCATATGATTTGAATAAATATTTCACCAAAGAAGCTATAAGAATCACTAATAAGCACATGAGAAGATGCTCAACATCATTAGCCATCGGGGAAATGTAAATCAAAACCACATTAAAATACCACTTCACACCTACTAGGATGGCTATAATACAAAAGATAATCGGTATTGGTGAAGATGTAAAGAACATTAATTTAAAAAAAAAAAAAAAAAGAACAAGCAATCATCATAGATTGTTGGTAGGAATGTAAAATGGTAGAGAGACTTTGGAAAAGTTTGGTAGTTTCTTAAAAGATTAAACAAACATTTACCATACACCCAGGAAATGTACTCCTACATTTCGTGTATACCCAAGAGAATGTGTATACCAAATGTGTATACGAAATGTGTATACCAAAACTTGTATTCAAATGTTCATGGCAGCATTACTGATAATGGGCAAAAAGTAGAAACAACTCCAATGTCCATCAAACTGAAAAATGAATGGACAAAATGTAGCACAGCCATACAATAAATGTTATCCCGCAATAAAAAGAAATTAAAATACGGATACATGCTATATAACATGGATGAACCTCAAAACCATTATACTACAAAATAAAGGAAGCCAGACACAAAAGGCCCCAAATTGTATGATTCTGTGTATATAAAATGTCCATAAAAGGCAAAGCCATAGAAACAGAAAGTAGTTAGAGGTTACCTGGTGCTGGAATGGGATTAACTGTTAACAGACATAAGGCTATTACTGGGGCGCTAAATATGTTCTAAAACTGGATTATGGTGACAGTAGCACAATTTGATAAATTTACTAGAAATCACTAAATTGTACACTTAAAATGGATGAACTTTATGGTCTGCAAATTATATCTCTTTCTTTTTTTTTTAAGCTAAGGGCAGAGCCCGGCCAGCATGGCTCAGTGGTTGAGCACTGACCTATGAACAAGATCATAGTATGATTCCCAGTCAGGGCACATGCCCAGGTCACGGGCTCCATCCCCAGTGTGTGTGGCGCGGGGGGGGGCCTCTTTCTCATCATTGATGTTTATATCTCTATTTCCCTCTCCCTTCCTCTCTAAAATCAATAAAAATATACTTTTTAAAAAGCTAAGGGGAGAACAAAATGTAATTAATTTTATGGGAGTGAGAATAGAGATTAATAAACAAAATGGGCCATAACTTATCATTGTTGAAGCCAGGGATTCAATATACTATTCCTTTTATATATAATATGTATTTTATATAAATTTTATAATAATTCTTATCATTAAGTAAAAAATAGACATATTCCTAAGATTTATAAGTATTTATGAAGACAAGACGTTCTTTCCTGTCTCCCTAAAGTATCTCAGGGAAATCAGCCCAACATTGTAAATCTCGTGGTAGAGAACACAGGAAAACAATATTAATTTCTTGCATAAAGAGGGCACCATATTTATTCTTTAAAATAGCTTTTAAGTTTATATATTAGTGTTATTACCTATAGAAAAAATAAGGTGTGCCCCTCAAATTAAATTAATACAGATTGCTTTCTCTGATACCAAATCTGTTGCAATAAAGATTTGAACAAAGATTTCCCATCTTCACAGAATTCTGAAGGAGAACAAAGCAAGTTACATTTCACTGGATCTCAATCTCCTTGCCTGTAATATGTGAGAATTGACCAAGATATTTAAATTCTCTTTCAACATTGACACTCTATGATTCTTTAATTTATTTGCCAGTGTTTACCAATAGCTCCTTCATCATGCACTGTGGGATATGTGATAAGGTTTTACTAGATCCCAGATGGAGAGATATGCACAGAGTTAAGCATCAAAAAAATACATGAGATTTAATCTTATGAAAGTCAACTTTCATTTCTCATATTACATTTACATCAATGCATTTCTCCTGATCAATTTTATTATTAAACTCTTTAATTTGGTTAAAATCACTAGCTGTGTGTGTGTGTGTGTGTGTGTGTGTGTGTGTGTGTGTGTGTGTGTTCAAGTGCTTTGAAGGGAAGAAAGGCAGGCAACATGGAAAAAAAATTCTACTATCTTGAAACTGTCTCTTTTCTATCATAAATTTTTTAATTGTGACATATAGTCAGACAAACTTCTAAGCCTTAAGCATTTCAAAATGAGTTTGTGATGACAACTATACCCCATCAGTTTCTCAATCACCCCACAACCTTTTACAACCTGGATTAACCCTATCACTGCAAAAAAACTGTTCTAAGACTTCCTAAGGACACAGTTTATAAACTCCTCCCCTGCTCTCCATTCTTTTTGCCCAGTCAGCAGACTTGTTAGACTTGTTAGACTTCTGGTCTCCACTTATTCCTGAAATATACTCCTCCATGGGCATGCCAGACCATGATACCATGTCCCTTACTGAATTCATGTATTCTCGTGGCTTCAGGTCCAGTTTTCAAGACAAAGTTATTTGGTATTCACATAAAGGAAGGGTTTTGAGTAGAGATGACATCATTGTTGTGCTTAAGAAAATTAATCCTATTACTCAATGAAGGAAAGAACAACGCAAGCAAGGCAGATTAAAAATTACTATAGTAGCCTCCCAGACAGCTGGCAATAAGAAGTGAACCAAGGCAGATATTAAAGAAGAATCAGAAAAATCTGACTCCAAAAATCATATTCATCCTTCAAAGCTGAACTCAACAGCTTGTGTACCCTCCCCACCAACACATCCACAGCTCGTCTGAGCTAGAAACCACCCAGACTTCAGCACTCTTCTCACAAGTTAACTGTAATACTGATTGGCAGAATGTGGGGTCATATCCATATTCCTCTTAGAATTCTCCACAGCAGCAAGCACACAGTACATACCAGTAAATATTGGTTAAATGGATAAGACATTTTTCCTGGTCATCATTACTGAAGTCTATTCCAGTTTTCATATGATTCTATAAACTCAAATGCATATAATGAATGTGGTGATGTATTGAGAATTATATTATTTCATGGTATTCTTCAGCTCACAAGTTTTATAATAGTCATAAGTGAAATGTCCAACAATAAGAAAAATGGTTAAAGAAACCATGGTCCAAATTAATAAAGGTAAAGGTAATAAAATAGAGTATCACCATCTTGCAACTACCAATGAAGTAATTGATCTAAGCTGTGGTTTGCTGGAAACAATTCAAACCAGCTTGTGGGAGCCAACTGTGCACATCTGTTCCAACCCCACATTCAACGACACATCAGTAAGAGTGAAATTGGCCGTGACAGGAGTGTTTATACCATAAAAATTGGCAAATGGCCAGTTGTTAAACATTTACCAACATTCTGCTGGATGTAGGCAAGGATCAATACTTAACTAAAAGCCATTATTTGAAAGGCTGCTGAGGATCCTCCTCATAATGGATTAGTCAGCCTCATACTACGTGAATACACTGATCAAGCAAACATCACAAAAACAGCAGCACTAGACATCAGCGATCCTAATAGGATGCAGTAGGAAGTACACAGCATCACTATGAAGTATTCTTGCCAAAAATAGAATCTGATTCCAATCAAGCCTAGATCTACCTACCAGTCTATGGGAATTACAGGAGATGGAAGAACAGACAACCAGCCAAATACAGAGCGTGGAAATGTCTACAGGGTGGATAATTTTCCTATGAATAAATGAATGAGCATTAAAAGGGGGAGACTGAAGGAGGACCCTATCTATTAAAAGAAGTTAACAGATGTCAAAACAAACATGATGTGCATGTAGCCCTTGTTTGGATACTCATTTGAACAGGCCACCATAGAAAGACAAACTTGAGACAATTCAGGGAATCTGAACATTGGTTAGACATTAGATGATATCTAATATCTAATAAAGGGATTATTGCTAAGTTTTTACATATAATAAAGGCTTAGTAGTTAAATTTTTTCAAAGATTAGAGCAGGGCTGGGGAACGTCCAGCCTGCAAGCCCTATAAGGCCTAGCGAAATCATTTGGCCTGGCCCTGACAAGGCATTAGGGGTGAGTTAATTAAATGTTGGACCAAATATAGCAGGCTCGTTTTTAAGTTGATAATTTTCTATGCCCCGAGAATGATGTTATAAATATCCCAATGGCCCTTGGCAGAAAAAAATGTTCCCTATCCCTGCATTAGAGATACATATAAATTAGGTATGAAATTATAATACCTGGAATTTGCTTCAAAATAATCTGTGGATTATTTTGGGGTTTCTCTTTTATATATATTTGAACTATTCCAGAGTAGCTAGTATATAACATATATAAAGGAATTATAAAATTATCAGTACTGACATGGACATTATCTCCAAGAAATAATATACTATGAAAAAGCATGGAGGGGCCCTGACCAGTGTGGCTGAGTTGGTTGGAGTGTCATCCATGCACCGGGTCATGAGTTCGATTCCCAGTCAAGGCACATAGCCAGGTTGTAGGTTCAAACTTCAGTTGGGGTACATGTGGAAGTCAACTGATTGATATTTCTCACATAGATGTTTCTCTCTTTCTCTCTCCCTCCCTCCCTCCCTCTCCTTTCTACTCTCTTTAAAATCCATAAATAGCCAAGACTGGTTTGGCTCAATGGATAGAGCGTCGGCTTGGGGACTGAAGGGTCCCGGGTTCGATTCCGGTCAAGGGCATGTACCTTGGTTGCGAGCATATTCCCAGTAGGGGGTGTGCAAGAGGCAGCTGATCAATGACTCTCTCTCATCGATGTTTCTAACTCTCTACCTCTCTCCCTTCCTCTCTGTACAAAATCAATAAAAATATATTTTTAAAAAATAATAATAATAAATAAAAATAAATAAAATCCATAAATATATATTCTTGGGTGAAAATTTAAAAAAAAAAAAAAAACACCTAGGGAGAACATGCACAATGTGATTCCAATTATTTTAAAGATAAGAAAGATGAAGTTGATGTCACAGGTACACATCTACATTTGCAAATGCACTAGAAAATGTCTGAGGAATACATTCCCTGGGGAGGACACTGGGCTTAGTAGAAATAATGTTAGGGGCCGTCCTGTAATGTTTTGATTTTACACACAAGAAAGTATTTGTCTATCAATCAAATGAGTTTTATAAGCATTTTTAAGTTAAAGGTTATACTAACCTTTCCCACTACACCCTCCAGAGATTCGAGCCCTGTTCCTCCCCACAGGCCCTTGTCAGAGGACTCAGCCAGCCAGGGACGGCTGTAAATCTGGAGGGTGGATATAAAAGAGCATGCACCCTGCCCAATAGCCAGATTGGCTGTACTCTCACCTTGGCAAGCCTTTGAAAACTTCTCTAGGTTTTGACATTTCGAGGCATAAATCACAGGACTGCTCTCATATAGAAACTTTCATATAACTTATTGGGGGAGAGACATAATTAGAGAAACAGAAAAAGGAAAAAAGACGCCAAGAACAGGCTGCACACTGCAACCACGCCTTCCAAAGACTGACACTGGCATATATCTCGATGAGCATGCTGGATGCTGGCACAGACAAGTTTGCAAATACCTGGACTGTACTTTTATCTCTGAAAATTTTCATCTGGTCCAACAGCCCATATATACTTCTCTATGCTCAAAATGAACTTTTAGACTTCAAATCTCTTGACAAAAATAACACTATACTGCAGCCAACACCTTTTATTTATTAAATACTGAGAAGCTCAAAGGAAACCCGATGCTCTGTCACTATGAATTCTGAGTGTTACATCTAATAATAGAACCCTACCACAAATAAGATCAGGCCTGAAAGCAAGGATTCCGGTTTAGAAAGCTAGAAGGCATTAGTTTGCCATTCAAAGACAAATAACTGCAAGTGGCAGCCAAAAGGATAAACTGGACTTCATCAAAATTAAGCCCAGCTGGTATGGCTTAGCGGTTGAGCACTGACCCATGATCCAAGAGGTCATTGGTTCAATTCTCAGTCAGAGCACATGCCTAGAGCTGTGGGCTTGATCCCCAATAAGAGGTGTGCAGGAGGCAGTCCATCAACGACGTTTCTCTCTCTCTAACCTTATCCCTTCCTCTCTGTCTAAAATAATAAAAACATATTTTTTTAAAAAAATTAAAAGCATTTGTACTTCAAAGAACACCATCAAAAAAGTTGAATGGACAATCCACAACATGAGAGAAAATATTCGTAAATCATATAGCTGAAAAGGGACTTGTATCCAGAATGTATAAAGAACCCTTACAATTCAACATTTAAAAGGCAAATGATGCAACTTAAGGATGGGCATAACCCTGACCAGTTGCAAGTAGTTAGAGTGCTGGCCTGCAGACCAAAGGGCATGTACCTCCATTGTAGGTCAAGGGCATGTACAATACCTCCATTGCAGGCTTGATCCCTGGCCCTTGTTGGGGAGTGTAAGGGAGGCAACCAATTGCTGTGTCTTTCTCACATCAATGTTTCTCTCTTCCCCATCTCCAATATTTATTATTGGTAACAATAAATAAGGTGATCATTAACCAGTTGGCAAGGGTGTGTATGAAAACACTCAGACATTAGCAGTGGGGTAAGTTGATAGGTCCAAGTTTCCTACAGCCCAGTTTAGCAACATATATCTATATTTGAAATATCTATGACCTTTGTCATAACTTGTAGGATTCAGCCCAAGAAAATAAATAGATGGGGAAACAAAGATATGGATAGAAAGTCCTTAAACATTTCTGCCTTGTTTATGATCAGAGGGCAATGTGAGTTTGGTGGAGGAGCCTGAAAAAGATAGGCTCATGACTGTGAGGGGGGGGGGGAGGAAAGAAAGAAGAGAAATAAATAGAGGAAAAGGGAAGGGGCAGGAAAGAAAAGGAGCAGGAATGAGCACAAAGAAAATGAAAAGGAGAAAGAGAGAGGCAATGGGCTCTGTGAGAAAGGAGAAGGGAGAGCACACACAAATGAGTAGTGTGTGAGCATGAGAGAAAAGTGTAGGAAAGAGACAATAAGGAAACAGGGTGAGAGAAAACTCTTCATCCATGCACCATCAATTTTGGTACATCCATATCACATAGACATGAAAAGAAATTATGTAGCTCTCTATTATGAAATAGAAAGATGAATAATTGGGAAGTTCAGGATATAGCACAGCAACATAATGTGACCCAGTTGATCAAAAGTGACATATAAAGACAAGTGTAGCTGAGGGGTTGCTACATGGGCATCATGGTTCTCACTGGGTGCACTATTTTGATAGGTTTATAGTCTACTTCATGCTTTCCTAGTTTGTCAGGATTTTAGTAAGTAATTTCTAGCAAAATGCAATACACTAAAATTCTACATAACTTAGATCTTTGTACTTTCCTTTGAGAATTAATCAGTATGGAAACAAATTAAGTAAATGCAATGGTATCACCTGTTTCACACTGCTCTCCTTTTTTCTTTTAATATATTTTATTGATTTTTTTTACAGAGAGAAGGAGAGAGGGATAGAGAGCTAGAAACGTTGATGAGAGAGAAACATTGACCAGCTGCCTCCTGCACACCCCCCACCGGGGATGTGCCCGCAACCAATGTACATGCCCTTAACCGGAATCAAACCCGGGACCCTTCAGTCCGCAGACCGACGCTCTACCATTGAGCCAAACCGGTTCCGGCACTGCTCTCTTCTTCATGTGATCAATTTAAACTGCTCATTAAAATGTTTTGGATAAAGATTCTCAGCAAAATGGGAATAGAGGGATCAGATCTCAACATAACAAAGTCCACATATGACAAACCTACAGCCAACATCATACTCAATGGGCAAAAACTAAAACCATTTCCCCTAAGAATGGGAACAAGATAGGGATGTCTGCTTTCACCACCCTGATTCAACATAGCACTGGAAGTCCTAGTCACAGCAACCAGACAAGAAGAGATAAAAGGCATCCAAATTGGAAAAGAGAAAATAAAACTGTCATTATTCGCAGATGACATGCTATTGCACATAAAGACTCCACTAAAAAAATTATGAGGTTCAATAAATGAATTTGGCAATGTAGCAGGATACAAAATTAACATCCAGAAATCAATGGCATTTTTATACACGAATAATGAAGTCTCAGAAAGAGAAACTAAGAAAAACAATCCCATTTACCATTGCAACGTGAACATTAGGATACTTAGGAATAAACTTAACCAAGGAGGTAAAATATCTGTACTTGAGCCCAGCCGGCATGACTCAGTGGTTGAGTGTTGACCTATGAACCAGGAAGTCATGGTTCAATTCCCAGTGAGGTCACATACCTGGGTTGTGGGCTTCTTCCCCAGTGTGGGGCATGCAGGAGGCAGCCAATCAATGATTCTCTCTTATCATTTATGTTTCATCTCTCTCTCCCTTTCCCTTCCTCTCTGAAATCAATAAAAAAAATATATTTTTAAAAGAAGCTATCTTAATTCAGATTCTCCCAAAAGCAACCCCTAAGATGGGGATTTAGGAACAGGTATTTTATTTGATGTGGGGAAAGTGACATGGGGCAGGAGGGAAGAAAGTCAAGAAAACGTGTGTTATTAATGGAGTACTACAGCACACAGTTGGAGGACAAATCACAGAACTGTGACTCTGGGGGAAATGTCAAGGAAGTCAGAGGGCTTTATCCTCCTCAGACTTCCTTCCCTCATCATTCTGCTCCAGAAATTAATGCCTATGGGCCAAACATATTGCTATTTGGATTATATATTTACTAGAGGCCCGGAGCACGAATTCATGCATGGGTGGGGTCCCTAGCCCTGGCCAGCGATCAGGCCAGCTGGGAGAGAGGGACTGCAGCCAGCCAGGGTGAGGGACCACCGGAGGTTGTTTGTGGGAGTGCACTAACCACCAGGGGGCAGCTCCTGCATTGAGCATCTGCCCCTTGGTGGTCAGTGTACATCATAGTGACTGGTCGACCTGTCGTTCTGGTCATAATGGTCGCTTAGGCTTTGATAGATAGATATAGATAGATAGATAGATACATACATACATACATACATACATACATACATACATAATCTCACCCAAACCCTCCAATTCTCTGGAAATTGGCCTTATTTTATAGATTAGGAATCCGAGATGCAGAAAAATTAAACCAGTTGATGAAAATCATATAGTTAATAAGCAGCTGAAGAAGACTCTGAGTCCAGTCTTGTCTCTTCCTCTCTAGGATGCAATGTCATAAAAGCCACAGCACATCCATTCTCCAAATAGCTGGCTGTGAGATGCTTGTGTTTCTAGCCTCTCTCTTTGCAAAGAAAACATATTGAGACAGCTGCCCAGACTGTTTTAATCTTCTTGCATCCACAGAAAATCTTCTAGGTCATAATCCACCAGTCATGTAAAAATTTTATAGCATCGTCATCCATGGATACTCCCACCCCAGATACTAGTTACTATGAAATTATGCCAGAATTTGGATCAAAGTATGGGGGGAAATTCAAGGCAAATTTTTATCTGATGAACTCATGGCAGAGAATCAAATTTCAGAGAGAGCTCCAGATTCTAGTATATTAAAAAACATTCTATAACTTTACTGTGAAGAGAGTACTTTATTAGAATAAATAAAACATGCTGAGCTCTGCCAGGACACAGAGGTCATGCTAATGTGTGAGCCAAGGAGTCTTTTCTTGCTTTAGTAGAAAAGATAATAATCTGCAAATCATTAGCATATGAGGGTGGCTTGATTTAAAATGCACATAGGTATAAAAAGATCCAGGAAATCAGTGTATTTATAGCTTGCCTGCATTAGTCAGTGGAAAGGCCCTTGTTGCTCCGAAAGTAACACTTGGGATGGCGCTGTATCCTATCACTTTCAGCAAAGCAAAGACATGATTCTCATCTTCTGTTCCATAGGTCCCCCAGTCTTATACTCCACAGGGAGCCAGGGGAGCAGTCAGGCCCCTCTGACACTACCCACACTCCAGCCCAGCTCTACAGCAGCTGGCTCAAGAAAGTCACAGCCCCAGAAGTCCAAGAGCATCCCACCTGAAGGAGCCCTTACCCTAGACCCCACCATCTACCACGTAACCATCAGTCAGACTTAGAAAGCAGAGTCCATCCCCTCAACATTAAACCAGCAGGACACAGGATCTTCGCCACGGGGATAAAATGCAAAGCATTCTGGCCAGGCACCGCTCACCCAGATCTTTCATAGAAGAACTGAGGAAATGACAGACAACAATCTTATATACACATTACCAGAATGCAGATAACAAGACCCCAGTCACACACTCAGCGGGCTGTCTGAGTGAAGCATTTTTATCCTCTTGGTACAGAATTTCATAATTCTTGGTTCAGAGCAAGTGTGGGCAAGACTCCAGACACATGTGATATCTATCTGCCTAGAACTGCTTTCCCTCCCAAGAATCTCATAGTAAGTGTAGACTTTCCTGGGATGGGAGACAGCCAGGTCTGCTCATTCTCTGGGCTCACGGAGGCCTCTGTGGCAGACACCCATCCACTGACTCTAACAGGAAAGGGAAGGGCTGGGGTGCAGAGGGGAACTTCACCTGGCACACTGGGCTGGAAGACTTTATTCAGATCCAAGGAGGAGGCTCTGGAATGGGTTTTCTGTGGCCGCGGTGGCGGGGTGGGAGGGTCCTCGCCCCTTTTCATGGCCTCTTCTATGGAGGTGCTAGAGTAAGATCTGCAGCAAAATAAGGGAAAGTCAGAAAGGGGGCAGCAAAGCTTTACTCTCTGAAGTTGAGTTGAAATGGAAAATACCCACAAAAGTCAGTGACTGCAAAGGACTGAAAAGCTCCCTAAGCAACCATGAATTCTACTGTCCCCTATCTGCCACAATGCCCAGACCCCAATCGTGAATCAGAATCTTTAAACCTCTTTGCTCCTATTATATCTTAAACCAAAATTTACTGAAAAGAAAAACTTTCTGTAAATTAAAGTATGTTTCTACTGGAATTATTAATAAGAATAGCATGAAAACCCTTCTGCTTAGGTACTTCCCTATTTTAGTAGAAGGGCATCATGCTAGTAACTGAGTGCAGAACCTTTCTCCTGTTTACATGCAAAGGTGATGACAGGGACAGACAAGCTGAGAGTAAGATTCAAATGTTCAAGGGAAAATGCCACAATTGAAATCCAGGAAAGGAAAATACATGCCAATCAGGTCAAGGGGTCTAGTTTTTCTTACCATGAAAAATACGGATTTGGGGAAACTAAGGAAAATACACGCCAATCAGGTCAAGGGGTCTAGTTTTTCTTACTATGAAAAATACGGGTTTGGGGAAACTTTTAAAGCAAAAGCCTCCACTTCCCTTCCTCCCTCAATTTGTGACAAGGCTATAATTCCCTAGGCAACTTCTGAGATGGTAACGTCAAGAATGACATTTAAAGGAAAATGAGCTAAATAATTTGCCAAAGTTCACACAACTAGAAAGTTGCATAGGTTCAATTTAAACTCTAGTCCTATCTGTTTCCAAATTCCATTTCAAAAATGTTCTGATACTGCCTATGAGCCAGGGAAGAAATCTTTTGGTGATAGCAGCTAGACTATTAGAGACTAGTTACTTTCTAAAGTAATTCCACTCAATACATTAGTCTATTGCTTAGGAATAGGTTTGTGGATGAGTTCCCAATATGATTTTCTAAGAGGTGAATGTGTACAATAGTTCTATTCAGTTTCTCAGCTGACGTTAAGTGTATCTCTAGTATCACATGATCTCACGCATCTAGGGGAAATAATGAAAAACATAAACTGATGAACAAAAACAGACCCAGAGACAGGAAAGCATCAATCAGACTGTCAAACCTCAGAGGGAAGGTAGGGAAGGGTGGGGGGAAGGGGGAGAGATCAACCAAAGGACTTGTGTGCATGCATATGAGCCTAACCAGAGGTCACGGACAACAGGGGGGTGGGGGCATGGGTGGGGAGGGGTTTGGGATGGGAAAGGGGGAATGAGGACAAATATGTGATATCTTAATCAATAAAGAAATTTTTAAAAAGAAAAAGAAAAAGGAAATGACCTTTAAGTCAACGATATGTCCTAGAGACAAATTAACCTCAGAAAACTGTTCTTGGTGTTTAGCTATTAGAGTGCCACTTATGAAATTAGAATCTATCCATTTTTATTAGGTAACTTCAATTCTTCATAAAGCTGGTTTTCACATAGCAAGTTTTTGTTTTCCTGAATGAGTTCCTTAAGGTTTCCATTGCCATACAATGTTTTGATCTTTAATAAAGCCACCGTAATGGCATGTGACCTGCTGTGGGGTGGTCCCTATCACACAACTGGCAAGGCAGGCAAGGCAAAGGCATGCAGAAAGTATCAGGAAGAATGCTCTAATACTAATACTTTCAACCAGAATAAAAGGGAATTTATCTGAAAGGACGACAAAGTTTTCAAATGGGAACTCTTGATTTAAAAAGGAAATTAGAGCCCTGGCTGGTTTGGCTCAGTGGATAGAGTGTCGGCCTGTGGACTAAAGGGTCCCAGGTTCAATTCTGGTCAAAAACACATGCCCAGGTTTCAGGCTCGATCCCCAGGAGGAGGCATGCAGAAGGCAGCCAATCAATGATTCTCTCTCATCATTGATGTTTCTATCTCTCCCTCTCCCTTCCTCTCTGAAATCAATAAAAATATTTTTAAAAATAAAAAAGAAATTAGAGACCCTAGCTGGAAATTAAAAGAACTTCTAATGTCAAATATAGCTTTAGTGACATTTTTCACTAAAAAGAAAAAAATGTGTGTGGTACACACACACACTTAATCATACTACTCTTTACCACATATCTCATGCTACTTTATTTCCATATATAACCTGTATATTTTCTTATGAAAAGTTAACTGGATATCAAATAAGTGATACTGAAAAACTGTGATTGCAACCAATTAAAATATAAAGGGGCAGGGAACCAAAAATTATTAACATACCGTGTTTCCCCGAAAATAAGACATCCTCCGAAAATAAGACCTAGCGCATGGAAAGATAAGACATCCCCTGAAAATAAGACCTAGTGCAACTTTGGGAGAAAAAAATTAATATAAGACACTGTCTTATTTTCGGGGAAACAGGGTAGTAGTATTCGAGTGGTGATTTTTCCTTCTTTACCTTATATTTCTACAGAGCGTTAGTCTAAAAGGAGGGTAAAGATGATTTTATTCTCTTGGTCTCAGTAAAGACCCTAATAGGAGTAGTGAAATAAAAAACATCCAAATCAGACCAGCAGACTAATCCCTAAAAGAATAATATATTAAAATTTAGCCACTGAGATTAATAATCCAATATGTAACTATGAGATTTTGTAATTTCACTCACTTTGGGAGAGAGAGAAAGTCATAAGTGAAAACTGTGAGGTTCAATTTACAGTTAACATAGAATACATAAGCAGATTTCTGCAGTTGAAAGGTTTTTCCAACTATAAGGGCAGATAAATGTTACTATTCCTACATCCTAAAGCCTATACATATTAATGTAAAAGATCAATTCATCTTGTCAGCCAGTGTGGCTCAGAGGTTGAGCACTGACCTATGAACCAGGAGGTTACGGTTCAATTCCTGCTCAGGACACACACCCGAATTGCAGACTCAGTCTCCAATAAAGGGTCTGCAGGGGCAACCAATCAATGAGTCTCTCTCCCTCTCCCCTTTCCCCTCTCCTCTGAAATCAACAAAAATATATTTTAAAAATAAAAGATCCATTCATCCTTTAAAAAAAGAAAAGGTTGGGAGAATCCAAGATGGCTGCTCGGGTAGGCAACTAGCCGCAGCCGCACACAACAATTTTAATAAAATACAACTAAAATATAAAATGGACATTACCCAGAACTACAGGAAAGTCGACTGACTGGAAATCCTACAACAAGAAGCAAGGAGAAAACCAGAAGGAGGCGCGGAGGAGCTGTAAAAGCCCAAGGTACGGAGACACGCGGCGCGCGGAGAGGACGGAGCCGGAGAGGAGGGAGGCCGAGTGCCTGGCGGGCGTTCCCTAGCGGAAAGGAGATAAAACTCCGACTGTGCTGGGCCCCCAACTGCTCTGAACCCCAGTTCTGGGCCAGACCCCGGGGACTCAGGCTCATCCACAGGGAGCTGGGCTGTAAGTCGGAACCCGGGGGAGCGGAGAAAGGAGGTCCCGGAGGCGCGCACACTGCCCCCAGAGAAGGGACGGTCGGCTGTGCCGCGGGATTGCCCTGACGGGAAGGAGACTGGGGCTCCAGACTGCTGTGAACGCCACCTCCAACTCCACTTCCAACTGAACTGAACCCCAATACCGGGCTCATTGTGGGAGAGCATAGACTGTTTGGCAGCAGGCGAAAATCGAGGGCACCTTTCTCTCAGAGGCGCCGGCAGCGAGCACTGAAGGACCCGCATAGGGCGGGGCTGACGGAAGCCAAAGCTGCAGGCTCCACCCTGAAACCCCGTCCCATCTGTAACTGCGAAATGCGACAGCAAAATAGATCACAAACGAAAGAAATGGAGGACAAAAAGCGTCTGGATATAGAGTTCAAATCTACGCTTATAAGGTTTTTCAAGAATTTCCTAGAAAAGATGGATAAGGCCTATGAGGATATGAAAAGAGATCAAATAGAATTAATAAGGAGCCAACAAGAAATGATAAGGGATCAACAAGAAATAAAGAATACATTGTCTGAAATAAAAAATATTCTACAGAGTCCTAAAAACAGAAGGGAAGATCGCAAGAATCAAGTCAAAGATTTGGAACATAAAGAGCCAGAAGACACTCCTCCACAGAAGCTAGAAGGCAAGAGAATCCAGAAAATTGAAGATAATGTAAGAAACCTCTGGGACAACTTCAAGCGAACCAACATCAGAATTATGGGGGTTCCAGAAGATGATAGAGAGCAAGATATCGAAAACATACTGAAAGAAATAGTGACAGAAAACTTCCCCCACCTGGGGAAAGAATTTGACTTACAAGTCCAGGAAGCGCACAGAACTCCAAACAAAAGGAATCCAAAGAGGACCACACCGAGACACATCATTATTAAAATTCCAAGAGCAAAAGATAAAGAGAGAATATTAAAAGAAGCAAGAGCAAAGAAGGTAGTAACTTATAAAGGAGCACCTATACGATTGTCAGCTGACTTCTCAACAGAAACCATGCAGGCCAGAAGGGAATGGCAAGAAATATTCAAGGTGATGAATAGCAAGAACCTACAGCCAAAAATAAGCTACCCAGCAAAGCTATCATTCAGAATCGAAGGCCAGATAAAGAGCTTCACTAATAAAAAAAAGCTAAAGGAGTTCATCACCACCAAACCAGAATTATATGAATTGCTGAAGGGGGTTCTTTCAGAAGAGAAAGTAAACAAAGATAAAAATTATGAACAACAAATACGTAATTATCAACAAGTGAATCTAAAAACCAAGGAAATTAAAAAAATCTGATGAACAATATTAACTGTTGAATATAATAGAATCAGAGGTATGGAAGGGGAGTGAACTGACGATTCTTGGGGAAAAGGGGAGAGGGGGGCGTGGGAAGAGACTGAACATAAACTGTGCACCTATGGATGAGGACAATGGGGAGAGGGGAAAGGGCAGAGGGTGGGGTGGGAACCTGGTGGAGGAGAGCAATGGTGGGGGGGGGGGAAGGAACATTTGTAATAATATGAAAAATAAAAACTTATTAAAAAAAAAAAAAAAAAGTCAAAGGACATGGAAAAAAAAAAAAAAAAAAGAAAAGAAATCGGAAAAAAAAAAAATAAATAAAAAAAGAAAAGGTTGAATAAATGTGGTAACCACAGAGAGAAATAATGTCTATGCCTTTTTTTCCTACCAAAATGAATTAGTGTATCTATTGTTTTTAAAAATATGAACATGTATATGTATATGTATATGTATATGTATATGTATATGTATATTTGTTCCTTCTATAAACAAGGAAGGAAAACCCCCATTTGGAAAATCCAAACATAAAAGATACACCAACTAAGGGGTAATGTTTATAACAAAACAAGATTTCCTTAAACATCAGTATTTCAAAATATGATCAGATTTAAATTCACTTTTTTAGGGATGTGTCTAATATCCAAATGAGAAAAAAAGTCAATAAAAGCCAAAGGAAAACTTGGGAAAGACACATGTAGTGTCCTATCTTACACTGCAGTCTACTGGTGAAGAGGGCACCTAATACCATCTTCTCTCTTGGATATCCTATTGGTTCTATTAGTCTTTCTATTTTGTCCTTGCTCTTCCTTTCTGATGCCTCATGTCAGCCACAGCTCTGCCTCCCTGGCTCTCCCTCCCTCTTTTGCTAGCCTCTAGTGATTGAAAAACAGTGAAGCTGAGAAGAGGCTCTAATACAGGATGAAACAGACCATACGTACTGCTTACCTGAAGCTTTACACCTCATTGGAATCACCATAAGCATGTTCTTTCCCTACTATAGATTAGACCCCAGACTTTTTACTTTTTGGCGTTCATCTTATCATGACAGTAAATTTCAGTGTCAGTTACCTTTAAGTTGTATTTCCTTCTTTCCAAGGCTACTTCCCCCTACTCGTTATCATCCTGCAACAACTGGGGCATATCACACAGTCCACTTCATATCAAGTGACCAGAGTGCAGCAGCTACTGTCTTCCAGCACCAACAGACACAGAAACTAAGAGTCTCCCAGTGGCACTGCATGCTCCAGTCAGGCCCCTCATGACAGTGAACTCACCCATAGTCTAACTTTCAAATCAAAAGAAAAAGGAGATTGTGGGTTGAGCTTTGGGTTGGGGGTTGGTATTTCTAATCTGAGACAGGCACAGAGGGCATTCAAGTAGAAATTAAACAAACACTACCTGGATCTTGGTCTTGCTTTGAGACTGTTGGAATCCTTAGGAGTTGCTGAAATAAAGATTGATTATTGTTTGCTTGGGTTTCATTTCTTAATAGGTTTATATATAACACTTGGGCTTGTACAGAGCACATCAACAGGTTAACGTGAAGTACAGGTGTCCACGTGGAGAACTTGACGTCTTCCACAGTTCCATGACTTCAGAAACTTATTTCAAAAGTTAAAGGCACAATTGAGAGGAAAGAAAAAAAACATATTTTCCTTTCCTCAGAACACTAAGAAGCCATTCTCAAATCAAAGTTGATTAACAAAGAAATTCCAATCTAAAAAGACAACCTTCTGAAGGGGTTTTCTACGTACTAATGAAGGGTTCAGACTTGAGAATTTCTTGGTCTATCATGACAGCCTAATAATACATTTTGAATCAGTCTCCCCTGCAGGCTAGGAAGAAATCTATTGGGCTATATATGTTAAGATTTTCTTAAAATACACTACTAGAGCAGCACAACCAGAAGAAATCAAAGTTCCAACAAGTAAGTTGCACTGTGCCAAGCAGCTTTCCCTAAAAGAAAATATTCTTGTGTCCCATGTCTCTATGGCCAAATTGTACAGAGAATATTATGACATGAAATCATTAAAATATGCTGTCTACCATACAACCCTTCCTTATCAAATTTCAATCATAAACTAACTTGCTCACTACTGACATCCATAAAGCCTATTTTCCTATCCCAACTTGTTGAGAGTAATTAGAAACATTTACAAAAACGTTAGTATCCTTTTGATGTTTTCAATCCTCTATGAATGTCAACTTAAAAACCACTAAAGTTGACATTTTGCCAGCACTGCAAAATTTTTATCATAAAATGGCATAAAAATTCACAGAAAAAGTGCTAACGAGGAACAAGGAAATATAGTTTATATATTGTTTGCACAAATCCTTCCAGAAAGAAAAGGCCTCACTGCAACATCTCCTCCTCTTTCACATCGCTCAAAGATAAAACCGTCCTTGTGTATGAAACAGCCTAGATTTACAAGGACCATTAAAATCCTTGGGTTAGATAAGCAGAGAAGGAAGGGGAGCTAAAGAGCTAACAAGATGCAAAGCAAATTAGCATTATGCATCCCCATTCCATGGGGTCAGCTGCAGAAGAGGTACATTTCCCCCAATCTACACATTTTGGCTTGCTGTAGTGAAAATACAGGCATCTTTCAACTCAAACCATTGAAACACTGCCAGAGCCCCCAAAAGCCTGGGCAGCCGAGGAGTCTGAGCCCTGTCTTACCCATTATCAACAAAAAACTAATTCCCCCCAGGCATCAAAGGAAAACGGCCTAAGGAGGGCCTCTGAGACCTCCAGCCAAGCTGGCTGCCTTGGAGTGGGAGGACAGTGTGAGCAGACTCACCACAGAGCTGGGGGCCACCCTCACGCAGGCTTCCCACAGCAGGCTCCAGCTCCGTGGCCCTCTTCTCCCTGAGGCCCACTGCTTTCCACAAATATGTAGGCAGAAGTCTCAGTCATGTGAAAATACTGTTCACTAAACCAGACGGTGGTGACCGTTAATTCTTTCATCAATTGCCACTATCTTTTTTTGCTGGGGTAGGTGTGGACACGGGGTAAACCCTGCTTGTGAGAGATAGACAGATGGGGTGAGGGGTGCAAATGAGCACCAGAGACCAGTCCAGAAGTCGTGAGGCCACAGCACTCACTAGCTGTTAGCTCTCTGAGCCTCAATTCCATCACCCACAGGATGAGGAAAATAAAAATGTAGACATTCCTCACAGGAAGAGACAATGCATCGAAGGTACTTTAACAACTAAATGTATTTTAGAATTGCAAAATATTACTGTTGTCCAGTGCTCCAAATTTTTTAAGTTTAGAAATCTCCTTTCTAAATATAGCTCCTTCTAGGACAGCAAGGTGGGAGTAGTAATGGAAAGAGAGAACTGATCTACCCCATAAGGCCATGGGGTGATAGCTGGCCATCGTAGAAGCTGCTAGAATCACTAATGGCAGTCAGAAGACTACACCAGTTTGAGGATGAACTGGCTTAATCTACTCAGCATTACCTAGAGCAGTGGTCAGCAAACTCATTAGTCAACAGAGCCAAATATCAACAGTACAAAGATTAAAATTTCTTTTGAGAGCTGAAAAAGGACTTCTGCACATGGGCCACAAAGTTTCAATCACACTGCACATGCGCACACACACGGGGTATTTTGTGGAAGAGCCACACTCAAGGGGCCAAAGAGCCACATGTGGCTTGTGAGCCACAGTTTGCCGATCACTGACCTAGAGACATCAAGAAAAAGAGCACTATTGTGCAGTGTGCTCTGTTGAATTAGCTGGAATATAATGTTAGCTAAGAAATCTATTAGATTCCACTGATATATAGACTTTCAGCAATTAAAAGGGTCAGGGTATATGAAAAAAATATGTACAAGAGATATTCCCATTCCCTGATAATAAAGTCATACCCCATCTGTAACCCACCACATCGTCATCTTCACTATTACTAGTGTACTGGTGCACAGATTCATGCACATTGAAAGGAAATTAATTAGAAGAAATATTTTAATATCACTATTTGCTCTTTCTCTATAATAAAAATGTCAACCAAATTCACAATCGACAATGACATCAAAATATAAGCATGTGATTGGCACCAGTGAGAGCTTTATATGTATCAGGCATGTGCAAGCCAACTTAGCCTTTTATATAGAGAAAATAAACTTGCTTAATTAGATCTTTCTGATTTAGCTAAACTTTTTCAAACCCAGTGAAGCACCCCAACTTCTCTTTCAGGTAATTGTCAGCAATTCAGCCGTAAATAGCAACACGAAGCAGGTTATTACTGTAGATCACGCAGGGAGAACAAAGGGTAAATATTTAACTGCATCAGTGTTTTGACTATATTCTGAGCAGTGAGAAAACCTGAAGTCATTTTCAAGGTCCACCATTTCTTACTTCTTTGTAATCGGGTCAAGTTTCTAAGCTTTCTAAATCTCTGTTTTCCAGCTAATGAAAAGAAAATAGAATTCTACTGAGTCTCCTATCTACCTACTTCAGGATTTCTGTGAGGATCAAATGAGATGAGGCACATGAAAATGCTTCACAGACATCTGATTAAAGTGTAAAATGTTTGCACCTGGCTATAAAGCAAGTTGTGTTCCTAGGCTGATGAAACTCCAAGGAGACTAGTCCTAGGGAGAGGAAGCCGGGCGTTGCTATGTGATGTCATTACCTGGTGCCCACAGCCACCATTTCTGGCATGGGCTGGGCTGGGCTGGGCTGGGCTGGGCTGTGGGCCACATTTTGCACCATATGGTCCTGGAAGCGTTGGCTGTGATTTGGTGGGGTGTTGCTCTGGGGTGGTGGCAGGGTCTGTGTTCCACTTGGGGGAAGCTGAGTGTTGGTTTGTCGGGCCAGATCCATGGTGCCATTTATTTTGCCGTTTATCTTTAAATGGCCAGTGCACATCATGGCAGCTCCTGCCCCCTGTTTTTCAGTTCATGTCATGGCTACAGGTCAGACAGACACTTAGCCTTTTATACAAATAGATTATTATCACCACCCACTGTGGAAGAGCAGGGCAGAAAGATGTTTCTCCTTCCACCTGAAAAAAACATATCCCAGGCACGTCTTGGTAAGTCTCCACGGGTTTCTCCATAGGAGATTAATAGTCCACTTAAGTCTTCCATCAGTCTCTGAGCCCCTGAAAGTCAAGCTCAGCATTTGAAGCATGTGAATATCTGCAAAAATGGTGAGGGCATGTTGTGTTGAAACCCAGGCAGACACCAATGGGTGGGTCATTGCTTTTCATTTAGCTAGGAAAGGGAAGAAGATGACAACTTCCTGGAATACTCCAGGCATGTCCATCTTTCCAGGAAAGAGATATGGGATAAGAATGCAAGCCTGAACTTTCATTCTCCAAAAACAAAATTAAAAAAAGGCAACAACTCAACTGAGATGAACTATCCACGTGGCACAGACAGCCATCCAGAATTAGAAACCACCACCTTGAAACTGCTATGTCTCCTGCTGGGAATCCAATTCCCTCATATAGATTCCAGAAGGGGACAGCAGTGAGAAAACTAATCAGGAATCACATGGCAGGCTCCCAGGCAGAATTGTGAAACAAATTTGGATGTACTTCACACGAGACGGCACTCCCTGAGAGGTTTTATCAAGTGACACTACATCCTATTCAATGAAGGAATGTTAACAATGATGTCTAAAGCTCACCCCAGAGAACACGCGATGCTCATGGGGGGGGGGGGGCGGGAATGAGTTATTAGCCTCAAAGCCTGTTGGATAAGCAGCAACTTAACTCGTTACATTAAATAGTTTTTACTAATATCATAGCATGAAGTTTACAAAAATTGGGATGTATCCACTAGCTCCACAAATTAGGGTTAAAAGGAACCTGCTTCATACATTTCTCCTACACAAATAGAGCATTTCCCCCATAAGAAAGAAATTCAAATCCATTTCAAAAGCCAAAATCAGCTTGAGAATTCCTACCACTTTTGGAAGCATGGTTTGTCTTCATTTTCTATTACTTAACATGGCCTTCTACCTGTAGCTGTTATAGGTTACTCATCAGAATCACCTTGGGGCTGCCTAAAAATAAAGATCCTTAGGCCCCCATATCTGAAATCAATCATAGATTCTCATTCACATGCTCTCTCGTGCCTCTCTCTCTCTCTATCTCCCCCCCTCCTCCTCCCTCTCTCCCTCCTTTTCCTTCCTGCTCCCCCTCTTCCTCTATTCCTCTCTCTCTCTTAAACCTTCAATGAACTTGGTGTTTGGGAAATAACGCACTGTAACATAAGCCTCAATGTTATATTGACCCTTTGTTCCAACTTTAAACAAATAAGCCTGGGATGATAGCTAGCTAACCAAAACAAACACAATTTACTTATTAAATATTAAGAGAGATAAAAAAAAAAGAAAGCAGCAATTTCTTCCATATCCTCATAATCAGAATTCAAAATAGTAATGACTTCCCTAGCTAGTTTGTTTGTAACTAGGTTCATCTTGGTTCAATGATGGGTCCATTGAGAGAGCTGACACAGGCCTGGCCATCTCCACAGTTCACAGATACAGTTCCAACTCTCCAAAAACCTGGGCAAGCACAATTTTTATTTTTCTCCTTGGAATCCATTCGTTATGTAAGAACATTTAATTGCCTTCCTGGTGGTAAAGTATAATAAAAATATTTGAGATTTTTACTTTGGAAATGGAAGGTTTCAACTGCAGACCTCCAGTTGATCTACTCCATCAACTCATTCTACACAGAAATTTCAATGGCTTGTTGAAATCCTCTCAACTCCAAGCTTTCTCAGTTCTACACTTAGTAACAATGAGACTAGATTCAAACTGAATGATCCTTTCAGTAAAACCTAAATTCAGAACTTAAGAAGAAATACCTGAAAAGGGGAAAGGGTAAAAAAAATGTCCTTGTAATAAAACACAAAACAAATATTTCAAGAGAATTATACATACTATCACAGATATGCCAATCTTCTACTCAATAGAACTACTGGAGACTTTTTAAATTAGAAATAATTACATACATATTTTAAAATGAAAGTTTTCTCCTACCTGGATCCTCAGACGTGTCCTTTGGTACAGCTTCATCCATAGTACTTTTCAAAGCTAGTGACATTTTGTTTTTAAAGAACAGAGAGAGAAGAGGGGGGGAAAGATTAAAAAAAAAAAACTATAACACTTTATTTCTCTGGAACATTACATTAAAACAAAGAATCTCTAGTCATCACTTATTAAAATGGTGTCACAAACTTCTATAACTGCTATAGCACTTAGTAAAACAATAAAGAACTCTTAAAGTATGAAAATAAGTTCTCCCAAGAGAACAAAGCAGTATTTTCAACTTTCCTGAGACAGCGCCTCTAGTGGCTAAGAGGAGTATTACCAGGAGATATTAGAAATTTCCCCTTTCATTCCTGACATCCAGAACAATGATATCAGAATCTCTCTTGAAGTGAAACCCAGGCTTCATTTTTTTTTTTTTTTTTTAGAGCTCAGTTGGTTATTCCAATATGGACTCGAGGATAAGACCCCCTAATTAATAAAGAGAGTGGTCAGAGTACATCCTGTCATAGACAATGTCTAGTTCTGCCTGCCTCTCCCAAGCATGCAACTATTGTTTCCTAAGGGAAAACTTATTTTTCATGTTTAACTCCCATACCAAGTTGCATTAATGGCAGGTCTCAACAATAAAACCTAAAATAGCTCCAATGATTTTTAGAGCACTGGCCTGAGAGAAAATCTTGGTTCTTATCCCCTCTCTCTCTCTCTCTCTCTCTCTCTCTCTCTCTCTCTCTCTCTCTCTTTTAATATATTTTATTGATTTTTTACAGAGAGGAAGGGAGAGGGAGAGAGAGTTAGAAACATCGTTGAGAGAGAATCATCGATCAGCTGCCTCCTGTACACCTCCTACTGGGGATGTGCCCGAAACCCAGGTACATGCCCTTGACCGGAATCGAACCCGGGACCTTTTAGTCCGCAGGCTGACACTCTATCCACTGAGCCAAACCAGTTTCAACCCCTCTCTTTTTCTTTATTTTAATAGTTTATTTACTTTTAGAAAGAGGAGAGGAGAGGAGAGGAGAGGAGAGGAGAGGAGAGGAGAGGAGAGGAGAGGAGAGGAGAGGAGAGGAGAGGAGAGGAGAGGAGAGGAGAGGAGAGGAGAGGAGAGGAGAGGGAAGCACTGATGGGCTGCCTGGTGCATGACCTCTACTGGAGATCAAGTCCACAACCCAGGTATGTGCCTAGACCAGGTCTAACCAGAAACCTTTCGGTGGCTAGGACGGCACCCAACCATCCGAGCCAAACCAGCGAGGGCCTCTCTCTTTTTCTTACTAAGCAAATGATTCATACTGAGTCTGAACTTCAGTTTATTCATTTCTAAATTTTAGGCAATGACCATACCACCCTCCACTAGGTTTTGTGAGTTCTGGGTAGATAGTGTGTGAGAAAAGATGTGGTAGATTATAAAGCATTATACAGAAGTATGGAGTCAAGGGGGGGCGGGAATTCCTCCTGCTCTTCTTGATATTCCCAGGCCAACTTATCTCTGTGCTCAGTAATAGCTATAACATGGATCACTGTGTTGTACCGCTTCTCATCCGCCCAGAAAGATAGGCAAAGCTTTATCACAGCCCCACAGTCACAGATAAAGCCCAGAGACAGAAACTCCCTCCAGAAGATAATTTCCTCAGAGACTAGAGCTTGGTACATATGTGCATTTGTATTGATGCTCTGGGATCACATCTGCCAAAATAAGATGCTAAGCTCTCAATTATTGCAGCTTCCAGTCATGTCCTAATTAGTAGGACCAGATTCCAATGAAAGGAGTCAGGATAGCCTGAGGGTCAGCAGAGAGTAAGAAGCCAATGAGCTAGGGGGACTTTGGACATTCAAGCTCTTGTTACCATTTTATGAACTATAGTTTGGGGACAATTTGAACTACTTAATCCATCCAAATGTGTTCATGCACCGATAAATGTACTCATGTGCTCTAGTAGCCAACCATTCCAATACAAGTGGATAAACAAAATACAGGCCGAATGTCCCTAAAGGAAAAAAACTCATTCTTTTCATACCTTGTTTGTCATCACCAGTCAAATCTTGGGTAGAAACAGGAAAGTCAGCCCCATCTTTAATAGATAACTTCTTGGAAAAGGAAAGAAAATTAATTATACAGATTGAATAGAAATTAAATGATGTGCACGTATGATGAAAATGTTTTAAAAGCAATATGTCTTGCCAATATTTCTGTCTTCAGTAAACCTTAACATTTAATATTATTTTTTTAGGTTCCTAGTGAGGGATAGTTAATTGTATTGAAATAGATATATGCATAGAGGAATAAACATTCAGATTAAGGCATAGGTATAGACCACATATAAAATGTAAATCCCGTGTAGGATTCAGCCAGAGACTCTTGTAGCATTTGTCCTTTCAGTCAAGAACAAACCCGTGCCCTAGCCAGTTTGGCTCTTGGATAGAGCATCAGTCTGTGGACTAAAGGGTCCCAGGTTCGATTCTGGCCAGGGGCACATGCTCAGGTTGCAAGCTTGATCCCCCCACCAGTAGGGGGCATGCAGGAGGCAGCCAATCAATAATTCTCTCACCATTGATGTTTCTCCCTATCTCTCTCCCTTCCTCTCTTAAATCAATGAAACAATATTTTTTTAAAAAATAACAAACCTTTTTCATAAGCAAACATTAGAAAAACAAAAATTAGGGGGGGGGGACGTATATATAAATGTTCATAGCAGCATTTTTTCTAACATCTCAAAAGTGGAAACAATAACCTAACTGTCCAACATCTGAAGAATGGACAAACAAAATGTGGCATATCCACACAACAGAATACTATTCAGCAATAAAAAGGAATGAGGCACTGACACAACATGAATGAACTTTATAACATCATGCTAAGTGAAAGAATCCAGTCATAAAAGACCACATATTATATGATTCTATTTATATGAAATGTCCAGAATAGGCAAAGTCAGAGACAGAAAATAGATTAGTGATTATCAGAGACTGTGGGCCTGGGGAATAGTGAATGACTTAAGGAATACAGACTTTCTTTTTTAGGGTAATGAAAATGCTCTAAAATTAGACTATAGTGTTGGTTGCATAGATTTTAGTATACTGAAAACCACTGAATTGTATACTTTAAATGATTATTGTATGTAAATTATACCTCAGTAAAGGTGTACACAAAAGAAACTCTGCTAAGAGGAGTATACCTGAAATTATATATCTTGATGGAACACGGTTACAGCTCTGCTGTCTTTAGAAAAAGATGTACTGCTGAGTAAACTTCTCATGACCTGAATCAGCTACAGCTTCATTCCGAACACAAGCACCCATAAGGGAGTCATCCCTCACAGGCTGATGACCAAGATCTATTTAAACCCCATGCACACATTCATGAAAGATTAAAAGGGTGGAGAAAGAACAATGAATGAAACAATTTAGAAGACCATGAAATATTTAATCATTAGCTATTAAATTCTTACCTATACTGCTCAAATGACCAAACCATCAATTAACCCCTGAATTTTGTTTATTACATCAGTATCTAAAAGCACCACATCCTTAAAAATAACAGTTTTGTTGGGAGTTTTTTGTTGTTCTTTTGCTTTCTTGTTTGGATAGGACAAAGCAAAGACTGGGTAGCTTTTAACCTACCCCCTCAAAGGAACCAGTTAAAGGTTATAAAAGTATATAAAACTTAGCTTCACATAAGGTCCATGTGTGTATAAGTCACTAAATAATTTCTCCAAAAAAAACACATTATTTGTCTCTGTTGAAAGGGCAAAGACCATTTGATACCATGGCAAGCTGGAACAAAACATTTATCCAGCAAGAATAATAATTTATGACACTTTATAGTAAATTACCTACCAATCTCATAATTTTACACAAGCAGGGGGACTCAGCAGAAACAAACAAACAAACAAACAAAAACAGAACAACTACATAAGAGAGCTATGGAGTTTGTATATCCTGGCCTGACAGACAAGCCTCTCCAGACACTGCCAGCATCCCCAGAGTAAACTGAAGATCATCAAAAGTGGTTATATGGCCTTGGCTGGTGTGGCTCGTGGATAGAGCAACAGCCTGTGGACTGGGGGTCCTGGGCTTGATTCCGATCAGGGGCACAGGCCTGGGTTGTGGGCTCAATCCCCAGTGGGGGACATGCATGGAGGGCAGCCGATTAGTGATTCTCTCTCATCATTGATGTTTCTATCTCTCCCTCTCCCTTCCTCTTTGAAATCAATAAAAATATTTTTAAAATAAAAAAATATATTTAAAAAAGTGGTTATATGTTTGTTATATGTTTCTCCATCATATTCAATATACAGAAAAAGAAGTTTAAACGGCTGAATGTCTTCAAAAGCACCTCCATTTATTAAACATTTCTAGATTTTTAGGACAGGAAAAGTAGGTATCATAAGTTGTTATCATTGCAACCATGATGAGGATGAGGATGATAGTGCCGAAATTAACAATAACTATAACAACTATTTATCAATGCATAGTGAAGGAATACTAAGCATGTGGCTAAGAACCTACATCAGTGGCCCACCATGGTGGAAATTCAGGTTTCTCTTGGGGATCATCCAAATCAATCTTCATCTGATCCAAAAGCTAAACACCCTGAGGGAGAAGGCAGCTTTGAATGTGGTTTGGGGCTCTCATATATACTTTTCAAACCTCCTTTCAAAACTGTTCTGGTTCATTATATTTTGTTAATACTCGGCTACTAAAAATACAACTTTACAATTTTTACTTTGAAATTAAAGCTTGGTTAAACTAAGTAACTTGGCTAGCATTTTTTCAGGTTTAGCTTGGCTATACCTCAATTTCACCTCTATAAAGTCAAGAGACCATTTTGTTTATTTCACCAAATCTAGTTTTAGGGAGAAAGTCAAAAAGATAAATATAGATGTGTCTGGGGTCAAAATTTGAAAGGATAAGCCCCAAAGTAAGAACTAACTATGAAGAGAAAATTTTATAAAAGTAGATTTTCCAGAATTTGTAAAGTACATAGGCTAATGGGTTTAATTCTAAATACATCCTTAACTAATTTACATGTGAAGATCTTTTACCTCCATCCGATTCAAGTCATGAGGTTGTTGGTTTGCTGGCATGGACTCAGAATAAGAATCAAATAACGCACACTCCCTCTTGGGTTTAGGAAAGGCTAAGAAGAAACAAAAAGAATACGTATAGTCATAGCAGGCACTGTTTCCTATTTAACAACAAAATCAGCTGGCTCCTATCAACTAGTTATGGCACTCATCATGCTGAGATGTAGACGATAGATAGATAGATAGATAGATAGATAGATAGATAGATAGATAGATAGATAGATCTCCCCTGGAACTTCTGTCATCTCCATTTACACATGATGAAACTGAGGACCCAGGAAGTTAAACAACTTACTCAAAGTCATATAGTTGGTAAATGGTTGAACAGGGACTTAAATTGCCAGCAGTCCTGCTAAATGGTCTTTAGCATTTCATGTTGTAACATAGTTGTTTTCTATATAACCATTGCTATCACAATACTTAAATTTTAACTATTATATACTACTAGCATAATTTTTAAATAGTAGTAACTATGGTAATAGTTTTAATACTATAAACAATAGCTGAAACCGGTTTGGCTCAGTGGATAGAGCATTGGCCTGTGGACTGAAAGGTCCCAGGTTCGATTCCGGTCAAAGGGCATGTACATTGGTTGCGGGCACATCCCCAGTAGGGGGTGTGCAGGAGGCAGCTGGTCGATGTTTCTCTCTCATCGACGTTTCTAGCTCTCTATCCCTCTCCCTTCCTCTTTGTGGAAAATCAATAAAATGTTTTTTTAAATACTATAAACAATAAAGGAAACACTATAGTTTAGCTATTCTTATTGGAAACAGAATCTTATGATGGTATGTGCCCAAGAAAATTTTACAAAATACTCCTTTCTTTTGGTTAAGAGTAACAAAAGTAAAAGCACAGGTTCTTGCTGATTTACAATAGAGGAAATAAGAATCATGTTATGAATTTCTAATACAGAACAGTGACGGGGGCTATTTGTTGAGATGCTGACTAGATCAGCATGAACAAAAATCATGTCACTAGGTAAGCTAATATGTAACACTCATGCTATTTCTTGGAAGTGGCTTGTTTCATCACTGTGTCAGAAAGTAATTAAAGAAGATGTGTCTCAACAACTAGAAAATTTGTCAATATTCCAAAGAGGAAAAGCAGATTGAAGTGGATAATAAACAGAAGCTACAAATCAAATTTGTTAAGACCAGCTATTAAGAAATCAAAAATTTAATGCCATGTGTAATATAATGATTTATAATAAGAAATATATACTGTGTCCTACTCCCCGTTTCTGGCACAGAGTTTCCAAATCCCTAGGAATTTCCAATGAGAGCACAATGGTGTCTCTTTTATGTTAATGAGATGATGAAACCCATCAAAGAATGTTAGCCAGGTTGCCATGTGGTTAGAGGACTGGACTAGCCTCAGCCTCTTATTTCCCATGAAGGAGAGAGGCTTGACATTGAATCAATCACAAATGACCAATGACTTAGTGAATCATGATTATGTAATAAAGTCTTCATTAAAAAACTAAAAAACAAACAAACAAACAAAAAAAAACACTTTTTTTTTTTCCGGGAAGCTTTCATGTTAGGAAATCAGAACAATTCCATGTGCCACTGTGTTGGGACCCAACCTCCATGAGGACAAAAGCTCCTTTGTCTAGGACCTCACCCTTTATATCCTTTCATCATCTCATCAGGCTATTCTTTTAATATCCTTCATAATAAATTAGTAATCTAGTGAGTAAACAGGTTTTCCTAAGTTCTGTGAGCCATTTTAGCAAATTAATTAAGCCTGAGGAGTGGGTTGTAGAAGCCTGTAATTTCTAGCCAGTTGGTCAGAGGCACAGTAACAACCAAGACTTATTACTGGGATGTGAAGAGGAGTAGTCTCGTGGAGCTCAGTACATGTGGAATCTTATTCTATCTCTAGTTAGAAAGCATCAGAACTGAGTTGAGTTCTCAGACACAAGAACTGCTTGTTGGTATGGGGAAGCCTCCATCATGTTTTAAAAAATGTTTTTAATCAAGTGCTTAAAATGAATTGGCATAGCCGAAACCGGTTTGGCTCAGTGGTAGAGTGTCGGTCTGCGGACTGAAAGGTCCTAAGTTCAATTCCGGTCAGGGGCATGTACGTTGGTTGCGGGCACATCCCCGGTAGGGGGTGTGTAAGAGGCAGCTGGTCGATGTTCCTCTCTCATCGACATTTCTAGCTCTTTATCTCTCTCCCTTCCTCTCTGTAAAAAATCAATAAAATATATTTTTAAAAATAAATAAATAAAATGAATTGGCATTGTTGCTCATCCTTTCTCACCCTTCCATCCCCACCAGGGTTTGAAATACAAACTTCCTTATGCAGTGAAGTACTGGCCAGTGAGTAACAACCTGGAAGTTGAGTACAAGTAGATTAAGTTGTTCATTTGCTTATTCTGGTCTGAATTTCACGGATGTCAGGGCGGGCAAACCAGGGTCTGACTATACCAGGTGGTCTCACTCTTTCCTTGGTAAAAAACAGCAAAACACTTTCCCAAGTACTATTTCTCAATCCAGCCCCAAGAGCAGAAATCCAAGATAAGATTTCTCTTTCTAGTTTATCAGTGATCTCACTAGAATTGCATGACTAATACCTTATCATGAGGCCCCCTTGCTGGGTAAAAAGCTAACACTTTGAAAAACTACAAATGCCATCAATTAACTGCTAAATCTCCCTCCAGCATGTCCTCATGTATGCATCCCATTGTCATATCCCCAGTGTCAACCTCCCCACAGCTCCTGACTAGACTACTGCCATAACTGGTCTTGTTTCCACCCTTACTCCTCAAAACCTGCTCTGTGGTCCAAAACCAGCAGGATTCTTTCAAATAACAAATCTGATTGTGTCATTTCAGTTCCTGCTTGAAACACGTCAACATCATTTCCCGCTGAAACCGGTTTGGCTCAGTGGATAGAGCATCGGCCTGCGGACTGAAAGGTCTCAGGTTCGATTCCGGTCAAGGGCATGTACGTTGGTTGCGGACACATCCACAGTAGGGGGTGTGCAAGAGGCAGCTGGTCGATGATTCTCTCTCATCGATGTTTCTAATTCTCTATCCCTCTCTCTTCCTCTCTGTAAGAAATCAATAAAATATATATTTTAAAAAAAACACATCATTTCCCAAGATTTGTTCCCCACCTTCTTCTTCAGCCTCAGCTCCATCCCCCTCACCCTGGCTCTTTGCCCTCAAGCCACTATGGCCTGCACTGCTCCAAGTCCCTCTCAGAGCTTCTGCAACATACATGCTGTCTCCTCTACCAGAGCCCACTCTTTCACCTTCTTCACCTATATAGCCCTAACTTAGCTCATCCTTCCTGTCTCAGCTCAGACATTTAAGAAAGTCTTCCCTAAGGTCATGCACTCTCTTACTGCAGCTGTACTTCCCCTTTGTAGCACCTACCACTGGCTCCAATTACACATATGTGAGTTTATTTAACATCAATCCTCTAACTGCCAGCAAGTTCCATGGTGGCAGGAATTCTTTTTTATACAGCATTATGACCAGAGAGAATAAAACAGTGCCTCTCATAGTAAGTACTGAAATATTTTTAATAAACTACAGTAAAAATCTATACCAGATTCTACCCCATCACCCAGACATAAAAAAAAAAATCAAAAGGCCCACGTGTAAGCCACCAAATAATCCAACATTTCCTTCCAATTCAGCCCTTTAATTGTCACTGTTAGAAGGGAAATAAGATACAATTCCTGTTTCATTATTTTATTGAAAAGAAGCTTATATAGTTGTGTATGCATGATGGTATCAACAAAATTCACACTTTTCGCTAATCTTATCAAAGATTTGATTTTTTTTAAAGAGTGATTATAGATCAATTAGAAGACTATTGGAACATGAGCTGAGTTTTTTAAGAAGCCAAAGGGATAGCATAAAAATGAACCCCCCAAATCAATAGGATCACTCATATTTCAAAGTCTAAAAGCACAGAGATCTAGAAAGTTCTGGCCATTTTCTTGAGCTATATTAAGGTGACCAGACGTCCCGCTTTTGGTGAGACAGTCCCGATTTTTAACAGTTTGTCCATGGGTGATAAAACATTAAGTTAACAGTTAAACCCTCAGGGATTTCCTAAAATATACTATCACTGAGTTTGATGGGGATTATGAGGTCTCTTGTGTGTTTTTTTATTCGAACTATACAAATATTATTTAAGATTGATCCCAAAGCTTTGGAAATCATGTGCGATTTTTGTTTAATTGAAGGGTATGTGATGGATTCCTCAGTTGTTTCTGTATAAATGCATGCTGACAACCTTCACAGAAGACCAGGAAGAACCAAGGGGCATCATTCCAAATGAAGTGACATGTCTCTTGCCTGGCGCTCTTTTTTTTTTTTTTTTTTTTTTTTTTTTTTTTACCTTTATTGTTGAAAGTATTACATACGTCCCCCTTTTCCTGCTATTGATCTCTTCTAAACCAACCCCAGCCCCTGACCCAAATGTTCACCACCCTATTATCTGTGTCCGTGGGGTGATGCATATACGCATACAAGTTCTTTGGTTGATCTCTTCCCGCCCACCTACCCTTTCCCACCTTCCCTCTGAGATTCAACAGTCTGTTTGATGCTTCTATGTTTCTGCATCCATTTTATTCATCAGTTTATTTTGTTCATTAGAGTCCACATATGAGTGAGATCATGTGATACTTCTCTTTCTCTGAGTGGCTTAGTTCACTTATCATATTCTCCAGGTCCCTCCATGCGATCTCAAAGGGTGAGAGATCCTTCTTTTTTACTGTTGCATAATATTCCAAGGTGTAAATGTACCACCACTTTTTTATCCACTCATCTATTGATGGGCACTTGAGCTGTTACAGTTGCCAAGATAGCCCGAGAAATACTGGTGCTTCTTTGCCTCAATCCAAGAAAGAGGTATGGGGAGAGAGGGAAGGGGGAAATAAGGAAGAGGTGGAGCGTGAAGAAAGAAGAGGGGGGTAGAGGGTAACAGGGATGGAGAGAGACACCAAAGAAGAAACAGGGCAAATTGTCATGCTGCCCAATTTCAAACTAGTTCCTGGAGACCACTGAGAGTCTTCCCCAACTGACAAGGAAGAGTAGCAAGCTGGAGTTACAGCCAGCTGTAGTCAGAAAGCAGCTGCTATGGCAAAGCCAGAGCTCTGAAATGGAACTCTAACTTCTGCTCTCTGAAGCCTACCCTTCATATATTTTATGGGAGCATTTGGGGAAGATCCCAGAATGGTTCACTCTTTCCTAACATGTTTACCTGTCACTGGCATCAGCCATATACATGGTCTCTTCCCTTCAAGTGTCAGCTCAACCCCGTCCACTCTCCCACTACCTAATACAGAAAATGACAGACTTTTTATTTCAGAGTCAGAGACCCCAAGATTAATTCAGATAAGTCACTGACCACTTTTAATATGGTGTCATTTGAGGAGGGGACAAGATAAGGTCATCTAAGGCCTTTTCCAGATCTAACTATAAAACTTATACTCTACTAATGACTAATCATGTTTTCTTTTGACACTACTCAATCTTGTCAATAATCATCCATGACTAACTCTCATGTTCTGAAAAGACCTTGCCTACCTAAAAAGTGAGAAAGTTTGTTGAAAGCACCAGATGTTTCTGGACTCTTTCGATAGAAGCTATACTTCTCTGAGTAACAGAAATCAGATCACTGTCCACTGTCTCTGAAAGGAGCAAGAGAAACTGCTAATTTGTCCAGTCTTCTGAAGGAATTGATATAAATTTTGGATATATTTCCTATCCAAAGGGTTTGTGGAGTAACTGTTTTATTAATGGGAAAGACAGTTCTATTCCAACCTTTTGGTGTGCTGGAATGTTCTAAATCATTATCTGATTGTAGTTACATGGATGCATACATATGTAAAAACTCATCAAGTATATATTTACGATTACAGCACTTTGCAGATTTCACTGCTTATGTAATTTTTTTTAACTTTTTCATTATGTATGAGTTCTATTTCAGTTCCTTGCCCAAAGCCACTTGGGGACACTGGGATGTGCCTAAAGATGCCAAGTCAGCACCTGCCTGTATAGGAAGATCTTCCTCTTCATTTTATATCAGCTGGGCAATATGCCATAATTCTCATGAAAGGGCAAGTGACTTTGGTTCAAATCCATCCGGAGAGTACTACCAGTAGAATGAAAGTAGCAGATGGCTCACACCCAGATCATCCCTATTACTCATATTATAAGATGCAAAAGCTTAATATCAGTTAAAGGACAATAACTGTAGATTCCAAGGACTCTCCAAATTATCTGGACACCATCTAAGAAATGGAAGTTCCTTGTAAGGCCTGGATGGAAAATGTGTAGGGTTTAGGATTTTTGAGGAGGCCTTGCCTGCTTGCAGGTACTCTGGCTGCAGAGTTGGAGGGAGGCCCTCGGGCAGTGGATAGCCGTTCTTCCTGGCCACAATGAGATGAAATGCAGCACAGAACTCGGGCAGGGTCAGGGCTCCATCGCAATCAGCATCACTCAGCTCCCTAAATAGAAAAGATGTCATGAGTCCCTCACCCTGGGCTTAGAGGAAATTTTACTCAGCCCCAGGCATGCAAACACAATTCCCAAGGGTTCCTGGCTGCTTCTTTGACCCGGCAGAGTCCCCAAACCCATATGAAATCTCGGGGGGCCATTTGGAGGAAGAAAAGGTATGACAGACAGCATTGGTATCAATAACACTTTATAAATAAAAATTTAAGTTCTTCAGGTCTCTGATAGGTCTGTTTTACAACTCTAAGTATACAAGACAAGCATACATGGCACAAAAAGTTAAATGCTGCCCAGAATTCCACAGCTGACAGCCGTTCAGTAAGCGTGCGATACGAAGAGCTCCTGACTTGCTGCTCAAAACAGCTGGCCCTGGCCCTTTGACAGTTGTCCCGGACATTAAACAGTTACTGGAGCTCAGGAATGAGCACTTCATTTTTTTTTTTTTCAGCTGTAAAGAAAAACCTTGAACTTTTCAAGGCACACAAATGTTATATCAAAATTTTGCTTGAGAATCCTCTCCTGGGAACATGTAAGTAAGCTCAAGAAATACTGGTTGAATTATGTTTTCAGATAAAACTAGCAACTAGGGAAGGTTGGAACCAGAAAAGACAGAAAGGAAGAAAGGGAGAGTCTTGAAAAGGCTTATCTTTGCTTCAGTCATTGTTTCCCACTGAAAGGCACAGGCCTATTTACTCAGCACAAAAGAAACCTATTTGCCAAAGTAACTAAGACCTTCTAAGCTCAGCCTGTCTCTTAAGTGTACAGAGGCAAGTATACTTGTTAGAACAAGTAAAGACATAAGACATAACAGGCCGAAACCGGTTTGGCTCAGTGGATAGAGCATCGGCCTGCGGACTGAAAGGTCCCAGGTTCAATTTGGGTCAAGGGCATGTACCCTGGTTGCGAGCACATCCCCAGTAGGGGGTGTGCAAGAGGCAGCTGATCGATGTTTCTCTCTCATGGATGTTTCTAACTCTCTATCCTTCTCCCTTCCTCTCTGTAAAAAAATCAATAAAATATATTTTTTTAAAAGACATAACAGTGTACTAGAAATGTGTTAGTATTTGAAAGAAAGAATATTGAAGGTAACCTCCATTCACATCCTCCTCCCCCAAATATTTAATATGTACCAGCCCTGAAATAGCAGGCCGAGGGGACTGCTGCCAATGCTGAATGGAGAGAATATCATTCAGCTTTTATGTATATGTCCCCACAAAAAGATAGGAAGCCTCATGCCAATTATGGTAAGACTGGGAATTCTGTCAAAACAGATTGTATTCTTCTAAAAAACGATCATTTCTTTTTTTCCTCTCGCTTTGAAATCTAACATAAGGCTTGTTATTAAAAAAAAATACGCTAGAATATATTGCTGGCGAATAACTCTAGCTCAGGATCCTAGGTACATCGGCATGCACAAGGATCACTGCAGTAGCTTTCCAATAAAATGCACAAAACATGACAAAATGATGTCATCGTTTCTGTGAATCTCATGGAAAAAAGTTTTACATAAATATGCCAATGTTTTAATTATATATTTATAGCAGCACAGGCTCCTGCCCAGTCGTGAGGAAGAACAGCCCACACGCAGCTGCGAGTTTATGGAGGCACCGAGCGTTTTCATAAATGAAAATGGAGCCATCTGGACTGTCCCAGCACAGTCCTTTGGAGTCAGGGCTGTGGCCAGCTAAGCAGTAAGGTACAATACACTCCACAGCTGCAGTTCTGAACTAGGGTCCAGCTAAATTTACAGGCAGTTAGAATAGTCAAATTTAACTTCATTCCAAGACATTTCACCTGGCCTCATAAAATATTATAAAAGAATAGCTTTTCAAGGTCCTCTGGTTACTTACATCACACCAAACAGAAAAATCTGAAAATAAAATACACAAGATGGAAATTCTCATATGCCCACACAATCGCTTAGACGGAAAAGGGATCTAGATGAGGATAATAACTAGGAAATTACTTTTTAAATAATAGCTAATACATACAATATGCAGTATGTGCCAGATACTGTTCATTGTGATTTTCATAGAACTTATTTAATTTTCACAGCAACAAAAATTTAAATTCTATTCACTCTCTTAGTCTGTTAAAAAATTCAAGAAATAAGACTTTTAAAATGCAACAGTAGGAACTAAAGAATGAATATGGATGACTATATCATACCATATGGCATTAATTGTACTTACCATATATAGGAGAGTTCTGGAATGGAAAGCTTTGATTTGGTGAAGAAGTTCTTGGCCACTGAACCTGTCAACAGCCATCGTTTAAATAAATTATTAATTAATATCTAGAGCAGCTTTTATATTTAATGTCAATGAATCACCATTTTTTCTTTCAACAATCTCTACCATATAACCACAAGCACAACATTTATTCATTAAAGCAAATACAAATCATGTGTCTAAAAACAATATGTGAACAGCTTTTTAAAAAATATATAAATTAGAATAGGGCAAAGAAGCAATGACATAACACTTATTATAACATGTAAATTGTATGATTTATTTCCTGCTTCACTTTTACTGAAAATGTGCAAAATTTTACTAAAAATTCAAAAGACAAATTTCAAAATTATTAAAGTAAAAATCTGTCAAGCACTTTTAATAAAAATCAATACACAATCATGGTAGAAAATAGCAAAAAAAATTTTTTAATAACACCATTAATCTTATCACAAAGACATAAGACAGGCCTATTGGAAAAGAGTTTTGGTAAAATTTAAGCTCTTTGGTGGCTCTTTAAGAAACGTATCCGAGAACCTCCTACTACTTTCTTTAATCATTGTAAATTTACCAATATCAATTTAAATCAGGTGCTCATTCCATTTTACATGTTAACAAATCTGAACTAAAGTCCCAACTACACTTAAAATATTGGACCCAACCATTACTGAGATTGAAATTTTTATGCTTCCAACTCTCAAAAAAACTTTGCAGTTCAAAAGCCTCAATTCTAACACAAAAAAATATCAGATAAAAGCCCTAAGCTCTATGTTAAGCAGATAAAGTCAAAAGTCATTCCATGGCAATGACAAGTCTTCTAATTGGCCTTAAAACAATATATATATATATATATATATATATATATATATATATATATATATATATAGAGAGAGAGAGAGAGAGAGAGAGAGAGAGAGAGAGAGAGAGAGAGCGCCAAGCAATTGGAATGCCAGAACTGGAATGACTGGAACAACTGGTCACTATAATGCGCACTGCGGCTGGCCAACCTCCCAGGGCAGTGGCCCCTCCCTCTGGCCAGCCTGATTGGCTCCCCTACCGATCATGGGTGGGGACAGCTGGCCGCTCCCCCCCCCTCACGTTCCCTCCCCCAGTCAGTTTGGCCTGATCAGTACCCATTGGGATGGGCCAGCCGGACCCCACCATGCATGAATTCGTGTACCAGGCCTCTAGTTAATTATAATGGACTCTAAAACAGACTTATTTTCCTTTAATAGCTTATTAAGGATCAAAGGCAAAGGGCCCTATAAACCAATAAGCCTTTTCCCCTAAAGTAGCCTGAAAATTATACTGACATATGGTTGTTGGCCATCAATGTAACAACCTTGTCAAGCATTTGTCAGAAATGTCTTGAAAGCCTATTTACCAGCTATAGACAATGTTCCCTCATGCTATTCTTCTTTTTCCCCCTTGATGTCCTTTCTTCAAATCAGACTAGGCCCAAACCCAAAATGATCGGCCTTCAAAAAGTAGAGACTGTTGTAGCATGGTATCCCAGAAAGGTTAGGTGGAGCTCATAGAGGCGCCAACTGCTAACAAGTTCAGTTGTGCTATGGCTGCTCCCTGCCAAAAGGGGAAGCTAATGAGAAAGCCCCAGTGCTCCCTCCTTTGGTACTGACAAAAGTTCAAACCATGACTTGGAGCCTTCCAGCGTAGCTCCACCCCCAGCCACCATAGAAACTCCAAGCCAGCTTCCTTTCCTTGTTCTCTGCAGCCATTTTCATACCTTGCTGGGGAGTCACATGAGGGAGAGCAGAGGCTTAAAGGTTGTCAGCAGTCAAACATCAAAACATGAATTCAGATTTGTTGTTATAAGAAATCTTTCAGCTTCAGATCTTGCACTTCTCTCCTCATTCTCTCAATTTCCTCAGAACTCTCAAGAGTTACACACAGCATTGATATCTCAGGGATATAATAGTAGCACACCGAATGTATCTAGATCTTTGCAAAATAAAGACAAGTAACCCAATATAAAAATGGGTAGAGCTGCCTGGCCATTGTGGCTCAGTGGTTGAACATCAACCTATGAACCAGGAGGTCACCACCCAGGTTGAAGTCTTGATCCCCAGTGTGGGGCTTACAGCAGGCAGCCAATCAATTATTCTCTCTCATCATTGATGTTTCTATCTCTCCCTCTCCTTTCCTCTCTGAAATCAATAAAAAATATTTTTATTGATTTTTTAAAAATATTTTTAAAAAGGCATTGTTCAGGGAAATCATGTTCTTCTATTTTAATGTGTGCCAATGAATTGTGGTTATATTTTTATTCTTTTCTTAAAGAGAACTCCTTTATATATTTGTAATGGATTTCAAAGAGGAAGGGAGAGGGAGAGAGAGATAGAAACATCAATGATTAAAGAAAATCATTGATTGGCTACCTGCTGCGTGCTCTTACATGTGATTGAGCCTGCAACCCAGAATGTGCCCTTGACCAGAATCCTTTCAGTGCACAGGCTGACACTCTATCCACTGAGCCAAACCAGCTAGGGCTGTGGTTATATTTTTAAAAGAATCCTTATCTTTAGATATACATCCTGAAATACAGGAGTAGGCAAAATAGACTTACAGTTGTCTGTATGGAAAATAATACAATAATTAATAAATAATAAAAGAATGAACTGACGATTCTTGGGGAAAAGGGGAGAGGGGGGCGTGGGAAGAGACTGAACATAAACTGTGCACCTATGGATGAGGACAATGGGGAGAGGGGAAAGGGCAGAGGGTGGGGTGGGAACCTGATGGAGGAGAGCAATGGTGGGGGGAGGGGGGAAAGGAACATTTGTAATAATATGAAAAATAAAAACTTATTTAAAAAAAAAAAAAAAAAAAAAAAAAAGAATAAACTGTTTCGTGTACTCACAACTGTAAACCTACTTTTGCCGACCCCGCATTTTCAAACAAAAGTATCTGGTAATTGCTTCAAAACCATCTGGAGTGAGAGAGGATATAGATAAACAAAATTGTTGGGGCTGTGTGATAGAGGTTTGTTATACTAGCCACTCCAGCTATATCTACATTGGAAATTCTGTAAAATAAAAAAGTTTGAAGAGCCAAAACCGGTTTGGCTTAGTGGATAGAGCATCGGCCTGCAGACTAAAAGGTCCCAGGTTCGATTCCTGTCAAGGGCATGTACCTTGGTTGCAGGCACATCCCCAATAGGGGGCGTGCAAGAGGCAGCTGATTGATGATTCTCTCTCACCGATGTTTCCAACTCTCCATCCCTCTCTTAAAAAATCAATAAAAATATATTTTAAATAAGAGTTTGAAGAAAGTAAAAATATTCCTAACAGCTACCTATTTGTATTTGTCTAATCATTTGTATAGACTTTGAAGAAACTCACTTAAGCAATGGGTATGATTACCAAATAGTCAGTACATACTGTTTCTCCTTATTTCTTTAAAATCATGTTGTTAACATTAATTTGTTTGTCTCTACAATAGTCTGCCTTCAATCAAGCCATTACCATCAATCAGAAAATGATGATCGCATCTATATAAGTACATTTCCATTACACACCTTATTTCACAAGAGAAAATTAGTCTTAGTCCTCACTTCAATGTCAGGTTACAATGATCAAGAACATATTGTTATTCTACAAAATTAAAGTACAAAAAGAAAGTTCTATGAATTTTTAGTCCAGACTCTATTATTTCACTGTTTGATTAGTCTCCACCCCAGTAAAATGGAGGCACAGAGGAATTAAATCGACTCCTCTCAGCTTGAATTTTACATGAGTATGCAACAGGAATACATATTTCTGAAGACAGCCCAAAAGAACTGACATGTGGACATAAAAATGCTGGCCAATTTTCCTCCCATATTTTAATTTCTCTCAGAAAAACCAGAGGAGGAAGTCTTGAGCCAAAGAAAACGAGCATGAATTTGAACTTTTGAGGCGTATATAACATAAGGAGACTCTAATGCTGGCTGTAGGAGGTTATGCTCCATCTTTCTCTAACTTTAATATAATGAGTTAGCAATTAAAGATGTTGCCTTCGAGCCATACTCTATCATTTCAAAAACCGCTCCAGCTAATAAATCACAAGGTCCGGACCAAACTCTGAGTTAACCCTTTGAAACGGAACCATCATTTTCTAAATGTCATTGCCAAGTGTTTTTCTGCATGGTTTATAGCTAATAAGAAATTTGATCTTAGAAGGAAATAAACTTGAAGTCACAGAAGGCTGTCATACTCATTTTGTGCAAACTATGTCTCAAGACGTGTACTGTTATTTATAGGAGACAGTGACCTAGAACCCACATTCTCACCTGTCAGACTTCATTACCTGAAATGAAGGAACTTGGGTCTGGCTGGAGGGATCTGAACTGATTGACATAGTACTCCCGCTGCTCTTCTGTTATCCTCCACGGTTCGTCCGGGTAATTGCTGTTATCTTGTGGTTCTCTCTCCACTGAAAAGGACTTTAAAAATAAATAAGCAAATGCTCAGAGCATCTCTCTTCAGTGAGATGAAGTAGATATGTTAAACACCAATAAAATTTATGCATGATACTCAGTTTTTTCCTCAAGGGAATAATTTAAACACCGTGTAACTAGGATGTAAACTTCTGAAGGGCAGACATGATGCTTTATATTTTTATAGTGAAATACTGAACACTTGGTGAGTGATTAAAGTGTTTTCAAATGCAATGAAGGAGGGTAAAAAGATTATTTGCCACATTTTGATCTTTTCAGATAGCTGAGTAGATAGTAAAATAACCAACTCTTTTTACAACACAGAAAGAAAATCTTTAGAAAAGCTATAACCATATAATCCTTTTGTCTGAGGCATTCCCATTGTATAAATCTGAGAATCAAAAGTTCCAATTCAAATCCCACCTCCCATGTCCTACTTAAGTGGCAAGTAAGGATCACGCAAGCTCTCATCCGGCATTTGTGAACTGGGATTCATATTTAGTGATAGAGCTGAACAGAAAAAGAAAGCTGTGGTACCACAAGAAATAGAGTAACAGGGGTGCATCAGACATGCCACTAGGGGGAGTTCAAGCCAAAGTTGAGGTTTTAAGGATACAGAGAACCAGAGGAACTGTGCAGGAGAAAACAGAGCTTGGGTATGGTGTGGGGAAAGAAGCTAAAGTGGTGATTCTGGGAGGAGGCGCCCAGAGCTTTGCTCTATCCCTCCCATCTACTCTAAGGCTACGGTGCTACCACAAAGGGATACCTTCATGAAACCAAGAGGTGAACACAGGAGGGTAAGCCTTTAGGACAAAAGAGACTAGAAAGAAAAAGTTGTATTGCTAATAAGCTACCAGGTTGCCACGTACGAACACACTATCAAAGAGTTAATAATTAGGAAGGCACTGTATTCACTATCCCTAGAAAAGGCAGGTGACCATCTCCACCTCCTTTCCCCCGACACACACACACACACACACACACACACACACACACACACACACACACCATTCCAGTAAGTAATTCTTCCTGGAAACACCTGGCTCTCCTCTGACGACATTCTGAGAAGACAGAAGACTATAAAACTTTGATCTGTGATATAACCTTGAGATGTCAACTTTGAAGTTTTCATACTAGGCGAGTTTCTACTAAATGTAAATCAAACCATTTTTAAATGCCCTGGAAGCCACTATCCGTTAAGTCAATACCCTAAATTCAGGGTTCTTTGAAATTTGCAAAGCATTTCACACATCCCTATCTCATACAGCATCTCAAAACATTTGAGAGGTAGAAAAAGCAGGCATCATTATCCTTTTCTCAGATGAGGAAATGAGGGTTAGAAGACTTGAAAAAAAAGCACATACTCCTCAATGAACCCCTGCAGTCAGCAAATGACTGGCCTCTTTAAAAATGTTATTGATTTTAGAGCAAGAGGAAGGGAGAAGGAGGGGGTGTGAAACATGGAGGAGAGAGGGAAATACTGATTGGCTGCCCCCCACCTGGATTGAGCCTGCAACCTGGGCATGTGCCCTGACCAGGAACTGAACCAGTACTGTAACCTCTCAGTGCATGGTACAATGCTTAATCAACCACATCAGCCAGGGCAACTGCCCTCTTTTTCATCTGTTGTTCAAAGCCAGGCTCTGGCATATTGAGCTTTCTTTTTTTCATTGGGTTGCTTCCATCTGAATTGTTTTCAGAAACCCCCTATTCATTCTAGTAAGAAACAAAGAATATAAAGAAAGGAAGGAAGGAAGGAAGGAAGGAAGGAAGGAAGGAAGGAAGGAAGGAAGGAAGGAAGGAAGGAAGGAAGGAAGGAAGGAAGATCACGTCAGTCTGAGCACCTGATGGACCACACAACTTTCCAAAATGCTCCAACCAGATTCCAGAACAAAATCAAATGCTCCAGGTAACACTTTCTGAAGAAGCCCAGGTGTCTGGGCGGATTCAGGGGGCAGATCCCAGGGTGGAGGTAGCCAACATGTGCTAGACTATGTTCCTGGCCAGATGGTAATGTGTAGAGCTCACAGGAGCTCTGCCCTCTAGGTCAACACTGACAGAAATAGTTGGAGTAAAGGAATCTAAAAAGCTGGGCATGGACCGGCGAGACAAGAATGACCATCTATGAGTGAACAATTTGAGCAAGCAGAGATGGTTCTCAAAGCTGGTGGGACACAGGGAGAAAGCTCTGTGCCACTGCTGTCCTGGGAATGAAGATGCCAATATCTGCGTGCTAGCTGTTGACTGCTGTGTTCTCTGATTCTGACATGGAAACTACTACTCCCATGGAATTCATTCCTTCCCTCCAGGAACGGAAGATGCCATATTCAGTCGCTGTTGTTAATGTCAGCCATGTTTGTTCTTTCACAGATTCCAGGACCACTGCTCACTCTACTTCGTTTCCCACATAACCTCACTCCTGAGTGGCGTCGGTGGCCTCTTAGCAGGTCTCTCGGGTCTATTCTTTTTTTTTTTATTAAGTTATTATTTTTGTACATATACCAATGACCTCCCCCTCCCGTACATACCCTCCCTCCCCAGAGTTTTGTGTCCATTGGTTGTACTTATATGCATGTATACAAGTTCTCGGGTCTATTCTGACAGCAGGAATCAGGAATGGACAGAAGAAAATTATTGATTCCTCTGTTTAAAAGTGCAGTGGCTGGTGTGGCTCTGGGAGTGGGGCCCAGGAAGCTGTGATTTAACAAGCCCTTCGAGTGATTCGAAGCACAGTCAAGTTTGAAAAGCAATGCTATAGAACATGCATGGCAAAGCAAGAAAAAGGAACAGCATTTGCAAAGACACCCAATATATAAGAGAAAATAGCCATCTCCTGAAAGTAGCTTGGTTAGGCTACACATAGAAAGACTAGGCTATCAGTGCAGAGAGGATATTAGTGGAATTGCCTCAAGATGATCCAAACAGAAAGCAGATCCCAGATTACAAAGGCCCAGGTGCACCAGGTTAAGGGGTTTACTAGTAGACTGTATCTAGAAAATAGGGAGCCAAAGATAAATATTAAGACACTGAAATAATCAGATTTGAGTTACAGAAACAACACTTCAGTGAGAAGACTGGAGGAGAAAAGACTATAGGTAGCCGAAACCGGTTTGGCTCAGTGGATAGAGTGTCAGCCTGCGGACTGAAAGGTCCTGAGTTCGATTCCAGTCAAGGGCATGTGCCTTAGTTGCGGGCACATACCCAGTAGGGGGTGTGCAAGAGGCAGCTGATTAATGATTCTCTCTCATCGATGTTTCTAACTCTCTATCCCTCTCTCTTCCTCTCTGTAAAAAATCAATAAAATAAAAATTAAAAAAATTAAAAATTAAAATTAAAAAAATTTAAAAATTAAAATAAAAATTAAAAAGACTATAGGTAAGCCCTAGCTGGTTTGGCTCAGTGTATAGAGTGTTGGCCTGTGGGCTGAAGGGTTAGGGTTCAATATCAGTCAAGGCCACATGCCCAGGTTTTGGGCTCGGTCCCCAATAATGGGCATGCAGGAGGCAGCCAATCAATGATTCTCTATCTTCACTGATGTTTCTATCGCTCTCTCTCTCCCTTCCTCTCTAAAATCAATGAAAATATTTTTAAGACTGAAGGTAAAATGACTAGTTAAGGCCATATCAGTAACCCCAACCAGAGGTCAAAGTGACTCCAGGACTATGGGAGGAGTAAGAGGAAAAAGCCAGATGGCCACCACCAGAGGAAGGCCCATTCTGGCAGTGGGATGGCAGCTCAGAAGCTTTCTGTCAGCATCTAGGATGCCATCTCGTTGCAGGACCCAGAGACATAGAACCATATCCAGATGAACCCAAAAGTCAACCACAAAAACCAACCTAACTTTTCAGACAAAGTCAGTCACCTAAGAAAAAATGTCTAATTGCTGAAGTTGAAGGCATCGAAAAACAAGGCTGGGTGAGCTGTGGACCCTGGGCTTCCAAGTAGAAGCCAAAACCAAGAAAAGCTCCAATTTTGCATGCACCCTAAGAGACCTCCCCCATTTCAACTCCAACTCCAGTGGTTTGGTTGGCTGGGTGGAGATATATGCTGTTTGCTGCCAATTTTGAGCTCTGCCAGCATTTTTTAAGAAAAAATAAAAGGATAGAGAAAGAAATCGTCTACATCTGTCTGCTTAAGTCACAAACATATGGTTCATTATACAGTTTCTCTAGACGCAAGAGAATTAGATTTGCTTATATTTAAAACATTCAAACCCTTGGTTTTGTTTCAAGTGAAATGCAAATATTTTGCACTGTAAGTTATTATCTCTGGGGAAAACAGGCTGTTTATAATGAAAGGGACTTCAAAAGACTCATTAAAAAATAATACTATTAATAAAATCCCCAAAGTTGACATTTATCCCTGAAGTATCTTTAAAATCAAGCATAGTTGAATAATATGAATTGCAAGAAGGCATTGTCAGGGGGAACTTCAGAAGGGTATGTATATTTTTTCAAAGATAGAACATTTCTGTTTAGAATACAATCCCACCCTGGAAGCATCCTGTAATTGCTGCCTGTGAGCCCAGCCATTTCATCCAAGGTTGCAACGACCTTACAACAATGTATTTTAGGTGCCTTAATAAACAAACCATCTAGCCGAAACCGGTTTGGCTCAGTGGTAGAGTGTCGGTCTGTGGACTGAAAGGTCCCAGGTTCGATTCCAGTCAAGGGCATGTACATTGGTTGCGGGCACATCCCCGGTAGGGAGTGTGCAACAGGCAGCTGGTCAATGTTTCTCTCTCATCGACATTTCTAGCTCTCTATCCCTCTCTCCTCCTCTCTGTAAAAAAATCAATAAAATATATTTTAAATAAATAAATAAATAATAAATAAACAAACCATCTAGAGTAGCAAAAACTGTCATTGATTGGCCAACCCCTCAGGAATGGCATTTTCCAGTCCCCCCTCACCCACCCCCCCGTTAGGTACCCTTGCAGTTAGGTACAGCCATGTGACTGAGATCTGACCAATGCAATGTGAACACAAGTGATGTGCACCACTCCCACGTAGGGCTAGCACCCTGCAGCCCTCCTCTATGCACTCCTTACCCATTGGCCCGCAGAATGGGAGAGGGCACAGTCATGGGACAAGAGGAGTTCTGGAGCCCGAATCACCATGTGGCAGAAAGCTACCTACCAACCTGTTAGATGAGTGAGAAATATACCTATTGTGGTTAAATAATTTAAAAGTGGGACATGTTGGTTAGAGTAGCTGTTAACCTAACTAATCTAGCCTTCAAGCAAGATCCAAAGTAAAGATAGACCGGTGCAGTTTTCTGTCCTATAAAATGAAAATAATGGGACCCACTTCCCAGGGTTGTTATGAAGATGAAAATAGGTCACATATATTAGGTTCTTACAGTAACTGGCTCAAGCAACTGGCACTAAGCAAAGTAATGAATATGTGTTACCTACCATTCTCCTGTGACTGTGGTGGTAGTTTTAAAAATGTTGTTTATCTTAATAACCAGCCACTGTAAATTGCCTAATAGACTCAGAGAGAACCTTCTGAGCTGTTGAAAGTAAATCCCTGAGTTTCATAGCATGTGGTTAAAGACATCTTTGTGCATTTATTTCCATGAAGAAACTGATGAGGTTAAATTGCTCTGTTAGAATTTAATTGTAATGAACTTTTCTATAGTCAGGAACAGAAGTTATTTATTGCTACTTTCTGTGAATCTATGATTATTTCCAAATAAAAAGGAAAAAATCTTTTAAGTTCTCTAACTTCATTGGTAAGGGAGAGAGCCCAACCTTTACTGTTGTGTGACACTTTTAATAAGTGCATGTGAAGTTCAGCTCTAGTCATTATAGTAGAACTCAGGCTAACCTTTCTATATCTGGACCAGAACTGGCAATTTGTCCAATCATTTATCTATTTGTTTACTCATTCAGCAAATACATATTGAGTGTTTCCTATTTGATAGATACTAGGTATACAACTGTGATGATAATGAACAAAATTTCTTGCCCTCGTGGAACTTATTTTATAGTGAGAGTAGGATGGGAGACAAGATTTATAGAGTGTAATATAGCACGGTTTAATGTGAAAAGACTAGTAAATGGTAGAGTAAGAACATGAATGTGGGTCCAATGTAACCTTAATCAGCAATACCTATGGTTCTCTCCCTCCCATCAATCCATCCATGCATCCATCCTACAACGTACTATTTCCTTTTCAGAACAACCCATTGTGGCAATTTTGCAGATTGAGAATCTGAGCTTGGGATATGAATATGCTATATTTATATATGTCCCTCCCCAGTTTCGTTGTAGATTTTGGTCAGTGGACTATTAAATTATATAGAGTTCCATCTTATTTCTCACATATTTTTGCCTACATGCATCTGACATGTTTTCACATCAGAAAAGAATCCTGTAGATATCCATACAATACAGGTATTCCATCATTTCACTGTTTAGTATGTAACACTAACAATATCTTGATTAACATAAGAAATGCTTATAAGTAATCATCGTCTCCAATTATTCCATGAGAAGCCAAGATCTGCTGCTCCAGAAGCATTTTTCCTTTACAATTGTCGGGATTGTGTTATTGCTTAGAAGAGAAAGAGAGAAATCACCAGTAAGAGGAGTATGACAAAGCCATAGACTTCTAGCACCAATGCATTAACGTCCCCAGCCCAGTCCTTGCCAGTTTGGTCAATTCTGCCTGTTTCTTCTCCACTATGTCCTCCCCTTAACATTCCACAGCCTTAGGTCAGAGGGAAACAGATACACCAAGAACTTGGGTTGAATTCAAGGATTGCTTTAGAATAGCAGTTGCCAACTAGTGGTCCGCAGACCACTGGTGGTTCGTGAGTTCCAAAGGGTTGGTGACTGCTGCTTTAGAGAATGAGGCTACAGACTGGAGGTGGGAAAAGTGCCAGTTCTGGAGGCAAACACTGGGTTCAAATCTGGGATGGTCACTTACCATGAGACTTGGGCCAGTTTCTTAACTTCTGAGCCATCCGTCCCCCACCTGAAAGTCCGTTGGCCTAAAGGTTCTGCTCACCTATCCAGGCCCATCTCTCTACTACTCCAGGCTCTTTCACAGGCTTCTCTGTTCTTTGGCTGTCTCCTCTCCATGCTATCTATGCATGGTAACATGGCTCACTCAACATCTACTACTCTGCCTCTGAGCACAATTCCCTAAACTACAGAGGTTGGCTAGGTTAAAAACCACACTTTCCTATATCTTTGCTGCTAGAATTTCAGATGGGACTTAGGTTCCGTTAAACCAATACTCCTACAGAAAGCTGATTCAGAACTCAGTCACATGCTGAAAAAGGCAGGGAACAGAACACTCATGCTGCTGGTCTAGGTCATGTGTGATGTGGAGCTGAAGCCGAAAGCAATGACAGCAACTGCCCAATTCTGTATCTTTGTTATTGTGGCAGAAGCAAAGCCACCCAGTCCTGCTGTGTGGTTTTGGAAATTATTCTCACAAGCTTAGAAAAGTCTGAATCTTGAGCCCTTCCAAAAATTTGGTAGGCTACCCACACCCCTATTATAAATTCCTGTCTGCTTAAACTAGCCAGAGTAGACTCTGTTGTCCACAACGAAGAATGCTACCAGCACATGCCTTTGTCTATGCTCTTCCCATTATGTGAAATAGTCTTCTCCTTGCCTCCCAGCACTATCCTTCCTATGCCTGGTTAACTCCTAGCCATCTCTCACTTCTTTGTGGAAGCCTTCCCTCACTTTCTGGCCTTCCATCAGATTTCTCTGTTATATGCTACCAAAGTACTTCCTTGCCTTTAGGGCAATTGACAGTTTTCCATTACACATGCAGAGCTGGGATCAATTGATTTTCATCCATCTATCCCCCTCCCCCCCACACTTGACTGCAAGTTCTCTGAGAGTAGGCACCATGTTTGTAGTCCTCAGGGTGGTGACTGACCCATATAAGCACTTAGTAAATATTTCCCAATAGATAAGCAGAGGATATAGTGTTGCAAGTAGTCTACCTTCTAAGACAGTTGGGATGACTGAAAGGACACATACAATCTAAAGGACCACTACAACACTGGGCCAAATAAACACTGGATCAGTAGTGATACTTTGTTGGGATAGGCACTTGGGGACATGGCAGCACATGCTCATCTGAGGCCAAAGGCAGTGCTAATGGGCCTATATCGGGGCGAAAGTAGTGCTATTGTAAAGGAACCTTCCATATTCGCAGCTAGTAAATATTAACTGAGACCGAAAGGTCCTGGGGCATACGCTAGAAACAAACACCACTCTCCTTTCCAGCTTTAAAAAGTACTGTCTGGGACCAGGAGCTCAATTAAGTGTTTTGAGCTGCACCTGAGAAGCTAAATCTAATAAATCTATGTGGGCCCTAGCTATTACCAGGAAAGTTCTGGACACCATAAGCCTTTAAAGCAATGCCCACAACTTGTGGGAAAAACAACGCTGACCCCACAAATAAGATGTATTTATTTGCTTTCATCAGTAGTCTAACCGACCTGTTGCATGGATGCTAGAATTCTAATGTGGACCAGCCTACCATTTTGACTCTCCCTTCCCCCCACCCTACCCTGCTGCTATCTCTAAAGCATGGATTTTGCAAGGCCTCATCGGTCCTAACACTTATGGAGTCAGTGCCTTTTCCCTAAAAATATCTTTCAATTTCTTATTTCTTATTCAGATAACCTCTTCTTATATCCTGGAGTCATCTGTCTTTCAATGATTCAGTATTTTTTGCTATTCTCATAACAAAACATTTTTTGTCTTTCACATAGAAATACCTCTGAGCAAAACAAAGCAATTAACATCACTTTAATTGTTAAGAAGTGTGGGTACAAGGTAAGCAACAGAGGAATACAACAGACAGCTAAGATTTAGGCTGAGAAAAGTAAATTTCAGCATCTATTGAAATTAAATGTTTCAAAAATAAGGACTAGAAAATCTGAAAAAGAATTGTAAGTAGGTGAAGAAAGTAGGAAAGAGGCTTGATACCACAAAAAATAGAACCTCTTTGTGGTAATGGTGACCATTAGACAACTCTTAGTCCTAGGTAGACTCAGCAAAGAATATGCTGAAAATAAAGCAACCATTTACCTCCTATGAATGGTAAAATTCCAGTGAGGGTTTAAAACCAAATAGAGAATGAATCTGGTAAAACAAGATGTCACATCAAGAACAAGGCACATGCATTCTTAAAAATTTATCAAACCAGTTCCTCCTGTTACACACAAAGGCAAACACACATATTTTCTCCCTTCTTCCTTCTCCCACCCCCTCCCTCTATCTTTCTCCTTACTATTTCACTGGGAGGAAGAAAACTGAGTTGTCTAAGCAATATTGAGAGAGCAACAAGCACAGGTACACTAGGTTGACATTTACCGTTGCTAACAACAGAAGATTCTCCTAGGCCTAATCTCTATCCATAAACTAAGTAATCCAACTTTATTGTCATGAAGATATAATCATTGCAGGCAGCCTGGGGCTCTCCAGAACTGAAAAGAAGCTGGGGTCCCTACCCGCCTTCCATGGCCTCAGGAGCCCAGGACCTCTTCTCAACCATGCAAGGAGCAGTTTTCCACATACATTGCAACTGCTCTCTCATCCAAAGGAACAGAAACCCCAGCTTCTATTTTCAGACTGGCAGAAATGACAAACCAATAAGGAAACACTGATAACTCAAAAGAAAAAAAGAGGGCATAGGATATGAACAAGCAATTCACACACACACACACACAAAAGGAAATACAAATGACTCATGAGCTTAAGATATCCCACTTCACTAATAAAGAGAACTGCTAATAAAAACTACACAGGTAAAGCCGAAACTGGTTTGGCTCAGTGGATAGAGTGTCAGCCTGCAGACTGAAAGGTCCCAGGTCAAGGGCATGTACCTTGGTTGCGGACATATCTCCAGTAGGGGGTGTGCAAGAGACAGCTGATCAATGATTCTCTCTCATTGATGTTTCTAACTCTCTATCCCTCTCTCTTCCTCTCTATAAAAAATCAACAAAATATATTTTGAAAAAGAAAAAAAAACTACACAGGTATCATTTTTCACCTATCAGACCAGCAAAGATTCATAAGATTTTTAGCACAGTGTGTTTGCATTGGAATGAAAAATTAGCATTTTCATACATTGTTGACAAGTGTATAAATTGATACAGTCTCCAATTTTAGAATCCCCTACAAAAATTAAAAATGTGTAAACATTTCACCCAAGTATTCCATTTCTTGGAACTAATGCTGGATTATATATGCAAATGGTGCTGCGACTGCAAGTTCTAGATGTTGATCAGAGGGACTGGTTAATGGTAGATGGAAGATGCACACAATGAAATACTATGCATTTGGAAAACAAAAAGATAGGTAAGTAGCCGAAACCGGTTTAGCTCAGTGGTAGAGCGTCGGCCTGCGGACTGAAAGGTCCCGGGTTCGATTCCGGTCAAGGGCATGTGCCTTGGTTGCGGGTGCATCCCCAGTAGGGGGTGTACAGGAGGCAGCTGGTCAATGTTTCTAGCTCTCTATCTCTCTCCCTTCCTCTCTGTAAAAAATCAATAAAATATATTTTAAAAAAGCCGAGACAGGTTTGGCTCAATGGATAGAGTGTCGGCTTGGGGACTGAAGGGTCCCGGGTTCGATTCCGGTCAAGGGCATGTACCTTGGTTGCGGGCATATCCCCAGTAGGACTCTCTCTCATCGATGTTTCTAACTCTCTATCTCTCTCCCTTCCTCTCTGTACAAAATCAATAAAATATATATTTTTTTTTAAAATAGGTTAGTACTTTATGTACTGCTATAGAATATTATTAAACTTTTTTGTTAAGTAAAAAAAGTACACAGTGTTTAACAGATGTATATATGCTACCATAAGTGTAAAAAGGAGAACTATATATTTTGCATATATTATATGTAATTACATACAAGAATACCTGTACTCACATATACAGTATATGCACAAAATATTCCTAGAACAATACAAAAGAAATCAGTCCTGCCTGGCCAGCATGGCTCAGTGGTTGACCGTTGACCTATGAACCAGGAGGTCACAGTTCAATTCCCGGTCAGGGAACATGCCTGGGTTGTGGACTCCTCAGTGTTGGGCATGCAAGAGATAGCCTATCAATGATTCTTTCTCAACATTGGTGTTTCTTTTCTTTTCTTTTCTTTTTTTCTTCCTCACCCTATGATATTTTTCCATTGATTTTTTAAGGAAAGAGAGAGGAAAAGACAGAAACATTGATGTAAGACAAGCACATCAATTGGTTGCCTCCTGCACAAATCCCAACCAGGGCCCAGACCTGGGAGGAGATAGCAACCAAAGTACGTGCCCTTGACCAGAATCGAACCAGGGACCCTTTGGTCCACAGGCCGACGCTCTATCCACTGAGCCAAACCAGCTAGGGCTCATCATTGATGTTTCTATCTCTCTTTCCCTCTCCCTTTCTCTCTGAAATCAATATATATATATATATAAAAGTTACAAACTTGGGTTGATTGATATGGTGCCTGGCTAGCAATGTCTAACAACCTACCCCTACCTGTTCATTAGGAAATTTCCACTGAAAGCATAGCCAAACCCCCATCTAGAATGGCAGGGTGGTAAAGTTCTCTACATGCTATTTGACATTATTTTGTCTTTGAAGTAAGAAGAATAGTTGAGTATTGAGAATTTATCACAAAAGACTGTTATATTTCTCTCTCCAGAAAGAGGAGAAAACCTCACAGCATGTATGTTTAGGGTTTAAGAAGTGAATGTGTTTGCCCTAGCTGGTTTGACTCAGTGGATAGAGTCAAACTGAAGGGTCCCAAGTTTGATTCCAGTCAAGGGCGCATGCCTGAGCTGTGGGCTCAATTCCCAGTGGGGGGAGGGGGAGTGCATGTAAGAGGCAGCTGATCAATGATTCTCTCTCATCATTGATGTTTCTATTTATCCCTCTCTGAAATCAAGAACAAATGTGTGTGTGTTTTTTTTAAGTGAATGTGTTTTTTATTTAAAATAAAGATAATTGCCGAAACCGGTTTGGCTCAGTGGATAGAGCATCGGTCTGCAGACTGAAGGGTCCCGGGTTCGATTCTGGTCAAGGGCATGTACATTGGTTGTGGGCACACCCCTGGCAGGGGGTGTGCAGGAGGCAACTGGTCAATGTTTCTCTCTCATCGATGTTTCTAGCTCTCTATCCATCTTCCTTCTTCTCTGTGGAAACTCAATAAAATATATTAAAGTAAATAAATAAGTTAATTAATTAAAATAAAATAAATTTTTTCTAGTGAGATCTGGCTAGAATTATATTTCACTTGCCAAACCTAAAATCCCTGAAGACAGATAAAAATAAACAGCATAAAAAAAACAATAAAGATAGGATGCCTCTTGCTTTAGCTGAGATTCTTAGATAAATGAGATGAGGAATGAATCATTTTTTAAGAATTAAAAAAATGAAAGCATCACTTATACAAGAAATATTAGAAAATGCTCGTGCTTCATGTTATCCATTGGAAAGGCATACCGATGAGCTGAGACAAAAGAGAAAGCAAAGGCAAAGCAAAGATGAAGTCTAAGGTTTCCACACAGAACATGGACATATAGGAAATGACAAGCAACTCTGTGGCCATAGGATAGAGGGCTGCTGTGACTGAAGAGAACAGTGGGGGCCAAACGCCAGGCCCTGCGAACCATGTTCAGGAATGTGGATGATATGTTGAGAGCAGCAGGTAGTGTGTGACAGGTTTCAATCAAGGGAGTAGGAGGGGATGATTTGTGTTTTTCAAAAATTTTGTCTGCACTGAGGATAATTAATGGATTTAAAGAGTAGCAGCAGGAAGAGTTAGAGGCCAATATAACAGATTTGGTGACAGAAGATGGACTGAACCAAGGAAATGCAGAAGAATGGACAAATAAGAGAGGTATTTAGAAAGTGAAATGGCCAAGACTTGGTAACTCAATGGGCAGAAGGAGTGAGAGGAGAGTCAGAGACAGCCAAACCAGAGACAATGGCCACAAGCATGTGCCAATTAGTGGATGGAGCCAGGAATGGAGGAGTGAAAGCTGGTTTTCTGGGTGACAGTGGGACATTAAAGTGAAGATGACTGACAGATGGAGACATGTGGTCATCAACCTCCACATAACTAAGGACTAATAGAGTGAGAATTGGATCTAGGGCTCTCCAATATGTTTGGTACAGGCAGAGGAAGGAGAAATGAAAAAAATCAGGGAGAGACAGTCATAGGAGCAATAGAGGACAGCATCATGGACACTAAGTGATGAGGCAGTGTCAAAAGTTGCTAAGGAGTCAATGAGACAGGGTCTTAATACAAGGTAATTTCTGGCAACCATGGCAAAAAACAGAGACAGTGGAGTAAAGTGGGAGAAATTCTAAATCCTATGCCAGCAAAATTACAAATGCCTACATAGTCTACAGTTAGGATGACTTGTGAAAAGTAAACCATAAAATGAACTATAAACATGAGATAAAAGATGAAGCAGAAAAGAAGACTTTACTTCTTTACAAACCACTATCAACCCTCCACCCCCTGAATAAAAGAAAACCTGAAATTCCTAAAACATTAACCAAAAAGAGTCTTCATTCCAAAGTTTGGGTGCTGATTTTGGCATAAGTACCTCTAAAATGTCAAGCCCATGAGCTGCAACAGAGCTGGACCAGGGTCCTTGAAAGCCTTCCTCAGTACCCAGAAGTCACCCCTTCTAATCAGTCAGGAAGGACTTGAACACAAGGCCACAGGGGAAGCTGCCATCAGCACATTAAAATGGCAACATGAGGGGAATTAGTTACCCTGGCTTGGCCTAGCTCCATGCCGAATCCGTATTAATCGTCTTCCACCAAGAACCTTCACTTCAGATCCCCTCACCTACATGACTAATTCAGGTTGGCATTTTGCTTTCTGGGACGTGAAGCCCAGCCAAACCGTTCTAACAGGCATAAGAAGGAAACCTAAGAACTAAAGAAAGAAAAACACATCAGCCATGAAAACCACATACTGCTGTCCCAAAAAAGGCCCCTTGCTCTCTTCTTAGACACAAGGCAATGCTCCAAACAGGAGGGGGGGGAATCTCCGCTGATGCCAAATAAACATTAAGGAAATCAGACTGTTGCAGATTATTACAATGGACTGTGAAATCCATTCCAAGTCATTCATATTACAGCAAAGAGAAGCAACTTGCCCCAAGGTCACACAGAGTTTGGCTAGGCCTGGGCAAGCACCTGTCTGGTTTTTTTTCTGCACTATACCATAAGTCCTCCTAATGGCCGATTGCTGCCAAATTCTTATGTCCAGCCTCGCTCTCCCCAAAGCTTTGGCCTCATAAATCCTACCATCTGACACCTGCTCTTGGCTATCTCAAAAGCTCAAATTCCCAGCATCCAACACGGAATGCATGATCTTTCCCTATTACTCCCAACACCAGTTTTTCATCCAAGGCCTCTTAGTTTAACAGATGACATCACCATCCATCCGGTTCCTGAGCCAGAGACTAAGGAAGCATGTCCAGTGTTTGACCTCCAGCCCACCACTTCCTGGCTACAACCTTGAGTAAAATTAAATAAGGTCTTTTAAACCTCAGGTTTTAGCAGCTGAAAAATGGAATAATAACAGGGATTACCTCATAAAATAGCTGTGAACAGTGAAAGAGATGATGTGTATAAAATGCAAAGCATAAAAAAATGTCTGTGTGCCAAACAAACATTACTCTATCTTATTGCCTTCTTCCTCCAACCCTACCCAGCCACCTGCTGAAAACTTAGGAATCATTCTCATTTCAACTCATACATTACTCCCTGCTGGAAGCCTTCCTTGATCACTCCCTGCCTGCCAAGGTTAGGTCATAACCGCCCTCCCACCCCTGGCCCCTTTTCACCTTCAAAGCACAGTGTAATTTCCATTCACATCACATTCTGAGTGTTTGATTAATGGCCATCTCCTCCAATACCCTATAAGCTTCATGAAGGCAGAAAATGGGAGTGCTATGCCTCATTTTTGTATTCTCAACACAGTACTTAGCACATAATAGGTGTTTAGTAAACATTAGTTGAGTGAAATGCCCAGGATGCATTTTTATCAGCAGAAAAATGGACCTAAAGATTCGAAGAGAAGTCACAGAACACCAATTCAAGCTAGAGCTCATGGCCATCCCATCCAGGGAGCCAGGTAGAAGGCCTGGTGAGCTCCAGCTGACCTGCTAAGTTCATGAATTACTGCCTGTTTGACCGACACTCTAACTGTTAAGAATTCGGTCTCCACAGTGCTAGAATATACTCTGCATAAACATGTACAGCCACACCCTGGGAATTTTTTAGATGAACCCTAGTCCCTCCTATACCTTTCGTAATGTAACCATCACTCGACCGTGGGTGTAATTCTAGTGTTTAAAGACACATATTTTTATACCACAGGACTTCTAAACACAGCCAACTACTACATTTGGAGCTCATCTGAAGAAACAGCTGTCTTCTAACTCCAGGGTAAAATTGAGCTCTACGGCATCTAGGAGGGAATGGCATCTTGGCTCTCCAATGTGGTACCAATAAGGTATTTTCAGGAATATTTTTTCACTACACCCAGTGTTTATTTATGCAGAAACTTTAGAATCTAACCTCCTTCTAACATGGGACTCTAATGGGTAGCAAAGTATTTGGAAGTGCAGGTTTTGACATTGGGCAGGCCTGGGTTCAAATTCTTGTTCTGCTACTTAGGAATTATGACTATAACCTTAGACCCATTACTTAAACTCTCTCATTCAGTTAACTCATCTATACTAATAGATATAACAGCACCTAGATATTATATTGGCAAGGAAAACTAAATATAAGTACTCTGCTTATGGCTAAATAATTGTATGTAAGAACGTTCTTTGTATGGGATGGAGGGGGCTAGGGAAGTTCAATGGAGAAAAAGGAGGACCTATGTAATACTTTCAACAATAAAGATTTTTTTAAAGGAAGTTCTTTGTACACAGAGTACTATCACCTTAGAAGATAACGTTCTGTACCATGCCTAACAGTGCCCATTCCCAGTGGGTATTGAGTGAACACCACGATCTTCCTTAGCTTTGTCTATTTTGGTCCAGACACCAGCCCACTTCCTTATGGGAGTATGTTTTGAGTAGAACTGCCTGCACATAAATGATCCTCTTCCTAACTTGGACAGTTGAAATGTTATACAAATCACCCTACTTCCTCTTGTCTTTAGGGTCAAAAAGTGAACCAAGTTTTTTCATAACTTCTCTCATGCAGACACACACCCTTTGTTGAGAATATGACTTCCCCAGCACAGGGCTCAGAGATACTACACAAGAAAACAGTGGTAGACACAGAAAATAAAAGCTCTTTATCCAAGGGAAAACACTGGAGGAAAGCTGAAATGTTCTAAGCAATGGTGTAGCCAGGAAAAACTGAAATATCACTTGTGCTTCTACCATAATATTTCTTTTGTATCTGTTACATATGAGAGTAGTTGCTGCCACTTGTAAAATAATTGCTCTCCAAACAGCACTGAACTAGGCACTGAGGGAGAATACAGAAGGACTACCTCTGCCTTCCAAAAGCTTGCAATGTAATTAGAGGCACAAAACAAATGGGCAACAGCTAACTATGCACTGGATGAATGATAATAAAGAATAAATAAGGCAGAGAATCAACAGGCTGTTCTGGGGAAAGTAAAGCTCTCCTGAAGAAGGTGCCTAATGATTAAGTAGATGATGGTGGAATGGCATTTGAGACATACCAATGGCCAGGAACCAGCCTGGATTAGTCTAGAGACAGTCAGGACATATATAGCAAAAAAGATTTAGGGAAATATACAAGCAACAGAACAAGAAGTACAATCTTTGCATGAGGGGGCAGATTTATATCTTCCTTGCAAAAAAAAAAAAAAAAAAAAAAAAAAAAAGAGGGGCCATCAAAAAACCATGTCCCCAAAGTCTCCCATTGGCATAATCCCACAACATCTCTTACCCGGATGAGGGAAGCCTGATGCCGAGGCGGCTTGGTTCCTTGATTCCCCGATGAGGGTCCCTCAGGCTGGACAAGGGGCTGTCTAGCTTCATAAGGAGCTGAAACCGGAGTGAAAGTCAGCATGGTACACAAAGATTCCACCCAAGAATTATGACTTCACACTCCAACCGATACAGTGTCTGCTTTTAAGGGCAGAATTATCAAAGGAATTAGAGATTATATGAATAGGGCCATCTAGGACAAACAAACCTGGGTGCCTCTGGGTACAATTTAACTGAACAATCTAAAGATATCCAACCAACTTATGATAAGGCAGGGAAATATTTACATCAAGTTAAGATTAGGAATAAATTATAAGGGTGAAATGTTGAGAACCTAAATTGGGATAGAAAACAATGAGAGTCATTAGAAAAGTGCCATGTTATAAATGTTCAAATTCTTGAGATAGGTAAATTCTATATATACCCTCCTATTTAAAAGTCTTCCATTCATTCCCCTATCCCTAACCCCCACCCTTGCAAAGAAGTAAATATATATGCATTTTAAATACTAAGGCTCAATATTATCGTTTATTTTGTTTGTTTTTGAGAAATAAATAGCACTGTCTTCTTTTCCTTTCTGGAAAGAATGTGAAACCAAGTTGAGGAAAATACAAAAAAAAAGAATAAATGTATTTTGTTTTATTTTTTATTTATTTTTTTACTAAGAATAAAAGTATTTTATACTTATTATTTTATCATTTGATAACCAAACTAAAACTAATTTTGTTACCTTTAAAAAAAAAAAAAAAAGGTTTTTTAAGCCACAAAAATGAACACTTTTTTTCATTCCTTTTATTTCCAGAACACTTAATGACCTTTACAATAGGGCAGAAAAACAGTTAAACATAACCATGTATTATGCAGCTCCAATAGAAAAGAGAAATTATCATCCAAGATGAAACCATTTCTGATGTTTGGGTTAACAATTCGAGCTTTTGGAAGTATGTAAAGAAGTAAAATGCTTTCTTTCTGTAGTTTACTTATAAGTAAAATTAGGCACAGAGAACAGAGCAGCCTGTTAGTGCAGCACCTTTAGCACAGTGTGATCTTTTTAAAACAAAGAAGGTATAATGACAGCACATCAAGAATAACAAACAACTCCTCGGCTCACATCTGCTTATTGTATTTCATCCAAGAAACTGGAACACAAGATTATAACACAATAAGACACATTAACATATCAAAATCATGGCCTAACAAATCATTTAGTGTATTTTCAGACTCTGCTAAGAATTATTAAAAATATAAAAATTGAAATCAAAACATAAACAGGAAGCACATAATCCAGATCTTAAAAATAAATCTCAGCTGGTAGGCGGGTGTTGAGAAAGCTTTTTAAGATCATTTCACTTTGATGGAACACCAAATTAAACTCTTAATGCCAGAAGGTTTGGACAACAGTAAACTGTATCATAGTTGGAACACGAATGGTCATAAGCTTTCCATAGGAAGCTGATCCTACATGATTCTGGTTCCCTTCAGAAAGAGGAAGCCTCTACTGCCTAGGAGGGAACCGTGTGGGGGAGGACATCTGGCCCATGGCTCCAGTCCCTCACCTACAAGGACCTTCTTCCCTTGGAAGAGACAGACCTAGTTCATCAATAGGCCGAATGAAGACTCAGCCACACGGAGGATCATTTTTTGGAGAGGCCAGGCCTAGAGGACAGATTTTCTCTTCCTACTCCTGTGGAAAGCCTGGATTAGCCACACCTGCCTGTGACTAGAAAGGTGTCTGAAGCCCATGCAGTCACAAGTCTAAGACTCATGCTCTGATCCGCTCTATCAGCACCACAGCTGATACTCAGGCCATCATTGGCCTGACTGCTGTCTCACTCCACAACTGGATCTGAACTCTACTCTACTCTCCTTCCTCCCAAATAAAACACCAGACATGCAACTCAATGCAAAAAAATATTAATTCTTAGATCCCCTTAGAAGAGGCTTAATGAGGATCTAGAAGTACCATTTTTCTCCAAGAATAGGGATATAAAACAAACGCTGAAGATTTCATCAATCGGAGATTCGATGTCAAACTACAACAGTACATGTCAAACTAGAAGTGACATGAGTAACTTCACAATAAAGATCCTACATCTGCAGTCAACCCAGTGAATGGTGACCAGGTGACTTTCAAGAATACTTAAGAATTTCACAAATAAAACGAATACCAGATTCTAAAAAACACAAAAGAAAATACTAGGGAACATTTGAGCACCTACAATATGCCAGAAACTGGTAGGCTCAGATGTTGATATTTCTCATTTGATCCACAAAGCAAACCTCTGAGGAGAGATTATGCTATTTCACCTATAAAGGAAACTGAAGCCCAGAAAAGTGAAATACCCATAGTCACACAGGCTGGAAATGGACAGAAATGAGAAATGTAGGCCCACCAAGTCTACTTTTAGGGCCAGGAAACGAACATCGCAGCCCATGCTGTCATGTGAGTAGATACCTAGAATGAATACATCAGAATAATAAGCATAAGAAAAAGCAGAACATACATATTGATTCTGAGATAACATATTAAACATCAGATGAAACAAGTGAAAGAGTTGAAAGTAGTTGCCTCTGGAGATCAGAAACAAGTTCAGTGGGAAGAATAGTTGTATTTACTATAGGCATGTAAATATTATTTAACTATATACATGTATCACTATTATTTAAACATATTTTTACAATATGGATAGCATTATGGGCCTCTGAGGGTTGTGGTAAGAAGAATATAATGCACATAAAGACCTCAGCATGATGCCTGGCACGTAAGTCTTACTCAATGAACATTAGCTACAGCTATATCCAGCAAATGAAACTAACAGGAGCCCAGGAGAGAAGCTGAAGAGGGGCTCTGAATTCCAGACTGGTCTGATGATGCTCCATCTGATTTAAGGCATACTCAATACATGTCCCACCAGCCAGGAATCATGGCAGAATACTGAACAGGGAAATGACCCCAGAAAATATATTACAAGAAAATTATGCCAGTAGAAAAACTCCTTTCTGAAAAGGTGGAAACTAAAAATAACTCTGGATTGCTTAGTACCAGAGTCGCTAAGGTTTAACAGGTTTTAGATATACTACTGTCTAGCCCAGTGGTCACCAACCAGTGGTATGCGGACCACTGGTGGTCTGTGAGATCTGAAAGGTTGGCGACCGCTGGTCTAGACCAAAGGCAAAATGGAGTACAAAAATAGGAAAGAGAATCCCGAGCCCATCAAATGGGTTGGAGAAATTGAGTTCTGAAAATGTGGAGAGAGAGAGAGAAGGAAGACATGTGAACTTCTATTACTTCTTGACCTAAAGATATGTGACAGAAGATGAAGCAAATAGGTAAAGAAAATCCTTTCGGAGAAAATCCACCAACATTATAAAAACAGGAATTAACAAGCTTTGACGTGAATAGTATCAATTAGAAGCAAAAATCACAAGATGGACCCAAGTTGCAGATAGAAGCATTCTCCCTTCCTTTGACTTACATAGATGGGGAAGTCTAAATAGAAATGCCTGTAAACATTGTATTTATTAATGGCCTTGTTCCTAGTTACAGGGACCAAACAGCCTCCCAATGGATGGCTAGATCCGGGAAACTCGACTCCTTGAGACACAGGAGACTGTTCACTCAGATTCCTCTCTATGGATAAGCTGTACAAAGAAGAACCCTCTAGAAGAGCAGCTCATCAATCTAAGGATCACAATGCAGGAGAAAAACCAGGAAGGGATAACAGAAACTTGGAAAACAATGTTTCAAGAATAAAGGAATGACCACAAACAGATGTACTTCACATCTAACAGAATGGCTAAAATTAAAAACACTGAAGAAAAAGAAATCACTGAGAATACCAAATGCTTTCAAGGAGCATGAACTCTCTCATACATTGGCAGTGGGATGTATAGAGCCACTTTGGAAAACTCTTTTAGTACTTTCTTATTCATTTACTCTAAGTCTAGCAATTCCACTCCTAGGTGCCAGGGAAATTACAACATATGTCACACTCATATTCATAACAACCAAACACTGGAAACAACCCAAATGTCCATCAACAGGAGGACAGCTCATCAAACTGTGATCCATTCATGTGATGGAACACTACTGAGTAATAAATAGGAACAAACTACTGATATACATAATATGGATGAATCTCAACCCCTATGCTGAGGGAAAGATGGCGGACAAGTAAGAGTACAGTCGTTCAATATGATTATATTTATATGAAGTTCTTGAAAAGACAAAACTAATCTATAGTGATAAAAATCAGCACAGTGCTTGCACTAGGGAGCAGAGGGTGACTGGAAAGGGGCATCTTTGAGGTGATGGGAATGTTCTATTCTTGATCAAAATGGTGGTTACATGGGTACATCCATTTGTTAAAACTAAACTGAGTATTTTAAATGTGTGCATTTTATCACATGCAATTTTTACCTGACTTTTTTTAAAAAGCATAAAGACATGAACAACCTTGACAGGTGCCACTAAGAGTCAAAAATAGATGGAGAGAACCAGGTTATCTCCTTGCCACTGGGGGAACGGAAGCCAAATTTGAATGGGATGAGGAGAGAATGGCCATGAAATAAAGCTAGTACAGAAAAGGTTTTTAAGGAATATTTAAAAAAAAAAAAAGACAGGGTGGAACATGGTGATACACTGAACAAAAATGACTCACCTGTGAATTAAAAATAAAAATTAAGTACCATGCTAGGCATAGGACTCCAACTTCCAAGCCCAAATAAGATTAGGAATTTTTAAAAACCCATTTCTAAAAACAGGGAAATCAGCCCTAACCAGTTTTGCTCAGTGGATAGAGCATCAGCCTGCGGACTCAAGTGTCCCAGGTTCAATTCAGGTCAAGGGCATGCACCTTCATTGCGGGCACATACCCAGTAGGGAGTGTGCAGGAGGCAGCTGATTGATGTTTCTCTCTCATTGATGTTTCTAACTCTCTATCCCCCTCCCTTCCTCTCTGTAAAAAAATCAATAAAATAAATTTTGAAAAATAAATAAGAACAGGGAAATCAGGCAGGAGGGGGACTGAACTGCAAAAGGAAAATGAATTCTCAACCCCATTCTGTTTCAGACATCAGTAGGACAATCAAGTTCCAGGACAATTATTTCTTGTTACAATATCTTGCATTTGCAAAGGACTTAATTTCTAATCAGATTTTATACTCACATTCTCACTAAACCTTACAATACCCCTACAAGATGCTCCACTTTAAAAGAGAAGAAACCATGCTTCAGAACAGTTAAATGGCTTGCCCAAGGTCACATAGCTAGTCACATAAACCCACACCTTCTGATTCCAATCAAAAGATTTTTCCATTATGCTATACCTGCTTCTTCCTGCAAGATTACAGCCTCTCTCTGGTCCAGGCTAGCACACATTTTATATCTGTGTCCCTCTAGAAGTCATCACTATTTTCAATGCAACAAAAGCCTGCAGAAACTGGGTCATTTCCAGCCATAGTCCACAAAATAAAAAGGGGGATTACGGGTATCCAATTCTAGAATACCTTTAATTGGTCATATCTTAAACTAGGAGTCTGAGCCCCAGGAGGACAAGCTGCTGCAGTGAATTTATGGAGTTTTAGCACTGTGCCTAGGCAGCCAACTCTGCGTGTCATCCTTAGAACCAACTAACGGATTTTACCAATAGCATCGCCATCACAGCCTGAATGTGAGCAAGCAGGCGAATCCACAACGGACACTCCATACACTTCTCAGCAAAATGCTTTCCCTGTCATTTCCTGTATTCCTATTCCCAAACACAAGAGCTAAATAATTCCATTTATGCAATCAGCCTTTAACGATTGAATCAACTCTTTTGCATTTGCAGTTATATTTTTAAGTCATTCCATAAAAGCAGTTCTTACATAAATATGTTTGGTATGTTTGCAGGAAAGAATAACATTTCCAAAACAACACAAGCCCTTAATATGCCACTTTCCTGTGTGATGAAATCTGTATATGAGAGATTAAATCATCGAAATTGTTGTTTACAAGTCTAAAGTTTGTAGGAGACAAGGCATTACTAAGATATATTTCGTTTTATTTTTTTAAACCTGGCTTGAGAGAAAAAAATTAAATTGAGCCATGTTTCCAAAGACAGAGGTAATTAAGTCCGGAGATTCAGCAGCTGGCAGCATTGTGGCCTGATAGATTAAGGAGTCTCTAAGACCCCGCCCGGGACAGGTGGCCTGCAGATCGCCTCTTACCTGGATGCATCTGCTCCATGCTGCTCCGCAGTTTGCTGTAGCCATGGCTCAAGGGCACCCTCTGGTAATGAGGCGGAGAAGAAGGAGGGGAGGCGAGAGGTGACATCGTAGGAGACTGTGTTTCCTGCTTCAAAAAATCAGAGCAGAGTTCAGAAGCAATCACAGGAGAAGCCTGGCACTCTGAGCTGCAGTTATGAAGTATAACACAGCTCTGCTGCTGGTGAGCCAGTTGGTTTAACAAACGGAGGAAATGTTTTCCCAAAAATTCAGCTGGATTAAAAATCAGTGTCTGAGGATTCAAAAGTCTCCCAGAGAATCAAGTCTCACCAGCACTCAGGTACCTAAATTAGTAAAACAAGCCTGGAACACTTTGTTATTCCAATAATATTTTCCTTTGGAAAATAAAAGACACTGATCATCACAAGAAGTAACATTCATACTCCCCAATTTTGATCTCTTTGTGAATAGATTCAATTTTCATTCATTAATAAAGGCCCTTTCTTTCTGGATTTACACTCAAGTCTTCCAGCAAATGTGGCTATTAAAAATATTTTAAATGCTTAATACTACATATTCTGAGAGTTTACTATGCCAAGTAAAATGGCAAGTGGTTTTTTTTTTTATATCAAGAGTCTGCAAAATAGTTAATTATGGGTGAACCACTCCAACTAGCCCACTCATAAACACTAGGATGGAGCCTTAAACAAGTTACAATTAGAATCCCAATTCAAATGTGAACCTGATGTTGGATCCTAGGCAAGAAAAGCAACCTTACTCTGCTACTGGGTTTCCTCCTCTATATTTTAATGCTACCAACAGAGTGGTAATTTCAGAGTGCCCAAGTATCAAAGAAACACTACTTTTTATCAACACCGGCACTATATAATTGCTATTATTCTAAAAAATGCAATCTGAGGTAATGATTTAGACTTTTCTTCAAGAAAAATGAAAGAATATTTGCTTTGAACTGTAAGCTCACACTCACAGATTGGGTGGGCCTACCATAAACCCAGCCAAAAGGATATGTCCTTACTCACACAGCCAGGAGATGGGTCCAGGGCACCAACCATCCTGGGATAGTCAACCCTCATTCCTCTCCAAATGCTGATAGGAAAGCATGCCAAATAGTGGTAACTGAAGATTCCTATGCTCCTTTTTATATATATCCTTGAAGAACATGCTACACCTCACTTAAATATAAAATTACCGGTGTCCTGGTGCACAGATTTATGCGCATTGAAAGGAAATTAATTAGAAGAAATATTTTAATATTGCTATTCACCCTTTCTCTATAATAGAGTGTCAACCAAATTCACAATCAACAATGATAGATTGAAACATAATGCATGCAACTGGCGCCAGTGAGAGTTTTATATGTATCGTGCATGTGCGAGTCAACTTAGCCTTTTATATATATACTAGAGGCCCTAATTGCCCTCCCCTGCCAGCCTGATCACCAGCCCCGCCCACTGCCGCTGCCTCCTCCTCACTGTCCAGTCCCACCCCCCACCACTGGTTACCTCCCTCTATGGGGCAATCAGAGGCCCCGCTGGCACCCACCTTGGCTGGCCTGGGGCCTGCAAGCTTGGGGCAGCTCCTGTGTTGAGTATCTGCCTCCTGGTGGTCAATGTGCATCATAGCGACTGTTCATTCCACCAGAGGTTCCACCGTTCAGTTAATTTGCATATTAGGCTTTTATTATATAGGTTGGTCTAATTTTAAAAGCCCATCCTCCATATTCTTGTTCCTAACTTGCTAATGTGCAATGACAGTAGTTCTCAAGGTGCTTTCCAAGCATGCACCCCAACAAAAAGATGTCCTGGTGAAAGAAGTTTAGTAAATACATTTCTCCATGTCCCTTTATTGCAGGACTTCTCAGGGCATGTAACGTGCTAATATGCACTATGAATCTCCAAGACTGAGAATTTAGTCTTCCCCCAGAATAGTGAAGCGGCATTATCCAAACATATCTAGCCAGAGAAACCTTTCCTCCAGACTTTCTTGGAAAACTCCTAAAAGATACATTTAAAAAAAAAAAAAAACTCATTTGGAAGTACATTAATCAAATGAGTGTGCTAAATTGGTGGCCTTACTTTGGATACAACTCTACATTGATGTAGGCTCTCAAGGGCCCATGGTGGCTCATGATAATTCCTATGCATTTGGCCTCCATTTCTTACTACAAGGAAATTTCACTGGCTCACTTCCAAGTCTGTAATTGTAACCCAGATGGTGCGATTTGCTGGAAGCTTGACAGCAGATAAGAGGCACTGCTGCGTGAGGTTCCATGGTCAAATGGACATGCCTGATCAGATTGTTTACCTGTTTATCCTCATCATCCATTCTTTTGAAGGTATTTTTTTCTGAGATTAAATATGGAATTGGAGCCTTAGTTCCATGCAGCTCAGCTGAGTTCCCAAATCGTATGTCACTGTCGGTCTTTGACATCATAAATCGAGGCAGCGGCAATTCTTTAGGAGCAAAATCAGAGAAGCTGAAGTGAGACTTTATTTTAGAACTGAGGAAAGGGGAACTCATTGTCCAAAAGATGAATCACTTGTGAGGAAAATTTCCAGAGCACTAAATATAGATTAAATTTTTATTTCAACACAATAAGGACTCTTATAATAATGTCAAGACAGAAAAATGCTACCAGTTTTACCAAAGTATTCTGGCTTAACATTTTTAAATGCCATTAAGTCTTTGTGGACCTAATTCAGGGTTTGGACTCATTTCCCACTTCATCCTTTATTTCAGCACCAAGAAAAAAAGAAAGATGTGATATTATATAAATAAGTGACAAATGATAGCAGGCAAAACTTATATAGCACTTATTGTATGCCAGACACTGTATTAAGATCTGCAAATATTAGCTCATTTAATCCTCACAACAACGCAATAAGGTAAGACTATCATTAGCCTTCACTTACAGATGTGGAACTAGATATCAATCATTTGAAGAACTAAATAGCATCCCCAAGACCACACAAGCTCATCTGTGCCAGAGCTGGCTCTTTACTAGTGCCAGTGCTGCTGCCCTACAAAATGGTACTTCATTCCCAGGGAAGAACAGTTTCTTATCCTATGTTATTCCTTAATAAACTTTCACAGTCAATCTCCAGTAGTCTTTTCATAATGGAATAAGGAAAACGGTATTAAGTTAAAGCAATTAGTCCGATGTTCAGCCAGATCCTACTGTCAAAACCATTAGCCACACTCGCAAGGCTACAAAGAACTGAAAAGTAGCAGTCTGATATATTTACTTATCTTTCAAATCTGACAAAACTATTCTGAAAACAAAAATAATGCTTTGGCACATTTCTAGTTCTCAGCACAGCAAATTGCACAACACAAACAAGTCCAAGAATGGGGATAATATTGTGAATTGTGCATAATGATTTGCATCTGTATCCCCTGTTCACGATAATACTCAGTGTGCCTTTGCGCTCCTATCAGCTCACTATTCTGAAAACACAGCTGCATTTCCAATGATTGATGCTGTGCTAAAGCCAGGAAACATCTTAGCAACAGCAAGTATCCTAGTTCCCCAGGCAAAGAAGGCCCCTGGATCTCTAATATCCACATCATGTTTATTTTTAGTTGCTATGTCCACATTTGAATCAAAGAAGTAGGCAATATGACAGATCCCTGCGTGATCCATCAGCCAAGAGCCCAAGAGACTTAAATAGGATAACCAATCTGGAAAATTAAACCGAGACTCTCCTAAAGAGAGGATGGCTGCCTTTTTTTTTTTTTTTTTTTTTTTTTTTTTTTTTTTTACTGTTTTAATGTTTCCCAACTTCAGCAGCTCTCTAGCACTCAAAACAGGAATGGACTTCATAAGAGAAAAACAAATCAAATATAAGCTAATCCTATGGTGTCTTCTCAGAAAGGTATTTGTTTCTACTCTGCAAAAAAGGATCTGAAAAGATGGAACAAGATCACATAAATAATTTGTACTCTGATCTGCCCAAGAGAGGATGATTCTACTTCTGAGTGCATGAGGGTGGGGGGAGAAGTAAATGGTACAGCATTTGCAAGCTCCCCACCCAGTATTTTACTGGTGTTCAACAAATAACCCTGGCTGTTTAACTCAGCTCTGACTAAGGTGAGGCAAGAGATGCCTAGGGCCAATATTTAAGGGGACACTCAGTCTCAGGGCCATGTACTAGTAAATGCAGAGTCAACACTTGCAGGGCCCTGAGAGTGAGTGCACCTTTAAATTATGCACCCTTGGTGCCTCTTGCCTCACCCCAGTTCAGGCCCAGGTATAACCAAATACTCGTAGCTAAAGCAAAGCTCTTGAAAATGCTCCACTTAGCTTTCAATTAGAAGCACTCTCAACACTGGTTGCACATAAGAATCACCCGAGGAGCTCTTTAAAAGTCCAATGTTTAGCCCAGCATGTGTGGCTCAGTGGTTGAGTGTCAACCTATGAACCAGGAGGTCACAGGTTCAATTCCAGGTCAGGGCATCTGCCCAGGTTGTGGGCTCTATCCCCAGTTGGGGGCACGCAAGAGGCAGTTGAGCTATTTCTCTCTTGTTGATAATTCTATTTCTCTTTCACTCTCCCTTCCTCTCTGAAATCAATAAAAACATTATCTTTTTTTTAAAAATCTCAGTGTTCAGGCTATATCCCAGGCTAAACAGATTAGAATGTCTAGGGGTGGCCTCTATTTTTTATTTTGCATTTAAAGCTCTGTAGGTCAGAGGTAAAAGGCATCAGGATTTATAAAACACAACTGAGAAAGCCTTGTATTTGTTTTCTGTTTGTTTGTTTTTAATATATTTTATTGATTTTTTACAGAGAGGAAGAGAGAAGGATAGACAGTTAGAAACATCGATGAAAGAGAATCATCCATCAGCTGCCACCTCCTGCACACCCCCCACTGGGGATGTGCCCATAACCAAGGTACATGCCCTTGACTGGAATCGAACCTGGGACCCTTCAGTCCGCAGACCGACATTCTATCCACTGAGCCAAACCGGATTCGGTGAAAGCCTTGTGTTTGTGAAAAGTGTTAATCCTATACACAAGTGATAACAGGCAATCCTCCCACCTATTCCCCACCCCCTCGGAAACTGAACTATAGATTTGGGCACAAAGCAGGTAAAAGATTTCAGTCTTGCTTAAAATAAGCAACAAAGGTGTCTGAACTTCATTCTTGTATACAACAAAACAATTCTAACTTCTCCAGAAGATAAAGTTGGAAGATGCTACAATAAAGCTTCATGCCCATTTACAATGGAATGGAAACTATCAGTGCCCACCACAAATCCGCTGTGATGTAAGTTTAACTACAGCTAGGGACTAACAGCAGTGACTGCTATGTCTTGCAATAAACACTAAACGAGCCACTGAAATTATGCTCCATCAAGAAACTTGTTTCAAGGAACCAAATTATGTAATACCAAGGGATGCCTTTTGGGTCAGATTTGTTCCCCATTTGGATAATATTCCATGATTACAGATTACTGTCAGCACTTACTAAACAGAAAGAAGAATCAAGAAGAAGCTACTTTGCATAACAATGAAGAGCATAGGAACTGGCAGCTGAGCTCCTGGCTCCCAACTCTACTAGCCTTGCATCCTTAGGCAAGTTACCCAACTGCCCTAAACTTCAATTTCCTCATCTGTAAGATAAGGATAATAACAGTCACATAATAAAGACTGCCATTGTTCGGCCACTTCTCTCTTTGCAGGCACATGAGAAAATTACAACCCCTCCAATCTGCTTTGCAGTTCAACAAATCATGTGACAAGTTCTGGCCAATGCACTGTGAGTAGCAGTAACATGAGTCACATCCAGGCATTTAGCTGCTAGGGTGGGAAACTATTTCTCTGTTCTGGCAATTATGGGAACAGGTGCTGTGCTGGAGGTGCCACGGGAACAAGCAACCAGAATAACAGAGCCACCACATGGAGGGCAGCTGCCCTAGAGTTCACCCCCACCCACTGCAAAGCAGGAAGCGAACCTTTGTTTTGTTATGACACCGAGATTTCAGTGGTGTCTGTTACCACAGCTTATCCTAGGCAGCACAAACTGATACCAATACTGAATGTAGGACTTGTGAAGACTAAATGAGACAGTGCCTCACATACACTAAACTTTTGATAAAGATGAGCAGAATGATCACAGTCCTCTGATGGTTAGGGTAAAAGGGCTGTGTTTCCCCAAGCTATGAGAATCTTCTCAGCTATTTGGAGTCGTCCTACAAGGTTACCATGGACTAACCATAAATCCTGAACCCACTTCAAGGTCTACCAGGGACTTCACAGGACAGGTGTAAACAGCTGAGTGGTTTTCATCTCAATATGAGGAAAAGGAAAAAGTTCCTGCATGCTGTGTGGACATATGAAAGTCATTCATATCAGAGAGAATTACAGGGGACCTCAGCACATCCCTTGATGTGCTGAATATTCACCTTCTTCATACAGATTTGTAAAACCAATACTGAGGCAGTATAAATGATGACAAGAGTCTGGAGCTTTGCTTTTGGTTCAAGTTGTGGAAAGTGCTGAAGTATACAGTGTGTTGGGAGCAGGGATGGCAAGGTAAGAAAATGATCGATGAAAACTTTGAGAAGATAATTTCATTCTGCCAAAATTGGTACCCCAAAAGTACTTACCAATCAGAATGGTGCTTCAAGACTTGGGGAATTAAAGGATGATCAGAGCTGATATGACTGACAAGGACAAGAGAGAGAGAATGGGGTAGTTCCACCCAGACTCTCCCACTTACACTTTGTCCCCTTGTCCTGAACAAAGCCTTAAATGACAGTATAAACTGCTCAAGTGGAAAATTAAACTGAACGCTATTCTTTTGCCATGGCTCTGGAATTCCCGTCCCAATCTCTTCCTGCTAAAGAACAAGATCTATTTTAATGGCAAGTCAGTTAAAAGGAACTAATCTCAGGTTGCTCTCTGAATATTTCTCACTTAAAAAAAAAAAGAAAAAGAAACTAAGATACTTGCTACGTTTTCTTATTTCAGTTTACAGGGGAGTTGGATAAAGCAAGAAGAAATTCCACACATGCTTATAAAATAGGCTTTAAACCCACTAAAAAATGGTTCTCAGGAATAAGAAACGGGTCATGGGTAATAAAATGTATAACTAGGAGCTACTTACCACATTTAATACTCTCTATCCGCACAGGAAGGCCAGACTGTGCTGCAGCAATTAATTTCAAGGCAATGTAAAACTGAGTTGGACCAAAATAACCAACGCGCTTGGCACCACACAGTTCCGTGATCTGAAAACAGACAAGAAGAGTGATGCTGAAAAAAACCCATTTTATAACAGGGAAATGAGACAAGCTATATTATGAAATCGCAAAGATTTCACAGTGCAGCTAACCGCAAGTCCCTGGAGAACCTATGTGTACACACGGGTTTCTTTTTCTTACCGTTTACAGGGAGTTATTCAATTCAGATAATTAAATTCTACCTACTCATGATGTTTCAGGACTGATTATTCCTCCTCTTTCAACAATAAAATTAAAGATAACAAAGGATGGCTGTTATGCTTCTTACAAAAGAGAGTGACTTTTTCAGGGGGTGGATTCTGATGTATGAAATCTAGAAAGTCGGTGGAGGTGAAAACAGAACAGATTAGTCATTTCCACTACCTGTGGATGATCCTAGTTGATCGAAATTAAAAGTGATTATTTTTTAAGTTCTCAGGCAAATGATTTCCTAAGCATTAAAATTACATCTTGAGTGCTCATTTCAGAGGAATAAAACAGAAGTATTTTCAAGATATTGCACCCTAGCTGGTTTGATGCTCAGTGAATAGAGCCTGTGGACTAAAGGGTCCTGGGTTTGATTCTGGTCAAGGGCACATGCCTGGGTTGCGAGCTTGATCCCAGTAGGGGGCATGCAGGAGTCAGCTGATCAATGATTCTCTCATCATTGATGTTTCTCTTTCTCTCCCTCTTCCCTCCTCTCTGAAATCAATAAAAATATATATTTTTTAAAGTTATTGTAATATTTAATTTGTAGATCTCAAATTAACACATATCCTATTGTTGGTTTAAAATAACTAAAATTCAGCCGGGACCGGTTTGGCTCAGTGGTAGAGCTTCGGCCTGCAGACTGAAAGGTCCCGGGTTCGATTCCGGTCAAGGGCATGTACCTTGGTTGCAGGCACATCCCCAGTAGGGGGTGTGCAAGAGGCAGCTGGTCGATGTTTCTCTTTCATCGACGTTTCTAACTCTCTGTCCCTCTCAATTCCTCTCTGTGTAAAATCAATAAAATATATATTAAAAATAAATAAATAAAATAAAAAAATAAAATAAAATAACTAAAATTCAATGACTTTTTGATACTCAAAAGTTCAAATAATTGTAAGTGGATGTGAAAAATTATAAAGCATCCCCGACTTTTTATGCCCCAGAGGAAAACAGTATATGTTCTTCTAAAAATGTCATATATATATTAAAGGCCCAATGCACAAAATTCATGCAAGGGCCTTGGCCCCAGCCCCCGCCCACTGCTGCCACCATGGCCAGGGGCCTATGCCACCTCTGCCACAGCCCCTGCCACTGCCATGGCCAGGGGCCGCAGTCCCCGCCGGCTGCAGTTTTGTCCAGAAGGAAGGACATCCGGTCAAATTAGCATAATACCCTTTTATTATCTTAGATATATACTAGTATAATGCACACCTGTGTTTTTCCTGTTGGTTATTCAATACTTCATACAACTAAAACACCACATACTATTTTGCACCATTTTTTCATTTAGCAATACTGTTTTCATGCCTCAAGACATCTCAGCCTGGATCCCAACCACTCTCAGGACAAAATTCCATCTCCTTAGTATGGCATTAAGGACCATTCACAACCTGTTCCTGAGCAGTTTTTCCTAGTTTCATCTCAGGACACACACACATATGCACACAGTTCTGTAGCTGCATTCAGCTTCTCCACTGTCCAAACACATCTTGCCCTTTCACATCTCTGTATCTAGTGCACATGCTATAGGAGGCAGGAAACTAAATAACCTTAAAGCCCTGGTCTGTGTGGTTCAGTTGGTTAGAGTGTTGACCCATACATCAAAAGGTAGTGGGTTCAATTCCCAGTCAGGATGAGTATGGGAATTAACTGATCAATGTTTCTCTCTCTCTCTCTCTCTCTCTCTCTCTCTCTCTCTCTCTCAAATCAATAAAAAATATCCTGCCGAAACTGGTTTGGCTCAGTGGATAGAGCTTCGGCCTGCGGACTGAAAGGTCCCGGGTTCGATTCCGGTCAAGGGCATGTACCTTGATTGCGGGCACATCCCCAGTAGGGGGTGTGCAAGAGGCAGCTGATCGATGATTCTCTCTCATCGATGTTTCTAACTCTCTATCCCTCTCTCCTCCTCTCTGTGAAAAATCAATAAAATATATTTTAAATAAATAAATAAATAAATAAAAAATATCCTCAGGTGAGTATTAAAAAATAAAGTAAATAGCCTTAAAGTCAAGGTTGGTTTTCAATGAAGAAACTAATTAGTTTTATGACTTTGGGCAAGTTAATTTAATCTGCCTGAAATCTAATTAGAAATATTCTCTCCCTCATAAGACTATTGGAAGGATAAATAAATAAATAAATAAATAAAATGCTAAATGAACCTAATACAATACTTAGAAATTTGTCTATACTAATAAAAGTCTAGGTGATCCTTGCACCCTCGTGCAATGCCCTCACATCATCACAAGATGGCCACCACAAGATGGCTAGCAGGAGAGGGCAGTTGTGGGCAATCAGGCCAATAGAAACAGCAGTTGGGCGTGAACAGGTCAGCAGGAGAGGGCAGTTGGGGGTGATCCGGCTGGCAAGGGAATAGTTAGGTGTCAATCAGGCTGGCAGGAGAGCGGTTAGGGGGCAACCAGGCTGGCAGGCAGAAGCAGTTAGGGGCGATCAGGAAGAAAGGCAGGAGAGCTGTTAGAAGCCAGCAGTCCCGGATTGTGAGAGGGATGTCCGACTGCAGGATCGGGCCTAAACCAGCAGTCAGACATCCCCCAAGTGGTCCCAGATTGGAGAGGGTGCAGGCCAGGCTAAGGGACACCCCCCTTCCATGCATGAATTTCATGCACTGAGCCTCTAGTCTATATATATAAAAGTTTAAGCAACTGAACAACCGGTTGCTATGATGCGCACTGACCACCAGGGGCAGATGCTCAACACAGGAGCTGCCCCAAGGTGGTCAGTTCACTCATACAGCCAATCTCCCATGGCCCAAATCAGCCCCAATTGCCAGCCAGGCCAAGCGACCCCACCCATGCACGAATTCATGCACCGGGCCTCTAGTATTCAATAATTGTTAGGTTCCATCCCATTCACCTGGAACTCAAACCTCTTCACTCCCTACTAGATTTAACTCCTATGTTTCTTCCCAAGACCCCAGGTATGGTTTATTTTCCAAGCATATTCTCTGACTATTCAAATGTCCAAAAACATCACTTATATGATATACTGTCTTAGACTTGCTTCCAAATAAAAGGAGAGAAGGAAGTAAGTGGGGAGTATAGGTGGAACAAGTCTGACCAAGAGTTGAAAACTATTGAAATTAGATTATAGATTCATGAGAGTTCATTCTCCTCCTCTGTACTTCTGTACACATTTGAAATTCTCTATATTCAAGCCTTTAATGTCTATTCAAACACATCACATTATATTATATGCTTATCTCTGCCTCTCATTAAAATGTTTTCTGTCTAGGACAAGGGGTAAATTCCATTCATCTCCAGGCACAAGGATAGACACTCAGAATATAGTCCAAAAATTCTCAATCAAGTGAATGAACCAACCCTCAAAAATAAAAAGAAATTGTTGCTCTGGCGGGTTTTGCTCAGTGGTTAGAGCATCAGCCGTTGGACAGAAGGGTCACAGGTTAGATTCCTGGTCAGGGCACATGCCCAGATTGCTGTCTCAATGGGGGTGTACAAAAGGCAGCCAATCGACGTTTCACCCTCACATAGATGTTTCTCTCTCTTCTACCTTTTGCTCTCTAAAAATCAATTATAAAATCTTTTTAAAAAAGTAACTGAGTTTCACAATACAATCCCTTTATTGTAAATAAATTACATTTTCAGGTACAGGCTTGCCTGTACCTAGAGAAAAACACCAGTGTCATTAGTGTAATTCCAACATCAATATAGTTATCTTGCAGAATAGTTTCTAATATTAAGAAATTAGAATCCTTGGTATGTAAACAACTTAACAACTTTAATTTAGTATTATTAACTCTTGGTTATTTCTTTACCATAACTACCACATAGAACTGAAAAGCTCTTAAAGATAACTGAAATTGCTGTTAAACCACTCACTATGGAATTTTGAGAGTAGCACCTGAATCTGACATTAGTAAATCACCTTTTTTTACCCTGGAATCTGTCCTTAGATCCTATATACCACTAGAATCACTGTTTTGTAGCCAACACAGAATAAGGGGAACTGTGATATAAAAGAACATAAGTGAAGTGAGCCCATACGTCATTTAGTACACATCCAGGAGACATTCAAGAACATTCAGGAATATTTGAGCCACAGGAAGATAAACTAATGATAAGCCTTTAGAACTTACTTGTGGAACCTCATAAATTGGATACTTCTCAATCCTAAAAGCAGGTTAATTTTGTAGGGTTATTTTCTTTGTTTGTTTATCGAGGTTTAAAATGTTCTAAGTCTAGCCGGGACCGGTTTAGCTCAGTGGATAGAGCGTCGGCTTGGGGACTGAAAGGTCCCGGTTCGATTCCGGTCAAGGGCATGTACCTTGGTTGCGGGCACATCCCCAGTGGGGGATGTGCAAGAGGCAGCTGGTCGATGTTTCTGACTCTCTGTTCCTCTCAATTCCTCTCTATGTAAAATCAATAAAATATATTAAAATAAATAAATAAAATGTTCTAAGTCTAAATTCTTCATGGAAAGATTCTAATTTGTGAGCAGAAATACTTTGATGCAATCTAAAGAAAATAATGTGGTGCTTTGTCCCAAATACTTGGTTAGCAGGAGATATTTTATATAACTGCTCCTTCAAACAGTCCAAGTTGTTAAGCTTTTCTCAAAACAAAGAAAAACAATGAAGAGATTTCATGCCTCTTCTTTAGTCTAAACTCCAAACCTGTAACACTCAGCTGGATCCATCTTAGATTACACATTGTGCAAATTTCTAATACAGAACAAGAACCTATGGACTGATGTTTGTTTTCTCAGGTGGAAGGCAAGAGATGAAGAAAAAAGAAATGGATGAAATCAACTTCCTTAGAGCTTACAGATGTACAACTAAACTGTCAGGGTGCTGGATATGAATCAGAAAAATTCACCGACCATTGGAAAAGAACTTTGGACAAAGTTTTGGAAGAAGATTGAAGTCCACTAAAATAGCTTCCCTCCTACCTAATTCTGAAAGATTAAGTGACTGTGCGGAGTAATCAGCCCACACCCATTCCAGTTTGCCTGAAATAATACTTTCTTTCCTAGCTGGAATGTAGTAAATTTTCAGAACTGTTCAAAGGTTTGAATAAGCTTCTCTCTTTCAAATATTTTTTAAAGACTTCCTTACAAAGATTTAAAATTTTAAAAAGTCTTGGTGGGAGGGGGAGAACAAATTCGCCAGTGGACCCTCTTTTTTATTCTCTCCCCACTGCTTCAGGTCCTGAATCTAGACTGTGAAACTTCACACACCATTATTCTCCATATTCCCTCCATGATGTCTTATAACAAGATTATCCCCCAACTCGAACAGGCTTCCGGGGCTCCTTTTACACTTTCCTATTAAACCTGGACACCTGAACATGGCTTTTGAGGCCCTACCATCTGGCCCAAACTACCTTTCCAACAACCCCATGTCTGTCTCCTCCCCACCCTGCATCTAAGGCTTCAGCGATTCCACATTCCAACCATCTCTCTACACATGAGAGTTATTCAGACCTCTGGGCACCTGGTGAGTCCCCTGCCTGGAAGCTGGATGTCTCCCAACCTCTTTACCAACCAGGCTCCTCCTTCAAATCTTATCTTTGAAACCTTAGTCAAGTCCATATGGCATGTCTCCTGCATTCCCATAATCCTTTTCACTAGCTTTCGATCACATCACTAGCCTTATAATATAGCAAAATCGGTATTTTGGCCATTGTTTCCGCTGTACCCCATCTCCTTCCCAAATGCCCAACACAAAGCAAGAGTATATTTTTTACCATTTGTACCCCCCAAGACTCATACTTTATAGTGCCTGCTGTATATTCACTTGTTCAGTGGACTTTTGTCGAATTATTTTCACAGCCTGCAGTAGCAAAATTGTTCTTTCGTCTTATAAGTACTTTGACAAGTGTCTGCTAAATAGGCTTTATCTCACACCATATAGCCATAAGAGTTCCTGCAAGAATATAACAGAATATTAATTTCTTTGTTCCCTCCCTTCTCAGCTAGGAGGGACTGGTTAGGGTCAAAATATGAAGAGCAGGCCTCCACCATGTTTTATTCTTGCCCTCTGCCTCAGTTGCCCAAAATACCTCATTGGTGCTCCAACCACTCAGCACTCCAAAGATGCACAGCAGGCCTTTCTCTGGACCGCCTTCTACTCAGCATACCCCCAGGGATCTCAGCCCCCAACAACAGAAATATAAAGGAGACTTTGAAGTACATGCTTGCAAGTTGTACCTTAGCCTCTCAGGAAATAGCTGAAGAGTCACATCAACTATCCTGGGTTTCCCCTTTCTGTTCATTTATAAGTTCTAAAAATCAAGGACTTTCAGTTCCGAGGGACCTGGGTGAGCAACCCAAGAAAATATAAACCGTCATATCCAATTACCTAATATTAGGTACCATAGTGTATGCCTAAGCCAAACCACTATACTGTTAAAGAGAAAGAAGACATTCAATGCTTAGGCATGATTTCAGAAAGAGAAGCCTATCTAATTCCTAAAAGTATTAATTTAAAATGTTTTGGGCACCTCCCATTGAAAGAATTGTGCCATGTAGAAAATGAATAGCACTGAACAAAACTTATTCTTCTCTCTCTCCTTCTCCTCTTCTTTCCCTCGCCCATCTTCTACCCCTAAATATATTTTTACCTCCCAAGAACAGGAATATTCTCTTATACCATCAATCATCACACCTCAAACATTAATATTATCATATAACACATAATCCATTCATTTCCTTAGTTATCCTAAAAATGGTAGAACTGGGTTTTCTTTTTCCAATCCAAGACTTAATGTTCATGCATTACTTTTTTTTGTTATGTCTTCTTAGTCTTCCTCTAGTCAAGAACAATTCCCCTTGATTCTTCATGACACTGAATCCTTTCAAGAGTTCAGGCAAATTGTCCCACAGAACATTTCACATTTTGGATTTGTATGTTTCCTTGTGGTAACACTCAAGTCAAACATTTCTGGCAAGAACAGCACACAGGTGATACTGTGTTAGAATATCCCACCACTGGTTGCCAAGTTTAGCCATTTCGTTAAGGTGGTGACTGCCAGATCTCTCCATTGCAAAAACATGTTTTCACATAGTACTTTGAGACCACGTGAGTATTCTATTCCCTCCCTAGAAAAATTGGCTTTTGAATCTGTTAAATACAAATTCTAAGTCAGTCTAGCTAAATTACAGCAGCATATACAAAACTAAAATCCTAAGGCAAAATCACAACAAAGATAGGAATGTTATTTATTCTGTGAGGTAGGTATTATTACCTTCTGTTTATGCACTATTAAATGCCACAACTCAAAGTTAAGTAATATGTTCAAGGTCAAAAGTTCACAGCTAGCACTCAAGCCTACATGCGCCTAGATTCCAAGCTCACAGTCTTTCCATTACATCAGGGGTTGGAAAACTACTGTTCATAGGCCAAATCTGGCCCACTGCCTGGTTTTATATGGCCCATATGTTGAGAATGGTTTTTACAGATGAACATTTGCAATCCATTTGATGATAGGGAACACTAACTTTGAATCCCATTAGGTAAAATGTTACCTCAAAACCAAGAAGTCCATGCTTCCTTCTAACAGACCTGCATTATCAAAAAAAAAAAAAATTGTGCTCAATTATTATTATTGTATTTTAAATTTTTTTCAATAAAAAGTTTGTTTAAATTTATTTTCTCTCTTATTATATAAGTATTTGTATAGTGCCCTCAATTTTGCCTCTTGGCATACAAAGCCTAAAATATTTACTACCAGGTTCTTTACAGGAAGGACTACCAACCCCTGCATAAAAAACATACCGCCTCTCTGAGCTATACTTTATATCCTTGCAGATACCCTCAAATGCCATACATGAAGGGTATTTTCTGTAAGTAGCTACAATAAGTAAATACAACTTAAAGAGTGAACACTCTCAGCCCTAGCCAGTTTTGCGTGGATAGAGCGTCAACCTGCAGACTAAAGGGACCCAGGTTCTATTCCTGTCAGGGCACATGCCTGAGTTGTGGGCTCAATCCCCAGTAGGGGGCGTGCAGAAGGCAGCTGATCAATGATTCTCATCATTGATGTTTCTCTCTCTCCTTCCTCTCTGAAATCAATTAAAATATATATTTTTTAAAGTGAACACTCCCATGCCAAAACCGGTTTGGCTCAGTGGATAGAGCATCGGCCTGCAGACTGAAGGGTCCCGGGTTCGATTCTGGTCAAGGGCACATACCTTGGTTGTGGGCACATCCCCAGTGGGAGGTGTGCAGGAGGCAGCTGATCGATGTTTCTCTCCCATCGATGTTTCTAACTCTCTATCCATCTCCCTTCCTCTCTGTAAAAAAATCAATAAAATATATATTTTTTAAAGTGAACAATCCCTTTAGGAGAAAAGAACACATGTATTTGCTCCATTTATACATTTGTTTAAAATTTTCAGATGCTTTTGAACAAAAGTTTCCTACAATACTATAAATTTCCATGGCAACCAGTTGGAATAAATGGATGCCATATTTCAAATAGAAACAAATTCTGTGCAATAATTCACATGTTAAAAAGAAGGTTTTGCTTTTTTTTCAGCTTTAAGTTACAATTGACAATAAAATTGTCATAATTAAAGTGATGATTTGCTCTACTGTGAAAGAATTCTCACCATTCAGTTAATTAACACATCACCTCTCATATTTACCTTTTTTGGGGTTCTATTTTTTTCCTCTGGGTGTGTTTTTTGTGGGTGAAAACACTTAAGTTCTACTCTCACAGCAACTCTCCAATATACAATATAGTAAAATCAACTATATTCACCATGATATACCTTAGATCCCCACAACTTATCCATCTTACAGCTGAAAATTGTACCCTTTTACCATCCTCTCCTTTGGCAATCACCATTCTATTCTGTTGATTTCAGGGAGAGGGAGAGAGAGAGAGAAATATTAATGATGAGAGAGAATCGCTGATCTGCTGCCTCCTGCATACCCTACACTGGGGATTGAGCCCACAACCCAGGCATGTGCCCTGACTGGGAATCAAACTGTGACCTCCCGGTCCATAGACTGACACTCAACCACTGAGCCATGCCAGCCAGGCTTTCTCTCTCTCTCTCTCTCTCTCTCTCTCTCTCTCTCTCTCTCTCTCTCTCTCTCTCTCTCTCTCTCTCCTCTTTTTAAGATTCCACATTTACTAGTAATTGAGATACCATGCAGCATTTGTATTTTCCTATCTGGCTTATTACACTTATTTGCTTTTTATTTTTAAAGGGAAAAGGTGTTATAAATCTTCATAACGTTCTTTGAGACATCCTTCCGAATTTGTGAACATATAATGATACAAGATCTCCCAATACATAAGCTACTCCCAAGTTGCAAATCAATTTTAGAAGCTACATTATCTTTCAGAATGCCCAAGATGCCGTTTAATTTAGGGATACAGAGCCTATAATAAATTATAGGCCAAATTCAGCACACATACTAAATATAGGCCATATTGGCCGAGGCTGAGGCCCAGATCTGCCTTGTCAGCATTCTTAGCCCAAGGTCCCAAACTCACCCCAGAAGCACCAGGCTTGCCACTCTGGCTATGATGGAATTTGAACAGGGAGAAGACTCTAGGGGGAAGTCAGGAACTTGTACATTGCTAGTGGAAGCACATATGGATGTAACATCCAGAGACTTTTTGGCAAATACAAAGAATTACAATCAACCTCTTGATCTACCAATTCTAACTCTAGGAACTTAGATTCCATTTTAGACTAGCAAAATGACATACTGTACAAGGTCATTCAAAACATATCATCTAAGATACAGATTGAAAAACATCTAGAGGTCCATCATCTAAAAAATTAATCAACTGTGCTTCATCCACATAACAGAATTCTAGGTAGCTCTAGTGGGCATTTGTCATACCTGTAACTGCCCATCATCTTTTTTTGTTTGTTTGTTTATTTTTTGTTTTTTTAATTTCTTTATTGATTAAGGTATCACATATTTGTCCTCATCCCCCCCATTCCCATTCCAAACCCCTCCCCACGCATGCCCCCACCCCCTTGTTGTCCGTGACCAATGGTTAGGCTCTTATGCATCCACACAAGTCCTTTGGTTAATCTCTCCCTCTTACCCCACCCTCCCCTGCCTTCCCTCTGAGGTCCGACAGTCTGATCTATGCCCATCATCTTTTGAAAAGCTTTTCTCTATTTAAAGAAATATCTCAGCTCGAAAGCCAAGAATCAAATTCCTAGGCTCCTTCGCAGCTGAATTGCAAACCTGTGACCAAGTCTGCACTGATCAGACAGATCCACACAAGACTTTGCTTTGGAAGTGAGAAATATAAGGAAGAGGCTCTGCTCAAGACTTCCACTTTCACAAGAGCTGCCTTCCTGGCTTAGCATGGCAGTGGAAGCAGTTGCAGTCAATCATATCCCTGCTCTCTGCTGCTCGGTACAGGCAGGAGTATGGGCGGCTTCCACTTCCTACTGCTACTACTACTACTACTACTACTACACATGGCTTGGAGCTTCGTTTCTGGAAGCAGATGTGGACCTGTTCCTCCAGCCCTCTGAATGATTCCATGAGTTACCTAAAACCCTAGTCTCTTTGCAGATTAACCATCTAGAGTGGATTCAGTTGTTTGCCACAAAAACAAACTAAGACAGATCATCAGATTCAACTGTTGAAAATTTTTTTAAAAAACAAGGTGCACAACAGTAGGCATGGTATCATTTTTTAAGGGGGGGCTGCATAGAGATGCGATTACTTATATATTCACACACTGTCCCTGGAAGTTGAAGCTAACAAACCTGACTGACAGCTGCCACCAGGCAAAGGCACAGGTTGGCCAGGGCACAGGAGGAGGGAAAAGTTTACTGAATCTCATTTTGTACCTTTTCAATTTGGAATCGTGTCTACTATCTATTTTTTTTATTATCTATTTTTAAGTGAATTTAGAAAAACTGTGAAAAGAGGCAAAGCCTAACCCCGTGTCAGCAAGAAATATTATAGATGGACTTCAAACCCATTCCCCTCCCACCTGCTCTACATGCAATTTCAAAACAAAGCGCCCAGCTGGACAAAACTGCAGTCATCCTCACTCACCAAGCCCAGATTCACAAACACATTGCTCTTTCCTCTAAGCTGCCAACACAGAACAAGGCAGCAGCTTCCTTTATAAAAACTAGCTGTCTTTGTCAAAGGCAGTGCTGTTTAGCTGGGTGACCTTGGGGAAGGCACCTGGCCTCCCTTGATCTCCAAGCTCATATACTGAAATGAAGCCATCAGAATAGATAGAACGCAAGGCTTTTCCTACATCCAAAAATCCTATGAAAAGGAATTCTACTGGGTGAAAGCTGAAACTATGGTTGAACCTCTCCCTCTGGCGCTTCCCGCCTTCTGCTTTGTATTATGGTTCCCAGTATACCTGCTACCTCCCCCTACAAGGCTGCAAGTCTCTTGCCTGTTAATCCTGCATTTTTTCAAGTCAACCTTGCATTTCCCACAGCATCCATCCATTTGTTTCCGCTAGGAAGGCTTTGGGAATAAATTATACATGCCTTCTAAGTTTTAACTCTTCACTGAACTAAGAGGATCCCTATGCATGTTGTTTTATACCTATGAACTGTGACTTATGTGAATATATCAACCTGTTCAAAAGAATAGTTTTAAACTTTAAAGGATCAGAAAGGATACCTAATCCCAAAATAGCAATAGAACCTCAGGTGAGTTCAGGTAAGTCATCTCATAATCATCTGATTCCAAGCAAAGCCAAAGAGAAATACAACATATCCTCCCTAAACTTTGAATTTACTTAGTTGTTTTTGTGTGGGGGGGGGGGAGGGGAACATTTTGTGTTAAAACACAGAAATATGTTAAGGAGTTGAATATGAAATTTTTTTATTTATAATATATTTTATTTATTTATTCATTCATTTATTATTAAATTATTATCTGTGTACATATCTTACCATTGCCCCCCCGAATATGAAATTAACACATCCTTAAATTAAAAGAATTCAAAGAAATTCTACACTCAGGCTAGCTATTTTGCTTTTTTACACAATGGATTAGCACCGTGGTGGGCAAACTGCGGCTCTCAAACCACATGCGGCTCTTTGGCCCCTTGAGTGTGGCTCTTCCACAAAATGCCACTGCCTGGGCGAGTCTATTTTGAAGAGGTGGCATTAGAAGACGTTTAAGTTTTAAAATTTTGGCTCTCAAAAGAAATGTCAATCATTGTACTGTTGATATTTGGCTCTGTTGACTAATGAGTTTGCCGACCACTAGATTAGCATATATAGAGTGATTCTACAGTTAGTGTCATACTCCTATACTATCTTCTGGAATAAAGAAGGATTATAGCTGAAACCGGTTTGGCTCAGTGGATAGAGCGTCGGCCTGCGGACTGAAGTGTCCCAGGTTCGATTCCGGTCAAGGGCATGTACCTTGGTTGTGGGCACATCCCCAGTGGGAGGTGTGCAGGAGGCAGCTGGTCGATGTTTCTTTCTCATTGATGTTTCTACCTCTCTATCTCTCTCCCTTCCTCTCTGTAAAAAATCAATAAAATATATTTTTTTAAAAAGAAGGATTATAGGTAGTCATGGCATTTGATGACAATGATTTCTTATTATGATTTTTGTAAACTAAGCCTTTTTTGGCAAGACAATGCCACAGCTTTTCAAGCTGCCCAGCTGGCTGCACACATGCAGCACACATCTGAGGGTCAGGAGTTCATCAGGGCTGGCACCTGCCTGGGGAAAAAAAGAGGGACCCAACAATTCAAGGGTGAGGAGTGGGGAAGAGCCCAATGGGGGTGAACCACCAAGAACAAAGGAAGCGTCCTCCCACCATCATTGAATGTGGGCGAACAGTTTAGGGAGAAAGAACAGTAGAATCGACAGTAAGAACATTTACTGAGGGCCAACTGCGTGCAAGTCACTGACTAAAATGCCAAGAATTGATGAGATGAAGGAAATGCACACAAACTAATCTTAACACCAGAATTAAGTTAAAATGCAATTATAGCTCAGATTACAAAAGAAAATTCATTTTAGTATTCTGGCCCAGGTTTCAAGGCTCTGCATATCACAGAGTTTTGCACAGCTGAAGGCAGCGAAATCTCAAGTGAACACAAATGCACTGCCAGAGTTATTACATAAAGCTTTTACTGGTTCTGGCAACGCAGACTTATCTCAGTAGCCAAAGGATTCACTTTTCAGGCAATGTGTTTGTTGACATTTTTAGTGCTTTTGAAAAATAAAACTATAGGTTGGGGTTATCTGGAATTTTTATAAGTTTGTTGATTTCAGTCCATTCTATATTTTATATTTTTTATTTTATACACATTCATGGGTGCATGCACACACCCAATCAAACACACGTTTCTTTTAAAAAGAAACTAGTGCCTCAGCGAGAGGAACAGTTGAGCCTTGCAAGCCAGGACATCTCATGCAAGTGGAGCATTGTGTATTATACACAGATCCTTGAAATGCTTTCAGAGGGAACAAATGAAGTTCAGTCTCAGATCACACAGCAGTTCTCTCTTCAGCCTAAACCCAGACAGACTGAAACCTTCTAGCATAGTTAAAAACAGAAAAAAATAGTTTTTGATAGGGAATGCAAGCTGACTTCATTAATTGGGTTTCCTTGTCGAATTCCTAGTGAAGACCCTATTCGATTGTTGAAACAGCAAGTGCTCCTCTCGCCTCCATGACATTGTGACAGCCTCCCTCTAAGGATACTGAACTCAGCTACTGCAGGGCATTGAAGCTAGAGACAGCCCCCCCGCCACCAATTCAGGATCATTCTTCCCACATCAGGACCTCATGATAACCAGCAACTCAGTCCCCTGCATCATCATGGCAAAAGCAGATGGACTTAAGGGCTTCAGCCCAATCCGCAGAAACCAAGCCCCAAGCCCATCCTGCTACTGGTGCTACTGTGACCTAACAGCCATATTATATAGACCAGGCTGACCTCTTTTCATGACCAAATCCCCTTTCTATTCCCAGCTACAAATATCCATCTCCTTCCCTCTCTAGCTTAACAGATACCCATCATTTGAGACTGACCTTGCTCTCACCTGTCTGTCTTTGTCCTGCACCTCACCCCCAATTACCCAGTGACACTTCCCTGATACCTAACCCCCAGAACTTTCTCCTGCCACTAAGCTGTGCTTGCCAGGAGGGACATCTCTAGAATCACCTGTAGACACAGTGCCATCAGCCTGGATAGACTTTGCATTGCCTAATCTGATACAATCCCACAATGGATGAGCAGAGACCTAGGTTCTGATTTCTCCCAGGACACTCTATCCCAAGTACAGTCCATTCTTTCAAGCCATGCCTAGAGATTTGACAACGTAGAGATATTTGATTTAAAATAAAATAAAAACAGCCTCTGCCCTCAAAGGGTTTATAATCTATTATGGCATGAGTGTCCTTCCAACCCCCCCAAAAAATTCATACCTTGAAATCTAACCTCCCCACAATGTGATAGTATTACAATGTGATAGTATTAGGTCCCTTGGGAAGTAATTAGGATTAGATGAGGTCATAAGGGCAGAACCCCCATGAATGGGATTAGTACTGTACTCTTATGAAGTCACAAGAGAGCTTGCTTTCTGTCTCTGCTCTCTACCAAAAAGCTGGGAGTCTGCAACCCAGAAGAGGACCATCACCAGAACCTGACTGTGGTAGCACCCTGATCTTGGACTTGCAGCTTCTAGCACTGTGAGATATACATTTGTTCTTTATAAGCCACTAGGTTTATGGTATTTTTATAGCACCTGAGATAAGACAATCTGATTGGAGGCTGTGCATCTAGGAAGGCTGAGAAAAAGAATCACCATTTCTCAAACACCTACAACACTCTCCAGGCATTATGTGTTTCTCTTTTATGTGTTATTTCTAATATTTAAACTAATCCTACATGAATGGCTTTGCAGATAGGCACTTCAGGGTTTGGAAATGTTATTAGAGATTTCTGGAAAATTAGAAACTGCCTGAATTGAAAGACCTTGCTGCCCAACAATTTATATTTATAAATGTCACATGAACCAAGTTCACTGTGCAAATAGGCAATCCCTTATGTTCACTAGGCTACCATTCATTCAGTTCCCTTAGGTGGCACACGATAGAAGTAAATGGAGTTTCTTTATGCCCACAAACTGAAAGACACGTACTGTCTGTACCTTGGCAGCCAGAAGCACATGCAAATTAGGTGCCACTATTTCCTGGCCTTCCAAATGGCCATGGGCACACATCTGTGAGAGAGGGAGCAGGTGTAAAGGATACAGCCTCAGAACTAAGTGTTTTCTCTCAATAGAACCAAGGAACAAACCACAAAGCTGGCTTCATCATAACTGTGCTATAATCAACTGAGCTCACCAGAGTCCAGAACAGAAACGAATGAATAATTGCCATCTTTCTTTTGGCTACCCAGCATCAAAACCCTCTGCCAACGTTTATGAAAATTTCCACCTGCCCTCAGCTAAATACGCTAAAATGTTCACTTACTTTCCTGATTTTTTCTCAACCAACGATTGGGCACAGGACCTAAGCTTGGCCAGACACACTGCACAGACATTTGAATCAATAGCCAGTGATGTGAAACAGCAGGAAAGTAGATCATAGTTTTCTGGAAACAGCAGCAACACTAGTTCCCAGAGTGGTGGGGTTGCCAAACCCCACACCTGATGTCCAGTGCCAGCAATGTGTAGTGTAGCTGGAGGCACCCACTATTTAGGAGCTAGACAGCGCCAGCCTCCTCAACAGATCGACTCTGTGGTAGGTATAAAATGGCTGTGGTTCTGGTAGTGCTGTACATTTTTCAGGACTTTTCTCCAGCTTTCCTAGAGAAAGACTGAGCTACCCAATATCCTACCAACAAATTCCTTTTCTGCTTAAATTACCCACAGGTAATTTTTGTTCTCAAGATCATGTTAGTAAGAATCTTGGGTGTTAGAGGACAGGTCAAAAGGTGAGCCTTAAGTGATCCAGAACATCCAAATTTGGCTGTATCAAGTTAGCTATTGCTGCATAACAAACCACCCCAAAACTTTAGTTCCTTTTATTTAGTTCATAATTCTGGGGCTCAGCAATTTGGGCTGAGCTAGCTGGACTCCACTGATCTCAGGTGGGCTCACTTAAGCTTCCACAGTAGCTCTTGGGTCAACAAGGTGTCTCGCTTCTCCTCTACATGGAGGAGGACTCTCATCCTCCAGCAAGTGAGCTTGGGCCTTTTCACGTGGTGGCAGAGTTCCCAAAGCAGCAAGAACTAAAGATGAAATGTTTCTTCAGGCCCAGGCTCAAAACTTGCACAAGGTCACTTCTACTGTATTCTATGGTCAAACCAAGTCACAAGGCCAGACAAAACTCTAAGGATGGAGACACAGACTCCACCTCTTAATAGGATGAATTGCAAAGTATTTTTCAATCTACCATACCTGTTTGATTAATAGCATAATGGGGAAGTTGTCACAATAGAGATAACCCTAAGGGTTCCCCTTTATTAGAACTGCTTATATCTAGAATCTGTGCTCTCCACCATTTCCATTAACCACCAACCAATACCAACCATTGATTCAACAATAGCTAACTAGAATAACTAAAAGCAAAAAACATACAGTGCTGATTCTTCCAACTCATTAGCCTGTAAATAATTTCCTACAGGAAAGGTAAAAAGTGTTCTGAGACCCAATTTCAAGGGGGCAAGGGTATTCACACAAACCAACAACAAACAAGGTATTTGAAAATTAAGCTCAATTCTGACACTATCTACCCAGATATAGCATCAGATTCCACAGGTTGAAGACTCAGTCCTACAAGAATGCTTCCATCCCCATTTCAGACACCAGTCACAAGCCCAGGATGTTTACCTGTGCTTCTGACCAACTAACTATTAATATAAATCAGAGATTCTCACAATCTCCTCCTCAGGTTTGATTTATTTGCTAGAGTGGCTCACAGAATTCAGAGAAACACCCTAATATATAAAACCCAGGGTCCATAGCATCCAAAACAACCAAAGGCTCTACTGACCTGAAGTCAGTCCTGTAGTCAGTGCTGGGTGGTCGTGGCGACCAAGCACTGACTGCCACTGCTACGAGCACAGCGACCCAGCACTGACTGCTGAGGGGCTGCAGATCAGGTCCACATAGAGACCCAGGGAGAGAGAGGCAGGGTCTGATCTGTAGCCTCCATGGCAACTGTTGATCAGCCATTGCCTCTCTTTCTCTCGGGGCTTCCCCAGCAGCCGCACTTCTCTTTCACTCTGGGTATCCATGGGGACTGCTGATCAGCCCCACCTCTCTGATAAGGCCCAGAGATAGGCCCGAAGATGCTGACTGGCATGGAAACCAACCATTCAGAACCAAATGTGGGTGAACTGTAAGGAGCCAATGGCTGCCTAGGAGGTGAAGCTTTTGATGTTGACTGGCATAGAAACTGACCAATCAGAACCTAATATGGGTGAACTACAAAGACAGAACCTAAGGTGGGGGATGAGAAGGGGTTTTAAAGGCAACAGCTGTTTGGTGTAAGGTGTAAGAAAGCAGTTCAAAATTTTAATGACCAGTTTGGCAGTATAATGCATATGACTGGCTATCAATCCAGATATAGGGATTATGTATTTTTGTCTGCCAAGAGCATCTCCTCCTGCTGAAAAAGCTTCCCTCCCCCCCTCATTTAAGCAATCCTATCCTATATAAACTATCTATACTAATAAAAGGGTAACATGCTAATTAGACTGGGTCAACCTGATCAACAGGGCAGTTGGGGGTGAGATCAGGCTGGCAGTGGAGGGCAGTTGGGGGCAATATCAGGCCAGCAGGAGAGGGTAGTTAGTGGCAATCAGGTAGGCAGAGGCAGTTGGGGGGCCATCAGGCCAGAGGTTAGAGCAGTTAGGGGCAAGATCAGGCTGGCAGGGGAAGGCCTTTGGGGCAAGATCCAGCCAGCAGGGGAGGGCAGTGGGGGGAAACCAGAGTGGCAGGGCAGGGCAGTTGGGGGTGAGATCAGGCTGGCAGGCGAGAACAGTTGGAGGAGTGATCAGGTCGACAGGGGAGGGCAGTCAGTGGTGATCAGGCAGGCAGGCAGAGGCAGTTAGGGGTGATCAGGCAGGCAGACAGAAAGGTTAGGGGCAATCAGGAAAACAGGCAGAGGGGTTAGGGGCAATCAGGAAGGCAGGCAGAGGCAGTTAGGGGCAAACAGGCAGGCAGGCAAAGAGGTTAGGGGCAATCAGGAAGGCAGGCAGGCAGAAGCAGTTAGGGGCGATCAGGCAGACAGGCAGGTGAGCAGTTAGCTAGTAGTCCCATATTGCAGTCAGACATCCCCCAAGGGGTCCCTGATTAGAGAGGGTTCAGGCTTGGCTGAGGGAATGCCCTCCCATGCACGAATTTCGTGCAATGGGTCACTAGTCCTATCTAATAAAGAGGGAATATGCAAATTGATATTCATGCTGCCACAAAGATGGCGGCACCCACAGCGGAGGTGAGGTTTCAGTAACACAAGATGACTGTTCCCACCGGGGAGGCGGGGTTTCCATAACAGGATGGCTGCACCCACAGCAGAGGCCAAGTTTCCATAATGAGCCTTAAGGAGCAATCAACAAGGACCTGAGGCTGTGTGGCACTGGGCCGGGGCAGGGGTCCTAAGGCTGTGCCCCCCACTTGGTAGGGCTTGACAGGAGACCTCAGGCCACACACCCCACCCCAGCACCAGTCCAGGGGACTTCATTACACATTGACTAATTCATTAACTACTGAAGATTGAATTCCATCCCAAGTCCCTCTCCCCTCCTCAGAGGTAGGGATGGGACTAAAACTTTCAATGTTTGGCTCCACTGGCAGTCAGCTTCCACCCTTAGGTGCTTTCCAAAAGTCACCTCATTAATATAACAAAAGGCACCATTATCTCTCTCAACGCTTAGGAAATTCCAAGGGTTTTGTAGCTGTGAGCCATGGACAAATACCAAATATATGTGAGATATATATATATATATATATATATATATATATATATATATATATGTGTCCAATCTATATATAAAAGCCTAAGCAACCGCTCGACCAGTAGCTATGATGCTCACTGACCACCAGGGGGAAGACACTCCACACACAGGCATGGAAATATGTAACAGACTGATGAATCTCTGAGGGAAGGTGGGAAGGGGCAGGGTGGGAAAAGATTATCCAAAAATCATATATGCATACTAGAGGCCTGGTGCACAGGGATTGGGCTGAATCCATGCAGCAGGCCTCCAACATCCCCTGAGGGGTCCCAGATTGCGAGAGGGCATAGGCCAGGCTGAGGGACGCCACCAGTTCATGATTCCGTGCACCAGGTCTCTAGGTTTGTTATAAGTCACAATATTGCAGCAGGCTTCTTAAATCTCTCATACTATATAGGGCATGCTCAAGATAATGGACTAGAGTTGTGTGGCATCTGACACCAGTTCTTCACCTCTGGGTTTCCTTTGAACTGCAGTTTTCTTCCCCTAAAACTCAAAATCAACCTTTTATGCATATGAGCAAATGGGTAGTTTTATCACTTCAGGCAGAGGACTAGTTAATATCCCTATGTTACCAAAAAGCCTACTATAATTTTAAAGCAAACTAAAAAGCTCTACTCTGAATTTATTACTAGTATCTTGAAGAGGTTTAACCATATCCTCTTCCAAGAGCAACTCATATTGGCAGATCTCACAAATTGAAACAAGATGTTTCCCTGACAACTGTTGAACTGCAAGAAGTCTCCATGGAAACCACCCAGTCCTCCCAAGTACCATTTACCTTATACTTTGGCTGGCATTCAAGCAAATCAAATCAGCAATAAAAATGTAAGGAAGTTAAGATTTTGCGCAATGAGGAATATCTATGTTTGATACAGTGATATTTTCCGGGGGGGGGGGGAGGAGGAGACATATTTAGTCCAAGTGTCTCAGGACTGAAATTCAACCCTGATCATGCCCAACCCATTTTTTAAAATATCCCAAAAAGAAGTTTTAAAATACAGTGTTCTTCTGGTTTACCTAAGGCTGCTGTGACAAAGTAGCACCAACTGGGTGCCTTAAACACAGAAATGTATTGTCTCTGAGTTCTGGAGCCTGGAAGTTCGAAATCAAGGTAATAGGTTTGGTTCCTTCCAAGACCTCTAAGGGAAAATCTGTTCCATTACTCTCTCCCAACTTCCAGTAGCCCTAGGAGTTCCTTGGCTTATAAATGATCACTCCAATCTTCATCTTCATATACCATTATCCCAGTGTGTCTGTGTCTTCAAATGACCACCTTCTTATAAGGACAACAGTAATATTGGATTAGGGGCTCACTCTACCCCATTATGATCTCATTTTAACCTGATTACAACTGAAAATACCCCATTTCCAAATAAGGTCACATTCTAAGGTACTGGGGATTAGGACTTCAATATCTTTTCGGGTATACACAATTCAACCCATAACACACATTTATATAAAGTATTTTCTAATACCTGTTCATTAAGTGTTTGTTAAAGCAAATTGATAGCTCCATTTCATTTGTGGCTTAACCAAAATAGGTGGTTTGTAGTGATCACATAGCACACTTAGCTACAATGAATTCTGAGCAATGCAACCTTTACTCTGGGAAGCCATGAGCCCAGCTCAAAACAAGTTTCTACTGCAAAAGAGAAGAAAGGGATAAATATTGAGGGACAACTATAAATGTCTTTCATATAGGCAAATAGAAAAATCACTTGGGAAAAATAAGTCAGTATCCAGATACTTGGAACCTTAGGTAAGGACCCACTGCAGAAACAATATGATAAAAGTTAATAGCATCTTGAAATGACCTTGGACCTGAAACCAAGAAACTAGTGTGAAAGAAAATCAGAGGCAAAAGGTACTCAAAGGGCATACAGTGAATAACATCCCAAATTAGAACTTGAGGGGGAAAGTCAATCATACACCTTCATGCAGGAATTCTCATGGACCCATATGGCTCCATTTCAGAACATAACTAGGCCAGAACCTCAGAACACTGTTAGAGAGTAGAAATTTTTGAGCATGCTTCCTCCTAGTCGTCTTAGCCTTGAATACCAGCTGCACCTCACAAAATAGCCTTGCAAGACAGAACACTGTCAGCTTTCTGAAGAACAGGATGACCCTGTAAATAACATGGTCATCAATAACATGACCCTGGCATTACTTAAGAAAAACTGTTTTGTCTTAAATTGCTTGCTCTGCAAAAACAAGATGTGGTAAATGTGCTTAAAAGTGGTCCTGCACAAAGGGTCGGGACTGCTCTCTGGACTCCCTGTGTGGAGAAAGGCAGAGCAGTTGCTAGCCTGCTAATAAAGGCTCCCTAAATTTTAATTTGGCCTGGACTTCATTGGTCGTTCACTCGCATTCACTCCACAACACCACCACCCAATATAAAAGTTCTACCTTATTAGTATTTATGATTCTTCTGACTCTGATCCCTTTAGACCTGTTTTCCTTAAATAATTTTTGAAAAATAAACTTTAGCCCTAACCGGTTTGGCTCAGTGGATAGAGTGTCAGACTGTAGACTCAAGGGTCCCAGGTTCGATTCTTGTCAAGGGCATGTACCTTGGTTTCGGGCACATACCCAGTAGGGAGTGTGCAGGAGGCAACTGATTGATGTTTCTCTCTCATCAATGTTTCTAACTCTCTATTCCTTTCCCTTCCTCTCTATAAAAAAAAAAATCAATAAAAAATAAAATATATTTTAAAAATAAAAATAAACTTTATTTTGAGATCATTGCATACAATTGTATAAAATGATACAGAGATCCTGTGTAACCTTTACCCAGTTTCCCCCCACCAATAACAACATCTTGCAAAACTATTGTGCACTATTACAAAAATAGAGACTTTGATACAATCAAGATAGAGAACATTTCTATCACCATAAGGATTCTTCATGCTGCTTTTTATAGCCAATTACTTCTCTCCCACCCCTGTCTCCTCAATCCCTGGGGACTACTAATCTGTTCTTCATGTTGATAATTTTGTCATTTAAAGAACATTATAATATTGGAATCATAAAGTATGTAATCAATAAGGACTGTTTTTTTCATGCAGCACAATTCTCTGGAGATCCATTCAAGTTGGTGTGTTCATTCCTTTTTATTGTTGAGTAGTATTCCATAGTATGAATGAACCAGTGTCTTTAACCACTCACCCACTGAAGGACATGTGTATCATTTCCAGTTATGGGTTATTATGAATAAAGCTGTTATAAACATCCATGTACAGATTTTTATGTGAACATAGATCTTCAATTCTCTAGGATAAATGCCCCAAAACGCAATTGCTGGGTTACATATGGTAGCTGCATATTTAGTGTTTTTAAGAAACTGTCCAACTGTTTTCCAGAGGGGCTAGATCACCTTACATTCCCATCAGCAAAGTATATATTCCATTTTTCTGCAGCATTTGGTGATGTCACTATTTTTTATTTTAGCTATTCTGATAGGTATGAATGACATCTCATTTAGCTTTAATTTGCATTTCTCTAATGGCTAATGATGAACATCTTTTCATGTGCTTATTTGTTATTTGCATATCTTCTTCAGTGAAATGTTTCATGTCTTCTGCCCATTATCTAATTCAATTTTTTGTTTTTTTAGTGATGCATTTTGAGTTTTTTTTATATATATTGCAGATATTTTTGTCAGATATGTGGTTTGCAAATATTTTCTTCCACTCTGCAGCTTGTTTCTTTTTTTTAAGAATAATTTATTGATGTTTAGAGAGAAAGGAAGGGAGAGAGAGGAAGAGAAACACTGATGTGAAGGGTAACATCCATCAGCTGCCTCCTGTGCACACTCCACTGGGAAACAAGCCTGCATTCAAGGCTTGTGCCCAAACTGGACATCAAACTGGCCACCTTTTGGTAAATATGATGATGCCCAACCAACTGAGCCATACTGGCCAGGGCTGCAGCTTGTCTCTTAATAAGGTCTTTCTCAAAGTAAAAGTTTTTAATTTTGTAAAATCCATTTAATTATTTTTTCCTTTTATGGATCATAACTTTTGGTGTCAGGTCTAAGAACCCTGCCTAATCCTAGGTCCCAAAGATTTTCTATTTTTTTAATTTTATGTAAAGGGTTAATGATTTTTTTAAGATTTTTTTAAAATTGATTTGAGAGAGGAAGGGAGAGGGAGAGAGAGAAAAACATCAATGTAAGAGAGAAACATCAATCGGTAGCCCCTCTCATATGCACCCTCATCAGAGATTAAACCCAAAACCTGAATATGTGCCCCGACTGGGAATCAAACCCACATCTTTCTTTTTTTAATATATTTTATTGATTTTTTTTTTATAGAGAGGAAGGGAGAGGGAAAGGGATAGAGAGGTAAAAACAAAACAAAACAAAACAAAACAAAACAAAAAACACATCAATGAGAGAGAAATATCTATTCAGCTGTCACCTGCACACTCCCTACTGGGGATGTGCCCACTACCAAGGTACATGCCCTTGAGCCAAATCGAACGTGGGACCATTCAGTCAAAAGGCCGACACTCTATCCACTGAGACAATCCAGTTAGGGCCAAATCCACAATCTTTCGGTGTATGGGACAACACTCCAACCAAGCCACACAAGCTAGAAAAACTTTTTTCCTACTGATGTTCAACTGATCCTGAATCATGGATTGAAAATGCTATCTTTCACCCTAGCCAGTTTTGCTCAGTGGATAAAGCACCAGCCTATGGGCTGAAGGGTTTAATTCCTGTGAAGGGCACATGCCCAGGTTGCGAGCTAGATGCCCAGGAGGGGGGCATGTAGGAGGCAGTAGATCAATGATATTCTCTCATCATTAATGTTTTTATGTCTCTCTCTCTCCCTCTCTGGTCAATAAAAATGTTTCTTTTTTAAAAGGCTATCTTTCTTCCTCCATTTAATAGCTTTTGTAATTTTGTCAAAAATCAATTGGGCATATTTCTGTGGGTTTATTTCTAGGTTCTTTGTACTGTTCTATTGATCTATATATCTATCCCTCTGCTAATACTACATAGTCTTGATTATAATAGTTACATAAGTCTTGAAATTAGAGTAATTCCTCCTAGTTTCTTCTTTTTCAAGATTGTTTTTAGTCTAGTTACATATAAAATTTAAAATAATATATTTATCTACAAAAAAATCTTGCTGGGAATTTTTTGTTGTCGATCTTCAACTGAGGATATTTTTCTATTGATTTTATATAGAACTAGAGGCCTGTTGCATGATATTCGTGCAAGAATAGGACTTCCTTCCCCTGGCTTCACTCCCAGCTGCTAGGGAGCCGGCAGGTCCCCACTCCCTGGCAGCCCAGGAGCCTGCACCTCCTCGCTCCCGCTCCCGAGCCTCCCAGAGCCAGCAAGTCCTCGCTTCTGTCTGGAGCACCACTCCAGTAGCTCCCTCTGCTGCCCTCCTTCCCCTCATAGCAGGCTTCACTCCGCTCCACCCCTGCATATGCAAATTAACCTCCATCTTGTTGGGTTGATTTGCATACTCACTCTGATTGGCTGTGGGTGTAGCAGAGTGATGTTAATTTGCATGTTTCTCTTTTATTAGGTAAGATAGAAGAGAGGGAAGAGAAGGGAGGAAGGGAAGAAGGGAGGAAGGGAGGGAGACGGAGAGGGAGAGGGAGAAGAAGAGGAAGAGAGAAAGAGAGAAGGAGAAGGAGAGGGAGAGGGAGAGAGAGAAGGAGAGGGAGAGGGAGAGGAAGAAACGGTGTGAGAGAGACACATCAATCAGGTGCCTTCCGCACATACCCTGACTGGGGTATTGAACCTGTAACCCAGGTATGCATCCTTGACAGGGAATCAAACCTGCAACCCTTCAGTGCTCAGGCTGACACTCTAACCATTGAGAAACATGGGCTAGGGCTTGCTGGGATTTTTATAGCAATTATGTTAAACCTGTATGTCAATTTGGGAAAACTGACATCTTTACTATGCTGTGCCTTCTAATCCATAAACATGGTATGTCTCTCAATTTATCTTTGTTTCTTCCATCAGTATTGTATAATTTTCAGTATACAAGTCCTATGGCATACTTTGTTAGATTTATAGCTAATTTTTTAATGATTGTAAATGTTATTGTAATCTCAGTGTCCATGTATTAATTGCTAGTACATAGAAATACAATTGATTTTTGTATGTTTATCTTGTATCCTGCGACCTTGCTGAACTCACTTATTAGTTCTAGGAGTATTTTGTAGATTCATTGAAATTTATACACAATCATATCATCAGAAAATAGGGGCAGTTTTACTTATTTCTTTCTAATCCAGATGCCTTTTATTTCCTTTTATTGCCTTATTGGACTAGCTAGAACTTCCAGTGCAAAGTCAAACAAGAGATGGAAGCAGACATCCTTGCCTTGAAGATGAACCAAGGTAAATGAACCTCAGAAATATAACAAGAAATTAAGGGAAAATAAAGTAGTAAATATGTCCTAAATCTAAATTAGGACAACTCTTAAGGCCTGCAAGCCAAATCTGGCCTGCTGCCTGTTTTTGTAAATAAAGTTTTATTTACATATTATCAATGCCTGCTTTGGTGTTACAACAGTGGAACTGAGTAGTTGTGACAGACACCATATGGCCCACAGAAGTTAAAATACTTACCATCTGGCACTTTATGGAAAAGGTTTACTGAACTATGATCTAAATAAACAATGTCTGCATAAAATAGTGTCTTGTAGAGTTTTGCAGTACTGAAATATAAGGTAAAAACAACATAAGTTGGGAGAAGTAGAGTTAAAGATCCTGCATTTTCCAGGAAAAAGAAAATGACAAACATTAACAGTAATAATTTTTTACCAAAACTTCCCCTAAGCACATGTTCAGGTTCAAAAGGTATAAAACTTTCCATCTCTTATTCCATTGTTTTTCACTGGTAGGGTGACCAACCATCCTAGTTTGCCTGGGATTAACAGGGTTCCCAGGATGTAGGATTTTCAGCACTCATGGATATTTTGTCAGGCTGTTTTCTCACTTTCTAGATCCCAGTGTCCTGTTAAAGGATGCCAGCACTAAATCTGAGAAAGTCCAAGTTGGTCACCCTACTTCCAGCTCCAATGGACCACAGAAGTGAAATGGACTGAGTGTGGCATGACAATTTCTTCTCTTTTCCATTCACTTCTAGGTAGCAACCTAGTGAGCAGATGAACAAGAGGAACTCATTAAAGTCAAGCAGAGGGCCTCACAAGTGTCACTTGTAATTACTTTCCAAATTATGCCTTTGAAAGGACACAAACTCCTTGGCTCCTCAAAGGTGCAGTTATGTCCACAAGTTAACCAAAATAGAAAAACTCATGGATATCTTGTCAGGCTGTTTTCTCATTTTCTAGATCCCAGTGTCCTGCTAAAGGATACCAGTATGTAGCACAGAAACAAAATCTATTTTAATCTAAGAGAATTGGGAAACTTCCAAAGTGCAATGACCTGAAAAATCTTGACAGAGCAGAGGAAATTGATTTTCTACCAAAGCCATGCAGAGGATTAGACTCAGATTTAGGCCAATAAAAGATTTACATTCCATCCAAGTCCCAATATAACATGATACACAGATGAAACATGCCCGTGAGTTGACATAGCTGACCCATGCTGGAAAATCCAAAGTAAAAAATCAGCTCTTAAGAATGTTAGTCACAAAGGTAAAAGCACAATATATAAGTTGCACTCAAAGTCTTTAATGTATCACAACATAGTCAGTCTTTCAAATAGTTTTTTGTAATTAACTTTTACCCTCATTCTGGCCCCCTTCCGAAAAGACTGCCCACAAAACTTCAGGATCAGAAAAATAGAATCAGCCATGCATAGTTAGGTTTTATTATAGCCACTATTAGTTGTGCACAGCTACACTTAGAACCAAAAGTAGTATTGGTGACCAGCTTGACCTTGATTAACCTGGGTACCTACACTGGGCAGTGTGCAATGAGAAGGCAGGTGTGCCCATCATATGGCCACCTATTCTGGCTATTAGTAAAAATTAATATTAAAGCTGCCTCTTTCACAATGCAAATTTTCTTCAAATCCTGAATTTTTTTTTTAAATCTTCCTAAGTCTAAAAAAGGAAATATGATGCATAGGCTGTCAAGTCAACAGATAAAGTCAAGAAAAGCTATTACTGTATAAATGAAGCATGACATTGGGAAAGTAGGAATCAAGAATGAAAGTGAGTGAGCTGGCCTCCATGTAGAATTGGTCACATCCAACTGAACACAATTTTGAAAGAAAAAGGAGAATACTTAAAGGAAGCAAAAAAGTGCTAAGCCAATGCAATCAACAGTGGTTAAAGTGATGAGTTGATTCCTGAGGTGGAAACATTTTTTATTTCATGGTTGTATGATTAGGCAGAGTAAATGCATATACCTCTGTACCCAGTCAAGGCCCTTCTTTTATTTATTCCCCAAAGTTCAAACCAAGTGTAATAAACAAAAGCATAGTTAAACTGCTTCAGTAAAAAGACCTGTTAATATCTTCAATTTCAGGACAACCTAATTCAACCTTAAAGTATATATAAAAAAAAAAACTCAGTTCTGAATCTGTTTAAACAAATCTCCTTTCCAAGAGCTACTCAAATTGATGGCCACCACACATTAACTGGAAGGAGATGGTTCCCAGCAATAGCTGGACAAAGAAAATTTAGAAGTCTCCATGGAAACCACTCAGTCTTTGCAACTACCATATATCTCATACTTTGGCTGTCATTCAAGCAAATCAAATCAGCAATAAAAATGTAAGGAAGTTGGAATGGCTTTGGAAAATGAAGAATTCAGTGTTTGGTACAGGGAGATTTTCCAGGAAAAAAAGTAAAATACCTGTAGTCCAAACTTCTCAGTATTCAAGAGGCCTCTGCTGATTCAACCCATTAAAATACAATTCTCACAAAATTAAGTATGTGCAACAGAGCTTTTATATTATGCATTTGATTTTTATTTAAATTTTTTTAATTTATTGATAAGAGAGAGAGAAACATTGATTTGTTGTCCTACTTATCTCTGAATTCATTGGTTGATTCCTGTATATGTGCCCTGACCAGGGATCGAACCCACAACCTTGGTACATTGGGACAACATTCTAACCAACTGAGCTACCTGGCCAGGGTTTAAGTATTTGATTTTGCCCATTCACTAAATTTTTATAAAAGTAAATTTGTTTTCATTTACATTGTGAATGATTGGGGCATTTTAAAGAATATTTTTTATTTGTTTTTGTTAATCCTCACCCGAGGATATTTTTCCATTGATTTTTAGAGAGAATGGGAGAGAGAGGGAAAGACAGAAACACTGATGTGAGAGAAACACATCAACTGGTTACCTCCTGCAGGAGCCCTGACCAGGGTGTCAGGGCTGGGGAGGAGCCTGCAACCAAGGTACATGCCCTTGGACCGGAATTGAACCTGCAATCCTTAGGTCCACAGGCTAATGCTCTATCCAGTTAGGGTGAGCCAAACCAGTTAGAGTGGCATTTTAAAGAATAAAATCCTGGTTTGGAATTTTAGAATATGAGAAGGAAATGCAATTTATAATTTTGTGACTGTAAGATGTAAGGGTCATACACATGTGTAACCAGCCTCCAAGATGACCCCCAATTATCTCCACCTCCTAGTATTCAAAAGACCCTTGTATAGCCTTTTCCCACGTTGTATCAGAGTTGTCTGTGTGACCAATAGATTATGTGATGATATGTGACTTGAGGTGGGGACATAAAAGATATGTGGCTTTTGCCTGCCTGGCATGGTTTCAGTGGTTAAGCCTTGACCTATGAGCCAGGAAGTCATGGTTCAATTTCCGGTCAGTGTACATGCCCTGGTTGTGGGCTTAATCCCCAGTGGCGAGTGTGCAAGAGCAGCCCATCAATGATTTCCTTTCATCATTGATGTTTCTCTCTCTCCCTCTCCCTTTTTCTATGAAATCAATAACAAATATTGGGGGGGTATGTGACCCCCTCTCAGATCCCTCACTCTAGGGGAGATCAGCTGCCATGGGAATAGAGACACAGCAAACTACCTGCTAGCTCTTTGAGCCTCTGCCTTAAAGAAGGCCCACATCACCTCCCCTCACAGGCCATTGGCCAAAGCAAACTCATAGTCCAAGATAATGATATCAAGAAAAGGAGAGTGAAGCCGAAGCCGGTTTGGCTCAGTGGTAGAGCATCGTTCTGTGGACTGAAAGGTCCCAGGTTCGATTCCGGTCAAGGGCATGTACATTGGTTGTGGGCACATCCCCGGTAGGGGGTGTGCAAGAGGCAGCTGGTTGATGTTTCTCTCTCATCGACGTTTCTAGCTCTCTATCTCTCTCCCTTCCTCTCTGTAAAAAATCAATAAAATATATTTTTAAAAAAGAAGAAGAAAAAAGGAGAGTGAAAGTTATCTGTAACTAATTTTGCAGTCCATCAGACCCTAAAACATCCAGAGGTACTAACATTTTAATCACGAAGAAAAATATTCACAACTCCACAAAACTCATACCACATTTTACCAAGATTCAGCCCACATCTACCCAATACACACACACACACACAAACACACACACAAACACACACACAAATCAATATTCTCGCCACTTTAAAACCGGTTTGTAAACTGTGCTCTATGGAAATGAAAGCTTCTAAAAGTACATCAGAGCTGGGACCGGTTTGGCTCAGTGGATAGAGCGTCGGCCTGCGGACTGAAAGGTCCCGGGTTTGATTCCGGTCAAGGGCATGTACCTTGGTTGCGGGCACATCCCCAGTAGGGGGTGTGCAAGAGGCAGCTGATTAATCATTCTCTCTCATCGATGTTTCTAACTCTCTATCCCTCTCTCTTCCTCTCTGTAAAAAATCAATAAAATATATTTTTTTTAAAATAAAATAAAATAAAAGTACATCAGAGATGCTGTAACACTTATTTATTTGTTTGTTTGTTTGTTTGTTTGTTTGTTTATTACTTGGTGTTTTTTTAATTTTTTCCTTTCATTTTAATATCATTTTTTAAAATATATTTGATTCCACTCTTAAGTATACAGCCAAGAGAATTGAAAACATATGTCCACACAAACTTCAGTCTTTTATTGTGCTTTTGCAATATTTCTATATATAATTTCCTTAATATGTAAATTTAGTGATTATTAGCTAATGAAGATTTAAAGAGTGATAAATCTAACAGTAGAAAGTTCACAATGTTTTGTCCCTAGCCTATCATTATTTCTCAGCTGCATATACAAGGGGGAAAGATGATTTATTGATCACTATAAAGACAACATTGTTTTGTGCTGAAGTAGTCATATTTTCAAGGGGTGAAACCATCTCATCCACAACAATGAAGGTAGTTAGTCATAGACCTGGAATGAGAACATATGGAGATCAGATACTTCTAGTTAACTGAGTACTGCTGTGTGTACATGGGATCCTCCAACTGAGGTTGAGCAATGGAAACTAGACCAGTGAAAAACTAAGTTAGATATTTATGTTAAATACAGTTTTTAAAACAAGCTAATAAGGCTTCCTAATTTTTCTAAAGCATACTTGTACAGAAAGTAGCTAACTCCTAGCCTTTATCTGCTACCTGTAGCCTTGATTGTTCTTTCTAATCCATTCTGATTTTTTAAAATAAACACGAAAAGAAAAAAAATATGTCCACATTAAAACTTATGCATCAATGTTCATAGCAGCATTGTTCATAATAACCAGGAAGTGGAAACAACACAAATATCCACCAACGGATGACTGGATAAACAAATGTGGTATATCCATAAAGTGGAATATCATTTGGCCATAAAAAGGAGTTAATATTGAAGTACTGGTTGGGTAGCTCAGTTGGTTAGAGCATCATCCCAATATGCCACGGTTAAGGGTTAGATCTCTGGTCAGGACATATGCAAGAAGCAACCAATGAATGCATGAATGGTTGGAGCAACAGATTGATGTTTCTCTCTCTCTCTCTCTCCCTCCCTCTCTCTCTCATCAATAAATTTATTTTAAAAAGGAATAAATACTGAAACATGCTACAACATGGGTGAATCTTAAACACAATATGCAAAGTGAAAGGAGCCAGATACAAAAGATTATATATTGTATAATTCCATTTATATGAAACTAGAGGCCTGGTGCATGTCTGCACCCTCTCCAATCTGGGACCCCTTGAGGGATCAGGCCTAAATGGGCGGTTGGACATCTCTCTCACAATCCAGGACTGCTGGCTCCCAAGTGCCCTCCCCTACAGGCATAGTCCCCCCCAACTGCCTTCCACTGCATGCCTGCTCCCCCCAACTGTCCTCCACTGCAGCCCTGGTCCCCCCCACAACTGCCCTCCTCTGCAAGCCTGGTCCCCCCCAATTGCCCTCCCCTACAGGCCTGGGTTCCCCTCAACTGCCTTCCCTTGCCCTCCTCTTACAGCCTGGTCACCCCCAACTGCCCTCCTCTACTGGCCTGGTCACCCCTAACTTCCCACAACTGCCCTCCCCTGCAGGCCATCTGTGGGGGTCATCTTGTGGGGGCCATCTTGTGTCCACATGGGGGCAGCCATTTTGTGTCTTTGTGTGATGGTCAATTTGCATATTACTCTTTTCTTAAATAGGATATCCATAACAGACAAATCTATAGAGATAGAAAGTAGATTAGTGCCTGTCTGGAGCTAGAATGGGGGGGGGGGGGTCTGTTAAAGTATATCCAATTTCTTATTAGGGATAATGAACATGATCTAAATTTGACTGTGGTGATGGCAGCATAATCCTGTAAATATTCTAAAAACCACTTAATTGTACACACTTTAAATGAGTGACTTGTATGGTAATAAAACTATTACCAAAACCAAGTTATCAGAATAGAAATGGTTTTTTATTTGTTTTCATCATTGCTATCTATTTTGTCCAGATCACTGTAAAATAAATGTAATACAATTTTTGCCTCCAGGTGGGGATAATGGAGGTTCTCAGGTAAAGCACTTGATTATACTCTAAAGAACTTCCTGATATAGAGAAGAAAATGCAATTTGAAAACAAACTAAGGTAGAGGACTGAAATTCACAAACTTGGTAGATTACAAAAATTAATTTGAAATTTCTCAAAAATATGGTGGTTCTTTTGTTTTGCTTTTGGGGGTTTTTTTTTGTTGTGGTGGTGGTGGTGTGTTGTTTTTTTTTTACAAGATGGTACCTGTCACAGAACCAAGTACCAACTACCTACACCTTGTGTGTGCTCCTTGAGCATTCTGCTAGAGAATATTGAAAGGCCACCAAAGCTTATGACATTTTATTAAAACTTTCAGTTATTTTGTCTGTGTTTTGCACATTCACAGTCCAAGTCACAAAATGAAATGGTTTCATGGCTAAATCTCTGATTACTCCCCACCAAGACAAGTCAGAGAACAGCTCCACAAGAAAAAGTCAGGATCCCAATTCCCATGGAGCATCCAAGCTCCCACCTCTGTACAGGAAAGAAGGAAACAAGAGACACTGGGTGGGGAAACTTCTGGAACAGTGTGACCCCCTTTACCACAATCTCCAAGAAAGTGAATGGGAACCTTTTCTCCCCTTTCATGGATTTAACAGTGATCTACTGAATGCAGCCCATCTTAGACCTGAAAACCTTTTCTTCTTAAACTTCTACTCATGGTAATGACTTATCCCCTGAAGACAAGTTCTCAAATGAAAGTCAATACTGACTGTAAAGTACTTCATAGGCCCCACACATGAGTCAACAAAAATAATTACCTTTTAACCTTTCTTTTTTAAGATTTTCCATAAAAGGCATAAAAGGACACCGCTTTCTGAAATTATAATCTGAAAATTAAAATATAACTCTCTTAACCCACACTCTATGATGAAAGCAGTCCTTCGGTTTTGGTGTCATAGACCTTTTGGAAATCTGGTAAAACTTTATAGATCCATTTTAGAAATGTTGTTTTCAAATGCAAAAATAAAACAGAATTGATTACATGGGAAGCCAATTATATTAAAATTATTAAGATGTTATACTAATCTGTAATATGGTAATACAGAGTAGGGAAAAAGTAGGTTTACAGTTGTTCATATGGAAAATAATCCTATATAATAAAGAAGTAATATGCAAATTTACCCTCATGCCCTCACACAAGATGGCCACCCCCATGTGGTCAAAGATAGCTGCCACAAAGTGGCCAGCAGGAGAGGGCAGTTGTGGGTGACCAGGCCTGCAGAAGAGGGCAGTTGGGGGGGTGGGGGGCAGGCCGACAGGAGAGGGCAGTTAGGTGTGACCAGGCCTGCAGGGGAGGGAGGTTGGGGGAAAACCAGGCCAGCAGGGGAGAACAGTTGGATCCAATCTGGCCAGCAGGGGAGCAGTTAGGTGTTGATCAGGCTGACAGGGGAGTGGTCAGGGGGGTGATCAGGCTGGCAGGCAGGCGAGCAGTCCCAGATTGTGAGAGGGATGTCCGACTGCCTGTGGGATCAGGCCAAAATGGGCAGTCAGACATCCTTGAGGGGTCCCAGATTGGAGAGGGTGAAGGCTGGGCTGAGGGACACTCCCAACCCCCCAGTGCACGAATTTCATGCACTAGGCCTCTAGTACAATAGTAACAATGTAAGAATAAACTGTGTTGCCCTGACTGCTTTGGCTCAGTGGAAAGAGTGTCGGCCTGTGAACTGAAGGGTCCCAAGTTTGATTCTGGTCAAGGGCATGTACCTTGGCTGCGGGTACATCCCCAGTAGGGGGTGTGCAGGAGGCAGCTCATCGATGTTTCTCTCTCGTTGATGTTTCTAACTCTCTGTCCCTCTCCCTCTTTGTAAAAAAAATCAATAAAATATATTTTTTAAAAAGAATACTGTGTTTCACATACTCACGATTGTAAGCCTACTTTGCCTCACCCTGTATGAATACTTATTATGGCATTAAGTATCAAGAACTAGCAGAAGCTCTAATAACTGCCAAAATTTTGAAATAGTGATTAGCATAAAGGACATTTCAAAATATCTGCAACAGCTGTGATGTAGTATGAAACTGATTTATTGATGACAAAGTCACAGGTGGGGGCTCATTAGTGCTGTGATTAGTTGCCTGCATTCATTATTTGATGAAAATGCTATCGATAAATATTGTTAGTCAAAATAAAGTACTTTTTTTTCTATCCAAGGTTAGAGTCACCTTGGTTTCTATCCACAGATCCCATGGAGATCTGAGAAACCAAGTAAAGAATCATGTTTAAAAATGAGTAATAACCTACGATGTGAACCCTTCCCAGAGGAATGCAAGTTTTCAGGTATCTGCAGACACCATGTAGAATATTTTCTTTATAAATGACATAGATACAAAGGGTTGCGATTTTTGGGTTTTGTTTTTGAACGCCAATGCCTTGTACGTAGCACATAAGAAAGTTAATATAAACAAATAAATAGCATCTACACCTGGGATAAAAGAAATAACCCACGTTCCCTTTTATTCTGGACATGCTTTTGACATAAATTACTTGCTTCAATATTGGAGAGAAAGCAAAATTTATATTAACCACAGAATTTACCCTCTGCCTACCTCCTACACTTCTTGTGATTGTTCTCAGATTTCTTAATCAATATTGAAGCAAGTAAAATCTCCTGTGGCTATGAATTTGGCACCCTTAATGGTATCCATGGAAACGGCCTAATTGAAAACATTCAATTCCCATTGGATCTTCTTATCCCATGAAGCGTTTAAGAGAATTCATTTAAATCCTCCCACATATTTGACACCCTATAATGAATCTTGCGGTGCTAGGGAATATATATATGGTATGGGGAAGGGGCAACCAATAATATGAGCATTCAAAATAATTCTAAGGAACTGCTTATGGTCATTCAAAACCCTGACTGACTAGGATGTGTTTGCAAGGCTTGGTAAATTTAGCTTTTTGTCTGTAATATAAATGACACTATCAAGTTAGGCAAAGCTTATCAGAAATTTTCTTTTACTGCATTAAAAACTTACTATTTATTAACTTATGCCATAAAAGATAAGGTGTTAGAAACTGAGAGACACCTGGTTTCTCGCCTTTCCTTTATACATGTTATTAAATGGCTCACAATTTCTAGTTAGAATCAACATTGCTTCTCTCATTTTAAAGATCCAGTGCTACAAATAATAAATACAGGATCATAAAAAGACCCAGCTCTTTTATTTTTCTCTTGTCCAAGGCACATCTGTTTTGTGTTATCAATAGGTACTAGGGTAAAAGAGTAGAGAATTAGATTCTGCCAGTAAGAAAAGCCATTTTATCTTTTTATACCTCTTCTTCCTTATGTGTGAAATGGGAGTGAGGATGTCATGCCCCTCTACTACCAAAAATTTAGGATTACTGCAATTGAATCCAAGCCTTTCCCTCACCCATTCCACATCCCAGCAATGCTCCTCCTCCTAGTACTCAAGTTCACGCAGCAGGAGTGGCTCAAAAAAAAGAAAAGAAAAGAAAAGAAACACAAGGGCACAGAGAGAGCATGGATACCAGCCAAGGCTGACAGAGTTTTAATAACCTGGGATTAGGAAAGCTGTGCAAATATATTTATTATCAAGATGTTTCAATTTGTTATTATTATAAGCTTATTTTTATGGAGCAAAAGGTCTTCTGTGTTCTTGCCAGATGGCCAGGAGAACATTAGGAAACCATTTCTGAAGGATGGTCCTCAGTAATCCAAAGCAAGCCAAAAAAATGAACTTCCTGCTATTTGAACAACCCATCATCCACACAAAAGAGCAGAGGAAATGAAGTGTTGCTTCTTCAATTTCTACCCTGACAGGGTTATAAATAAGACAAAATAAAACGATAAATATCACAATCTCAATGCCAAATATATTCGCCAATAATAATTGAAATTAAAATAGAGGCTTTCGTTTCATCGCCACCCTGTGAAGTACAACTACCAGGGACCACCATGATGTGAGAAGCGTAAGCTGTGTGGAGAAGCCTCAGAAGATGAGACACCACATGGAGAGATTAGCCATGGACACTGAGGAGCTATTCCTATGAGGGAAGAAGCCACCTTGGAAGTGGAACCTCCAGGCCCAGATGTTCAACCAACACCATCTAGAGCAGAGATGAAGTGCCCAGCTGAGGCCTTCTGAAATCCCTGACCTACACAAATATGAGAATTGTTCCTATAAGCCACTCAGTTCTGGGTGGGTTTTTGCAGACAGCAATGGAGAATCAAAACAGTCATCACCTCTTGCATGACTTTTGGTACCATCAGAGAAGCAACAGTGAGGTGGCCTAACCATTCTTCAGACAAGAGTGAAAAATGAACAAGTGTCCTTCTAGCTGGCTCATACCTCAGAGTCACTTATCCTTAACCCTCAGGTAGAACTCAGTTACTACAAGAAATAGATCTCCTAACTTCTAGCCAACTCATCCCAATAAGAATCATTAAACCCCTAGAGGCACTAATGGGGAAAGGTTACTTCATTCAAATTAAGATCTCCCAAATGCAGAATATAGGACCCTAAAGTAATTGCTGACTCGCAAGATAAATGACCTCTTGCCTCTAGGAATCTTCCCCAACTATGTGATTCCCCTGAGAAATCCTATAAATTGCTTGGCATGTACAATGGGTATGCATTCTATCAATATACTAATCTCTCAAGAGCAAGACGCAGGTTACTCCTAGAGTCTATCTTCCAGCGATAGCCCACCTGAACCAAGGCATCTGCTAAGCGTCTCTAGGCCCTTGTCAAACTTATTAAGGAAATGAAACAGACACCCAACACCACACAGCAAAGGATTAGGTGGGTCATCCAGGCAATTTTATTATTTGAGTATTTTTAAACTTATAGTTGTTTCTTCAGCTCCAGCAAACAGGGACATGTGGCTGTGCTATCTGTATTCTACGGTGCTATTCAAATTAGTTCTAATAAATATTCCTGCTATAGGTAGAAGAATGATTGGGAGTGGGTGAGCCCTTGAAGAACACTGGGAAATGTTACTAAAAATAAGGAGCCCTTCCTACTCTGCAGTCTTTTACCGTTTTGTCCTGAAATATTCTTTCGAGGGAAGTTACTTCTGTTACTTTATGATTACTGCAATTGTTCTTTATGGACCAGGAAATAGGGACACACAGAGACTGCAGTGAGTAGAATTTATGTCAATTTACATGTATCGATACCCATTCAAGCCATATACAAAAGTGTAGATGATCTATACAATTGGTTAGATACCCAAGATAGAAAATATTACAGGGAACTTAAACTCTGGTCTGCTACACTAGAACAGTGTTTGGCAAACTGTGGCTCACGAGCCACATGCGTCTCTCGAGCCATGGTTTGCCGCTCTGTTGACTAATGAGTTTGCCGACCACTGCCTTAGGGAAAAACACTTAAAAAAAAAAAACATTTTAATAATGTACTAATGTCTTTAACCTGAAGTCAAAACTTCTGGGTAAGGGTAATGCCTACGCAGTGGTCGGCAAACTCATTAGTCAACAGAGTGGCAAACTGTGGCTCACCAGCTGCATGTGGCTCACGAGCCTCAGTTTGCCGACCACTGCACTAGAAGAATAATTTCACTTTTCCTTGCCCTTCTCCCCTCCTAAATACACCAACTTTCAGAATAAAACTGCTTCTTTTACCAGGATTTAGAGTTTCTATATAGTAATTCGCGCCAAAATATAGCAATTGTCCTGTAGTGTATGGCAAATAATAATTTTATCATAGTCCAAATATGGGAGAAAAAGTTGAGTGACCTTATCCCAGATAACAGGAAGCTGGTGTTTATTCTGCAATATTGTGATTGCATATAAAATGAGGTTACCAGAAGCTAGGGAAGAGGGAATGGAGAATTATTATTTAGTGGGTACAGAGTTTCTGTTTGGGATGATTAAAAAGTCCTGGAAATTCATAGTGGTGATGGTTGCATAACACTGTAAATGTACCTAGTGCCACTGATTTGTAGATACAAAAATGATAAATTTTATGTATATTCTACAACAATAAAAAAATTTAGGGAAAAATGACTTCATGAGGAACTAAAACAGTCATAAATGACTATAACTCATGCATTAACATTTCAGTGGTAGAAAATGACTCAAGAAAGAAAAATTTAAAGTTTATATTTTATGTTATATATATGTCCATCTGAACAGTTTTGAAAACCTTTTTAATAACTTTTCCATCTAAAAACACGAAGCTTAATGGTATTTATCACTGACATTTCATCTCTAAAAACACTTTAGACTTAGATAATAGTTTAACCAAATGATCAAAATGTAAATCACCAATAAGGGGCAATGAGACATCATGTGCTTCCTGATACATTCATTTCCTAAGGACATATCACTTATGCAGTATCCAGACAAAAATGCAAAATCTTAATATAAACATGAAAGCCATCAGCCAACCCAAATTTGGTACATTCTACCATACAGTGTCATGAAATGTCATTGTTCGAAATGTCAATGTCATGAAAGACAGCAAAAGGCTTACAGGAAATAGTTCCAAAAGGGAACTAGAGGTCCATGACAAATAAATTAAATATGTGATCCTGGGTTGGGGACAAATGATGGAATTGAAATACAGATTGAAGACTACTGTATTAATATTAAATTTCCTGAATCTGAACAATGACATGTGCTTGTGTACACTTTTCGAGTTTAATATGTCAATGGAAAACTGCTGAAAACAGTATATTGACTAGATACTATAACTAGTCACTAGATAACAGTATATTAACTAGATACTATACAGAAAAAAGAATTGTTCATAAATGCTATAATCTAGTTAGTGAAAGTGTTTATCACATAGGTATGAGTTAACAATTCTGAAACTACTTTATGTGTATACTAAAATTAAACAAATAAATATGTAATTTTTAACTACCATCTATATATATAAAAGCTTAGCAACCAAATGACAGAATGATTGGAACGACTGGAAAGACCAATCACTATGACACATACATGACAGAAAACCACCTACAGAACCAGAAATACCCACACTAAGGAAAAAAGCTTCTACTGTATTAAGCCCCTGAAAGTTAGGGTACACAGCTGCTAGTGTTACGCTAAACAATATGATTACACTAAACAATATCAATTAACTTTAGTGTAATTGATCTTTGCTTCTTGTAGGGTACAGCTCTATTTTACTTAATCAAATATTTGTCACAAATACTCCAGGAATTGATATGAAATAAAATGAATGCAGATCCACCAATAAAAGTCAATGGGCAAAAATCTGAAGAGAAATAGGTTATTTTCATAATCCTCAGAACATTTCCCCCAAGATACTTTAACTACAAAAGGAAAGATATTCTGATCAATACTCTTCAAAAGTGTCATGAAAGACAAGACTAAGAAACTGGTACAGACTAGGTGAATCTAAGGAGAAATAACTAAACCCAAAATGAAATCCCAGATAGTATCCTGGAACAAAAACAGATCACCAGTTGAAAAAACTAATGAAATTTGAATAAGGTCTATACTTTAGTTAATAATATTGTACAAGTGTTAATTTCCTGTTCTTGATCATTGTGCTATGTTAAGTAAGATGTTAACATTAAGGGAATAGGGTGAGGAATATAAGAGAATTCTCTGTACTATTTTTTCAACTCTTCTAAAAGCCATTTTCTGGCCAAGCCAGCTTGGCTCAGTGGTTGAGCATGGACTTATGAACCAGGAAGTCAAGATTTGATTGCCAGTCAGGGCACATGCCTGGGTTGTGAGATTGATCCCCAGTGGGGGTCATACAGGAGGCAGCTGATGAATGATTCTCTCTCATCATTGATGTTTCTGTCTCTCCCTCTCCCTCTCTGAAATCAGTAAAAATATAAAAAATAAATTTGTTTTCTGTAAACTCGTTTCTTGACTGATTGAACATTCTTACTAGTTTGCACATACATGGTAACCTCTACTCCCACTCAAAACTCCAGTAGAACAAAAATGCAGGGATTTTTAAAAGCTTAAACTTACAAGAAAAAGAAATTTCTCAAGAAAGAACAAAATTATGGTGGTAAGAAAACAGAAGGAGCCCTGGCCGAGTAGCTCAGTCGGTTAGAGCACTGTCACTATAGGCCAAGGTTGTGGGTTTGATTCCCAGTCAGGGCACATACAAGAAGCAAGCAATGAACTCTCCAATAAAAAATTAATAATAAAAAAAAGAAAACAGATGAACATATAGTGACTGCAGGAAATGGAAACCAAGAAGTCAATTAATACAACAGACTCTGGCAAAGGACCCAGTGAGGTGTAAACACAGCTAGAAGCAGGAGAATAAAAGCATTTCAAACCTAAGACACCATTATTTTAGGTAGCACTAACAAAGCATTCCTAAGTAAGATATGACAAAATACTTTACCACATAGCATTTATCTTAGACTTATTAAAGGGGCCCTTTTAGACCTAGATATTTCACTTATCATTCATATATACATAAAAATTAAAATAAGTAATAGTGCAATGTATATCAGACTTTCAGGTCTAAAATGCCCAGCCATACATGGTATTTTCTCATGACACTTTTCTAAAATTCTTACAACTAGAGTGAATTTTAGTTCAGCACCAGGATGCTACTATTTATATGTAAGACAAATTGCTAGAAGAAAAATAAGAGCATGACAAAACGTTTGAGTTACTATTCTAAGAAATTGCCCAAAGGATTTTTCAAAGGAAAAATTAATATTAGGGTCAAGATTCCGTCCTTTGGCTACATGTGAGGCCAATGCTAAAACCAGCGGGGGAGCTGACTTTCAACAAGGATCTGTTCCATTCCATTTGTGAAACTGCAAGAAGTTAATATTTGATAACAGCTCAGAGCTCCTCTATTTCACCTAACCACTTGTTACTTCTTGGTTTAAAGTTCAAGGCACTTAGGCAGAAACATTTGTTCAAGAATTAGAGAATTAGCCCTGCTGGCATGGCTCAGTGGTTGAGCATCGATCTATGAACCAGAAGGTCACAGTTCAATTCCCAGTCAAGGCACATGCCCGGGTTGCTGGCTCGATCCCCGGTGTGGGATGTGCAGGACACAGCCAATCAATGATTCTCTCTCATCATTGATAGATCTATCTCTCTCTCCCTTTCTCTCTGAAATCAATACAAAAAAAATATTTTAAAGAATTAAGAGAATTATACCTGTCCCCCCACCCAATCTTGTATTGCACACCCTGTAGCACCACCAGGAAGAGCCACTTACTTATCATCATAAGAGGTGGCTCCAATCATATTTACTAGACCTTCAAAGGAAGGTTATAATTCTCAATTATATAGAGTACCACTACCTGCCTATTCCAGATAAAATTAGATTTTGAAAACTGATGGGGTGGGACAGATCCAGAGACATCAAAACATGCAACAGACTGACATATTTTAGAGGGAAGGAGCAAGTGGGAAGAGATTAACCAAAGAACTTATATGCATATATGCATAGCCCATGGACAAACAATAGTTCAGAGGAGGTGGGAGGGGGTAGAGGGGCTCAATGGAGGATAAAATGGGGACATCTGTAATACTGTCAACAATAAAGATTGTTTAAAAATTTTTAATTGCATTTTGAGAAAAAAAATCAATACTCATTTTGATTTCTCAACTTTAAACAATGGAATGCTGACAAAGCACCCTCCTATACATTCACCCAACCACCTGTCACCAACATCAGCCTCTAACACAAAGGGCTATTTTTATGTAGTACCCTACGGAGATAGATAATATCCCATTGCCATGGCAACAAGTTTTCCAGAACATATATTACCCCGTGAAGAATGCAGAAGAGAACAAAGCTGTATCTTTGCATTTGCCTTTACTTTATAGTATACGAGGATAATTCTTAAAAAATGTAAGGCCTCAGTTAGTTCAATAGGCCTTAGAGAGTCTGAGCAATGTACATACAAAGATATCCTACATGAATACACATATACATACAGGAATGCTATCCTTCAGGGAAAGAAAAAAGCCAAACTAATGCAAAGCCATACCCCTATATGTTATAACTAGAGACCCAGTGCACGAAATAAAAGGCTAACCACCAGTTGCTATGACATGCACTGACCACCAGGGGGCAGATGCTTTCAGGGGATAGCCAATCGTGGGGAGCGGGCCTAAGCCAATAGTCCAGACATCCTTAGCACTGCCGTGGAGGCAAGAGAGGCTTCTGCCATCGCCATTGTGCTCGCCAGCCGTGATCTTCACATCTGGCCAACTGGTGCTCCCCCTGTGTGAGCACACTGACCACCAGGGGACAGCTCCTGGATTAAGCATCTGCCCCCTGGTGATCAGTGCATGTCATAGCAACTGGTGGTTAGCCTTTTATTATATGGGATATGCTTTCTACTCCCCTGAGCTAATTCATCTCTGATCCTAATGCGACCTTTCCACCGTGTGCAGCTTACTCCTGGCAGAATCTCCAATGCTCTGAACAAAAACAAGCATTGCAACTCATTGCCCCGCTCTGATCAAAAAGCACAGACACTCAATATCCAAATGCAGACAGACAACCCCACAGTCCTCAAGGTTTCCCTAGATAAGTGCAAAAAGCAGCTCAGATGGGCCAGTTGCTCCTGTCCAGCCCTCTCCAGTGCCTCCTAGAGATCCTACACCCAGACCTTGCTTGGCAAAAATGGACTTCCCTCTCCCCCCACACAAGCCATGCCCCATTTTCTGTAGGATTCAACACAGTGGTTCCCAGTCCAGGTTGTAGCCTGTGCTGGCTTTCCCTCTATATGTTCCCGGGGCACTCCCAACCCTTCTTTATCCCCTCTGCCCATGAGGCTGGCCTCTATAAGCTTCAACACCCAGTCTCCCCTGCCCCTGACTTCCACTTGGGTGAAGACAGTGAGAGGCACTTCATCACATCAGATGGCAGGAGAGTGGGTTATCTGCCCCCCACCATTCCCTCCCTGGACACAGCTCTGGCAATGGCTGCTTTCTTCTATACTACTGTGTCTATTTGGGAGCCACCAACACCCTGATCACCTCAGATCTACAGAAGGTACTGGCATCCTGCTTTTGCTAGTTTCCATGTCTCAATGCCCCTGCTTTTAGTAAAACGAGCTGAGCTTGCTATTTCCTGCAGGGCCCTGAATTTATTTTTTTTAATATATATACTTTTATTGTTGATAGCATTACAAATGTGACCCATCCCCCGCTTTGGGGTCCTGAATTTCTGATGGCTTACTTGGCTTCAAAGTTTGGTCAACCTTGACCCCATGCTTCCCTTTCATTTTTAGTTTGTCCTTTCAACAAAGACTGAATTTCAACCCAAATAATTATGCAAGGTTTTGCCAGAAGTCAGTTATCTCTGTAACCTTGGTGAAGTTACTGAACTTCTGCGCCTCCACTTTGTTTTCTTCAAATTGCAGACAACAATACCTCTAGTAGTTTGGTTGAGAGAATTAAATAAAATGAACTTGTGCCAAGTTATAGGACCAGGCCAAGTGCATGGCAATCAGTAAATAAATGGTAGCTGCTACTATAAAGGTTTTCATCATATAGCTACAACCAGAGTACATTTTTGCTGCAGGGAACACATTGCAATGTCTGAAAACATTTTTTTTTTGTTTTAGCATCTAGGGGAGGGACAGACACTAGCATCTAGTGGGTAGAGATTAGGGGTGCTGCTAGACATCCTGACCCAGACCAAAGTGTCCATGGTGCTGAGACAGAGAAACCTTGACCTAGAACAATGAATAAATTAACAGAATCTAAAACTTCCACATGCTAAAGTGCATCTGCTTTACTTCCATTGCCATCTCTCAGTAGGAGGACTATGAAGGTACGCAAAGGAGAGGAGTTGAAACATTTTAAATTTGAAAGATATCCTAAAGAAAAAGAAAAAAAAAAAAAAACTAAAAAAGCAAGCACACCAAACATCTCCAGGGGCAAAAAGCTGTTCACATATAATCATGTTTTTCACAAGGCTGACCCTGAGCTAAAGGAGAAACAAAGAGCTTATTATATTAAATGTGTTCTTTTGAAGGCATGGGGCAAACATTGCACATTTAAGAAAGCCTGCTTTAAAAAAGAAACAATTTGTAATTGCTGGCATTTATGGGTACACTTCAATTACTCAGGAAATTAACACAGGTGAATCACTTAATTACCCCCAGGAGGCTGAACAAAGATGTTTTTCTGTAAACCAATAGCAAAGTGTTAGAAATGAATTAAGTCAAAACAAACATTTACTACTAGCCTAATGTCAATAGCCTCTCCTGGTCATGAATTAATTCTAAAGACAGCTAGGTTTCTCTAGTCACTTAAAAATCACTTCTTCCTTCAAGCTATGGTCTAGACCACATGTGTCAAACACAAGGCCCGCGGGCCAAATCTGGCCGGCCAGGCCTTGCAATGTGGCCCGCACCGCGCTGTGCACCGCGCTGTCATCACTGCACTCCGCTGTCAGTTTATGACATTGTCAGTTTATGACTGTTCAGTAAACCATTTGGCCCGCGATTTAGGCTGGATTTTAGATTTTGGCCCCTTCTCTGATTGAGTTCGACACCCCTAGTCTAGACAGTGTTGAAAGTAGAAATAATAGTGGTAAATAAAAAAGGCCCAACAGCCAGCTGGCACCTGCTCTGGAGTGAGGCAGAGCTGAGAAGGCCAGATAGAAAGGGCAAGAGCACAGAGAGCTCAAGGCCAGGACTACAGGGTCTGCAGAGACTGCAGCGTAAGATCCTAGAGGAAGCAGAGCATTCATTCATTGTGGGCTTCCTTCCCCATTGTAAGACAGACTAGACGGGGAGGGACCTGGGCTGGCCAGTTCTGCCATTCTGCCATTCTGACTTTGGAAATAATGAACTCCGAAAACTGGAATTTCTAGTCCTGACACCTCAGAGCAGGGCTTCTTAACCATTTTTGTGCTGTGGCCCCCTCTGGCAGTCTACATATACCTCCTCTCAGAATGTTTTTAAATGTATAGAATTAAACATTTGAAATACATTTTTTAATTTCTTTATTGATTAAGGTATTACATATGTGTCCTTATCCCACATAGGATTACTAGTATAAACAAAATATATTGAAATGCGGCTATCAAAATATAAAATAAATAAAAAAACAAGTTTCTGGTCGAAACCGGTTTGGCTCAGTGGATAGAGCATCAGCCTGTAGACTGAAGGGTCCCGGGTTCGATTCCAGTCAAGGGCATGTACCTTGGTTGCGGGCACATCCCCAGAAGGGGGTGTGCAAGAGGCAGCTGATCGATGTTTCTAATTCTCTATCCCTCTCTCTTCCTCTCTGTAAAAAATCAATAAAATATTTTTTTTAAGTTTCTGGTAGTAACACATTTGTTTCTTTATTAACACAATGAGTAAGATCAGCCCAAGTGTCTAAACTATTGCAAATTGTCATTGAATTATTTGAAACAATTGTAATATGATTTTTCAAATATGCTATTTCTACAAATGATAAGGTCTCAGGTACTGCTAATCCTTCTGTGATTTGTTGGGTACACACATAATAGAAAGAAATGCTCGATTTCAGGCAGGGTCAGTATAAAGATGTATTTTTCCCACATCTACATTCACAGCCCCTGACCTGGACCCTGCTTTCGAGTATTCTGTGCTGGAGTGGGCATGGAAGGCATTCACATCTGCTTTTGCACTTTTTTCCTGCCTCCTCCTAGTTGAGAGGAAAAACAAACCGCTAAAATTGGAAATAATAACTTAGAAGATAGATATTTGCCAGTTCTACTTGGCATAAGAAAATTGAATTATGTATGCAAGTGTTTTTAGAAAGATAAAGAAATTGGAAAATGAGTGGTGAAGCTGTATATGCATATTCTGGCCGCAAAAAAAAAAACTAATCAGAATAATTTTCTGCTTCAGAAAACTCTGCAAGGCAAGTGTGGTGGAAAGACGCTAAGGTGCCTCTCACCCCGAATAATTCTCACTTCCTGGTGTCTGTGCTTTTGTAGAATCCTCTCCCCTGCTGAGTGCAGACAGAACCTGTGACTTCCTTCTAACCCAGGGACTATGGCAAAGGTGATAGGATGTCACTCATCTAAGTCAACTGGAGAGAATCTCCTACTGACCTCAGAGGAACAAACAGGCATGTTATGAACTGCCTGTGGAGAGGGCCATGTGACAAGGAACTGCGGCGTGGCCTCTAAGAGCTGAGGGCTTTAGTCCTAAAATCACAAGGAACTGAACTGTACTAACAACCACATGAGCTTGGGAGAGGTCTCCAAGCTCCAGAAAGGAATGCCGTTCAGCCAACACCTTGATTTTGACCTTGTAAAACTCTGAATTGAAGACTCAGTTAAGCCATGTCAGGACTCCTGACCCACAGAAATAATGAGATAAGAAATGCATTGTTTTAAGCTGCAGTTTAAATTAATGGAAATTCATTATAAAGTAATAGGTAACTAATTGAGGAACCAATGTGGGAGAAGGGGGACGACCAACCTAGTTTGCCTAGGACTGTCCTGGTTTGAAAACTGAAATCTCCACATCCTAGGAAACATCTGTCTGGAGCAACCCAGGTTAGTTGGTTGCTGCTATGATCTGAACGTTTGTCCCCCCCCCAAAACTCATATGTTGAAATCCTAATGCCTGACGTGATGGTATAAGAAAATGGGGCCTTTAGGAAATGCTTAGGCAAGGAGGGTGGAGTCCTCATGAATGGGATTAGTGCCCTTATACTAAGAAACCAAAAGGCTCTTTAGCCCTTTCCACTATGTGATGACAGGACAAGAAGGCACCAGCTATGAACCAGAAAGGGGCCTTCACCAGACCCCAAATATGCAGATCTTGGACTTCCAACTCCAGAACTATGAGCAATAACTATCTGTTATCTATAAGCAACCAATCTGTAGCAATTGTTATAGCAGCCCAAACAGACTAAGACAGTTGCCTACACAGAGACATGTAAAAAAAAAAAAAAAAAAAAAAAAAAAAAAAAGACAGAATTATATAATACAAAATACTAAATGCTTGCCTTTAGAAAACAGAAAGTTTCAAAAAACCTGGAAAGGACCCAAACCTTCTTTAAAAACTTACCAGTAATGCCCAGCCAATGTTGCTCAGTGGTTGAACATCAACATATAAATCATGAGGTCACAGTTCGATTCCCAGTCAGGGCACATGCCCTGGTTGTGGGCTCAATCCATAGTGTTGAGTGTGCAGAAGGCAGCCAATCATATTCTCTCTCATCATTGTTTCTATCTCTCTCTCCCTTCCTCTCTGAAATCAATAAAAATATTTTTTTTAAAAAAAGAAACATCAATGATGAGAGAGAATCATTGATCAGCTGTCTCCTGCATGCCCCACACTGGGAATCAAGCCCACAACCCCAGAATATGCCCTAATTGGGAATCGAATTGTGACCTTCTGGTTCATAGGTTGACACTCAATCACTGAGTCACGCCAGATGGGCATCTCTCCCTCTCCCTTCCTCTCTGAAATCATTAAAACTGTATTTTTCAAAAAGTTACCAATAACTAGTGAAACAACTCAAAATTTCCTCAAAATCAAATTTCTATACTCTTAAAGTAGGGCAGTCCCTAGCTATACGTGTGAAACTAGGACAATGTTTAAATCCATCTTATATTTCTAGTCTTCACCTTGTTACTTTTTCCAAGTCCCTGTTGGTTTCCCCAATTATTCTAAATCAGTTCTCAAACATTGTTATCTTAAAGACTGCCAATGGCTTGATTGCGTAGAACCATCAACCAGTCTTACTATTTGACCATAGACCAGACTTACTTTCCTGCCCATATTAAATACCTGAATGTCTCATCTCCTCTAACCCAACCCCAGATTTATTCCTTAAATATAAAACCTATAAATCATATGATGTCTGAGATTTTCTTCAGGATAATATAAGGGGAAGGGAACAAAGGTGGGAATGCAGATGGAATGGAATTGATCATGTATTGATGGTTGTTCAGCCTGGGTGACAAGTGCAGAGGAGTTTAATAAACTTTTCCATCCACTTATTTGTTTGAAAATTTCCATTTTTAAAAAGGATGATAAAAAAGACTATGAAAGCCTAATAAAGACCCTCTAACACTCTCAAGAATATCAGTGTGTAATCTGGTATCTATGGAGGCATTTTTAATATTTGTACATGTTTAGCACAGTCCCCTGGTCATATGACATTCTATATAAGGAAAAATGACACCTACTTCCCTTAGGCATAAAGGTCTCTACAACACCATAATTATGAGTCATTGTAAGAGTGGTTAATGAAGGTTTTTTTAAAGGAAACATAAGGCCCTGGCCAGGTAGCTCAGTTGGTTAGAGAGTCATTACGATACACCAAGGTTGTGGGTTTGATCTCTAGTCAGGGCATGTACAAGAAACAACCAATAAGGAACAACAAATATCTCTCTCTTTCTCTTCTCTCTCTCTCTCTCTCTCTCTCTCTCTCTCTCTCTCTCTCTCTCTCTCTCTCCTTTCATAGATTTTCTTTAAAAAAAAAAAAAAGGACATAGCCATAGCCAAAACCAGTTTGACACAGTGGATAGAGCATCGGCCTGCGGACAGAAAGGTCCCTGGTTTGATTCCGGTCAAGGGCATGTACCTTGGTTTCGGGCACATCCCCGGTTGGGGGTGTGCAAGAGGCAGCTGGTCAATGTTTCTCTCTCATCAATGTTTCTAACTTTCTATCTCTCTCCCTTCCTCTCTGTAAAAAATCAATAAAATATATTTAAAAAAAAAAAAAAAAAAGACATAGCCCTAGCCAGTTTGGCTCAGTGGATAGAGCTTTGGCCTGTGGACTGAAGGGTCCCATGTTTGATTCCAATCAAGGGCACATGCCTGGGTTGTGGTCTCAACAGACATACCCTGAGGGGTCCAGCGAGGGACCTCTCCCTCAGTGCACAAATCTTGTGCACCGGGCCTCTAGTAGTTAATAATAGTGTATTGTATAGCTGAAAGTTGCTAAGAGGGTAAATCAAATAAGCTCATCATGAGAAAAAAATTTATAAGTGTGTGGTGATGGATGTTAACTAGACTTTTTATGGTAATCATTTCACAATATTAACAAATATAAAATCATTATGTTATATACCTGAAATTAACATTATGCTATATATGTCAATTATACCTCAATGAAAAATAAAAGCATTATTTCAAAACAAAACAAAAATGTTAACTATCATAAAAATAACTGACTGCTTGAAATATGCACAGCATCCCCAGAGACTAAGATACCATCCTAAGAGCTAGATATAAAGGAATCTATACAGTCTATTAATTCGTTATGTCATACACAAAAGTTGCCAGTTTGAGGTACACATTTTTTCTAGAAGCCATATTTCAAATATTTTCTTACTCAAACTGAAAAATAAAAACATTGGCATTGGAATGTAAGCTCCATGAGGACAGGGATTTGTATTTGATTCATTACTACAACGATAGGAGCTAGAACAGTGTCTATCTGATGCACAATAGGAACTCAAATGACTCAAATACTCTTCAAACCTAATCCTGACTCCCATACACCCTGTGTCTTCTAGTAAAATACTAGCCATTGAATACCAATGAGATACTTCACAACCTGGGAAACCCATCACTCCAACATGTCTAGTTCTTTGCCTTAAAGTGTTAAACAAAAACTATTTACCTGTTTCTCAGACACTGATATTCTCCTTTTTTAACTTGTGTTTCATTCTACCATTTTTCTAGCTAACACTGAAATCCTGCTTTTAAAATAAAGCAGCACATGAGCATAAATACTCTATAAAGGGTCCAACAGGCCTTTTAAAATAGGCTATTTTGATGCATTAAAATAGTTCAAGGTGGCACATAAGCACATGACAAGATACTCAAAATCATATGTCATTAGGGAATTGCAAACTAAAAGAACAATGAGCCCTGGCCAAGGGCTGGGGTTATGAGGAAGAGATGAAGCACAGAGATGGAGCATGCAGGATTTTAGGGCAGTGAAAATACTCTGTATGGTATTATAATGATGGATACGTGTCACTATACATTTGCCCAAACCCATAGATTGCACATCACCAAGAGTGAATCATAATGTAAACTATGAACTCTGGGTGATTATGATGTGCTAATGTAGGTTCATCAATTGTAACAAATGTACCACTCTGGTGGGGCATATTGATTATGGGAATAGCTGTGCAGGTGTGGGGGTGAGGGGTATATGGGAACTCTGTATCTTCCCCTCAGTTTTGCTGTGAACCCAAAACTGCTCTGAATAAATAAAGTCTATTAAAAAAAAATATATATATATATATATATAGTAAATATTATATATTTCAACTGAAAAATATTCCTAAAATAATTCGTTTTCATAACAAAGTAGCAGGTGTAGTGGTTTGTTTTATTCAAAGGAGAAGACAAAATTAAGTCTTTTTCTATTTTTTATTTTTTCATTTTTTTATTGATTAAAGTGTTACATATTTGTCCTTATTCCCCCATTATTTCCACTAACCCCCCCACTCATGCCCTCACCCCACACTCACCCCCGTTGTCTGTGTCCATTCGTTAGGCTTATATGCATGCATACAAGTCCTTTGGTTGATATCTCATCCTTACACCCACCCTCCCCTATTTCCCTCTGAAGTTTAATGGTCTGATTGATGTTTCTCTGTCTCTGGATCTATTTTTGTTCATCCATTTTATGTTGTTCATTATATTCCATAAATGAGTGAGATCATGTGATATTTCTCTTTCTCTGACTGGCTTATTTCACTTAGCATAATGCTCTCCAGTTCCATCCATGCTGTTGCAATGGTAAGAACTAAAATGAAGTATTTTTATAGAACACTTAATCCAGATAAGATTTTCACCCTTCCTGAAACATTATGGTAATCTTAATTGTATGCTTATTAAGGAGAACATCTGACTGTTACTATAGAAACTATCTGAGCTAGCTAGTACTTTCATGATTTGAGCAGTTATACCTGTTGGGCCACTTAATCCTGAACTTACATCTAAATATTTTAAAGAATGGCTAATGTTGCCTAGCCAGTGTGGCTAAGTGGTTGAACACTGACCCATGAACCAGGAGGTCAGGATTCGAGTCCCAGTTTGGGGCTCCATCCCCAGTAGAGGGCATGCAGCAGGCAACTGCTCAGTGATTTTTCTCTTGGCATTGATGTTTCTATCCCTCTCTCCCTCTTCCTACATCTCTCTGAAATCAATAAAAACATATTGAAAAATGAAAGAAAGAAAGAAAGAAAGAAAAAGAGAGAGAGAGAGAGAGAGAGAGAGAGAGAGAGAGAGAGAGAGAGAAAGAGAAAGAAAGAAGAAAGAAAGAAAGAAAGAAAGAAAGAAAGAAAGAAAGAAAGAAAGAAAGAAAGAAAGAAAGAAGGAGGGAGGAAGGGAGGGAGGGAGGGAAAGAGGGAGAAAGAGAGAAAGAAACTAAGAAAGAAAAACTAATATACCTATAGTGTAGTGCAACTCAAGGTGAATGAAGAATGTGTGTGCACATATACATATACATATTCAGACACATATCACCACACAACACCAAAGTAGTTGGTAAAAACTAAGTGGCTGATGGCTGCTGGCTTTGTTTTAATCTCTTCCAATTACATTTCCCTGTCCAGGAGGCCTTTCCTGTTCATCTTCACCTGTAAAAACAATATTGGAGCCCAGCTGGTTGAGCATTGACCTATGAACCAAGAGGTCATGATTCCATTCCCTTGGTCAGAGCACTTGCATGGATTTCCAGCTCCATCCCCAGTGCAGGCATGCAGGAGGCAGCTGATCGATGATTGTCTCTCATCATTGATCTGTCTCTCTCTCCCTCTCCCTTCCATTCTCTGAAAATCAATAAAAACGTATTTTTTAAAAGGAATACTGGAGTGTTCTGATTGTGTTCGGTTAATAGAAAAGGGTGCATTTTGTTCTGCTGACTGAAAGGGGGAGCTTAAAGCTCTGAGATGTACTACAAGCAATCTGATGGTCCCCTTTTGCCCGTCTTTTTGCAAGCAGATTTCCACTGAGCATCAAGAATAGAATCTCATTCATGCAAAGGCACTGTGCCTTGGGTTCTTCTTAAATTACCCATACCTCACCGGAGCATGGGTTCTAACACCGGGAAAGCCCTCTCCCCAACTCCTAAGGAGCAGTCAAACAACATACTCAGATTTAATATACACCCCTTCCCACATTCCCTGCATCACTAACAACAGCATAAGCCTTCATAGGTGCCCAGCTGTCCCTTGCTGTGCGGTCTGTTCCTCTTTGAGTGGAGAAGGAGTGACAGCATTTAATCAATTGATTATGCTTGGGAGTATTCTGAGGGCCTGATGTAATAACCACGGTTGGGGGGGTTGTTGTTGTTGTTGTTTTTTAATGTCTTTTATTGATATTTTACAGAGAGGAAGGGAGAGGGATAGAGTTAGAAACATCGATGAGAGAGAAACATCGACCAGCTGCCTCCTGCACACTCCCTACTTAGGATGTGCTCGCAACCAAGGTACATGCCCTTGACCAGAACCGAACCGGGGCCGCAGGCCAACGCTCTATCCACTGAGTGGTTTCGGCGCGGTTTGTGTTTGAAGGCACCGACTTTTCCTCTACCTGGTCCAACTCAACTGCTCCACAGCAGTGGCAGAGCTATCTACAAATCAAGGAATTTTTCAAATGTATTGGGTGACCTTGGTTAATAAAATGATACAGGTTCAGGTATACATTTCTACAATACATCATCTGTATATTGTGTTGTGTTTACCAGCCCCAGTCAAGTCTCCTTCCATCACCATTTTCTTTTCTTTTTTAAATATATTTTATTGATTTTTGTACAGAGAGGAAGGGAGAGAGATAGAGTTAGAAACATCAATGAGAGAGAGTCATCGATCAGCTGCCTCTTGCACACCCCCTACTTAGGATGTGCCCGCAACCAAGGTACATGCCCTTGACCAGAATCGAACCCGGGGTCCTTCAGTCCCCAAGCCGAGGCTCTATCCATTGAGCCAAACCTGTCCCAGCTCCATCACCATTTTCAAGGACTTTTTAAGGGACAATCAGCCACGCTCAATTCTGTGAATACTAATTATATTTTCCGAAATCCTGAATGCTAAAAGGTGAAAGATTACAGCATAGCTAAAGTTCCGCTCACATACAAGTATAATCATGCTCGGGTGGTATTAATATATATATATATATCTACAAACAATGATATTGCAAGTGAGCCATAAAACCCTCGGTGCACCTCTGGAATTAGATTTTAAAGTACCACTCCCCACTCTAAATATTCCATGGATACTAACCTCATGCTGGCTATTGCTTGTAGCAAAAGCTTCATTTCATGTTTTGGACCTGATAGGAAGTCTCTCAGGACCATTTCGTGCCGGGAACATCAAAAGACAATGTGCTTATCAAGTTGTCTCTCTCCAAGCTCCAAGGAGAGCACAAAACAAAACAGCATCTGCTGTGGATCATCCCCTCCTCATCTCCCAGGTTGGAAGCAGCCAAAAGAGGTAGCTGTGACACACGTCACTTTCCAATTCTATTCCCAAGTGCAGGCGATGATGACATGGGCGATACAGCTGTCCCCCACAGTGGACCTCGGCGTCCACCTCCAGCCCTAAATTGGAAGCTTGCTCTGTCCTGACAGATGTCTGCTTACAGCCCTTGTCCACGCTCTGCAACTTGTCACTATGCCTTTCCAGTTTCATACCAATTTTCAGAAATATGTTAGTAGGCAATAGATAGGGTAGATATATACGTACAGAGAGAGGCAACGTTTAGTCTTGGGCCCCCTGGCCCTAGAGACATACACATCACACATCCTTCAAGTTCAAATCCCAGCAAGGCACCCCAAGCGCCCACCCTTTTCCCACCCACCTAGGAGAGGGAAGGGCAGGAGCCCGGAGCAGAGGTTAAAGCAGACACCAGCCAAAAAAAAAAAAAAAAAACACACACTGCTTCCAGAACAGGGCAAACTTTGGGTCTGGGTGGCTTCAGAGCCCCAGAAATGGCTGGAGGATGGGAGGGAGCACCGTCCGGCTCAGGGAGGAGGACGCTGAGCGCACCCAGCACAGCATGCTGCAGAGGAAGCTGGTGTCCCCCAGGAACAAGGGCTTCGTCTCCGATCCCGGCTGCGAAGCCCCTTCCTCGCCACCTGCCCGAGGCCTCCGGGTACCCGTGAGCAGCCCTGTTGCCCCACCCCTAGTCCCTACACAAATGATCCCCTGGGCCGCAGGGGCACGGGGACCTACCTGGTGCAGGGTCTCGGCGGGGAGCTGCGACGCCCGAAACAGGTCGGCCACGGGCCCCGCGGCTGCGGTGGCCGCGCCGGGGGCGGCCCTGGCGGCCTCGGGGGGCCCGGACCCGGGGCCCCCACTTGCCGCGCCGGTGCAGCGCGCGAACAGCTCGGAGTAGCAGTGCTGCTCGCCCTCGCTCAGCAGCAGCGGCGGCCCGGAGCCGCAGCCCGCGCCCGCCGCCGCCTCCATGGGACCTGGAGGAGGGCCCGTCGGAGCGCTGTCCCTGATCGGGGTGCCGCCGCCTTCCCCGCAGCCTCCGCCGCCGAAGCCTCGGCCTCGGCCGCCGCCGCCCCCACGCCCCGCAGCCGCCGCGGCCTCTCCCTCCGCCGCCGCCCCGCCCCCGGCTTCAATGTTGTGCCTCCGCGGCGCGGCACATGGAGACAGGCGCCGCGCGGGCCAATCGGAGCCCGGGGTCTCGCCCTGGCCCCGCCCCGGCCCCGCCCCCGTCTCACCTGGTGAAAAATACCGCGCACCTCCCGCCAGCGGGGGGTCACAGGCTCCGCCCCGCGGTCGGCAGCAGCGGGCTGGGCCAGGTCCTAGGAGCGCCCCGTGCACCTGAGGGCGGGGGAGGTGTCTTTGCTGTCTGGCCTGGCCGGGAGGGGACCCACCTGCAGAATGGCTCTTTTTTTTTTTAACATATTTTATTGATTTTTTTTACAGAGAGGAAGAGAGAGGGATAGAGAGTTAGAAACATCTATGAGAGAGAATCATCGATCAGCTGCCTCCTGCACACCCCCTACTAGGGATGTGCCCGCAACCAAGGTACATGCCCTTGACAGGAATCGAACCTGGGACCCTTCAGTCAGCAGGCTGACGCTCTATCCACTGAGCCAAAGGGTTTCAGCTAGAATGGCTCTTTTCAGGGGGCGGGGAGAGCTGTTTGCTCCCTAGGATGCTGGAACAAGTGCCTTCCAGAAAGGGGACCACCGCGCCAGGGAAATGAGGCGTCCCCATCTCCACCGCTGTGCTGGTTAGGGCCTAGAAAGCTGAAGGATGGAGATATTCCTGCGACTGAGGTCCCAGTGACTCCCCATCGCGTTCAGGGTGGCCACGAGGTTAGGCCACTTTCTGAGAGAGGGCTCAAAGCTGGAGTTGAGCCTTCAAAAGGAATGACATTGGTTAGTTCATATTCAAGACGAGTAATGGGAGTAAAAAAGGGCCCTGGAAAGACTTGCACGTGTACATGCATTGAGCCTCTCTGAGAAACACTAACCCAGAGGAAAAATAGACTTCTCCAGTGGCCTTCCCAAGGCCGAGGCGGCGGTGGGTGGCTCCTCTTTCCCGGCCTCAGTGTGTGGAGGAGACCCAAAGGGTCATGGACACTCTCCCCTTTCCTCTGTCTCCAGACACCTCCCTGTTCTCTCATCCCCCCTCCCCATCCCCTACCCCATCCCTCACGCCCCCCGCCTCTTCTTGCTCTCAGAAGCAAGACTGTCCCAGCCCGGATGTGGCTCATGGACAGCAGAAGATTCAGTCTCAGCAGAAAAATGACAAAAAGCAATCTGGGCAAAAGAAGAAACAAGGACAGGACTAAAAGGCTGCTGCCAAAGCCGCCTTCCTATATACCTGCACTGTCTGTAGGACACAAACGCCAGACCCTAAGACCAGCAAGCAGCCCTTTGAGAGCAAGCATCCTAAGACTCCACCTCCTCCATAATCGGCTGATGTCCCGGCATCAAGTTGTTTACAAGTGAATTCATGACACCTTTGACTCTTCCACTGTCTCAGGCCTTAGGTAGCAAACTGTAGCTGCTCTTATAACAAACTGTTGATCAGCAAAAATAAGGGGGCTACAGAAACACTCGTTTTTATGCTGTTCCCTTTTGGGCTTCATACAAAGACAATTCTGTGTACATGTACAGTTGATTCTCATTTGGAAATCTGAAAAACAGTCCATCCTTGTTATAAAAATGTTTCGCAATTGTAACTACATTGAAGTTCAGATTGTGTAAAATAACTCATTTAACAAAGAAGTACTTTGATTTTACCACAAGAACAAACGACATCTCATGAAATAGCACGGATGATACAGACTTTGGTATTTGGGTCAGCTAAAATAAGGACCAAGGACAGAAAAAGAAAAAACATCAGCACATGGTTAAGGAGTTGGGAGATACAGAAGAAGAAAAAAGAAAAATTATGTCAATTCGTAAATGATGGCCAAACAATTCCCTTTTGGAATCTAAAGAAATGAAATAGAGGAGAGGATCCGCTCCAAGAGCAGGCAGTTCTTCACTAAGTTTTCCTTACATGACATTTTGCTTCCAGCCTGCCAGGAGAGAATTAAGACAGTAGTAGGCTTGAGACAAGAGAGTGTTGATTGACACAGGAAGGACAGGTAAGTTGGGAGCAGCAAAGACTAACTTAGCTGGGAAAGTTCCACTTCAAAATCTCACCACCATTGTATTTTCCACAACAGTAATACCTTCTCGGGAAAATTGCAAACCAAGAAATCATATTGATTCTCTTCTACCATCCCAACAATACTTGGGCTTCCCTGAGAAAGACCCATCATTCTAACAAAAATTAAAAAGGAACCCACTGCCAAAACCGGTTTGGCTCAGTAGATAGAGCATCAGCCTGTGGACTGAAAGGTCCCAGGTTCAATTCCCGTCATGGGCATGTACCTTGGTTGCGGGCACATCCCCAATAGGGGGTGTGCAAGAGGCAGCTGATCGATGATTCTCTCTCATAGGTGTTTCTAACTCTCTATCCCTCTCTCTTCCTCTCTGTAAAAAATCAATAAAATATATTTTTTTAAAAGGGACCCACTCTTTGTGATAAATGCCAAACCCTAATTTCCCCTATAACTCCTACGAAAAGAAATATGAGGTGTGATAATCCCTAACATTTGTGTAGTTCAAAGCTACATTACCTCCTTTAAGCCTCACAGTAACTCTCATTAGGTTGGAAAAACATTTTTTAAAATATATTTTATTGAATTTTTTACAGAGAGGAAGGGAGAGGGATAGAGAACTAGAAACATCGATGAGAGGGAAACATCGACCAGCTGCCTCCTGCACACCCTCTACCGGGGATGTGCCTGCAACCAAGGCACATGCCTTTGACCGGAATCGAACCCGGGACCCTTCTGTCCACAAGCTGATGCCCCATCCATTGAGCCAAACCAGTTTCGGCTGGAAAAACATTTTTATCTAAATTTTACAGATGAGAAAATGGATGCAGAGATGGTGTGATACTATATTTGAAGCTGGTCTGTATTACTCAACTCAGTGTAATAAATTTGACAGATATTTCTTAAGCACTAGATAATGCAGAGATGGGTAGAAAATCTCACATCTGTGCCTATCAATCAACACTTTCTGGTAGAACATGGAGTATTGATGGTGCCCCTCCAGGAGTACTGTGAGGGATTTTAAAAAATAAAGATGTGTTGCTTTCAAGGAGTCTGCAAACCTCACCAGAAAAGACAAAACTGACACAACAAATAAAAACAAACAATAAAAGACAATATATAATTAAGAGCTAAATTGTGTACTCCGGGCTAAGTGTCGTGGGAGTTTAGAGAAGAGAGAAAATCCATGAGCCAGAGCTCAACCAGGAAGGTTTGATATAGGGGACCCAAGATGGATATTGAAGAATGGCTGGGACTGGAGAAGCTACAGGACCAGACCAAGAGGTAGGGTCATGGGAGAGGCAAGAGCCCCAGAGACTTGGTGCCAAGGATGAGGGACTGCAGGCAGGAGCAGGAAGGAGGGACAGCCTCTCATGGGTTCTGGGATGCTTAAGGGAAACTGCTCAACAACGGATAGCTGGATGGATGGATGGATGGATGGATGGATGATGGATGGACGGGTGGACGGGCGGGCGGACGGACAAGAGGCACACCTAGAGTGACCCAATAGCAATAATATTTAAAACAAGGACACAGGAGGAGAAAATGGCATTTTAAAAATGTTTTAATATCTAAGGAATTCTAAGCACTGTTCTTTAACTCCTACAACAGCTTTATTAATACAAGAAATAGTTATTAAACTTCAAAATAGACAGATAAGAATATAAAACTATAAACACTCATATCACTTAAGGCTGACAGTAAATAAGAGCATTTTAGAAGAGAATTTCTGTATACCCTTGCAGTTCTAAACTTACACATTTGTTTCAGCTCCATCATGGCCAGAAAGTATTTGGGAATAGCCAAGAGACAGTCTTTAAGTTATGCTTTTTTTTCCCTTTTAAATCCAGCATCAGTGCCCCACATAAAGATGACCACATACTCAGAACAAGGTAATGGTTACTTCTAGGGAAACGTTTTCTAAAGCAGGGGTTGTAAAACTAAGACCAGTTGCCTGATTTTGTATGGCTCGTGAACTAAGAATGGGTTTTACATTTTTTTATTGGCTGAAAAAAATTAGTGTTTCCTGTGCACCGAATAATATTTCAGGACACATAAAAATTATATGAAACTTACATTTGCCAAGCTGGCATAGCTCAGTGGTTGAGCATTGAACCAGAAGATTGCAGTTTGAGTCCCCATCAGGGCGCATGCCTAGGTTGCAGGCTAGATCCCCAGTGTGGGGCATGCGGGAGGCAGATGATCAATGATTCTCTCTCATCATTGAGTTTTCTATCTCTCTCTTCCTCTCCCTTCCTCTCTGAAATCAACAAACATTATGTATTAAAAGAAAAAAATATTTTGGTGTCCATAACCAAGTTTGGTTGGAGCACAGTGATGTGTTGTCTGTGGTTATTTTCACACTATGATGGCAGAGGTGGGTTGTTGCCTAAAATATTTACTCTCTGACACTTTATTGGAAAAAACTAGTGGCCCAGTGTACAAAATTCGTGCATGGGGAGTTGTCCCTCAGCCCCGCCTGCACCCTCTCCAATCTGAGACCCCTCGGGGATAACCAGCAGTCGGACATCCCTCTCACAATCGAGAACTGCTGCCCCTAACTTCTTCTGCCTGCCTGACTATCCCTAACTGCTCCCCTGCTGGCTTGATTGCCCCTAACCACCTCTGTCCCACACCTGGGACCCAGGATTCCCTCCTCCAGCCGACCACAGACACCCAGGATCCGGGCTTCCCTCCCTCTGGTCAGCCATAGGCACCCAGGCCGGCTGCAGCCGCAGGGGATGGTGGGCAGGTGGCTTCGCCTGGGCTGCAACAGCAAGTGCTGGCATCCAGAACTGCGGGGTGGGCGACTTCTCTGTCTACCAGGCTGTAGCCAGCCGCAGGTGCTGGCGCCTGTGACCACAGGCGGGCGGCTTCTCCATCTTCCCTGGGATGCAGTGGGGGTGACTTCTCCTGCTGGCTGTGGCTTGGGATCATGGGCCAGGCAGCTTCTTCATCTCCCAGGTTGCACCCAGCCTCAGGACCTGGGGTCCGGTTTCTCATCTCCCCTAGGACGTGGGGCAGGCAGACGTGAGGCTTCTTCTGTTGGCTGCGGCCTGGGATCATGGGGCAGGCTACTTCTTGGTCTCCCTGGCTGCAGCCAGCCTTAGGCCCCCCCTAGAGTGGTGGGGGGCAGGGCTGCTGCCATGTTTTCATGTTAATTTGCATACCCACCCTGATTGGCTGGTAGCTTAGTGGAGTGATGGCAATTTACATGTTTCTTTTATTAGTGTAGATTTGTTGACTTCTAAAGTATGGAAGCCTAATAGCTTTTTTTTGCCTACAGCCAATCTTTGGGTTACCTGGGAGGGGGCGGTCTGGAGAATTCAATTTGAGCTTCCAAATTTTCATGAGTGATATTGAGATACTTTATATTCTAGCTCAAAGATTTGTGAACTTTAAAAAGTACTTTTGAGCCGAAACCGGTTTGGCTCAATAGATAGAGCGTCGGCTTGAGGACTGAACGGTCCCGGGTTCGATTCCGATCAAGAGCATATACCTTGGTTGCGGGCATATCCCCAGTAGGGGGTGTGCAAGAGGCAGCTGATCGATGACTCTCTCTAATCGATGTTTCTAACTATCTCTCTCCCTTCCTCTCTGTAAAAAATCAATAAAATATATTTTTAAAGTACTTTTGAGGGCTGAGCACTATACAGTAGCCCTGTTGTAGGTGGCAGGAATGACGCTGGGTGTTAGACCGGTGGGGTCAGACCAGACCTGGGTTCAGCAACCTCCATACTTAAGTTTTGGCTCGAAAGAATTCAGAGCCAAGACCAAAACTATAAGAAAAGTTTATTTGTAAAATCATAGAGGTAGAAGAAGTAATTTGTAAAAGAGATGGGCTGAGGACACGAGTTGTGGAAACAAAAGAAGGGCCCTCGGAGGTTGGGAGTGAGGAAGTGATGGTATAGCGCCTAAAGGGTGGAAAAGGAGAAAGGGAGACTGAAAAGGGAAAGGCACCAGCATGCTCCCTGGAGGGAGAGCCCTCTGGGTCCTCCACCCTAAGGGCTTTAAGGGTGGATATTTTAGGGGAGGTCACAGGGTAAGGTCGTAATAGAATTTCAGCAGCTTTCCAGGTGTGTTCTTTTAGGATTTAGATCTCCACTGATTGGTCGGTGGTGGGGAGGGTAGTCATTATTCAATGCAGCTGATCCTGAAGTCAGCCATGGGGTTGCTGGTCTAGTTTTATTGCTTTTCTCAGCCTGGAGCTGAAATACAACTGAGGTCTAAATGTTATCTCTAGGAGGAAAGTCATGGGGTCCAAACTGCATGACATCGATATGCTAGGAGATAAAGGCCACTCTGAGGGCAAGGTCCCACCCTACAATTGTCCTTTGCTAGGCTTTCCACCTGGGGCTTTCCACCCTGGAGATCTTCTCTACCATCGTCCTTGCTCTGCTCATGTCTGTCTAACTGCCTACCACACCCTTCACCCTTGATCAGTTTCCCTTTTCATGGTTTCAGTTATCCTTGGTCAACCATGGTCCAAACATATCAAATGGAAAATTGTGTGCCGTTTTAGTAACGTAATGAAATCTCGCACCATGTTACCTGAGAGGTGAATCTTGCCTTTGTCCAGCGTTTCCACATTGGATTCACTCCTCTTCCCCTCCTTCCCCCCCCACCCATTAGTCACTCAGTAGTTGAGTTATCAGATGACTGGAGTATCATACGGTAGTACTTGTTTTCAAGTCATGCTTTTAGTAGCCTCAGGCTATGTCACAATGCTCAAGTCATTCACTTCATCCCTCCACGTATGCATTGTATCATCTCACACTATCTACAAGAAGGGTGAGTACTGTACAGTAAGATATTTTGAGAAAGACCACATTCACATAACTTTTATTACATATATTGTTATATTTCATTTTATAATTAGCTATTGTTAACCTCTTACTGTGCCTAATAAAGTAAGCTTTATCAGAGGTTATGTGTGTATAGGAAAAAAATGTAGATATACACTGAGTGGCCAGATTATTATGACCTCTGAATATATATATTAGAGGCCCTGGTACATGAATTCGTGCATGGGCGGGCCAGCCTGGCCAGGGGTAGGGGACATGGGCATTTGACCGGCCTGCCTGCTGGTCGAACTCTTGGTAGAGGGGACAATTTGCATATTAGCATTTTGTTATATAGATTATACACTGAGTGGCCAGATTATTATGCGTTCAGAGATCACAATAATCTGGCCACTCAGTGTATCAGGTTTGGTACTATCCAAGGTTTCAGGCATCCGCTGGGGGTCCTGGAACGTATCTCCATAGATATGGGGGAGGGGCTACTGTAAACATTAAATAATCATTTGCTTGGCTGATTTTAACTTTTTTTTTTTTTTTTTTTTTTTTTTGCTAGAAGTGAAGAAAGGTAGGTCTTTAACAGTGGGGGAGGGAATGCTATTCCCATAGCAGTATTTTTTCATGAGAAAGTTTCCTCTCTACTCCCAGGAGGGAATATTGATGAAGTAACATTGCCACTTCTCAGAGCTCTTCTCTTTCACTCTTCTCTAAGGAAGAAGTGATGGGAGGGAGAAGAAACTGATAATTCTTGGCTCCAACAGTTTCACTATGTCCCTCTCTGTCTCCCTCTGTTCCTCTCTTCCCCTCTCCTTTTCCCTCTCCTTCTCTCTCTCTCTCGACCACCACCACCCCTGAATTCTGCTACCTTCAGAGGGGACTACACTCTATCTCTGCTTCTGCATGCAAAGCACACTAGGTTGGGGCAACTCTCTGTTCTCACTTACAGGATCTGACAGGTATAAGACATCAATTTTCTTTCAGCTTCCTAGGTAAGGGCCTATTTTGTAGATGTTCTTGGAAGTGGGGAAGGAATTGGGTAGAGATAGTAAGAAGCAGCCTGATTGTGGCCACAAGTCCAATCCAAATGTCCAGTCCAATTCCAGCAACAATGAAGCTGATGTATCCCTATGGACCTTACCCAATTCATTCTACACTCAGAGATAAAAAAAAGGGATTGGAGCACTTGCACCCTTGTATGCCCTACAAACCACTAATAACAATGGAATCATACAAGTTACAGTCTCCCATAAAAACCAGTTTTGAACGTTGATGAAATTATATCCTGTACCCATCCGTGTGTGTGTGTGTGTGTGTGTGTGTGTGTGTGTGTGTGTTCGTGCGCGCGTGTGTGTGTGTGTGTGTGAGAGAGAGAGAGAGAGAGAGAGAGAGAGAGAGAGAGAGAGAGATCTTTCTCCTATACCAGACCCATCCTCTAAAGAAAAAGCTTGACAAATTGAGAAGGTGGCTGTTCTTAAGCAACAGCTTGTTCTCAGCAGCCCTGTTGGCCTCTTACGTAAATTATCAGACAGTGCACCTCTCTCCATGGAATGAAGCCTTTGGTAGTCCTAGGAATGGCTGAGCAGAAACGTTAAAGCTTCCTGTGCACTGGGAAAGTCCAATAGTCATGTCAGACGAACTGGAGCCAACAGTTCTCACTACTCATTAACAATAGCAACCTGTCTAACCTTAGGCAGACAGCTTCCTGCTTTGTTTCCTTGAACAGGATTTTGGATAGTAATTATCCTAGCCATATATTTTCATGGTGCTTTTATGAATCACCTATAACACTCAAGTATACATCAGAGCTTTTTTTCTGTTTTAAGGAATTAAAAACATTTCTTATTTAGCACTTCAGTCATCATAAATTTGAGCAAGAACTATTATTTATTAAATTGATAAAACTCTGAAAATAAACTTTTCAGAAGCTATTCGTGTTTCTAAAAAATGTAGGGTTCGCTAAATGAGTCAGGGTAGGCTAACTACTGAAACAAACAGTAATGATTTGTGTCTTGCTCATGTCACAGTACAACAATGGTCATGGATGAGATTGTTCACTCAAAGACACTCTCTAATAGCTCCTCCAGCCCCTGGGACCTCAAAGTCCTCCACTAGGTGCTCCACACTTGACAATTACAAAAATAAAGAGGGAGCTCAGCAGAGTTGGAAAGAGAGAGGGCATGAAAGATTGTTTTCATAGTGGAGTTTATGGGGCAGGGCCAGAGGTGGCCTGCTTTCTATTGATTAGCGCTGAGTCATATGGCCATACCAAACTGCAAGGGAGTCTGGGAAATGTAGTCAAGCTGTATACCCAGGAAGAAGAAATGGGTTTGGAGAATATATAGCCAGATTCTGACAAAATCACCATGTAAAAATTTCAGACCTATTGTAGACACTGTTAGTTCACTGCCAAGATCCCTGTCACCAGGCAATGCACCCTTCATTGAGTGTTGTCTGGTAATGGCTCACAACTGATACCTTCTTTAAAGACTTCCCCTGGAGCCAACTGGAGCCACTTCAGGTTATAACTCCACACTCTCCTCGCCCCTACGTCCCCCTCCCCCCTGCAGAACAGCCCATAGCCAATGGTTAGCTAACAGGAAGGATAAAAAGCTAGCCATTGCCTCAACGTGAAACTCAACTTTTACGACAAATCACGTTCCAGAGAGCCCTGTGGGATGAGGCCGAGTCAAGTCTCCAGCTGAGACATCCTTACTCAGCTCTTTCCCCTGCCCCATCCAGCTTCCCTCACGGAGAGCTCTCCCTCAACAGAGCACTTAAATCAGAATCTCCATTTCAGTTTCTGCTCCCAGAGAACCCAACCTGAGCCAGGATTTTACATCAGAATAATATATCTCGCATCTCTTAGAAAAAGCATGAGCAGCATGAGTTGATCTGTAAATATTTAAGTGATTTCAGTAGCGTATATATATAGTCTTACACTCAATAAACAAACACCACTTTCCCTGCGCCACAAACACAATTATTTTATGGGGAATATGGATTGTGGTCTCATTCTTCATTTTTCCCCTGCCCTTTTCTATATTGACCAAGTTGATGTGACTATTGGATCATCTAGGATCCGAGTCTTAGCCTTGCAAGGCCAGAAATACGTGTATCACTTTTTTGAAGGTACATAAACCACAATTACAGTTAACTGATTTACATCCGCAGCCCTATGCTTTATGAATCGTAATTCTCACACACATAGCATTTCCCTTCTATGTGCATAATTGGGGGTAGGGGGGCGATATCCACAATGTATTCTCAAACAGTCAGCATTAGGCAGTTAAAACTACTGGGCTTTCTCTTATTAACTTAACAGTGAGAAAGCTTCTGGTTTGTGTCCTCTGTAACAATATCCACTTCACAGTATAAACAGGTATTATTATTGTGTTCACTTACAATTCCAGAAGGTAAGGCACAACTTGGCAAAAAAAAACTTAAATTTATTTTTTGTATCCTAAAGTCAGGTGCAATAAATCAAACTTTTGAGAACAGTCTTACATTCTATATTGAGGGGGAAAGACTCCTCCACACAGAAATTAGGGTCTTTCCTTCTTGTTCCTCATTAAACCGTTACAGCAGTGTTTCATCATTCACTTACTATCATATACACAACAAAAAAAGATTAGAAAAATCACAAAAACATCTTGAACATCCAGCTGCTCTCACCAATACATCAACTCTTAGGTTTAAGACGTGGACTAAAACAACTTCAGCAGTCATAAAATAGAAAAAGAGACACTAAGGCTACAAAAAGAACAAAAATAAATGAGGTAGATAACAAAGCTTTCGTACCTAGGACTTGCCTGTTCCAACTTTGTAGCCTTCATGCAATAGTCATGAAGAGAAATCTTCATAATTATTTGGCTAAGCTACATCAAGGAAATTTTTAAGAAAATAAGTATGTGAAACCCTGGCCAGATGGCTTAGTTAGTTGGAGTATCCTCCCATACACCAAAAGGTGGTGGGTTGGATTCCCAGTCAAGGCACATATTTAGGTTTTGGGTTTGATCCCTGATTGGGGCCCACACAGGAGGCTAATGATTAATGTTTCTCACATCAATATTTGTTTCTTTCTAATAAGATATCCTCGGGTGAGGATAGTATGTGAACCGATGAGAAAACACACCCTATGAGTTTCTTCAAGAATGAAAACCCACTTATTTGATAGAATAGGCATCGGTGAACTAAACTAAGTCACTTGAGGTCCCCTGCTTGGGTGCCCACCTTTTCTGGTGTTCAGAAGAAGATGGCATTTGCAGAGCACAGGGCATAATACATTGGCACTCTCAGGGTTCCAACTGAACTGTACTTCAATAAGCGGCAGCACATACACTGATTCCCTAAGGACTAAAATCAGTCCATTTGAGGGCATCCTACTTAAGATTCCAAGGTTAAAGGAATTTTGTCATTCTACAATGTTAGTTTTTATTAAAGTACATTCCAAAAAAAGGCCCTGGCTGGGTAGCTCAGTTGGTTAGAGCATCATCCCAATACGCCAAGTTTGCAGGTTCCATCCCTGCACATACAAAGATAAACCAATGAATGCATAAATCATTGGAATAATTTCAATGTTTTTCTTTCCCTTTCTCTCTCCCTCCAAAAAAATCAATAAATTTCAAGGAAGGAAGGAAGGAAGGAAGGAAGGAAGGAAGGAAGGAAGGAAGGAAGGAAGGAAGGAAGGAAGGGTGGGTGCAGGGTTGAGGGGCATATAAAGTATGTTCCTAAGGACAACAAACCTTGTCCATTTACCTGAATACAGGCACCACAGAAGTATACAGCACCCCCTCCTTCCAATCAGGCTAAGCAGTTGTCTTTTCCATTGTGGTTCAGTAAGTTCCAACTTGAAACAGGTGACAGTCAGTCAGTCTTTGGAATTAGTAACTCTAGCTTGTACAAAGGTTTTATGTACACAGTTGGTTGCAAGTAACCAAGCTACTTTGCAAGACCTACTTCTTTCCAAATTTTAAGAGGAACACGTCTTATTATTTTTGTTGTTGTTGTTGTTGTTTTCTTGTGTTATTTTCGCAAAGCAGCATAACATTGCGATTGAAGGACTTGCTTGAGTTTGTGGTCACAACTGTAAACATCATTTGCACATCAGAAGAAAAAAAAACCAGGAGGAGATGAGTTATAACAAAACAAAAAAAGAAGAAGGAAGGTTCAGCTCAAGAGTGGTCACTCTACATTTCTCCTTCCGGTGGGCTCTCCTGTAGCTTAGCTTCCGGTAAGTGACGGGACTGGTGTTTGGGAATGCTGTCAGCAGCACTTCCTTTTTCCACATCAGCACTAACAGCTGACTGAGAGCCATCTATCTTGGAGACAGTGTTGTCATCCACAGCAGAGCTTGCCCCCTGGGAAACTGGGGGAGTAGAGATACCTACACTCTGAATCACTGAGATCTTGTTGGTATTACTGGCCAGACTACCACTGAGCATGGTGGTGTCCTGGTTGCACACAGCAGGGTTTACAGTCACTGAAGGGACCGTGGTTTCCTGGGGAAACATTTCAGGAAGCATCTTTCCATCTGTTCCTGCCAGAACCATGGTGTGCTCAATGGCTTCCTTCCTCCCACAGTGTGCAGAGCTATTGTTGGCCCTATGTGTCATATAGTGGGCCTGCAAGTTGTCTTTGGTGGTGAAAGCTTGCCTGCATATGTTAGACACGAAAGGCTTCTTCTGCCCGGTGTGAGTGCACTCATGAATTTCAACAGCACTGGCCAATGAGTTCTTCCCAAACTGTGTGCAACCATGTTGCTGGTCTTGTTGGCATGGCTGAGCTGCTAACAAAGATGCCATGCCTGCGGATACGGTTGTGGGTCCAACTTTGTCATAGGTTGGCTGGGCCCCAGCAACTGTTAATGGAAGACTGCTCCAACCTTTCACATCAGTGTGGCTGTTCTCTGAGCTCTCTGTTTTGCCATCAGCATCAGGAAACTTGGACTTGATGCTTTCTGCTTTGCTATTGACTTGCGTGAGAGCCTGAACAGACGTGACTTCCAGAAGGTCTGGATTTTGGCTCTGATACTTCTGGTCTCCTATCACTGAGGACAAGTTGGTCAAGCCACCACTCTCCTCCAAACCTTTTCCTCTGCTGATCTGCTGCTGTGTGACCACAGGATCAGGGCCCACACCCAGGATAGCTGAGATGGTGAAACTTGGCACAGGTGATGTCGAGTGGCTGCTCGGAAGAGGCATGGAGATCTTTGATGAGTTGCTAGGGGCATCCTGGGAGTCAACTTTGTCTACATCAGTGCTTTCAACATCATTGTGACATGTGGCACTTGTACTGCCATTCTCATCGATCTCCATTGGCTCAGGATCCCTAAAGTCACAAGGATTTTCCAGAACAGGTGCGCTGGGAATCTGATCACTCATGTGCATCCGAATATGTTGCTGCAACGTGACCACATTGGTAAACTTCTTCTGGCACATGGGGCACGAATACTTCGCCTTTGTGGATGTTTTAGTTTTGTGAGTCTTTAAGTGTGTATTCAGGCTTCCTTTGGAGGAGAAGCTTCGGCCACAGGGCTTACACTCATATGTACTTTCCCTGTTGTGGGTGCGGTAATGCACTTTGAGGGACCTTTTGGAGCTTAAGACTCGGTGGCAAATGTGACATTCATTGGGGTGAGTGGTGGCCTTATCATCGTTCTCCACCAGCTGCTGCAACTTCAGAGTCTCTGACCCTGGCTTGGATGCCCCTCTTCCTTTGAAACCACCAACACTTGGGTAATTATGGTCTGGCCCCATTCCAGAGAATCGGTATCCATCCCCACTTTCTGGAGGCCAGGGCTGAGGGTAGTCGGCTGGTGAGCCACCCATCAGGTCCTTGGGGTTAGTCCCACAACAGATATTCTGAAGTAGCCCTACATTGGGGGTCTCTGTGACCAGGACAGATTTTCTAAGACTTGATTCATCTTCAGGGACAGGTACAGAGAGTGCACAGGGAACACCAATACCTGTTGCCATTTTGTCGTGGAACTCGCCAAACTGTTGGGGATTCGTCTTCACCTGGAAATGTTGATGATGGTGCTCCTGGAGGTCGGCCTCTGTGGTGAAACATTGGCCACAGACAGAGCACCCGAAGGGTCTCTCTTCAATATGGGAAAGGAGGTGGACCTGCAGGTCTTTATTAGTCCCAAAAGACTTGCTACAGTGTTTGCATTTGTACAGGCAGGCGGCAGCCTTGTCTCTGGATTTGACATCCGCTGGGGGGACATTGGATGGCCTCTCTTTCCCATTAGTGGATGGGTTTAACGCCACAATGGAGAAAGGGCTCTGGAAGGGCACAGAGACTGGGGCCTGAGATATGAAAGCACCTGGAAGGTGGTTCAGAAGCACCCTTGACCCATCTGGCCTCGGGGCAATAGGTACCAGCCTTTGGGGCACAGAGCTAGTGGTGGGAGGGATATTTGCGTAAGGTAGGCTGGCTTGATTCAAGGGATCCAGATACAGACCTTGGACCTGGTGGGACATGTGGCTGCCAAAGGTCTTAAAGGTATCAACTCCCGCTATGCCTGAGTGGAAGGTGTGGGCGGCCCACATGCTCACCCGGACGCGAATCTGCTCTGTGAGCTGCATCTGCTGTAGCTGCTGATGCTGCAGATACAGGACCTGCTCCAGGAACCATGGGACGCTGTTGGCACCAGGCAGAGGAGCAGGCAGTGGGGTGGGCATGGGAGAAAACAAGGGGGCAGGCATGGGGGAAAGTAGAGAGGAAGGCAGGGGTGCAGGCAAGGGGGCAGGCATGGGGGTGGGCAAGAGGGGGGGCAGGGAGGGAGGTGGGGGGGCAGGCAGAGGAGGAGGCAGGGAGGCAGGCAGGTGGGAAGGCAGGCGGATGAGCAGGGGGGCAGGCAGGGAGGGAGGCAGGGGGGCAGGCAGGTGGGAAGGCAGGCGGGTAGGCACGGGATCAAGTACGGGGGTGGGTAGAGGGAAAGGCCGGGGGGGAGGCTGAGGAGAAGGCTGGGGAGAAGGCCGGGGGGCGGGCAGGAGGGGAGGCAGGGGAGCAGACAGTGTGTTGGCTCTCTGCTGACTCACTGCCACCTTGGTACCCTGTAGTGCTTCAAGAGTGACATTAGTTTTGGGCACTTTGCCTTTGGATAAAGAGCTTAAGTGCTGGGACATAGGTGGCAGAGCACTGTTCTTTGAATGCAGAACAGACTCTGCCCCTGGCTTCTCCTTCATGTCCCATGAGCTGCCACCATGCTCCCTAGGACTTTCCTTACTGCTTGGATTGTGTGGTTGGTAGCTGTCCACAGCCCTGAAGTCTTTTGAAGGCACCAGCCCCTCACTGTCCTTCACAATGAAGACAGGTCTAAGTTTAGAGCAATTCTGCTTATGTTCTAAGAACTCTTGCCCGCTAAAGAACATTGCACAGCACATCTGACAGATGACAGACTGCTCCCTACAAGGTCTCTTTACTTTCACTTGGTCCCCATTCATGTCCTCACCAGTCCCCGGGTTGTTCACTGGAGCACCTAGCTCCATCCCTGCAGACACCACTGAGGCTGCATCTGCAAACTTCGGGGCCAGCTGCTGCGTCTGCTCCTCTTCCTGATCCTCCTCCAAGTTGATGTGTTGAGGTTTCACTTGCTTGCGCCTCGACATGATGCAAGTATTAGGAGGCCAATCAAGGCACGATTATTTGCCCACTCTGCCACAAATTCCTGGAGTTGGAGATAAATTTGAAATAATAAAATTCTCAAATATAGAACCATAGAAACAAACAAAGGAACTAAGTAAAGACAATGGATATGAAAAAAAAAAAATTTCACAGTCAAGGATGTTTCCAAATAGCATTTTGAGAAAAAGGAACATGTCTTAATCATGTGGTGCTCAATAAATGATTGATTTACTTTAAAGGAGGAATCAGAATTACCTGAAAAGTACTAGAAACACAATGGCAATGTAGCCTTTCAAGATATCCTTTCATGAATGGTGAACAACATAGACTGATAAACAAGAACAGACCCAGAGATAAGGAGCCATGGGTCAGACTGTTGGACCTCAAAGGGAGGGTGGGGATAAAAGGGAGAGATCAACCAAAGGACTTATGTGCACACATACGAGCCTAACCTGTGGTCAAGGACAATAGGGTGGTGGGGCATGAGTGGGGGGGATTGGAATAGGGGGTTGAGGAAAAATATGTGATACCTTAATCAGTAAAGAAATTAATTAAATTTTAAAAAAAGATTTACTTTCATGGCTTATGTTTACCCCAGCCACTAAATCTCCTCCTAGCTTAAGCCTCCTTTCATTACATGGTTTTTATCTCAATTTCATGTCTTCTTTACATTTTCAATCATTTCTTTAATTCTCTAGAAGTCCAGCCAGTCACTACTAGCAGATGTCCAAGATGGCACACTCACAGGGCTATTGAAGGAGGCCTTGAGTCCTTCTTATGTAGGCCTCTCCACAAGGCTGCCTGAGTGGCTTCAGGACAAGGCAGCTGACTTAGCCCAGAGCTAGTGCTCTAAGACACAGTGCTTTTTCAACCACATGGTCTTTTATGACCTAGCCCTACAGGAGACACACCACTTCTGCCATATTCTATTTGTTAGAAGCAAGTCACTAAGTCCAATTTACACTCAAGAAGAGGAGACTTGATCTCCAGTTCTTGAAAGGAATAACAAAGAATTTATGGATAGATTTTAAATCACCACACAACTCTTCAAAGAATAGTTCCTAATTATTGTCTTGTTCTTTACAAAGTTACTCTCAAATTTGCAAAGTGCTATGGTTTTGAGTTTAAACTGATGCCAATATATTTATAACCTTAAAATGAGAACACAGTTGTTAAAATTCATAAGCATTTAGTTTACTAACTTTTTTGCAGTAATTTTAGATTCACAGAAAATTACAAAAATAGTACAAAAAAATCCTGTATACATTTCACCCAGATTCCTCAAATGTTTCCATGTACGCTTTTTCCCTCTCTCTCCCATTTTCTCTCTCCCATTCTCTCCCTCTCTCTCTCTCTCTCTCTCTCTCTCTCTCTCTCTCTCTCTCTCTCTCTCTCTCTCTCTCTCTCTCTCTCCCTCTCTCCCTCTCTCCCTCTCTCCCTCTCTCCCTCTCTCCCTCTCTCTCTCTCCTATTCTCTTTCTAGATATATCTTTTCTGATTCATTTGAGAATAAATTGTAGGTATAATAATCCCTTTACCCCTGAATACTTCAGTGTACATTTCCTAACACTTACGTCCTCTTGTATATTCACTATTCAATTATCAAAATCAGGAAAATAACTATCCAATCTATAAACTTTATTCAATTGTCACCAGTTGTCCTAGTAATGTCCTTTAGAGTAAAGGGTGGGGGGTAGGGGGACTTCCACATCCAAGATTCAATTCAGAAACATATTTTGTATTTGTCACATCCCTTTACTCTCCTTTCATCTGAAGCAGTTTTTTGGTCTCTTTGTCTCATGACCTTGACAATTCTTTAAGATTACAAGTCATTGCCTGGCCGGTGTAGCTCAGTGATTGAACATAGACCTATGAGCCAGGAAGTCAGGGTTCAATCCCCAGTCAGGGCACATGCCTGGGTTGCGGGCTCGATCCCTGGCAGAAGGAATGCAGGAAGGAGCCGATCAATTATTCTTTCTCATCATTAATGTTTCTATCTCTCTCTCCCTCTTTCTTCCTCTCTGAAATAAAAATATATATTTTAATGAATTTGGCAATATAGCACGATACAAAATTAACACCCAGAAATCCATCGCTTTTTTATACACCAATAATGAACTCACAGAAAGAGAAACTAAAAAAACAATCCCATTTACCATTGCAACAACAACAAAAAATTAAGATACCTAGGGATAAACTTAACCAAGGAAGTAAAAGGCCTGTACTCAGAAAATTATAGGACAAAAAAAGAGAGAGAGAGGAAGTCATAAACAAATGGAAGAATATACTGTGTTCATGGATTGGTAGAATCAACATCATTAAAATGTCCATACTACCCAAAGCAATCTATAGGTTCAGTTCACTCCCCATTAAAATACCAATGGCATACTTTACAGACCTACAACGAACTTTCCAAAAATTCATCTGGAATTAAAAAAGACCCCAAATAGCTACAGCAATCCTAAGAAACAAGAACAAAGTTGGGGGAGTCACAATACCAGATTTCGAGCTGTATTACAAAGCCACTGCTCTCAAAACTGCCTGGTACTGGCACCAGAACAGACATATAGATCAATGGAACAGAACAGAGAACCCAGAAATTGATCCAAGCCATTATGCTCAATTAATATTTGACAAAGGAGGCAACAGCATACAATGGAGTCAATACAGTCTCTTCAATAAACGATGTTGGGAAAATTGGACAGATTCATGCAGAAAATGAAACTATACCACCAACTTACACCATACACAAAAATAAACCCAAAATGGATAAAGGACTTAAATGTAAGACGGGAAACCATAAAAGTCTTAGAAGCTATAGGCAGCAAAATAGCAGACATTTGTCATAGCAATATCTTTACCAATACAGCTCCTAGGGCAATAGAAACTAAAGAGAAAATAAACAAATGGGACTACATCAAAATAAAAAGCTTCTGCACGGCAAAAGAAGCCATCAACAAAACAAGAAAGGCCACTGCCAATGTTGTCAACGATAAGGATTTAATCTCCAAAATTTCTTTTTGATATAACAAAAGGAAAATAAGCAATCCAATCAAAAAATGGGCAAAGGACCTAAATAGATATTTTTTGAAAGAGGACATACAGAAGGCCAAGACACACATGAAAACATGCTCGAAGTCACTAATCATCCAAGAGATGCAAATCAAAACAGCAATGAGGTACCATCTCACACCTGTCAGAATGGCTATCAACAAATCAACAAATGACAAGTGCTGGTGAGAATACAGAGAAAAAGGAACCCTCCTGCACTGCTGGTGGGAATGCAGACTGTAGCAGCCACTGTGAAGAACAGTTTGGAGTTTCCTCAAAAAAACTAAAAATGAAACTTCCATTTGACCCAGTAATCCCACTTCTAGGAATATATCCCAAGAAACTAGAAACAACAATCAGAAAGGATATATGCACCCCTATGTTCATAGCAGCACAATTCACCATAGCTAATATTTGGAAACATCCTAAGTGCCCATCAGCAGATGAGTGGATTAGAAAACTGTGATACATCTATACAATGGAATACTACACTACTGTAAAAAATAAATAATAGATAGATAGATATTGTAGATAGATAGATAGATAGATAGATAGATAAATAAGGAATTCTTACCATTTACAACAGCATGGATAGAACTGGAGAACATTATGCTAAGTGAAATAAGTCAGTCAGAGAAAGATAAATATCACATGATCTCACTCATTTGTGGAATATAATGAAAAACATAAACTGATGAATAAAAATAAAACCAGCAATGAACAGACTGTCCAACCTACAAGGAAAGCTGGGGGTGAAGGAGGTAAGAGATCAACCAAAGGACTTGTATGCATACATATGAGCATAACTAATGGACACAGACAGTAGGAGGAGGTGAGGGCATGTGCTGGGGGTTAGGGGCTGCCAGGGAGATGTCAATGGGAGGGAAGGAAACTTATGTAATACTTTAAACAATAAAGAATTAAAATATATTTTTAAAAAGACTGCAAGTAATTTATTATGTTTGCAAGCAGCAATATTCAATTTGCTTACAAACCTGCATCTTCATTCCTATGTAAGCTTTGTAAATTGTTCTGACAAGCACATAAAAATAAGCACTCATATATTTTAAAAATCTGTCAATGGCTTGTGAGATAGAATTAATAAAGAGAAAGAACCCAACATCAATCTTGCCTTTGCTAAGGAGCTGTCCCACCGGTAGACCAAAGAGTAGATGAAATAGGATTACAAAAGGAATGACAGAATTAAAATAATATTTTGCAACCTCTAATGAATAAGAAAATCCAAACTTTAATCATCAAAGGCTGCTAATATACAAAAAGAATCGGGCATTATGTGCTTCTGGCTGGACTACACAATGCTACCTATGAAGTACAATTGCCAAAAAAAGCAAACCTCAATTTCATCAAGTCTCTCTAACTCAGTACTGTCCAAATGCAAGACACTATGTAATTTTCTATCTTCTAGTTGCCAAATGAAAAGCAACTGAAAATAAATATGTGAAATTCATTTTACTAACACTTATTTAACCCAATATATCTAAAATATTATCATGTCAACATGAAATTGTTAAAGAGATAGTTTACATTCTCTTTTGTACTAAGTTTTTGAAATTTGGTACGTATTTTACATTTATAGCACATCTCAATTTCAACTAGTGTTAAAGAAAATAATTGTTCAGATATTTGTTAAAGAGGGTAAAGCAGACTTTATTCAAGAGGGACTACTACATGGAGGTTTTGTAGTAGGGAGAGAGACTGGGCTCAATTCTGAATACAAGGAAAACCAAAGAGCAGAGTGGGGACCAGTGGATAGAAAATTATTAAGACTAAACATCAAAGTTAGGGGGATTCTTCTAAAATGAACTCAACTGAAGGTAGGCCAGGGTGATAAGATATTGAGGGTAGGAGATGAGGAGTTTGATAAGATATTGAGTGGGAGATTTTTCCGGCAGGCATGGCTCTCTGGTTGAGCATTAACCTACAAACCAGGAGGTCAGAGTTCAATTCTCAGTCAGGGTACATGCCCAGAATTCAGTCTTGAGCTCCAGTGTGGGACATGCAGGAAGCAGCTGATCAATGATTCTCTCATCATTAATGTTGCTATCTCTCTCTCTCCCTCTCCCTTCCTCTCTGAAATCAATTATATATATATATATATATATATATATATATATATATATATATATATATATATATATTTTTTTTTAGAGGCCCAGTGCATGAGTTTGTGCATGGGTGGGGTCCAGCCAGCCTGGCCAGGGGAGGGGACATGGCCTGCCTGCTGGTCAAACTCCTGGTCGAGGGGACAATTTGCATATTAGCCTTTTATTATATAGGATATACACTAAGTGGCCAGATTATTATGCGTTCAGAGATCATATTATTTTGGCCATTCAGTGTACACACATACACACACACACACAAAACTAGAGGCCCGGTGTACGAATTTATGCACGGGTGGGGTCCCTTGGCCTAGCCACTGATTGAAGCCTATGGGGGGGGGGGCTGGCAGGCCAGGGGGAGGGGCCACAGGAGGTTGGCTGTGGGAGCACACTGACCACCAGGAGGCAGCTCCTGCATTGAGTGTCTGCCCCCTAGTGGTCAGTGAGTGTCATAGCAACTGGTCTACTGGTTGTTCCAGTCATTCCTGTTGTTCGTTCGTAATGGTCTCTTAGGCTTTATATACTACCTTGTTTCCCCGAAAATAAGACAGTGTCTTATATTAATTTTTTCTCCCAAAGTTGCACTAGGTCTTATTTTCAGGGGATGTCTTTCTTATCTTTCCATGCGCTAGGTCTTATTTTCGGAGGATGTCTTATTTTCGGGGAAACACGGTAGTATATACTAGAGGCCCAGCGCACAAAATTCATGCACTGGGGGTTCCCTCAGCCAGGTCCGTGCCCTCTCACAGTCTAGGACCCCTCGCTTCTTACCACCCACCTGCTTGCTGCTCCTTAGTGCTGCCGCAAAGGCGGGATAGGCTCCCACGACTGCCACTGTACTCACTAGCCTTGAGCCCGGCTTCTGGCTGAGCGGCGCTCCCCCTGTGGGAGCACATGGACCACCAGGAGGCAGCTCCTGCATTGAGCTTCTGCTCCTGGTGGTCAGTGCGCATCATAGCAACCTGTTGTTCTGCTATAACAGTCGCTTAGGCTTTTATTATATAGGGGTGTATGTGTGTGTGTGTGTGTGTGTGTGTGTGTGTGTGTGTGTAGAGAGAGAGAGAGAGAGAAAGAGAGAGAGAAGGGGGGGGAGAGAGAGATTTTCACTAAACTAACCCAGAAGAATTCTTGCTAAACTGAATTAAGAAGGTCAAGGACCAAGCCCAAGGCCAGGACCTAGTCAGGAAAGGTTCAGGCTCAGAGTAGGTTGATTCAAGCTTGGTCAAGGAGAGAGTCTTTGCCACTAGTCACAGAACTATCTAGACAGAACTATGAATGGGCAGGAAATGTAGAAGACAGAGGAATATGTTAGACACCTACACAGAGAAGTAAGCAGCCAAAGCCAGACTGAGGGATTCTCTACAAGACTATTTGACTTCTTCAACAAATAAATTGCAAAGAAAAAAAAAGGAGATGCTGTGGGTGAGGGCTACACATGAAAAGAGATTTAAGGTGCATATAATTCAATTACAATCTGTGGTTCTGATTTGGATCCCCATTCAAACAAACTAAAACAAATGCATGGCACTTATGATGATAACAGTAATTTGAACACTGGCTAAATAGTCAGTGATAGTAATTATTGTTTAATTTTTTTTCAGGTGTGATAATAGTCTCACAGTTAAGTATAAACAGAGTTCTTATAAAAACGCATTGTGAAATGTTTATGAGTGAAATTATATTGTTTTAGATTCACTTCAAAATTATAAGAAGTTCCCATTTATATGAAATATCTAGAATATGCATAGCCTAAACTGAAAGCAGATTAGTGTTTACCAGGACTGGAAAGAGGGGAGAATAGGGACCCTTCTGAAGTTAGCTGTGATGGTTGGACAAAGTTGTAAATTACTAAATGCTACTTAATTGTAGACTTTTAAATTGAGGGAATGATGAATTTTGTGTTAGATGAATGTTACCACAATAAATAAATGTTTGAGAAAAACAAAACTATAATGGAGGGAGCATGTGGAATTATAGATAAAGCAACTGAGTTAGAGTTGATATTTGTTGAAAGGGGGGTGATAGATACATGAGGGGTTTCATTTCACTATTCTTTTTATGTTGTGTATTTCTGAATTTCCCATAATACAAAAATTTATCAACAAAGTCAGATCCCTGGCCAGTGTTCTCAATGGTTAGACCTAATGATCACAGGTTCAATTCCTAAACAAAGGCACATACCAGGTTACAGGTTAGATCCTCACCCCAATTGGGACACATACAGGAGGCAACCAATCGATGTGTCTCACATCGATGTTCCCCTCTCTCTCTCTCTCCCACCTCCCACCCTCCCTTCCACTCTCTCTAGCAATCAATGAGAAAATTTTCCTCTGGTGAGGATTAACAAAACAAACAAAAACAAAGTCAACTATAAGGGGAATTTGAATGTGGACTGTGTATTAGATTATGTTTAATGATATTGTTTGGTTTTTAAAGTGTGATAATGACATAGTCTTTATGAAAAACAACCCATATAGATGCATTTTATATTATCTATAGGTGAAATGCCATACTATCTTGAATTTGCATTAAAAATACTCAAGACACAAAAGAAAAAAAACAGGGAGCGATTTGTTTGAAACAAGAATTGTAAAATATTAGCAACTGTTTCAGCTGAGTGATAGGTACAAAGGAACATTTACATCAATCTAATTTTTTATGTTTGCATTTTCCAAAATAAAATATTTTATTTTTAAAGAAAATACCAATCCTTCTGAGCACCTCCCTTAGCAGTCCAATTTTTAATTCCAATATGCAAGCTCTCACCTGGACTCCTTTATCTAAGTGTTTTTGTACCTAACATTAGACAGAAATGTTTATTAGGTCATGCCTTTCTCTTTGAAAATAGTGACGTATCTGGCAACTACTCAGATATTTTTGAAAGAATGCGACCTCGTAGGAAAGTTCAGCACATCTGGCTGACAATGCCTGCCTGCCTTTTGCACTGAAAGAAATTAGAAGAGTGCGTTCATTTTGAAGAGGATGTTTATTCACATGTGGGATATTATCTTCATAAGACTCCACCCTTTAAGTGGAATGGGGGCCAGGAACTGGCTTTTTTTCTTTTTTTAGCTTCAGAACCTCTTGGGGGAATATGTGTTTGCAAACAGTTTCCATATTACTACACCTGCCAACACTGGGTTTGAAAAAATTGGAGAGTTGAGCACCAGAGTGCTATAACTGCATTGATAGAAAAAGGCTTTGCCTGGCCGCTATAGGTCAGGGGTTGAGCATCAACCCCAAACCTGGGCTCAATCCCCAGTAGGGGCATGCAGGAGGTAGCCAATGGATGTTTCTCTCTCAGCAATGTTTCTATCTCTCTTGTCCTTCGCCCTTCCTGTCTCTCTAAAATCAATAAAAACATACTTTTTAAAGAGACTGTAATGCACCATCAGGCTTTAATCCAAGACCTTGTACAAGAGAAGAATTGAAAACAGTTTTTGAGTTCATGAGACTCATTCTCAATTTTTACTTAAACCAGCCCATTTCATGTAAACCAGTGGACTTTTTTTTTAACTATGCTTCTGGAGCTCAATCCCACCTAGCAAAGCCTCAACAGACGTCTAAAGGTCTTACCTCATGGACATTGTTAAATCAATTGGGATAATGTGTGTGGATGTGTTTTAAATACACTAGCTTTCAGGCCTTGGGATACAACTTCAACACTTGTATTGTTGACTGAAGGAGCTGGAAGCAGAGAGGAAGCTTGAGCCAGACTTACCAGATGAGTAAGGAAGACTGGGACCTGTCCACAGTCAATTGCACAGGGGCTCCTGACAGCACCAAGGGCGAGCAAGAGGAAAACGTCTGGTCCCAAACGCTGGAGGATTTAGAGACCTGCGGACAATCAGGAATCAGAGATTCTGAGAGTGGTTAAGGTAGCCTCGGTCCTGCTCCTTACTTTTATCGTTTCTACATTCATTCTTTTTGGTCCTTCTGAGTTTGCATTTATCACGCCAGCTCATTTAAAAGTTTTAACCCTTTTCCACAGAAGAAAGCTGACAGGCATGCGTCTCTGAGAAACATGACTCTCTTGGTAGCTACCCTTTATGTTTACATTTTGGCTTGTGAAGCTGCCTCCTCTGCCCCCTTGCCTTCCAGACAGCAATTTGATTTGCTCAATGCAATTAAAAGTATATTTATTTCCCCATTTTCACACACACACACACACCCCAAAAATAAAATAAAAGCACTATTAGGAAACTTTTACAAGCCTGTTATGTCCCCAGAGATAACTGGATTAAAATGTTTACCAGGCAAATGTATGAGAGTTCGTCAAGTATATAGCATGGCACACTAGAATGACTATAATAAAAAGAGAGATAATAGCAAGTGTTGGTGAGGATGCAGAGAAAGTGGGACCCTTACACATTGCTGATGGGAATGTAAAATGGTGGAGCTGCTTAGGAAAGTAGTCTGACTTCCTCAAAAAAATTAAAAACAGAATTACCATATGACCCAGCAATTAGAAATGAAAATATATGTCCACACAAAACTTGTACACATAGCAGTATGATTCAGTTATCCATAAAGTGGAAACAACTCAAATGTCCACCAACTAAATGCACAGATAAATAAAATGTGGTCTATCCATATAATAAAATATTATCCTATATAATAAAAGGCTAATATGCAGATCAACCTCTCCCGGCCCTGCAGCAGCACTAAGTATGTCCAACTGACGAGTTAGGGCACAGGCTGGGCTAATTTGTATACCCCCCCAGTATACGAATTTTATGCACCGGGCCTCTAGTTCAATAATAAAAAGGAATGAAGTAATGGTTCATGCTACATCATGGATAAACCTGGAAAAAATTATGCTAAGTGAAATAAGCCAGACACAAAGGACCACATATATTATTATATTTCAATGACATGTCCAGAACAGGCAAATCTAGAAAGACAGAGTGGTTGCCTAGGGCTGTGGGGGCGCAGATTGGAGGAAAATGGGAAGTGACTGCCAGTGGGTACAGGGTTTCTTTATGAGGTGATGAAAATGTTCTGGAATTAGTACTGATGTCTGAACAACTCTGAATATACTAAAACCCAGTTGATTACACACTTTAAAAGGGTTAATCTTATGGCATGTGAATTATGTCTCAATTTCTTAACATGTTTTTTCAATACACAGCATGTCACTACCACCTCTCCATTATTTCCTTGTCAGAGCAAAGAAAGAACAGAGTGTGTTGGGTAAGACAACACCTAGTTCCTCTCCTTTACCTAAGTCATGCTTGGAATTTAACTCCCAGTTTATACCAGTCCACACTGACACAAACAAGCAACACTTCACACCAGGTGTTGCCACTCTTTGCCACTTCATTACGTCATGCAAATGCCATGATCACCTTGGACTACTTCAACTAAAAACAAACATAAAGACTACGGCAGGGAGAGCAGTGAAACTGAGGCTTTCCAAATGGAGCCCTTTGAAATCTTGCCTCTCCCTCCCCCTTTCTTACCCTGGATCAGAAGTCCGTGGTTCCTCAGAGTGGGACCACGTGAGGCAGCTCCATCTGAGTGCCCACGTGGAGAGGGCAGGTCTGCAGCCTTTTTCTCTTCCCTGCCCTGTGGGAAAAAGCAGTTTAATAGCTCAGTAAGCTCTCAGTTGACACAGTGGATATGTTAGGTAGGTTTCTGAAACTGTATGAACCATATTCTCATAAGGATAAATTAAATTTGAACCAATTCAGGACATGCTTAAAAATACATCTTATTAGGAGTCATTTTGTTAAATGATTAATTACCTCTATTATTTATTGGGTTATCCTTGATTTTTCAGATATCTAGTTGACTTCAAGTACAGGAGACATATAATACAAAGATTCTGTATTATAGATACATTTATACATATATATCTGAATATTTATTTGTATCTATAATTCATCGGAGAAGAGCTTCCTGAACCCAGAAAATGATTACGCTGAGACCTTAAAGAGTAAAATTAATTTAAAACTTTCTTTTTAGCAATTTTCAAACCACATAGCCAAAATGTACTTAGTAAGTTAGTAAGACTAACTCCAAGTGGGTTTTGTTGGGTGTTTTTCTTTCTTTTTTAAAATAAATGAAAATTCTCTCTCAAGTTAATTTATATAACAATGAGACAGAATATAAGCATGTGAAATAATAACTAAAATTTTAAAATATAATTCTCTGACCCAGTTTTTCATCGATAGATAAATAGATAAAATAATATGCGGTTTATACACATAATGGAATATTATTCACCCATACAAATGAAGGAAATCCTGACACATGCTACAATATGAACCATGAGTTCATCCATACAATGTCAGAGAAAGGCAAATACTTTATGATCTCACTTATATATGAAATATAAAAACATCAAGCTCATAGAAACAGAGAATGATCACCAGGGTTGAGGGGAGGAGGAAATGGCATGGTGTTGGTCAAAAGGTACAAACTTCCAGTTATAAGATGACTAATTTCTGGGATATAATGTACAACATTGGGACTATAGTTAATAATATATACTTGCAAGTTGCTAAGAGAGAAAATCTTAAAAGTCCCATACTGCTAATATTTTGGTAAATCTTTCTGTGGATGCCAATGGTTCTTCCTACTGTCAAGCCTTTTCTGTCCCCAATTACCTCCTTGGTCACTTTCCAACAAGTATCTTCTGAGACGTGTTGACTGAGTGCAGTCCTCAGAAGGCGTCCATAAGTCAAGAGTCTCAAAGGAAAAAATAAAACAATTGTGTCTACATAGATTCAATAAGTTTGAAAATGTAAAATAAATTATGATTTTTCACAGACACTTCAATTATCATTCACCATAAAGACTCAAGTGATCAGTTTCTTTCAACTAACACTCAGTTGCTAGGGTGAATTTTATCTCAGCTCATGTATTTTTATGTCACTTGCATCATATTTTTACTTACATTTATCCAATTTTCATTTTTAGTTGTAACCAAAGTGCTTCCTCATATTCCCAATTTGTAAAACTGGGTAAGTGGCCCTAACCGGTTTGCTCAGTGGATAGAGCATCGGCCTGCGACCTGAAGGATCCCAGGTTCAATTCCAGTCAAGGGCATGTACCTTAGATGGGGACACATCCCCAGTAGGGGTTGTTGCAGGAGGCAGCTGATCTATGTTTCCCTCTCATCAATAGTTTCTAACTCTCTATCTCTCCCTTCCTCTCTGTAAAAATTCAATAAAATATTTTTTTAAAAAACTAGGTAAGCGGTCCACTGAAGCATAAAGGAAAAGTTATCTAGGCCATGGCCAAGTACCTCAGTTGGTTAGAGCCGTGGTCAGAAAACTGCGGCTCTCAAGCCACATGTGGCTCTTTGGCCCCCTGAGTGTGGCTCTTCCACAAAATACCACGGCCTGGGCAAGTCTATTTTGAAGAAGTGGGGTTAGAAGAAGTTTGAGTTTAAAAAATGTGGCTCTCAAAAGAAATTTCAATCGTTGTACTGTTGATATTTGGCTCTGTTGACTAATGAGTTTGCCGACCACTAGATTAGAGCATGGTCCCCATAAGCCAAGGTTGCAGGTTCAATTTCCAGTCAGAGCACATACAAGAAGCAACCAATGAATGCATAAAAAGTGAAACAACAAATTGATGTGTTTCTCTCTCTTTCAAATCAACAAATAAAGAAAACATTATCTAAATACTGCAGTACAGAATAAATTCACAAATGCAACATGCATATTGTGTGAAAACAGAGCTGACTGTATTACTGAGGCAAGAGTGATGAGCAGACAAAAAAGACTAGAAATAAGAAATACAGTAATTATATAAAAATTAGATTTTGCCTCTAGATCCCTGTGCTTTGCCTGTTCTGCAACTGTCAAATAGTGGCAGGAAGTCACTGAAGCCTTTGAATGCTGCTAATAAACAAAGCACAGTGACCTCTCTGGTAAACCAACTGGAAATTTCCAGAATAAGTTAAAAATTGTGCTTTCCAGGATGCTAAAGGTTCAACTTGTAATACTGCCAAGAATTTTGTAAAACCACTCACAAAGTTAATGGAAATGTTATGCTAAGAAGGAAAATGGAATGGCCAGTTGCCAAAATTTTCTGATCAAATGATGGTGTTGTACACCCCCTAATACCAATGGTATTCTGTATAAACAAGCACTTATTACAGTGTTTATGAGAATAGATAGTTCACATTACAACTACAATAAATCTGTTCTTGGAATATAAAATGAGCATATGTGGCCCTAGTTGGTTTGGCTCAGTGGATAGAGTGTTGGCCTGCGGATTCTGGTCAAGGGCATGTGCCTAGGTTGTGGGCTTGATCCCCATTAGGGGACATGCAGGAAGCAGCCAATTAGTGTTTCTATCTCTCTTTCCTTTTCCCTTCCTCTCTGAAATAAAAAAAGATATATTTGTTTAAACAAACAAACAAATAAATAAGCAAGCGTATATGAGTGAAATGTGCTCAGTGTTTTCTTTTATCTCTTAACACCTATGTTACACAGAAATTTTTCATTTAGGTAAAAAATATTGTGGGAGCCAGTACCTGGGGTAGCACCAGCTATGCACAGAGCAGTGCAGGGCTTTGCTAAGTGAGTCAGATTGGTGGCAAGTGACAGAAAAATAGTTGAAACTGTCATAAGCCATTGATTTTTGTTGCTGTTACTCCTCACCCGAGGATATTTTTCCATTGATTTTCAGAGAGAGTGGGAGGGAGGGGGAGAGACAGAGATAGAGAAACATCGATGTGAGAGAGACACATCATCTGGTTGCCTCCCATACGTGCCCTGACCAGAGACGGATTGAGCCTGCAACCGAGATTCATGCCCTAAACTGAAATCAAACCCAGGACCCTTCAATCCTCCAGCCAACACTCTATCCATTGAGCCAAACTGGCTAGGGTAAACCATTGATCATTTATTGACTCATACAACTCATGAACTCAAACAATATCATCACAAGTTGTTAGATTTATAGTTCTCCTCTCTGCCATACCCTCTGTTAGCTTCATTTTCAGGCTCCAAAGAGCTGCTCCAGTCGCACATGCTCTCCAATTGAAGTCCAACTGGCCACTCTTTGCGATAGCCCCAACTAACATCTACTTGAATCTCATTGGCTAAGTCTAACTCGGTTACATGCCCATCAATGAATCAGCTTCTTTGGCCAGGGGACGGTTATGCTTTGACTGGCCACAGTTGAGTCACTGTCTATCACCAAAGCACAGAATCAGAGATGCAAGAGGGGCTGGCCTTCCAAAGGAAAGCCAGGAAATTATATAAGCAAAGGTTGGATGGACAATATGGAAGGGGATAATAGATGACAACTACAGTGTGTGAATAAAATGGCACCTTTTTCACACTTCTTTATTCATTTGGGATGGCCAATGTCAGCACCCTGCTTCTTGATTCAATGTGAAAGCAATGTCACTAAACTGCCACCACTGACGGCTGCCTGTTTTTGCATTGTGCTGTGAAAAGAAATAGGCAGTATATATGAGATGGCTTTTCCACACTGCAGTGCATTAACTACCAAGAAAAATGATGCTCATATAAGCATGACACTGATCATGCCAGTAAAGACTATTTCTGTATATTCCAGTGTTTGCTGCTTTCCAAAGTGCAATTCAGTGATGCATTTAGTACATTGGAGCTTATCAATCAAGATCCAAAATATTGTGGTTTCCAATGCTCAGCATTAGATATTGGACTTTTAAGAGATCAGAGGTTCAAATGATTCAATCCCAGGATTTTGACCCTCTCTCAGCCTTTGATGAGTTCCTTCATTTGATGGAGAAAGAAACCACTGCTCTATTTTGGAGTATATTTTAGAATTACACGCTATTTTATTTAAACAAGGTAGTCTGAATATATTGAACAGCATTGAAATGAGTGAAAGAAATTTTTTTAAGTCACAGACTTGCAGTGAAACAGAAGGCCCTAGAGAAGATGACAGTAGATAAGATATGAAAAGCCCTAGCCGGTTGCTCAGTAGTTAGAGCTCAGTAGTTGCTCAGTAGTTAGTAGTTCGGCCTGGGGACTGAAGGGTCATCGGTACCTCAGTTACAGGCTCAATCTCTGGCCCCAGTCTGGGTACGTGGCAGAGGCAACCAAAGGATGTGTCTCTCTCACATCAAGTTAATGTATCTCTCTTCCCCCAACCCTTCTCCCTCCCTTACACTCTCTCTGAAAATCAATAGGGGAAAAATATCCTCAGTTGAGGATTATAGATATAGATAGATGTAGATATAGGTATAGGTATAGGTATAGATATATGGATATGGATATGGATATGGATATAGATATAGATATAGATATAGATATAGATATACATATACATATACATATACATATACATATACATATACATATACATATACATATACATATACATATACATATACATATACATATACATATATAGATAGGCTATAAATACTAAGAGTTCGTGAGGACCTTTGGAAAGTTTTGGTATGGGCGAGGTGACACTTAGTGGGCAGAGGTCTCAGGAAGCGAAGGGATACGTGTTCCTGCCTCAGAGAGGAACTCACACTGTGCAGCGGCCCTTAAGAGGAATAACCCTCCAAACAGCCAGCCAGCCCGCCAACACCAGTACCTTCGTTCCCTAGCAGCAACCAAGGACTTGATTTTGCGCTGGCAAATGAAAGCCAGCTCCCAATTGGTTAAAGCCATATCTCCTCAGTGCCTACTGGTATGAAAAGGTCCATCTCAGCTAAGTTAGGACTTCCTTTCATCTTCCCTCACCTGGAACAATAGTGCAAGTAATCTATCATTGCTATGGAGGTCGTTTCTTTCCTGGTCTATGAAGAGAAATTATCCTGTATGCTTTTGTCCTATGAAATTCCTGCAGTGAACCTGTGTTAAATAAAGTGCTAGCAGGCCCCGCCAGCATGGCTCAGTGGGCCCTATAAACCAGGAGGTCACTATTCGATCCCCAGTCATGGGGCACATGACTGGGTTGCGGGCTACATCTCCAGTGTAGGGCGTGCAGGAGGCAGGCAGCCAATCAATGGTTATTTCTCATGATGGATGTTTCTATCTCTCTCCCCATCTCCCTTCCTCTCTAAACTCACTAAAAAAATTTTTTTTTTAAATAAAGTGCTGGCAAAGACAGAATCAGTCTCTGAGCATAATTTTGCAACCCAAAACAAACCACCCATCCTCATACAAGGTCATTCATTTCTTTCTCCTCTCTCTTCTAAAGTCACTGTTCATGAATAAAACTTATTCACAACTCTTTTAGGGTTCTTATCCTTTGATTTACAAAAACCTTATCTTTCTTCAAAAACTTTGGCTCATGGGAATAAAAAACATTGGCTTTTACACTATGTACAATACTGGCTCTCCCAAATACCACCAAAATAAAAGATTGATGAGCAAAGCTGAGCTTATTGCTTATTGCAGTAAGAGAGATCGCTACCCGACAGTCTTATATAATCTCTGAAAGGGCAAAGACAAAATCGGGATATTTACCAGAGTAAAAAAAAAAAAATGGGGAGGGGGGTATCCGATCTGGTTTAAGGCTGGTCTTTTGATCTGGAGCTTGATTAGAATTGAATAGGATTAACAGACCCAATGAGGTGAGTATTTCAATCAAGTCTTAGAGAGCAAAGAGTCGTTTGATGCTACCTATTGAGATATTGCATATCTGACATTCCTTTAAATCAAAAGGTTTCTGAATAGAGCAATAAAGTTATTTATACTTTTATTTTCCTAGGCCAGAGGTTCCTGGGGTAATTAAATCATTGTTAATGAGGGTCCTGGGTAGTTAAATCATTGTTGATGAGGTTCTTGGAGTAGTTAAGTCATTGTTGATAAGGTTCTTGGGGTAGTTAAATCATTGTTGATGAAGACACTGGGATAGTAAAGGCATGTTAATATAGGCAGTAAACTGTGGGAACAGAATCAGGGGTGGAGAACGTCCACCCGTAGGCTATATAAGGCCCAAGATATCATTTGATCTTGCCCTGCCAAGGCATTAGGGGTGAGTTAATTAAAAGTGTGATCAAATATATAGCAGGGTAATATTTAAGTTGATAATATTGCATGGCCCTCGAATGGTGTTATAAATATCTAACTGGTCCTTGGCAGAAAAAAAGGTTCCGACCCCTGGAATAGTTTTCACTCTCAACCACAACCTCTAAAATGGGTTTCAGAAGCTACTTGGGTAATTAAAAGTTAGACACTGACTTTCTCTTTGCATTCCTGCTCTAATAATCTTTAAAGTCTTCAAAACAATTGAAGTCTCTGGCTTAGTGTGATAAGATTCAGGGTTATAAATATGGACTTGAAAACACATGAACATATCTCTAACTTTTATCCTCTTACATAAATATGTGAAAGTCTCTCAAATTTTTTAAAACAAATCTCTCCAGGTAACGTAGAGGCTCATGGGGCAGTCATCATTTTCTGTGATTCCCAGGGTGTATAGTTTCTGGTCATGATCAGAAACCTGCTCCCAAAATACAGGGAGGGTCCCTGCCATCTCTACATCCCAGCAGCTCCAGGAATACCTCCATGCGTGGCAGGTGTGCACTAACTGCTTGGAGAACTACATTAATAAAGTCGACGAGAGAGCAAAAGGCAAGCAAACAAAACCCCTAAACAAAAACAGTAGCAACCTCCAAGCTTTGTGAAACAGAGGCCCAGTCTATTCTTTTTTCTGTACTTTGTAATCCATATTCTGTCTCCTTGGCTTTTTCTAAAAGTATAGATGTCCTAGTAACTCAGGGGTCATTTCTTATTCCTTATCTGGCTTCAGATCCCTGCCCATCTAGAACTAAGAAGGAATGCTCAGAGAAGATGAAAGACAATCCAGAAAGCACAATATCATGGAAGGCTACAGAAGAATTTTAAGGAGACAGTGACCAAATTGTCAAATATTGCATAAGATAGGAACAAAAAAAATCATTCCATGCTTTTGGGCATTTAGGGGTGATTTTTTTGGAGAAAGACTGCAGCCATTTGGGACTCAACACTTCCCCCATGTTCCCCTTCTCCAGCAGTTTCCACTATTTCACCATGATTTGGCACTAACTACAAATGCAAGAAGAGGCCTATTCTCAAGCCAAAGATGATGGATACTCCTGTTGGTTTATTATTAATTCCAAGAAGTCTGAACTAATGGAACCTTGCTTCAAGTTATATTTGGGGATGTTCTTGTTTTGTCTTTTTCTCCCAACCTTTACTTTCTAAACAGCAATACAAAGTGTACAGATTTTGCCGAAACCGGTTTGGCTCAGTGGTAGAGCGTCCGTCTGCGGACTGAAAGGTCCCAGGTTCGATTCCAGTCAGGGGCATGTACATTGATTGCGGGCACATCCCCAGTAGGGGGTGTGCAAGAGGCAGCTGGTCTATGTTTCTCTCATCGACGTTTCTAGCTCTCTATCTCTCTCCCTTCCTCTCTGTAAAAAAATCAATAAAATATATATTTTTTTAAAAATGACCAAAATAATTTTTTTAAAAAAAGTGTACAGATTTTGTCAAAGCTCTCAAAAAGACCACCAGAGCCACCCTTTGATAGCACAAATTGGGTTTAGTAAACTTGCTAAGGGAGTGTCAGGTCTGTAACACAATCTGATGGCTTTCCCAGGTTACTCCTTCTCTCCCCCCCCCCCCGCCCCTTTATTCTTCACTGGCATGTCCCCTAATAAATCTCTTGTAAATATAATTTGGTCTCAGTGTCTGCTTCTTGGAGGATCTAAAATGAAAGAGCTCCTAAATACCAGTGTTCCAAGGGAAAAAGGTAGATCCTATCAAATGCTCCTAGCCTAGGACTGGCCCAGGGCCTTTTATGCCACGTGTTTTTTTGTTTGTTTGTTTGTTTTTAATATATTTTATTGATTTTCCCAGAGAGGAAGAGAGAGGGACAGAGAGTTAGAAACATCGATGAGAGAGAATCATCGATCAGCTGCCTCTTGCACACCCCCTACTGGGGATGTGCCCGCAACCAAGGTACATGCCCTTGACCGGGACCTTCCAGTCCACAGGCCGATGCTCTATCCACTGAGCCAAACCGGTTTCAGCAATGCCACATTCTATTGTTTAGCTCAAGTCACAGACCAGCCAGATTCAACGTGGGATGGGAATACCACAGCATGAAGATCAGCTGCCACAACTGCATATATGTGATACCTCAATTTAAAACGTTTTCTAAAGTCGTCATTTGGAGAGGCCGTGAACTCTGGAGCTGGAGGTGGGTTGTATATTGGGAAAATATAAATATAGAGCTATAGAGTTAGAGCTAGAACTAGAGACAGTGGCAGAGACAGAGATAGAGACAGAGACAGATACAGAGATAGAATTAAAGCTAGAGATAGAGGCAGATCTCTCGAGGGCACCACTTGAGTTCCTGACAGATGGCAGTGCTAAAAGAGGGATTTGGAAGTATTTGACTTCATACATGAGCTTAACTGTGACCTAGATGTATCTCATTAACAGAGACCACTCATGTTGTCAGCTCAGCCTTGTATACCCCTGGTGATGGAGTCAGAATACACAAAGGATGGGTTAAGACAAGCACTGGTTGGTTTCAGCTGATTTTACCTGTGAGCTCTTACCATACAAAATTCAATGTAATCACTATGTGAGCTTAATATAAACAGTAATCTAATCTAACTCAATAATTACATTGCATCAGATTTGGCAGTTAGAAAAGCCAAACACACTATTGTGCTTTGTCTTTTAAAAAAAAATGGAATGGGTTAGACTCAAAAGAGACAATTTTTTCTTTTTTCTTTTTCAGATATATTGTGCCTTACCAACAAGTGCTTGTAGTCAAAGGATCAAGGAAAAGACAGAAAATAAATAAAACTTGAGTCAGGAAGGGAAGCTTTTACGAAAACACCAAAATGAGATTGGAGCTAAAACACCAGGACCATCAGATTCAGATAGTCAATCCAAGCAGAGGAACCAGTTTGGAGCTCCAGATTGGACCCACAACATATGATCTAGGCGGCCTTAGCCTGAGAGAGGATGTTTTGCACTGTAGATTGTTTGAGCAGACATTTTCTTGGATGGGATAGGAGTATGAGGGGACCTTATTTTTTAAATTGAAGTATAATTTACATAAAATAAACAGAAAGACTTAAGTATACAGTTCAGTTGGTTTTGACAATTATACACCATGTAATCACCACCCTAATCAAGACACACAATATATCCTTCTTCCCAGAAAGTTTTCTTATGCCTCTTTCCAGTCAATTCCCATCCAATCCCCAATCCCCTCCAAACACTTTCTGATTCTTATCACCACAGGTCAGCTTTGTCTGTTCTAGAATTTCATTTACACGGAATCAAACAGAATGACGTATTTCATTCAACAAAGTTTTTGAGATTCATCTAAGATATAGAGAACATGGTGTCTGTGAGAGGTGCCTCTAACACCTATATCCCTATGAAAGCCAGGGGGAAGAGTTTTCTGGGAGACCCACTTATTCCTGCCAACCTCAGCTTCAGGGACCCTCACCGTGACTCCTGAGGTAAATCACGGTCTGTCTTCAAGTATCCCTGTAGCCTGCCTCCATGCCCGAGGAGGAGAAAGTCCCTGACCCTTACCCCTGGGTCTTCCCAGCAGGCCTGGATATATAATTTTGGGACCCTGTGCAAAATGAAAACACAGGGCCCCTTGATTTAAAAATTATTGAAGAATCTCAAGAGAGGACCAGCAAAGCATTACACCAAGCACAGCTCTGTGCAACTACGGGGGTCACCCGCTCATGAAGCCACCCTGCTTCCCAGTCTCCCACAAGCCAGCTATCCCTCTGCGCTCGGCCAAATCCATCAAAATCCCCCCTCCACTCCCTGTTCCCCTAGGATTGTGAACGAAAATAGAAGCTCTTACCTCCTTTTGGGGCCTGGAGACTGCAGGGCCTGGCTGGCCGTAATGCAGGCAAGGAGAAGGTTGTCTTAGCAGTTAATCTTTTTGATGAGTCACAGCATAAAAATCAGATAAAATACAAATCAGCATACAAATTAAACCAAGGATGGTTTTTGAATAAATACCTCTAGGCTTTCTGAGGATGCTGGAAAATATTGGTCTGGTCTAAAAGTATGGTCTGGTCTATTATATCAATATACCACTATTTGATAATCCCTTCTCCTACTCATATATATTTGAGTTGTTTCCATTTTGGACTTTTATGAATAAAGTTGCTAACAAACATTTTTATTTTAGTCACTGTAGTGATAACTCAATTGGGTTTTAATTCTACTTCTCTAATAACTAATCATGTTAAGCACCTTTTCACATGCTTATTGGACATTCCTATATTTTCTTTGGTGAAGTATCTGATTTTAAAATCTTCTATCTGGCCGAAACTGGTTTGGCTCAGTGGATAGAGCATTGGCCTGCGAACTGAAAGGTCCTGGGTTCGATTCTGGTCAGGGGCATGTACCGTGGTTGCGGGCACATCCCCAGTAGGGGGTGTGCAAGAGGCAGCTGATTGATTATTCTCTCTCATCGATGTTTCTAACTCTCTATCCCTCTCTCTATCTCTCTGTAAAAAAAATCAATAAAATATATTTTTTTAAAATAAAAAATTAAAATTAAAAAATCTTCAATCTGCCTGCCTTTTTTATACAGCCTGCTTTATTGCCCTTAAAGAAGCAGTTATCCAAGTTTTCTGCCTAAAAAAGTTCTGATAAAATAGATCAGTTCAAGCAGTACATTTAGCCAATATTGTTTTTATATTGATCCAGTTTCACTATTAAAAAGCAAATACTCTTGCTCAAATAAATTGGTATGACATCCCCAAAGTAAAATGCTGACTCTACTATTTTATTTCCAACTCTGGGGCTTATGAATGTACACTAACTAAACAGTTTCAGCACATCGCAACAACTGGAGGATCTGCTCTATTATAAATGAATTATGTTTTTTAAAAACAATCTATTTGCTTTTAAATAAACTGTGGCCCGGGGGGGGGGGGCAATGGTAAGGTATGTACACATACAATACCTTAATAAGAAAAATTTAAAAATAAAAAATAAAAATAAGTAAATAAATAAACTCTGGCCTAAAGCAACATTGCAAATCATAAGTATCTCTATTCCTATAAAATGAGGCTGGGGGGAAAATAATAAATAAATAAAACAAAATGAGGTTGAGGCAACAGCATATATAATATATAGAAAGTATGGAGGTTCCTCAAAAAATTAAAAATGGAACTGCCTTATGACCCAGTGACTCCACTTCTGGGCATTTGTCCGATGAAACCCAAAACACTAATTCAAAATAATAAATGCATCACTATGTTCACTGCAGTGTTATTTACAATAGCCAAGATATGGAAACCACCCAAAGTATCCATCAATAAATGACTGGGTAAAAAAGTGATGCTGCATATGTACAATGGAATATCACTCAGCCATAAAAAGAATGAAATCTTACCATTTATTAATACAACAGTATAGATGGATCTAGAGGGCATTGTACTCAGTGAAGTAAGTCTTTCAGAGAAAGATTAATACCATATAATTTCACTTCTGATTTCTCAACAGAAACTATGCAGGCCAGAAAGGTAAGAAATATTCAAAGTGATGAACAGCAAGAACCTACAACCAAGATTACTCTACCCAGCAAAGCTATCATTTAGAATTGAAGGTCAATCACCGAAACCGGTTTGGCTCAGCGGTAGAATTGAAGGTCAGATAAAGAGCTTCAGACAAGAAAAAGCTAAAAGTGTTCATCACCACCAAACCAGGATTATATGAAATGCTGAAGGGTATTCTTTAAGAAGAGGAGGAAAAAGAAAAAGGTAAAGATAAAAACTATGAACAGCAAAGTGACAACAAATACATACCTATCGACAAGTGAATCTAAAAATCAAGTGAATAAAAAAATCTGATGAACTAAATAAACTGGTGAATATAATAAAATCAGGGGCATAGAAAGGGAGTGGACTGACAATTCTCAGTGGGAAGGGGGTGTGAGGGGTGCGGGAAGAGATTGGACAAAAATCTTACACCTATGGATGAAGACAGTGGGGAGGGGGGGTAAGGGCATGAGGGAGGGAAATCAGGTAAAGGGGAAGTATGGGGGGGGGGAAGAGGAACATCTGTAACAATCTGAACAATAAAGTTTTGTGGGTTTTTTTTAAAGATCAATGAAACCAAGAACTGGTTTTTTGAAAGGATGAACCTCTATTCAGGCTCACCAAGAAGCAAAGAGAGAGAACATGAATGAACAAAATCAGAAATGAAAGAGGCGAAATAAAAACAGACCCTACAGAAATACAAAGATTGTTTAAAAAATATTATGAACAACTTTATTCCTTATATTTTACTTTTTTTAAAAAAATATTTAAAAATGGAATTTGGAAACCCACCCGACCTTTTTCCCTAACATAATGCTTTACCTCTTAAAAACAAAGGACTAGCCGAGACCGGTTTGGCTTAGTGGATAGAGCATCGGCCTGGGGACTGAAAGGTCCCGGGTTCGATTCCGGTTGGGGGCATGTACCTTGGTTGCAGGGACATCCCCGGTGGGGGGTGTGCAGGAGGCAGCTGATCGATGATTCTCTCTCATCGATGTTTCTAACTCTCTATCTCTCTCCCTTCCTCTCTGTACAAAATCAATAAAATATATTTTTTTAAAAAAAGAAAGAAAGAGAATTACAGGCCAATATCCCTCACATAAACAAATTGAGAGATAAAAATCACATAGTCATATCAATTTATTTGAGTATGGGGGGGCAATGTTAAAATATGTACACAGATAATAATTTAATTTAAAAAATAATAAAAATAAAAATAATTCTTTCAGTGAAGGTCAAAAAAAAAAAAAAAGCATTTGACAAAATCCAGCACCCTTTCCTGATAAAAACTCTCAGCAAGGTGGGAATAGAAGGATCATACCTCAACATAATAAAAGCTATATATGATAAACCCATAGCCAGCATCATACTCAATGGGCAAAAACTAAAACCATTTCCTCTAAGAACAGGAACAAGACAGGGATGCCCACTCTCACCACTCCTGTTCGACATAGTACTGGAAGTACTTGTCATTGCGATGAGAGGAGAAGAAGAATAGGCATCCAAATTGGAAAAGAAGAAGTACAACTGTCATTATTTGCATATGACATGATACTGTACATAGAAAACCCTAAAGACTCCATCAAAACTTATTAGACTTAATAAATGAATTCGGCAATGTAGCAGGATACAAAAGTAATGCCAAGAAATCTATGGCATTTCTATGCACCAATAGTGAACTTACAGAAAGAGAGGCTGGGGCAGGAAAATTCAAACAAGGCCGAACAGTGTGGGCCATTTGCAGCTAAGTTTGTAAATGGCAAGCCGTTATCTTCCCAGCCAAGGACACTTGAGAGCAAATGGTGAAAGCCTCCCTCCCCAAAGAATGCAGAAAAGGAGGGAGGAGGACAAAGGAGGGAGAAGCAGTTTTACTCCCTAAGCAGAGAAGCCAGCAGTCTCAAGGCTTGGCAAGACAAAGTTGCCAGGCGCCTCTCCTGAGTTCTGGGAAAGCCACAACCAAGTAAAAAGGGACCGTGAGAACGAATCTGCACCAAAATATTTAGCAGAGACATTTTTGAAATTGATAGACAGAAGAGTCCATAACGCCTCAAATCCCCAGCCCACTTGCTCTTCAAATGAGTTGACAGGCCATCTGCACTTATTTCATAAGCCAAATGTATAGATTTGCTTGTCTTGGTTCTTTAGTAAAAAGTACGTGCTTTAATTGCTTTCATAAAATCAGCTTCATCACAATGTGATAACGGGGGTTTTCTCATCTAAATTCATTTATTTGAGAAAAGAATACCGGCTAGGAATAGCCCTCTTTCCTCCAGCTCAGGGGGCTGTGTGGTGTCTGTGAGAGGTGCCTCTAACACCTATATCCCTATGAAAGCCAGGGGGGAGAGTTTTCTGGGAGACCCGCTTATTCCTGCCAACCTCAGCTTCAGGGACCCTCACCGTGACTCCTGAGGTACATCATGCTCTGTCTTCAAGTATCCCTGTAGCCTGCCTCCCTGCCAGAGGAGGAGAAAGTCCCTACCACTCCTGACCCTCACCCCTGGGTCTTCCCAGCAGGCCTGATATATAATTTTGGGACTCTGTGCAAAATGAAAACACAGGGCCCCTTGATTTAAAATTATGAAGACTCCGCCGAAACCGGTTTGGCTCAGTGTATAGAGCGTCAGCCTGCGGACTGAAAGGTCCCGGGTTCGATTACGGTCAAGGGCATGTACCTTGGTTGCAGGCATATCCCCGGTAGGGGGTGTGCAAGAGGCAGCTGATCGATGACTCTCATCGATGTTTCTAACTCTCTATCTCTCTCCCTTCCTCTCTGTACAAAATCAATAAAATATATTTTTTAAAAATAAAATAAAATAAAATTATGAAGACTGCTGAAACCGGTTTGGCTCAGTAGATAGAGCGTCAGCCTGCGGACTGAAAGGTCCCGGGTTTGATTCAGGCCAAGGGCATGTACCTTGGTTGCAAGCACATCCCCAGTGGGGGGTGAAGGGGGTGCAGAAGGCTGCTGATCAATGTTTCCCTCTCATCCATGTTTCTAGCTTTCTATCCCTCTCTCTTCCTCTCTGTAAAAAAACTCAATAAAATATATATTTTTTTTAAAATAAATAAAATTATGAAGAATCTCAAGAGAGGACCAGCAAAGCATTACACCAAGCACAGCTCTGTGCAACTACGGGGGTCACCCGCTCATGAAGCCACCCTGCTTCCCAGTCTCCCACAAGCCAGCTATCCCTCTGCGCTCGGCCAAATCCATCAAAATCCCCCCTCCACTCCCTGTTCCCCTAGGATTGTGAACGAAAATAGAAGCTCTTACCTCCTTTTGGGGCCTGGAGACTAGAACTCAGACAGCAGGGCCGGCCGGGCTGGCTGTAATGGAGGCAAGAAGAAGATTGTCTTTGCAGTTAATTTTTTTTGCTGCGTCACAGCATAAAAACGGGATAAAATACAAAACCGCATACAAATTAACAAAAAGATGATTTAAAAGTAAACATGTCTAGGTGTTCCCCGGATGCTGGGAAAACGTTAGTGAGGAAGAACAAAGAAAGAAACAATATAACAAAAGAAAGAGCGGGCTCCTACCATAATATCACATTACTTTACGGTCTCTGTGCAATTTAAATGACTTTTTTTTTAAAATTCTTAAATATTTGTCTGCCCTGGCCAGTGTGGCTGCTGGTTGAGTTGTCCTCCATGCACTGAAGGGTGGCTGATTCCATTCCTGTCAGGACACAGTCCTAGGTTTTGGGTTCCATCCTTGGTCAGGGTGCATATAGGAGCCAGCCATATGTTCTTTCTCTCTCACGTTGATATATCTTACTCTCCCCCCCTCCCTTCCTCTCTCTAAAGTCAATTTTAAAAAGTCCTTAAATGAGCTGTGGAATAGTAAAGTAGCTGACCAAATTCTTCTGGATGATTTTTTTAAACTGTCACAGAAGAAAATCTCAGAGTTTATAACCCTTACAAGGTACCCACTCTAAAGAAAATCAACGAAGTTTTAATTTTTCCACCTAAGTAATTATTTCTACCTTTAATATGTCATGTCAAGCTGAGTTTTGTTTCTGGTAGGCAACAGAATTATATATTTCTGCTTTCAGTATAAGTAAGAGCAGATCTGTTCCCCACAAAATTTGCTATGAAGTTTTCAGAATTTCAAGCTTGCTGTTTGCAAAGTAAATAAAACAAAATATATATGATTTGAAAACATGTTTGAGTTAGTCTTTTAATATATTCAATCCTACTATTGTGTATAACTCACTTAAATAAAAGTAAACTTTTATCCCATGAGAATCATGAAAGTATAAACATGTATATGAAAAATGCTTAATTTTACCACTTATCTCATGAGAAAAATGTATAAGCAATATATATCTATATGAAAAATACCTGATTTTACTAATGATCTTAAAATGTACATTTTTTGTACACTTTTACCAACTTTTTCCTATTTTCCCACCACCCACCCAGCTCCTCGAAACCACTTTTCTACTCTCTGTTTCTATGGGTTTGACTTTTTCGTTTTAGATTCCACATATATGATACCATGCAGCATTTGTCTCTGTCTGGCTTACTTCACTTACTATAATGCTCTCAAGATCTATCCATGTTGTCACAAATGACAGGATTTCCCTCTTTGTTGGGCTAAATAATATTCCATTGTATATATTTACATCTTCTTTACCCATTCATTCGCTGGTAGAAATTTAGGTTGCTTCCAAACCTTTCCTATTGTAAATAATGCAGCAATGAATATGGAGGTACAGATATCTATTCAATATCCTGTTTCTATTTCTTTTGGATTAAATACCCAGAAGCGTGCCGGTTTGGCTCAGTGGTAGAGCATCCGTCTGCAGACTGAAAGGTCCCGGGTTCGATTCTGGTCAAGGGCATGTACGTTGGTTGCGGGCACATCCCCGGTAGGGGGTGTGCAAGAGGCAACTGGTCAATGTTTCTCTCTCATCCACGTTTCTAGCTCTCTATCTCTCTCCCTTCTTCTCTGTAAAAAATCAATAAAATATATTTTAAAAAATAAAATAAAATAAAGTAAATAAATACCCAGAAGCGGGATTGCTATAGCATGTGGTAGTTCTGTTTTTAATTTTTTGAGTAATCACAGTGTTTTCCATAGTGGCTGCACCAATTTACATGCCCACCAACAGTGCATGCACTGTTAATCTCTTTTCTTTTTCACAAAAGCCATTTTTACAGGTACGAGGTGATATCTCATTGTGGTTTTGATTTGCACTTCCGTGATAACTAGTGATGTTGAGTATCTTTTCATCTACCTGATGGCCATTTGTAAGTCTTATTAAAAAGTACATTAAAACAATTTATCCATCCCCAGTAGGGAATGTGCAAGAGGCAGCTGATCGATGTTTCTCTCTCCTCAATGTTTCTAACTCTCTATCCCTCTCTCTTCCTCTCTGTAAAAAATCAATAAAATATATTTTTAAAAATTTATCCAAAATATTGACACGGAGACATATTTACAGCACAGCTTTGGGTAAATGTTCCTTCCCCCTTTACCCTCTTACTGCTGGTCTGAATTTTTGACATTTTTATAATGAATGTGTTTTGCTTTTGTTTATTTATTATTATTATTATTAAAAATAAAACCTATTACTCTCCCCTGTGGGGGGGAAAAATAAATAAAACATAAAACAATTTATCCAAACTTTCATGATCTAATAATTGCCAGCTAAGAGATTCTAGAGATATAAATGCAAGAAAAATATAGTCCCTGCTTTTGAGAATCTTAGAGTCTACAAAAAGAGAAACAGGCATGTTCACAAGTGAATACTAACGTTATGTAGATACCAAATTAGAAATCTGTATATTGTTCTACAGATTCCAAAGAAGGAAAGGTTCCAAAATCTACCCAATGAACAGGATGGGCTTTATTTTATTTTTTTCAATATATTTTTATTTTTTGAAGGGAGAGGGAGAGAGAAAAACATCAACGGTGAGAGAGAATCATTGATCGGCTGCCTCCTGCGCGTCACACACGGTGGATCCAGCCCGCAACCCCTTACCTCGGGAATCAAACCAAAGGCAACGGTGACCGCCTAGTTCATAGATCCATGCTCAACCCCTGAGCCGGGCCAGCTGGGCGAGAATGGGCTTTCTTTCTTTCTTTCTTTCTTTCTTTCTTTCTTTCTTTCTTTCTTTCTTTTCTAAAATATATTTTATTTTTTACAGAGAGGAAGAGAGAGGGATAGAGAGCTCGAAACGTCGATGAGAGAGAACCATCGACCAGCTGCCTCTTGCACACCCACCACCAGGGATGTGCCCGCAACCAAGGTACATGCCCCTGACCGGAATCGAACCCGGGACCCCCCAGTCCGCAGACCGACGCTCTATCCACTGAGCCAAGCTGGTTTCGGCTTGCTTTCTTTTTTCTATTTTTTTTTTTTTTCCATGTAGGAGGTTTTATCAAAGAGAAGACCGCTTCGTCTTCCCCGATGACAAACGCCTTGCTTTGCTTTGTGAGGCAGTGTGCAACCCCAAACCACGGGCAGGCTGGGGGTCTGTGAGGGCCTCAGAAATATGGACTCCTTCCCGAATTTGCGTGTCACCCTCGCGCAGGGGCCATGCTAATCTCCTCCGTGTCGTTCCCATGTTAGTGTATGTGCTGCCGAAGCGAGCGCGAAAATGGGCTCTTACGGACATACACCCTTTTCTCTTAAAAGATATTCAAAAGCCAATGTTAGATTAGTCTGTGGGGCTCAGAGTGGGTGACTGTACCACAGTTAAACCGGCAGAAGCAGAGACGTAGGGTAAGATATAGTAAGGCACGTTCGGATAATTCTAAAACGTTCATTTGCCCGGGATTGAGGTAGAGGAGAGAAACAGAGTGAGATCCTTCGAACAGGTGGTCAAATGGCAGAGCGGATAACTCTAAACTGGATCTCACGGGGACTCTAAGAGTCAGACTGGCTATTAAAGTCAATGTGCGCCATTAATTCCCTTCTCCGCATCTCTGCCTTGAGTAGTCCCGTCCCCCTCTGACTCCGGGCTCGGCCTCCTGGCTTGCTTTGGAAAATGGCACACTTACAAATATGAAACTTGAAAAGTGTCCGCAATTTGGAAAAGTCCAAGCCTCGCCCCTCATTTCGCTGCCCCACCGTCTGGCCCCCCCATCCCACCACCTGCCCACTCACTACTTACCGGCAAATCCGCCCAGCTCCGCTCCCGCGGCCACCACGTCTGCTCCCTCCGACGTCGTCAGCCGCTATGAGCCCGGGCTTTTGGGGCTCAACCGTTAGAGCTTTAGAGGTCAGCCCGCCCGCCAAAAGTTAAATGTTTCATTCCGGGTCAACTATACATCCGTTACAGGCGAGATCCCAGCCCCCACGTGGGGAATGGGCGGGAAGGCGGCAACCAACCAGTGTCTTCCTCTCTCCTTCTCTCTCTCTCTCAAAACCAATGGGAAATGATGTCCTCTGGTGAGGTTTAACAGAAATCAAAGAGAGAAAGTCGTTCCACAGCCCTGTCTGGTGCTAGGCAGATTTAGATTTGAAACAATTCTGTCTGCGCACTGCTCAACATGAGCCCCAGCCTACGGACGTATCTTCAGAGAGAACCAATCCCCGCAGACCCCACAAAGCCTGTTCTTTTTTGTAACAATATGAATCTTTGAGGCGTTCTAAACCTCTTCTCCTGAGCTGCTGCAGAGAGCTCAATTTGAAGCCTGTGCATTAAAACGCTGACCCTAAAACATGCGCCATACACAAACCTCTGCTTTTGTCAGCCCTTCACATCTACCTCTCTGAAATGTTCATGAATTTCGATTTCACAGGGATAATTATTTTACATACACTGGCATCAGCATACAAATAAAATACCCAATATTAAAAAATAAAAGAAAGAAAAGGAGCCCTGGCCGGTTTGGCTCAGTGGATGCAGCGCCGGACTCCGGACTGAGGAGTCCGGGGTTCGATTCTGGTCAGGAGCACGTACCTTGGTTGTGGGCACATCCCCAGTAGGGGGCGTGCAGGAGGCAGCTGATTGATGTTTCTCTCCCATCGGTGTTTCTGACTCTCCCTCTCTCTTCCTCTCTGTAATAAAATAAAATAAAATAAAATAAAATAAAAATAAATAATATTTTTAAAAAGAAAGAAAGAAAGAAAGAAAGAAAGAGAGAGAGAGAGAGAGAGAGAGAGAGAGAGAGAGAGAGAGAGAGAGAGAGAGAGAGAAAGAAAGAAAGAAAGAAAGAAAGAAAGAAAGAAAGAAAGAAAGAAAGAAAGAAAGAAAGAAAGAAAGAAAGAAAGAAAAGGCCGGGACCGGTTTGGCTCAGTGGATAGAGCGTCAGCCTGCGGACTGAAAGGTCCCAGGTTTGATTCCGGTCAAGGGCACGTACCTTGGTTGCGGGCACATCCCCTGTGGGGGGTGTGCAAGAGGCGGCTGGTGGATGTTTCTCTCTCATCGACGTTTCTGACTCTCTGTCCCTCTCAATTCCTCTCTGTGTAAAATCAATAAAATATATTTTTAAAAAAAAGAAAGAAAGAAAAGGAAAAGTGTTGGCACTTTGGAGCTCTTCCTGGGAACCATGCGGCCATCACTATGTGATTGAGTCCAGGCTAACCTGTTGGAAATACATAACCCGTTACCCCGATTGCCCTAACCAACACCAGCACCCACTCCAGACATGTGAATGATGCCATACTACACCAATAGTTTCCCTTAATACATACTCATTACGGGAAATCAGAAGATAAAAAGAAGTATGTCACTTATCGTTAGTTATACTATCTAAATATAGCCTTTATAACCTTTTTAAAGGATCTCTATTTCCAATCTTTTTCTCTGAACAGATTTCTCTTCTATAAGGTGATAATAATTTTGTATGGAAATTTTTGCACTGTGCTTTTTATTTATTTTATTTTATTTTTTAAATATATTTTATTGCTTTCAGAGAGGAAGAAAGAGGGGAAATGTGATGTGGAAGGGAAGAGGGAGAGGGAGATGGAAATAACAATGACGAGAAAGAATCATTGATTGGCTGCTTCCTGAATGCCCCCTACTGGGGATCCCAAAATCCCAGCATGTGCCCTTGACCAGAATCGAACCTGGCCGATCACTCAGTCCGCAGGCCAACGTTCTATCCATTGAACCAAACCAGCTGGGTCTGTGCTTTTTCAATTGTATTTTTAAAGTAGGATTTTTTTTTCATTTTTACTCTTCAAAACTACCATCTTTAATAGCTGGATAACAGCTCATCTAATGAATGAACCACAATTTAACTGTTGTTGAGCAATTAAGTATATATTGTACCACAATGAACCTACAAAAACATAAAGCTCTTTTTCTTTTTCAGATTCTTTCCTTAGAATATTCACATTAACTAACTGGATCAAAGGATATGAATATTTTTAGAGCCAATACACTTTGACAACTATTACAAAGGATTTCATACTAATTTACACATCCATCAACATATTCTGAGTATCCATTTCACCAAAGCCTCAAAGGCCCAATGCAGTTTTTGTTATTCATTTTCTTTTGTTTTCCATCTTTGTTATTTGGGTGAGAAGTGAATTCTGGATTCCATTTTTAAAATTTTTAAAATTTTTTTTTTATTATTTCAGGGAGGAAGGGAGAGGGAGATGAGCTACAAATATCAATGATGAGAATTATTGATCAGCTGCCTCCTGCACGCCCCCTACTGGGGATTGATCCTGCAACCCGGGCATGTGCCCTTGATCAGAATTGAACCCAGGACCCTTCAGTCCACAGGCCATCGCTCTATCCACTGAGCCAAACCATCTAGCGCCTGGTTTCCATTTCAATTATTTCTTCAATAATTAATAAGATTGAAGAGTTGGAAAGACATTTCTTGGTGCCTATCACAGCACTGGGTTAATAGATTTCTCAAAGTAACTTTCTTCTTATAATCTACACAATAGCTGCTTGCAAATTTCTATAAAGGAAACTATCCAGAGTAGCTATCTGAATCTGTGTTTGCACAGCAACTTACAAATACTGAGAGCAGGTCAGTTGTCCATATTTAAAAATGGGTCTTTCTATTGTATATGAGGATTGGTAGTGGGAAGCCTTAAATTCCCCCCATGCTACCTGTTGGTATTGTTAAAGACAAAACGGGGCTAAATAGCAGGCCAGTGTGGCTCAGTGATTGAGCTTTGACCTATGAACCAGGAGGTCGCAGTTCGATTCCCAGTTCCCAGTTGGGCATATGCCTGGGTTATGGGTTTGATCCGCAGCGTGGGGCGTGCAGGAAGCGTGTTTCTGTCTCTCTATACCTCTCCCTTCCTCTTTGAAATCAATATAAATAAGTTTTTAAAAACGACTACTGCAATAGAGAAAGGAAACCTCATATTGAATGGGGCTTGGTTCTGTGTGCAGCATGGGTAAGTGGGAATCTATAGCTAAGGAGTAGGGTGGGATTGGGGAGATGGCAGTGGTTGGGATATTACTAAGAGGAAACATCAGGGGTAAGGAAGATTCTGGTTAAACTGACCTAACTGGATTCCTTGCTGAAGAAAAGCCAGGGTGATCAGACATCCTAAGTCTTAGGAGATGGTGAAGGATGTGTTCCGGAAGCCGGTCATTGTTTTAATAACAGAGAGCTGTGAGCAGGGGATTCGGAGGGCTGGTCAACCTTAATTGCTCTAAAGCAGTGTTTCCCAACCTTCTCTCATGATGAGAATCACCTGGTGGAGTTGTTAAAACACAGATTCCTGAATCCCAACTAAGAAGTGCTAAACTAGAATTTTTGAGAACATATAGGTAAAATTGCATACCTAACTTAGTGCTCTGTTTATAAAATCTGTCTTAGAGCACTAGTTAAGTATACAATTTTACCTATATGTTCCCAAAAATTCTAGTTTAGCACTTCTTAGTTGGGATTCAGGAATCTGTGTTTTAACAACTCCACCAGGTGATTCTCATCATGAGAGAAGGTTGGGAAACACTGCTAAAGGGTCAGAGCTAATTACTAGATATTGGTAATTGAAGCAGCCCCCACCTGTTAGTCCTAAATTCACTGATTGGCTTTTATTGGAGTTTCCTGCCTAGGGGATATGGGTGTATCCTATAATTTTAATATTAATGAAAGGGATGGAAAAGTCAGAGCGAGAATGGTCCTCCCACTAGAGTTGAACTCCTGCCTGGCCCCCAATATTCCCAAATTAATGCTTTTCTAGTCTCTCTTCATTTGTGTGCGGCCTTCTCCAGAACCCGAACCCTGAACCGGAACCCGAACCACTCGGGATGTGAAAGGAGTTCCCACAGATGTGGGACCTGGTTAGATATTGAGAAGGATAGGAGATTCTGGCTAATCTGATTTAGCAAGGTTCTTGCTAACACTGCATTTTACAAAGAAGTGCACAGATGGGCTTAGAAAATTGTTCAGGAGCCTGATTCAATTTTGATCGAGCAAAGAATCCTTGTCAGCATCACCAGGGAATTCACACAATATTGCTGTAATTTACAGGCGAGTACCCTAAGCCTTGGAGATTTTAAGAAACTTGCTCGAGTCCCATCGATATATAAACATTATAGAATGAAAATATTTATATAAACATTATAGAATATAAATATATATATGTAAACATTATAGAATGTAAATAGAATATCAGGGCAGGGTGGATGGGATTCCTCAGTTCACAGAACAAAGCTAAAACGAAGTAATAAAAAGAATAACATGTCATTATAAGATCTTTCTCATATATCTCAGATACAACCACTTCTCACATCTCTACTGCTGCCAGCCCAGTCCAAACCACAATCATCTCACCAACACTACCAAGGTAGTTGGTTAACTAGATCCCCTGATCCCCCCATGCTCCTCTGTAGTTCCACATATCTCCTGAATATTTTAGCAATCTTCGTGTTTCCTTTTATTTTGTTTTTTAAATATTTTCACTGATTTCAGAGAGGAAGGAAGAGGGAGAGACAGAAATATCAATGATGAGAGAGAATCACTGATCAGCCACCTCCCACAATTACACACACCCACTGGGGATCAAGCCCACAACCCAGGCATGTGACCCAGGCAGGAATCGAATCACGACCTCCTGGCTCATAGGTCAATGCTCAACCACTGAGCCACACCAGCTGGGCCATATTCCTTTTATACGCTTGTCAGACAAATAAACTTGCATAGATAATTCTGGTCAGCCTCCTCTCTCAACCTCTCAAAGGAAAAAGAACTAAACGTGTGTAAACACATTCTCTACCCGCAGGACTTGGACCTTGCGCATGTCTGGAGGAGAACAGCAGCCTGACCATTGTCTCAGCCACCTTAATAGTCTCCCTCACTCTCCTTGATCAATTCCAAGCCTATCACCATTTCATTTTCTTTCCATCTTGAGTATCTGCCATGGGACAGGTCTGTGTTATTTACTAGAGGCAAAACAGTGAACACGACACAAATGGTCCAAAAGCGCCTGCGCACACGCTGTAAAGCCGCCGGCGTGGCCTTGAGTTTCCCTTTTCCCCTGTCGGCGCCCCAGGGTGAGCATCTCTGGTGTACACCGCCCGCCCGCAGTCATGCCATCCAAGGGACCTCTGCGGTCTGTGCAGGTCTTTGGACGCAAGAAGACGGCCACAGCCATGGCGCACTGCAAACCGGGCAACGGCCTCTTAAAGGTGAACGGTCGGCCCTAGCCGGTGTGGCTCAATGGTTAGAGCGTCGGCCCTAGCCGGTGTTGCTGAATGGTTAGAATGGTCAGCCCTAGCCCATGTTGCTCAATGGTTAGAACGGTCGGCTCTAGCCGGTTGGGCTCAATGGTTAGAACGGTCGGCTCTAGCCGGTTGGGCTCAATGGTTAGAACGGTCGGCTCTAGCCGGTTGGGCTCAATGGTTAGAACGGTCGGCCCTTGGCGGATGTGGCTCAATGGTTAGAACGGTCGGCCCTCGCCGGTGTGGCTCAATGGTTAGAGCGTCGGCCCTAGCCGGTGTGGCTCAATGGTTAGAGCGTCAGCCCTAGCCGGTTGGGCTCAATGGTTAGAACGGTCGGCCCTAGCCGGTTGGGCTCAATGGTTAGAACGGTCGGCCCTTGGCGGATGTGGCTCAATGGTTAGAACGGTCGGCCCTAGCCGGTGTGGCTCAATGGTTAGAGCGTCAGCCCTAGCCGGTTGGCCTAAATCGTTAGAACGGTCGGTCCTAGCCGGTGTGGCTCAATGGTTAGAGCGTCAGCCCTAGCCGGTGTGGTCCAATGGTTAGAACGGTCAGCCCTAGCCCGTGTTGCTCAATGGTTAGAACGGTCGGCTCTAGCCGGTTGGGCTCAATGGTTAGAACGGTCGGCTCTAGCCGGTTGGGCTCAATGGTTAGAACGGTCGGCCCTTGGCGGATGTGGCTCAATGGTTAGAACGGTCGGCCCTAGCCGGTGTGGCTCAATGGTTAGAGCGTCAGCCCTAGCCAGTTGGGCTCAATGGTTAGAACGGTCGGCCCTTGGCGGATGTGGCTCAATGGTTAGAACGGTCGGCCCTAGCCGGTGTGGCTCAATGGTTAGAGCGTCAGCCCTAGCCGGTTGGCCTAAATGGTTAGAACGGTCGGTCCTAGCCGGTGTGGCTCAATGGTTAGAGCGTCAGCCCTAGCCGGTGTGGCTCAATGGTTAGAACGGTCAGCCCTAGCCCGTGTTGCTCAATGGTTAGAACGGTTGGCCCTTGGCGGATGTGGCTCAATGGTTAGAACGGTCGGCCCTAGCCGGTGTGGCTCAATGGTTAGAACGGTCAGCCCTAGCCCGTGTTGCTCAATGGTTAGAACAGTCGGCCCTAGCCGGTTGGGCTCAATGGTTAGAACGGTCGGCCCTAGCCGGTTGGGCTCAATGGTTAGAACGGTCGGCCCTAGCCGGTGTGGCTCAATGGTTAGAGCGTCAGCCCTAACCGGTTGGCCTAAATGGTTAGAACGGTCGGCCCTACCGGTGTGGCTCAATGGTTAGAGCGTCGGCCCTAGCCGGTGTGGCTCAATGGTTAGAGCGGTCGGCCCTAGCTGGTGTTGCTGAATGGTTAGAACGGTCGGTCCTAGCCGGTGTGGCTCAATGGTTAGAGCGTCGGCCCTAGCCGGTGTGGCTCAATGGTTAGAACGGTCGGCCCTCGCCGGTGTGGCTCAATGGTTAGAGCGTCGGCCCTAGCCGGTTGGGCTCAATGGTTAGAGCGACAGCCCTAGCCGGTTGGGCTCAATGGTTAGAACGGTCGACCCTAGTAGGTTGGGCTCAATGGTTAGAGTGTCGGCCCTTGGCGGATGTGGCTCAATGGTTAGAACGGTCGGCCCTAGCCGGTTGGGCTCAATGGTTAGAAGGGTCAGCCCTAGCCGGTTGGGCTCAATGGTTAGCATCGGCCCTAGCCTGTGTTGCTCAATGGTTAGAACGTCAGCCCTAGCCGGTGGGGCTCAATGGTTAAAGCGTCGGCCCTAGCCGGTGGGACTCAATGGTTAGAATGGTCGACCCTAGCCCGTTGGGCTCAATGGTTAGAGCGTCGGCCCTAGCCTGTGTGGCTCAATGGTTAGAGCGTTGGCCATAGGCGGTGGTGCTCAATGGTTAGAACGGTCGGCCCTAGCCGGTGGGGCTCAATGGTTAGAGCGTCAGCCCTAGCCGGTGGTGCTCAATGGTTAGAACGGTCGGCCCTTGGCGGATGTGGCTCAATGGTTAGAACGGTCGGCCCTAGCCGGTGTTGTTCAATGGTTAGAGCGTCGCTCTGCAGACTGAAGGGTCCCGGTTCTCCGACCAAGGGCACATGCCTGGGTTGCGGGCTCGCTCCCCAGTGGGAAGCATGCAAGAGGTAACCCATCAATGATTCTCTCTCATCATTGATGTTTCTATCTCTCTCCCTCTTCCTTCCTCTCTGAAATCAATAAAATATATTTTTATAACAATATATTTTATTGATTTTCCACAGAGAGGAAGAGGGATAGAGAGCTAGAAACGTCGATGAGAGAGAAACATCGACCAGCTGCATCCTGCACACCCCTACTGGGGATGTCCCCGCAACCAAGGTACATGCTGCTGACTGGAATTGAACCTGGGACCCTTCAGTCCACAGGCCAATGCTCTATCCACTGAGCCAAACCGGTTTCTGCAATAAAATATATTTTAAAAGAAAATAAACATTAGTAATTAATAAAGAAATAAATAGAAAATGGCAAGAGCAAATAATTGGCCTGGTTTGGCTATAAAAAAAAAAAAAAGGTCAACGGACAGTTCCTGGGATGATCGAGCCGCGCCGCTTCAATACAAGCTGCTGGAACCTGTTCTGCTTCTTGGGAAGGAGCGATTTGCTGGCGTGGACATCCGAGTCCGTGTACAGGGTGGTGTTCACGGGGCCAAGATTTATGCCATCCGTCAGTCCATCTCCACAGCCCTGGTGGCCCACTACCAGAAACATGTGGCTGAAGCTTCCAAGAAGGAGATCAAAGACATCCTCATCCAGTATGACCGGACCCTGCTGGTAGCTGACCCCCATCGCGGTGAATCCAAACGTTTGGTGGTTCTGGTGCCCGTGCTCACTACCAGAAATCTTACCCATGAGCTCATCTGGGTTCACCTTTATAATAAACAATGGTCGTGGGATTTAAGGTTAAAAAAAAAAAAAAAAGACACAGCCGAAACCGGTGTGGCTCAGTGGATAGAGCATCGACCTGCGGACTGAAGGGTCCGAGGTTCGATTCCGGTTGGGGGCATGTACCTTGGTTGCAGACACATCCCCAGTGGGGGATGTGCAGGAGGCAGCTGATCCATGTTTCTCTCTCATCAGTGTTTCTAACTCTCTATCCCTCTCCCTTCCTCTCTGTAAAAAAAAAAAAAAAAAATCAATAAAATATATTAAAAATAAATAAATAAAAGACACAAATGGTCCTCGTATTTTGGAGCTTACAGTCTAGCAAAGGACACCGAAACACCAAGTAAATAAAGAGAAAGTTCACACAGTGAGATAAACACCAGGGAGAAAGCAGCATGTTATATTCCATTAGAAAACAGTAGAGGCAGGGCTGACCTAGGTGGCTGGCAAAAGTCTTCCTGGGAAAATGACATTTAAGCTAAGAATCTAAGAAAGGGAAGGAGGGGTGGGGTTGGGGTGTGGAGAGGCAGAAAGGGACGAAGTTCAAAAGCCATGAGGTGGAACGAAAGTTGGCAAGATCAGCGAACTGAAAGAAAACCAGAATGTTCTTGGTGCACAGCAAGCGTAAAATTTGCCTGAGAGGTAATCAGGAGTCCAATTACGCATGACCTTAGAGTAGGGGTGTCTTACTCAATCAGAGAAGGGGCCAAAATCTAAAATCCAGCCTAAATCGCGGGCCGAATGGTTTACTGAACAGTCATAAACTGACAATGTCATAAACTGACAGCGGAGTGCAGTGATGAGAGCGCGGTGCGGGCCACATTGCAAGGCCTGGCAGGCTGGATTTGGCCCGCGGGCCTTGTGTTTGACACATGTGCCTTAGAGGCTGCAGTAAGGAGTTTGGATTTTACTCCACCTACAATGGGGAGGTACTGAAGAGCTAATTAGGAGAGAAAAAGTCCAATGTCTCTTGATGGTTTGTTGGAAATGGATTGGGATGGTGAAGGGTGACAGTGGGAAGACCAGGTAGGAGACTGTGGTTCTGGTTAGGCGGAAGTTGGAACTGGACTGGTGGCCAAGAATATGGAAAGAACTGGAGGGATCTAAAGATGTGTTTTGGAGTTAGAATCAAAGGAAACTGGGTTTATTTTTTATTTTTCTTTATTTCAGAGAGGAAAGGAGAGGGAGAGATAGAAACATCAGTGATGAGAGAGAATCATTGATCGGCTGCCTCATGCATGTCCCACACTGGGGATCAAGCCTGCAACCTGGGCATGTGCTCTGACCAGGAATCAAACATGACCTCCTGATTCATAGGTTGATGCTCAACCACTGGGCCACACTGGCCCGGTAGGAACTGCTTTTTATTTTTGTATTTTTTAGATATATTTTTATTGATTTTTTTACAGAGAGGAAGGGAGAGGGATAGAGAGCTAGAAACATTGATGAGAGAGAAACATCGACCAGCTGCCTCTTGCTCACCCCCTACTGGGGATGTGCCCGCAGCCAAGGTACATGCCCCTGACCGGAATCGAACCTGGGACCTTTTAGTCCGCAGGCCAACGCTCTATCCACTAAGCCAAACTGGTTTTGGCAGGAACTGCTTTTTAAAAATCCAGGGGGTGGGGGGAAGATATCAACCAAAGGACTTGTATGTATGCATGCATATAAGCACACCAATTGATGAAAGACACTGGGGGGCGGGGGGATGAGAGCGTGCGACAGGGGCTAGGGGAGACTGGGGGAATGTCAATGGGGAAGGTGGGGAGAATGGAGATATATGTACTATGTGTAATTCTTTAAACAATAAAACATTTTTTAAATCCACTCTCACCAAATAGTAATAAACTCATTTGTTCCATCAGTAATAAAAAACATGAAATATCCCTATATCAATACTAGAGGCCCAGTGCACGAATTCACTTACTGGTGCAGTCCCTCAGGACGGCCTGTGGACATCAGGCCCCAGCTGGCTCCCCCAGCCTCATAGCCCCGCAGTCCTGCCTAGCACCCCACCTTGACCTGGTGCCACCCCCTCACCTGCTCCACCATCCCACCTGCAGGGTGATAAATTGGGCCAGGTCCCCTGCCCGGCTCCCTTAGTGCCTGGGAGACGGGCAGCAACCCCAACCCCCCCATTCATCCCACCCCACCCCCCACTGCTGATGCTGGTCACCATCTACGGGGCGATCGAGCCCCCACTCCCACTGGCCTTGGCTTGGAGCCGCCCGCTCACCTGCTTTTACCATTTCGCCGTGGTCCTGCTCTCATCAGGACCCACCAGGGCCAGCAGCACCTCCACTGCCGCCCACTGCCAGCACTGCATCACCAATGCCTACCATGTTCTGTGCCACCCCCTGGTGGTCAGCACACCTCATAGCAAGTGGTCGAACTCCTGGTCAAGGGGACAATTTACATATTAGGCTTTTATTATATAGGATGGCAAAAAATGTAGAGTATTCAAGAAAGAAGAGTTAAGTTACATTGTCATTTGTGACTTAGATATAAAGAAATTATTCTGGCCCTAACCGGTTTGGCTCAGTGGATAGAGCACCAGCCTGCAGACTGAAGGATCCCAGATTTGATCCCAGTCAAGAGCATGTACCTTGGTTGTGGGCATATCCCCAGTGAGGTGTGTGCAGCAGGCAGCTGAATTGATGTTTCTCTCTCATCGATGTTTCTAACTCTTTATCCCTCTCCCTTCCTCTCTGTAAAAAAATCAATAAAATATATTTTTTAAAGAATTTATGGTAATGTTTAAATTTTTAAAAAATTATTCTGAAGGAGTTAGATGAAATGTGGCATTAAAACTCTATATGTCCATAGCCAGTTTTGCTCAGCACTGGCCCATGGACCAAAGGGTCATGGGTTCAACTCCCTCCCCTTATCCTAGGGTGAGGATTTTTTAAAAAAGAAATAAAGTAGGCTATAAAAAAAACACCTTTATATGAACTGTTGTATAAATGCCATCAGATTTGGGGAAACATCATTCTAATTCACTTAAAATTAGAGGAAGTTATATTCAGGCACATATAATTGGATGATTGATAACTCACAAAATGTTTGCTCATTTAAAATATTTTTAAGCCGGTTTGGCTCAATGGATAGAACATTGGCCACCGACCGAAGGGTCCCAGGTTCGATTCCAGTCAAGGGCATTGTAGTTTTGATTTGTATTTCCCTAATTTCTGGTGAGCTTGAACATATTTTCTATATCTGTTGGCTGTTCGTGTATCTTCTTGGAAGAGGTGTATTTTCAGGTCCCCTGCCTACTTTTTTATTGTATTGTTGTCTGGTATTGAGTTTTCCAAGTTTTTAAAAATATATTTTAGAAATTAAACCTTTGTCAGAGTTACTGTTTATAAATAAAATAAAATAAAAGAAAAGAAAATAAAATAAAATAAAATAAAATAAAATAAAAGTTCTGGAGCCCAGCCAGTGTGGCTCCATGGTTGAGTTTCGACCTATGAACTAGGATGAACTAGGAGGTCGAGGTTCAATTCCCAATCAGGGCACATGCCTGGGTCACGGGGCTTGATCCCTGGTTGGGGGCGTGCCAGAGGCAACCAATCTATGATTCTCTCTCATCATTGATGTTCCCATCTCTCTCTACCTCTTCCTTCCTCTCTGAAAACAATAAAAATATTTTTAAAACTTCAGACCCTAGCAGGTTTTGCTCAGTGGATAGAGCATCGGCCCACTGACTTAAGGGTTCCAGGTTCGAATTCGGTCAAGGGCAGGTACCTCAGTTTCAGGTTCAATCCCCGCCTGGTCAGGACAGGTGCGGGAGGCAACTAATCCATGTGTCTCTCTCACATCAATGTTTTTATCTCTCTCCCTTCCTTCCACTCTCTTTAATAATCAATGGGAAAACATCATCAAGTGAGGATAAATAAATAAATAAAGTTCTGGACATGTTAAGTTTGAGATGGGCTTAGTCTGCTTTCTTTTGACTTTTAATTTTCTTTATTTTATTTTTCAAATATAATTATTCTGTATTAGTTTTAGGTATACAGCATACTAGTTAGAAAATCATGTACTTTACAGAGTTATCTCCCAATTTTTCAAGTACCTACCTGGCCCCATACATAGTTGTTATGATATTATTGACTATACTCCCTATGATTTAATCTACATCCCCGTGACTATTTTTAACTGCCAATCTGTACTTAATCCCTTCATCTGTTTCACCCAGTCCCCTAACCTCCCTCCCCTTTGAAAAAAAGATGTTCTCTGTTTCTATTTTTTTATTTGTTCTTTAGATTCTACATATAACTGAAATCATAAGGTATTTGTCTTTCTCTGTCTGACTAAATCCATCTGTGCTATCACAAGAGGTAAGATTTCATACAAGATGGCTCTTGATCAAAATAAATGTGACCTAAAATTACACAACAAATTAAGAACTAATAACAGAGAAAAAATATGGAAATTGGTGTAAGACTTTCAAAAAATAAAAGTACCCAGAACTTTGTGTTTCTTAGAGAATTTATTTCAAACTTGTAAATAACAACACCATTATGAAGTAGGTACAGGATTACAACTCTCTTATAGGTGAGTAAAAGAAAGGAATATAAGCTTTAAAAACTCATCCAACTACTCAGAAAATAAGGGGAGGAGTTAGGATTATATAAATGATAATAACTTCTGGTAAATGTAGGAAACGATTGCCTCATTTCTCTATGACCTATGTCAGCAGTTTTTGTCTCCAGCTCCAAAATCAGTCTTATATTCCGGATCTTGAAATCTGCAAACCACATCTCTGCCAGTAGGGGGAGCTAGAGCGAGAGACTGAGAGGCTGGAAAGGGAAGAAGAGACTTGCTTGCTGCACTCTGTTGGATCCCTACACCTTGACAGCAGCAGTTCCTCCCCACAGCAGCATCTGAATCCATATGGCAGCTTTTTCAGCATTTTCTGAGCCCACTTCATTGTCACTGCACTTCAACCCCAGAGAAAGCAGCCCCAGGGGGCTGCACCACTCCCCTGAGGTCTGGGTCCCAGTCCCTTCATCTGTTTCTAAGTTTTAATAATTCCAACCTCTTCCTTTTGTTCACTCAACCATGACGTCTTAAAGTCCTTTTTATCCTTTCCTGGTTAATTATTTTCTAAATGAAATTATTTTTATATTACAATCTATTATTTACTTTCTAACTCAGAGTTATAAGATGTCCCTTTAACAGTGATTTCCCCGGATTATCTTAAAACTAAAGGGGTTATTGCAAATTCTCAAGACATTTATTGTATACAAACTTTATTTTGCCCAGATTATACAATACAACTCAATTTGGATTCTATACATAAAAAGAGCCCTCTTCCAGGTGATCTTCCTTTATCTCCAGAACTTATTTTGCATAAGTGAAACTTAGTACCCTTTGACCAGCACGTCCCCGTGTCTCGCTCCTCTTAGCCCCTGGCAACCACCGTTCTATTCTCTGCTTCTATGTGTTTGACTATTTTAGATTCCACACGTGAGATCATGCAGTATTTGTCTTTTGCCTAAATATCTGATGTGGTTTCTGTCTCCTAACTAACTCTGGTTGATACATGCCTGAAAAATGAAAATTACCAGCCAATGCCAGTTAGTCACACATGCTAAATCCTGAATAAAATTTTAGTAAAGTCAGAAGCAAAACAGCTAAGGTACAGTCTGAGGCCATGAAATGGCCTAATTATTTGACTAATTATTGAGCTGTAAGAATTATTAGCTAAACTATTCATTTAATATATTCTTATGGAGCACTGCCTATATTCAAGACACAATCAGGAAGAGGCCACAAGATTGGGAGAAAATGCTAGTAAATAATGTATCAGATAAAGAATTCTGTATCTAGAATCCTATATAATAAAAGGCTAATATGCAAATAGACCAAACAGTGGAACAACCAAACAACCAATTGCTATGACATGCCCTGACCACCAGGGGGCATGTGTGGAACATGGTGGGTATGGGCCACAGCGGGATGGTGGAGAAGATAAGCAGAGGTGCCATACCAAGGCGGGGTGCCAGTCGCTGTCATAGGGTGAGCCTCTGGTGGTTACTGAAAATTCTTTGCTCCCATGCACCAGCCCTGCTCACACTTGCTGCCAGTGCCAAAGCTGCCACTCGCACCCCTTGCTGGCACCAAACTGTCAGCCCCATTAGTGGGTGTGAGCGGTGGCTGCGGGCCCCGATCACCTCTTAGAGCTTCTCCACCTCCCTCTGCTCCTGAGGGGCAAGCGAGGCAGCAGCTGCCCCTCACACCCGCTGTTAGCGCCAGCCCCAATCACTCTGTGCCATCAGTTCCTTTCAAGGTGCACAAATTCGTGCACTGGGCCACCAGTATATAAATAATTCTTACAGCTCAATAATTAGTCAAATAACCCAATTTAAAAATGGGCAGGAGACCTGAACAGACATTTCACCAAAGGAGATAAATGAATGGCTAATAAGTACATGAAAAGATGCTCAGCATCATTAAGGAAATGCAAACTAAAACCACAAGGACATACCACTTCACACCCATAAGAATGGCTATAATAAAAAAGACAGTCTTAGCCAGTTTGCCTCAGTACATAGAGCACCAGCCCGTAGACTGAAGGGTCCCGGATTCGATTCCAGTCGGAGGCACATACCCGGGTTGCAGATTATATATATATATATATATATATATATATATATATATATATATATATATATATATTATTGATTTTTTACAGAGACGAAGGGAGAGAGATAGTTAGAAACATCGATGAGAGAGAATCATCAACCAGCTGCCTCCTGCACACCCCCCACTGGGGATGTGCCCGCAACCATTGTACATGCCCTTGACCGGAATCGAACCTGGGACTTTTCAGTCCGCAGACCGATACTCTATCCACTGAGCCAAACCGGTTTTGGCACGGGTTGCAGATTGATCCCCAGTGTGGGGTGTGCAGGAAGCAGCTGATCAATGATTCTCTCTCATAATTTATGTTCCTCTCTTGCTCCCTCTACTTTCCTCTCTGAAATTAATAAAAATATATATTTTTAAAAATACAGACAATATCATTTTGGCCAGAATGTGGAGAAATTGGAACCCCCCCATAGATTGCTGGTGGAAATGTAAAATGGTACAGCTTTGGAAAACAGTTTGGCAGTTTATTTAAAAGTTAAACATAAACTTGCCATGTGACCCAGAAATTCTACTCCTACGTGTGTACGCAAGAGAAATTAAAGACATGTCTAGATTGGAATCTAAGATGGCTGCTCGGGTAGGCAACTAGCCGCAGCCGCACACAACAATTTTAATAAAATACAACTAAAATATAAAATGGACATTACCCAGAACTACAGGAAAGTCGACTGACTGGAAATCCTACAACAAGAAGCAAGGAGAAAACCAGAAGGAGGCGCGGAGGAGCTGTAAAAGCCCAAGGTACGGAGACACGCGGCGCGCGCGGAGAGGACGGAGCCGGAGAGGAGGGAGGCCGAGTGCCTGGCGGGCGTTCCCTAGCGGAAAGGAGATAAAACTCCGACTGTGCTGGGCCCCTGACTGCTCTGAACCCCCGTTCTGGGCCAGACCCCGGGGACTCAGGCTCAGCCAGAGGGAGCTGGGCTGTAAGTCGGAACCCCGGGGCAGCGGAGAAAGGAGGTCCCGGAGGCGCGCACACTGTCCCCAGAGAAGGGACGGTCGGCTGTGCCGCGGGATTGCCCTGGCCGGAAGGAGACTGGGGCTCCAGACTGCTGTGAACGCCACCTCCAACTCCACTTCCAACTGAACTGAACCCCAATACCGGGCTCATTGTGGGAGAGCACAGACTGTTTGGCAGCAGGTGAAAATCGAGGGCACCTTTCTCTCAGAGGCGCCGGCAGCGAGCACTGAAGGACCCGCATAGGGCGGGGCTGACGGAAGCCAAAGCTGCAGGCTCCACCCTGAAACCCCGTCCCGTCTGTAACTGCGAAATGCGACAACAAAATAGATCACAAACGAAAGAAATGGAGGACAAAAAGCGTCTGGATATAGAGTTCAAATCTACGCTTATAAGGTTTTTCAGGAATTTCCTAGAAAAGATGGATAAGGCCTATGAGGATATGAAAAGAGATCAACTAGAATTAATAAGGAGTCAACAAGAAATGATAAGGGATCAACAAGAAATAAAGAATACATTGTCTGAAATAAAAAATATTCTACAGAGTCCTAAAAACAGAAGGGAAGATCGCAAGAATCAAGTCAAAGATTTGGAACATAAAGAGCCAGAAGACACTCCTCCACAGAAGCTAGAAGGCAAGAGAATCCAGAAAATTGAAGATAATGTAAGAAACCTCTGGGACAACTTCAAGCGAACCAACATCAGAATTATGGGGGTTCCAGAAGATGAGAGAGAGCAAGATATCGAAAACATACTGAAAGAAATAGTGACAGAAAACTTCCCCCACCTGGTGAAAGAATTTGACTTACAAGTCCAGGAAGCGCACAGAACTCCAAACAAAAGGAATCCAAAGAGGACCACACCGAGACACATCATTATTAAAATTCCAAGAGCAAAAGATAAAGAGAGAATACTAAAAGAAGCAAGAGCAAAGAAGGTAGTAACTTATAAAGGAGCACCTATACGATTGTCAGCTGACTTCTCAACAGAAACCATGCAGGCCAGAAGGGAATGGCAAGAAATATTCAAGGTGATGAATAGCAAGAACCTACAGCCAAAAATAAGCTACCCAGCAAAGCTATCACTCAGAATCGAAGGCCAGATAAAGAGCTTCACTAATAAAAAAAAGCTAAAGGAGTTCATCACCACCAAACCAGAATTATATGAATTGCTGAAGGGGGTTCTTTCAGAAGAGAAAGTAAACAAAGATAAAAATTATGAACAACAAATACGTAATTATCAACAAGTGAATCTAAAAACCAAGGAAATTAAAAAAATCTGATGAACAATATTAACTGTTGAATATAATAGAATCAGAGGTATGGAAGGGGAGTGAACTGACGATTCTTGGGGAAAAGGGGAGAGGGGGGCGTGGGAAGAGACTGAACATAAACTGTGCACCTATGGATGAGGACAATGGGGAGAGGGGAAAGGGCAGAGGGTGGGGTGGGAACCTGGTGGAGGAGAGCAATGGTGGGGGGGGGGGAGGAAGGAACATTTGTAATAATATGAAAAATAAAAACTTATTAAAAAAAAAAAAAACTAAATAAAAAAAAAAAAAAGACATGTCTATACTAGGACTTGTATTCAAAAGTTCATAGTAGCTTTACTTATAATAGCCAAAAATTGGAAATAACAAATATCCACCAACCAATGAATGTATAGACAATATGCAGTATTCTGAGGTACAGTTCATTGAGGAAAGCTGGATAAATTATTTTTCACTAATTTGCCAGCTTTAAAAATAGTCATTTGATTTTTTAATATTCACCAAAGGTGACCAATTAATTTTTAATGTTATTTTTTTCAAGTAATCATGATGAATTCATTGATTAATGAATATTTGATGTGTTTAGTTTCTATTCTTAATAGCTTTCAAATTAATACCTGTGTATTTAAAATACAGACAAAAATTTTAAAAGTCACCTATAATCATATGCACCAGAGGCAACCACTGTTAACACTTTGTTTTGTTTCCTTCCCGACTTTCTTCTACACACATAGTTTTATTGGGTGAGACTGCACTAAATTCCAAATATTTTAGCATTTCTTTAACACAAATGTAAACAATACCATTTGCTAGTAAGCACTAGGGAAAGCACACACAGCACAGTGGTCCTATTATCTCAAATTGACAATAATACACAGTCATTTTCCTATGAATCCTGTGCTCCAGAAGTCTCAATTCTAGCAGGGAAGAAAATATGAATATAAATAGCTATCATTCAAAGTAAAAATATTAAGTGACTTGAAAGGAAAATTCTATGGGAGTTGAGAGGAAGGAAAGATGATTTCTAACGATCATGTCCCTATCCCAGGACACTGCCTCCCACGGCTGAGTCACCTCTGCTCTATAGCATCTCTTAAGATCCTATATAATAAAACCCTAATATGCAAATAGACTGAATGGTGGAACGACTGCCACTATGATGCACACTGACCATCAGGGGGCAGACGCTCAACACAGGAGCTGACCCCTGGTGGTCAGTGCGCTCCCACAGGGGGAGCACCACTCAGCTGGAAGCCATGCTCAAGGTAATGGGAGCCTCTCCTGCCTCGAGGCAGCGCTAAGGACCCCTCAAGGGATGTCCGCCTGCTGGCTTAGGCCCACTCCCCCGAGGGGTCCTGGACTGCAGAGGGGACAGGCCAGGCTAAGGGATCTCCCCCCCACCCCACCCCTGCAGGGCACAAATGTTGTACACTGGGCCTCTAGTGTTACTATAATAATAGAATGCTAGACCTCTCATGAGAATTAGCATTCTCCATAAGGACATGGGCCTGGTCAGTTCTGTTCATTGGCTTATCTTCATATCAGAGCAAAATAGGTGTTTACTAGACAATTGTTGAATGAATGAGTGAATCAATCAGTAAATGGCAGGCTAAGGTGGATTTTGTGGAGTGAAAGGGCAATGCTTACTGATGAGACTTCCTGGCTGAGACTCCTGTGGTAAATTGGAAAAGATAACTCCACTTTCTTACCCTTCCACCCTAGCCCAATTCCAGAAGACATCATGCAACCACACAGGATTTTACATGGAGCTCTGATTGTGTTTTCATATCATTATACAGCTGCTTATCTGCTCCTTCATGATTTTTTTTTAAGGGAACTGTATCTTTTTTTAAAATATTTATTTTGTTGATTTTTTTTACAAAGAGGAAGAGAGAGGGATAGAGTTAGAAACACCGATGAGAGAGAATCATCAATCAGCTGCCTCCTGCACACCCCCCATTGGGAATGTGCCCACAACCACGGTACGTGCCCTTGACCGTAATCGAACCCGGGACCCTTCAGTCCACAGGTTGACACTCTATCCACTGAGACAAACCGGTTTCGGCTAGTTCATGATTTTGATTTACCCAGTCTAGTTATGTAACACGGATAGCCATTAGGTGAAGCAGAAGATGTTCACAAGGGTTGCCATTGTTTGAGAAGTGAGTGAGAGTTCCTTTCACATGTATGTTAGTGTGGCTTCATGGACACAGACGTTCCTGTGCCCTTACTCTATGTACCTCTTCACCTGGCTATTGATTTGTATCTTTTATAATAAACTGGCAAGTGAAGTGCCTTCCTGGGGGGAAAAAAATTGGAGGTGAGATCAGCATTTTAAAATTTCCCCAGAATTTTTATTCCAATGTGCAACCAAGGTTGAGAATTGACTTTTATTGTATCCAAAACCCTATGCTAAATTCTGTGCAGCATTATATGTGGAGTACCAGGTATATGCAATGCCTGTATATAGAGGCACTTGTTTTTAAAAAAATTTTATTTTTGTGAGTGTCTTTTTTTTTACTTTTTTCAATTACAGTTTACTTTCAACATTATTTTGTATTGGTTTCAGGTGTACAGCCCAGTGGTTAGACAATCATATACTCTACAAAGTGTTCACCCTAACATTTTCAGTACCCACCTGGCATAGCATTTCACTTTTTAATAGCATGCTATTCTTACATCAAGTAATTTTTTTTCTTGTGCATTTCTGTCTGTTCAAGCAATTAAAGATAAACAGGTTGGTCATTTTAACTCCTAACTATTTGTACCTTATTTATTGCCTACTCTCAGAGAGCTGGTGGAGTTGAGATGCAAATGGAAACTGCAAGTTCAAAGCTATCAGAAATTAATGATTTACCTTCCCCGTTGTTGCAGAAAGATGACTATTTGATAATGCTTGTGCTTATTTTGAAAGCAAAAGAGATGCTATAAATAATGTTCCAGTCTCCACTCCTCTAATCTACAAGTTTGAAATTGTAGCTACCTTTTAAAAAATAATGTCAATACCCAATAATGTTTTATTGTAAAATAATTTCAAATTTATAGAAAAGTTGTAAAAATAGTATAATTCCACATATCCCCTTCACCCAAATTCAATTGTTAACTTTTTTTCACATTGGCTTTATCATTCTCTCAATAGGCAGATAGAAGTAGATAAATACAGGTAAATATAGTTTTGATCCTTTTGAGAGCAAGTTTATCATACATCTCTACCCCCTAAATACTTCAGAGTGTATTTCCCAAGAATAAAAACATTCTCTTACATAACCACAGTTCAATCACAAGAATCAGGAAATTTAATGTTGATATAATACTATTATTCAATCTACAGTTCATAGTCAAATTTTCCCATTGTCCCAATAGTGTCCTTTCTAGCACTTTTTCCAGTCCACCAGACCAAGAGTACTACACAAGGCATTTAGTTGCCATGTCTCTCCAGTCTCCTTTCATCTGAAATAGTTCCTCGGCCTTCTTTGCTGTTCTTATCATCAACAGCTGTGAAGAGTACAAGCCAGTTATGTTATGGGAGGTCCCTCAATCTGTGTCTGGTGGGCGTGTGTGTGTGTGTGTGTGTGTGTGTGTGTGTGTGTCTGTTTTAAGTACGTTTTTATTGATTTTTAGGCAATCTTGCAAAGATAGAAACATCAATGAGAGAAACACTGATCTACTGCCTCCTGCATGCCCCCTACCTGATAGAGCCCACAACCTGGGCATGTGCCCTCATGGGTAATTGAACCAATGAGTTCTTGATTTGTGGGTCCATGCTCAACCACTGCACATCACTGCACGGGCTGGTTTTGTCTCATGTTTCCTAATGATTAGATTGAGTTTGGGGGCTTGCAGGACCAGGACTAAAATGTGGTGAGATACCAGTCTTCCTTTTTGAAAACACCTTGTCACAGTGAAGCATAGTAACCTCCATCTTGTATTAAAAAACTGCTATCTGAAACTCTCTGCTATTGTTAGATAGTCCCTAGTCCTGTCAACTGTCACTGTAAACTCTGTCATTGTAAACTCTGTCACTTTAAGACAAGCTCTTATTCTATAAAATGACTTTGTTTTTAGTTCAAATAATAGAAAAAGATAAACTTAACTGTCTGACTTTGCAAACTAGCCATCCAATGTAATAGACTAATACTGATAATAATTATGCCAAGTACAAACTCATTTTGTATTCAAGGTTACAACTGTCTGTAACAATAACTCACACAGAGCCCTTTGTAATATCTGCAAACAAAGAGGCTCGAAAAGTATAAATACGGGAGACTTCCTGTGTGGGATGCTCAGAGATTTGGAAGAGACACCTCCCTCTGAGACTCGTGCAATAAATGACTCCTAATTAATTGGCTCATTAAGGCATCTTGTATCTCATTCATTGATTCACGATACAACAACATAAGCAATTCACCTGCCATCTTTTTTAAGATATATTTTTATTGATTTCAGAGAGGAAGGGAGAGATAGAATAGAAACATCAATGATGAGAGAGAATCATTGATGGCTGCCTTCTGCACGCCCCACACTGAGGATCGAGCCCGAAACCTGGGGTTGTGCCCTGACCGACTGGGAATCAAACCATGATCTGGTTCATAGGTCAAAGTTCAACCACTGAACCACGCCGGCAGAGCCATCTGCCATCTTTATCAGGTTCAGGAGGCAATCTTGCAAATTTAAAATTATCAAATTTGAAAAACAAAATTGAAATCAAAGTTGATCTAAATGAGAAGAGGAAGCAAGAGGCACAATCCAGGTGGATGAGGATAACAACAAAAGCAAAGCAAATGGTGTGTTGGGCAAAATGTCACTGGTGCTGGGAGCAGAAGGTTCAGGTCAAGATTACTGTGCAGGCCTCCTAACTGGACGCCCTAGGCCATGTCTGTCCTCCAGCCCGTCACTCCTCTTGTTCTCCAAATGGAAGGCGAATTGCTCAGCAGACCCCGCAGGAACCACTCTCACCCACACGTCTGCCTTCTTCTCCCACCATTTGCCATAGACCACTGAGCCGCTCCGCTAGAACAAAGCAAGCTCAACCCACTTGGCTGGGGGACTTTAGGTTAATTCCCTGGCCTGGGACATTATGTCCCAGATAGCCCTGTGGCTGCTACCCTCCCCTCCTTCAGATTTGTGCTCAGCGGCCTCGGTAAGGTCTTCTCTGACCACCCAAAAAATTCCTCCCAGCACACTCCCACGCCCTAGCTCCCTTTTCTGCTTTAATTTTCTCCAGAGCACTTATCACCATTACAAAGGTGTTTCTTTGTTTCATCTACTCCACCCTCACCACCAGGGGAAGGATTGTTGTCAGTTTTGTTTACTTCTGGACCCCCAGTGCCTAGAACATGCCTGGTATATAGAGCTCAGTGTGTGTGTGTGTGTGTGTGTGTGTGTGTGTGTGTGTAAGGATGAGAGGAGGATTGGAACTCGATGCTACTGACTCGATGACTCTACCAGGATGGATTTATCATGAAGTTAATGAAGCTTAAGAGAAGGTCCTAGCAACGTGTTTGCATAGCCACATGTTTAAATTTGCAAAAGTAAAATGCTTAAGCTGCAATCAGTGAAAAACACCATCTCTTTCCATTCCAGGGTCCCCTCCCTCACACTTCCTGTAGCAGCTTAGTTCTGCATCAACTTAGCTGAACTGGACTATGGTTTTTATCTTCCCTGTATGGTTCCAGGTTAGCAGTGGCCACTGAAGACGTGTTGTACGAGGCAGGTGCGAACCAGCAGTCCTATTTTTGAAGTTCTGAAGCTAGTCCAGGGTGCCAGGCACCATGGCAGCTCACACACAGTGTTGTCACTGATCTTATCCCCCACTTGGATGGCACTAGGCTGCCACCGGATCTCCCACGTTCAGCTCTCCTCCCCAACTGCTGACTGTAACGACTTCCGCTCAACAACAGACCCTGGCAGTAGCCCACGGACTCGTCCACCAGCTCCCACAGCTGCCAAAGATATGTCCCTGAGTGACAGACATCCCCTCGTGCTCAGTGGAGCTGGATTGGCCACAGGCATTTGGGGGGCCCAGCTCAGGGGAAGCTGAGTTTGGAGATTTGTTTCACTGGGTTGCAGATATCCTTACACGGTTTGCAATCACTTCCACAAATGGTTAGGTCACTGCCAGCCATCCCCAGTAGGAAGGGCTCCCAAGAATGTGCCTATGGCCCATGGCCAGCGGGCATATGGCAATATGATCATGTCTTAGGGCACCTGGCACCACAAGTGTGTGGGTAGCGGACAAGAAACAAGGTTTAAAATCTACAGAGCTGAAGCAAGTCTATAGAAAGCTCTTTCAAATGCATTGTGATTTTTTTCAAATTTTGTGATGGTTCTGGTATTTGTCAGCTTTTTTTGACATTTGCAATGTGTTATGCCTTCTTTCCTCACTCCAAATATTGGGTCGGCAACTAAGTAATTGCGGATTTTTTAAAGAAAATCAAAGACAATTTTTTCATGGAACTAAATAACTTTATTCTGTAATGTATTGCCCATTTTGATCAATGACCTTTTGCCATCTTTCAGGCAGCATCATAATCCCACGTTCAAAAAACTTCTGGTTTTTATTAGCAAAAAACTGAATCAGGTACGATTTGACATCATCATCATTATTGAAATTTTTACCATTCAAGGAGTTTTGTAAAGATCGAAACAAAAAGTAATCAGATGGTGCAAGGTCAGGACTATATGGTGGATGTGGTAAAACATCCCAACCAAGCTCCATTAATTTTTGCCGAGTGACCAAAGATGTGTGTGGCCTTGCATTGTCATGATGGAATACAACACCTTTTCGATTTGTCAATTCGGGCCGCTTTTCTTCAACTGTATTGTTTAATTTCGTTAGTTGTTCAATGTAGACATCAGAATTGATCGTTCGGTTGGGGTGGTAAGAGTTCAAAGTAGACAATTCCTTTGTAATCCCACCAAACTGATAACAAAACCTTCTTTTGATGAATATCAGCTTTTGATGTTGTTTGAGTTGGTTCACCTGGCCTACTCCACGATCTTTTCCGCTTGATATTGTTGTAAACAACCCATTTTTCATCGCCAGTTATCAGTCGTTTTAAAAATGGATCATTTTCATTACGTTTCTTTAGCAAATCGCAGCTGCTAATGCGTTGCGTTAACTGTGATTCTTTCAGTTCGTGAGGAACCCATGTATCAAGTTTTTGAACATAGCCAAGTTGTTTTAAGTGATTTTCAATGCATGTATGTGATACATGAAGCTTCTCTGCAATCTCACGTGTTGTACTGTGACAGTCCGAATTGATTATTGCTTTGATTAGGGCGTCATCAACTTCAACTGGACGATCAGAGCGTCTTTCATCTTTGAGTGAAAAATCACCAGAACGAAATTTGGCAAACCAATTTTGACACTGCCGTTCTTTTAAGGCTTCATCCCCATAAACAGCACATAACTTTTTATGAGCTTGCGATGCGTTTTCCCTTTGCAGAAATAAAAAAGCAAAATATGACGAAAATGTTCCTTTTGATTTTCCATTTTTCAACGAACGCCAAACGGAAACTACAAAACAGATCAAAAAACTTTTTTTACTGATTAACAGCTGAATAGCCAACTATCAAATAACAAAATGTGTTTTACATTTGTACTGCGTCTGCAAACCTAAAAATTCAACTGAAGCCATATATGTGTGAAACCCGCAATTACTTAGCTGCCGACCCAATAATTGTTCCTTTTTGTACCCAATGTTGTACCACTGACTGTTCTTAAAGAGGGCCCCCAAACTGCATAAGGATTGGAACCCATTAGATTTGGATTGTCCCCTGCCCTTAACTATCAAGCCAGAGAAGTTGGCTTTTATCCTGGAGGCAATCAGAAACTGTCCCAGGATTGTGGCGGACCTGTATTCTGGAGCAGGGTTGCATTGGCTTGAGAGAGAGCTGTCAAATTTTCAAGAATTTTACCAAGTGGTAGACGTCATCTTGGTAGCTTCAACTCAGCCACTGTGGGAATATTTATACCGCAGAAATTGACAACCGCTACAAATCAGGCCTTCCTCCACCATCCATTCCCAGAGAGCCAGTTGTAAAGTATAAACCAATACACCACTGGTACCAAGTGATTTCCTTGGTCGTAAATCTTCATGAGAAAATATGCCCAGAATTAATTCACTCTCAAGTGTGGCTGACGGAGATAGGGGGTAGTGTGGGGGAGGGGGGGGAGAAAGGATGGAGGGCATCACAGAGGAAATGATGATGAGCTTTGAGAAATGATGATGAGCTTTGAGGGAAAAATTTTTTTTTAATTTCTGAAGAAGAGAAATTTTTTAAAAAGGATGGGAAACTCTCAAGACAAACAAAACTGCATCCACCCTCCACCTTGACCTAAGATTAATCTGGCCGATTTCAATTCGATGTAGCAGAGATTCCTGAGTTTGTGTGCTGCATGCCATGACATTGCATATGTCAGAACTGATTCTGACATATGCAATTTCATATTCTAAACTGGATTTAGAATCACAGTTAAAGGTCATTGTCTTTTCCTCTGGGGGGTTTCAAAGTGTATATTATTATAATATAAATATTTTCACTAATATTCTAAAATTACACAGACCACCAGTACGCTCCCCCTCTCATTCCATGTGAAACGTAGCGCTGAGCGACTGAGGCTGCAAGCAAAATGCCAGTGGCCATAGGGTTCCTATGGACAGTCTTAGCCAAGCTGCTTCAACAGCGTGAAGATGAGCTTGGTGATGGGTTGCGCCATGGGCATGGCGGCCGGGGTGTTCTTTGGCACATTTTCCTGTTTCAGGATTGAAATGTAGGAAAGCCATGATGCAAAGTAGCAGCACCTTTGGCATATTCATGGCCATCGAGATGGGCATCCGATGCTAATCAGGGCAATTGTTGCCCACATCTACCCCATCCCATCAGTCCCAACCCATGTACTATAATAAAGACTTTGAGTAAAAATAATCTATAATAATAAAAGTGCAAAATGCTAACTAGACCGGACAGCTGAATGACGTTCTGGATGTTCTTACAGATGAAGCCGTGGCAGCGGGGGCTGAGGCAGAGGCAGTTAGGGGCAATCAGGCAGGCAGGCAAAGAAGCTAGGGGCAATCAGGCAGGCAGGCAGAGTGGTTAGAGGAGATCAGGCAGGCAGGCAGAGGGGTAGGGGCAATCAGGCAGGCAGGCAGAGTGGTTGGGGTGATCAAGCAGGCAGGCAAGTGGTTAGGAGCCAGCCGTCCCGGATTGCCAGAGGGTGCAGGCCGGGCTGAGAGACACCACCCCCCAATGCATGAATTTCATGCACCAGGTCTCTAGTAATAATAATAAATTTAGCCCAAACCAGTTTAGCTAAGTGTCTAAAGCATCAGCCTGCAGACTGAAGGGTCCCAGGTTCTATTCCAGTCAAGGGCATGTACCTTGGTTGCAGGCACATACCCAGTAGGGAGTGTGCAGGAGGCAGCTGATCAATGTTTCTCTCTCATCTATGTTTCTAACTCTCTGTCCCTCTTCCTTCCTCTCTGTAAAAAATCAATAAAATATATTTCTAAAAAATAATAATAATATAAATTTTTTAAAAATTACACAGACCATATTTCATTTAGTCTAGGGGGCTTATAAGATACACCATTATCTTATATATACTAGTAAAAAAAAAATCTAAGAAAAAATGCTGCCAACTTCACTCTGAAGTGTCACTGACTGTCAAGAAGAAACCTTATGTTAAAATGTGAAAAATAGCCGAGACCAGTTTGGCTCAATGGATAGAGCGTCAGCTTGGGGACTGAAAGGTCCCGGGTTCGATTCCAGTCAAGGGCATGGACCTTGGTTGCGGGCACATCCCCGGTAGGGGGTGTGCAGGAGGCAGCTGATCGATGATTCTCTCTCATCGATGTTTCTAACTCTGTATTCCTCTCTGTAAAAAATCAGTAAAATATATATATTTTTTAAATGTGAAAAATAACCCTACCCTGTTTAGCTCAGTAGCTAGAGTGTCAGCCTGCGGAGGGTCCTGGGTTTGATTCCCATCAAGTGCACATACCTCAGTGCAGACTTCTCCCCGGTGAGGCCCTGGTGGGGCACATGCAGAGGGCAACCAATCCATGTGTTTCTCATATCCTCGGGTAAGGATTTTTAAAAAATGTTTTAATGTGAAAAATGTGAGTCTCGGAATCAGTAAAATATGAAATAGCCCTTCGAGTTATCCTAGGCAAGTGGTCAGCAAACCCATTAGTCAACAGAGCCAAATATCCACAGTACAATGATTGAAATTTCTTTGGAGAGCCACATTTTTTAAACTTAAGCTTCTTCTAATGCCACTTCTTCAACATAGACTCGCCCAGGCCGTGGTATTTTGTGGAAGAGCCACACTCAAGGGGCCAAAGAGCCGCATGTGGCTTTTGAACCCCAGTTTGCCGACCACAGTCCTAGGCTAAAAGCATGGTTTGAGAAATGAGGAAATTCTAGCTCTGGAAAGGCAAACCATCTACCTAAGGTCATAGGCCTAGTTAGTGACAGGATTGGAACCCAGTTAATCCCCCTACCTAGATCAGAGTTACAATGATAGAGAATGTCATGCACCAGAGATAGCGCTCAGAGTTAACCTGGAGCTTCCTTGCAACTCTGAGAACGTGACGTGAGTAAATGTATGAATCATGCTCAGATAAATCAGAAAATGCTACACTGGACAGAATGATAACAGTTACTAAAAAAAGGTCCCCATATCAAATATCTGTTCCTATTACAGATTTCCAGTGTCTATAATAGGGCCTAGATGGTACATTTATTGGCACACTGTAGGTTCTCAAAAATATTAGAAACTGAGCATATCTAGCTCAACGACTCTCTCGACTTTGGACCAGTTACTTCATCACTCTGGAGTCTGCTTCTTCACTCACAAAATGGACACACTAATATCCATCTCTCAGGTGCCAGTAAGGGTCAAGTGAGATGGATCTCTACGTATGCCCGGCACAGTAGCTGGTCAATAATAGGCACATCAATGTTAGTTTCCTTCCCCTCTTCAGTCATTGTTAGATTCAAAGTTGTTTAAATGCCAATATCATGAAGCCATTCAGAAAAACCAATATCCCTATATCCTAGTACTCTAGACTTACACAGTCCAATATAGCAGCCACCAGCCCCATGTGGCTATTGAAATGTATCATCACATTAAAATTTCAAATTAATTTCCTTGATTGCATTAGCCACATCTCAAGGGTTCAACATCCACATGTGGTTATTCATTTGGATGGCATATAGACACCACATACTTCCACGATGCCAGAAACTTCTATCAGACAGTGCCACTCTTCCCTAACAAGAGTACAATAGCGCTCACGGTTTTTCTTCTCAAACCCAAGGAAGGATCATCCCAAACCTTTTATACAAAACTTCACTTGATAAATGTATTTGTGCGCCCTCCTGTGGCTAGAGAGGAAAACTACTCCTGTGTCTGTGGTGAAGCAGCACATTGTATAACCAGGATGGTTCAGAAATCTTGAGCAATCTGACGGCTAGAAGAAAGTAACATAAAACACACGCATATACATCATGAATTCTCTAGAGACTACTAAGGAAAATCTCTCTGAGAAGGTCTGATAGCATAATCATCCTAAATCTCAGTAGTTTTTGAACTGCCCACATTTGCGGACACTCCCTGCTTAAACAAAGGACCATACTGTCTAACTGTTGCAGTGAGGAGAGACAAGCAGGATTATTGGATGAATGATCCCAGGCGCTCTCAGTGACAGCTGGCAATAAACAAGCTGGAATGTATGGCTCCTCCAGTGCAGATGGGGGGGGGAGGGGGGGTTGCGCATGCCTACCAAACTCAGACTCAACTTCCCACTGCAGAGGCTCCGGATTCTGGGTGCCAGGCATGTGGTCCTTCCCAGCTGGCACCCAAGCTCAGCCTGTTTGGTTTCGGATCCCAAAAACGTACTCCCCATCTCTCCGCTTAGCATACCAGGCAGTTCTCACGCTTGCACAATAAAACCCGAGACCAGTGGCGACAGGTGGGGCCTCCCCTGGAGCAGTTGACGCCAGAGTTCAGCAGCCTTGCCCAAGCGCCCTCGCCACTGGATGCACAGAGCAGGGGAGCCAGCACAGCCATGGACTCTTCTGCACGGGTTTCAGCTTCCCAGGGTTTCTGCACAGTGTGGAAAAGAAAATAATTAGACTCTTCGTAAAGACCTACTTTTCCCGAGGACAGCATTAATACTGCAGTTCCACGCCCTCACCCCCCAAAAAAGTGACAGAGCTTCTAGGTTGGTGACCACGTGGGGATGCTGGGAGAGTTTCCCTCTGGAGGGGTCATGGGAGCTCCAGGCCCCTTTCCCCACACCTTGCCCTACACATCTCTTCCATCTGACTGTTCCTGGGTTTTATCTTTTTTATAATAAAATAGGCATCTATAACAGATTATTCCTATACTCCGCTGGCAGTTTCAAATTATACAAAGGCATGGAAGACTCTCGAATTCGTTTTATGAGGACAATGCAACCCTGAAATCCAATCTTAACGACTACAGTGGAAGAAAAGAGAGAGCAGAAAAACCAAGGTGCTAGACGAAAAACTATAAGTAAAATAATAGATAATAGCAAACAGAACTCAACGCATGAATAGAATCATTCACCATGACCAAGTGGGATTTAGCCCAGGAATGCAAAGAGTTTTGTTTTTCAGACCATTTTCTTGAAAAAGAAAGAAAATCTTATAGATTAAAAAAATCCGAAAACACAGACAAGTATTTTAAAACAGATCATCCAGTGCACCTAGAGAGTATTATGTTAAGTGGAATAAATCAGAGAAAGACAAATGCCATATGATTTCACTTATATGTGGACTCTAAAGAACAATATAAATGAACAAACAAAAGCAAAACAGGCTCAGACACAGAGAACGGACTGATGGTTTCCAGAAAGGAGAGGGTGGGGGTCTGGGTTAAAAAGGTGAAGGGATGAGAAGTACAGATTGGTAGTTACTAAATAGTCATGGGGATGTAAAGTGCCGCATAGGAAATATAGTAAAAAATGTTGTAATAGCCGAAACCGGTTTGGCTCAGTGGATAGAGCATCGGCCTGCGGACAGAAAGGTCCCTGGTTCGATTCCGGTCAAGGGCATGTACCTTGGTTGTGGGCACATCCCCAGTGAGGTCTGCAAGAGGCAGCTGATCGATGATTCTCTCTCATTGATGTTTCTAACTCTCTATCCCTCTCTCTTCCTCTCTGTAAAAAAATCAATAAAATATATTTTTTTTAAAAAGAATGTTGTAAAAACTATGTACAGTGCCAGATGGGTACTGGAAATATCAGGGGGAACACTTTGTAAAGTATATGATTGTCTGACCACTATGCTGTATGCCTTAAACCAGTGGTCAGCAAACCGCGGCTCGGGAGCCACATGTGGCTCTTTGGCCCCTTGAGTGTGGCTCTTCCACAAAATGCCACGGCCTGGGTGAGTCTATTGTGAAGAAGTGGCATTAGAAAAAGTTTAAGTTTAAAAAATGTGGCTCTCAAAAGAAATTTCAATCATTGTACTGTTGATATTTGGCTCTGTTGACCAATGAGTTTGCCGACCACTGCCCTAAACCATATAAGATAATATTGAATGTCGACTGTAATTGGGAAAAAAATTTAATTTAAAAAAGGAAGAAAAGATCATTCCGAATCCCATCACCCAAAGAGAATCACTTAGGAATACAGCCAAACATAAGATCCCACTACACATTGCAGTATTCCCTTCCTCCCCCCACACACAATCATTTACTTAAGTTTAAAAAAATATGCACTAAGCAATCCCTGTGGCCAAAAAGCAGCTGCCTCCTGGGGTCTGGCCAGGAGGTCAAGAGAGCTTCAGCGGCCCTCCACCACAGGAAGCAAGCTCAGTTGCAAGGGTTGGGTTGAACCTCCTGCAGAGAGCACTTCAGCTGGGGCGGCCACCCCCTCAGACTCAGCACCTCCATGCAACTTTGCTCCGTGCATTGTCTCTGGGAGTAAGTGCCAAGTCACATCCCCTGCTGCAGCTGCAACTCATCAATCAGGGGGTTCACAAAGAATGTTTTTGAAACCCAGGTACAAGCTGTGCTGCAAACAGTCCACACTTATCTTAGCTTGCCACATCCTAGGGAGCAAACACGCTTAGTGTTGCTTTTTCAAAATAGCTTTGAGATACAATTCACACGCTGCACAATTTGTCCATTTGAAATAGACTATTGACTGGGCTCTAGCATATCCACAGGCTTGTGCAACTATCACCGCAATCTAATTGTACAACATTTCAGTCTCCCTAAAAGAAACCTGGTCCCATTAGCAATCACTCCCCATTTCCTCCCAAACCTCCCAACAATCACTAACCTACTTTGTATCCCTAATGGATTTTCCTGTTCTGGACATTTCACATAAACAAATCAAATCATACAATGTGTTTTTTTATCTTTGGCTTCTTTCACTTACCATAATGTTTTTAAGGTTCATCCCTGTTGGAGGGTGAATCACACTTCATTTCTTTTTAGTGCCAAATAATATTCCACTGTAGCATAGACCACAATTTACTTATCCATTCATCACCTGGTGAACCCTTGGTCATTTCCGCTTTTTGGCTTTATGAATAATGTTGCTATGACTATTCTTTGTTTTTAATATATTTTATTGATTTATTACAGAGAGGAAGAGAGAAGGATACAGAGTTAGAAACATCGATGAGAGAGAATCATCGGCCAGCTGCCTCTTGCACACCCCCTACTGGGGATGTGCCTGCAACCAAGGTTCATGCCCTTGACCGGAATCGAACTTGGGGCCCTTCAGTCCACAGGCCGATGTTCTATCCACTGAGCCAAACCGGTTAGGGTGCTGTACCACTCTTGTACACCTTTCTGAATGAATGTTTTCATCTCTCTTGTGTACATACCTAGGAGTGGATAATTCTGTGCTTAAGTTTTCTGAGGAACTGTCAAACTGTTTTCCAAAGCGGTTGCACCATTATACATACCTACAAGCAATGTTTAAGGTGACGAGTTTCTCCATGTCCTTGCCAACACTTTTTACTGTTTTTGTCTTTTTAAAAATCTTTCTTTTTTTTAATATATATTTTATTGATTTTCCACAGAGAGGAAGGGAGAGGGATAGAGAACTAGAAACGTCGGTGAGAGAGAAACATCGACCAGCTGCCTCCTGCACACCCCTACAGGGATGTGCCCGCAACCAAGGTACATGCCCCTGACCAGAATCGAACCCGGGACCTTTCAGTCTGCAGACCGATGCTCCATCCACTGAGCCACACTGGTTTCGGCCTATCTTTATTTTTTAAAGCATTACAGATGTTCTCCTTTTTCCCCATTGCCCCCCCTCCGACCCCTTCGTCAGGCATTCACCACACTATTGTCTGTGTCCATGAGTTATGCACATCTTATATAATAAAAGCCTAATATGCTAAGTGTCAGGTAGACTGGTAGGCCGTTCAACCAAAGTATAATATGCTAGTGATATGCTAAGGACGCTCAACTGCTCACTATCATGTGCACTAACCACCAGGGTCAGATGCTCCAACTGGTAGGTTAACTTGCTTCTGGGAACTGGCACATTGGAACTGAGCGAGATAAGCCAGACACACCCTGGAGCCGTTCTGCGGTCCCTCCCCAACTGACCAACCTCCCACATCCCACCCCAGCCCTAATCCTGCACAGGAGGGGTCCCTTGGCCTGGCCTGCGCCCTCTCACAATCCAGGACCTCTCGGTTTCGGCCGGATTCTACAGGCCAGGCTGAGGGTCCCCACTGGTGCACAAATTTGTGCACCAAGAATAGTGTGTGTGTGTGTGTGTATGCATGTGTGTATGTATGTGTGTATATATATTGTATATATATATATATATATATATATATATAATTTGTTTTATATAATTTGTTATATATATAATTTGTTATATATATGTGTGTGTGTGTATATATATATATATATATATATATATATATATTATTTGTTTACCCAGCCTGCCAGTGTAGCTTAGCAATTGAGCATTGACCCAGGAACCAAGAGGCCACTGGTTCGATTCCTGGTCAGGTCAGGGCACATGCCTGGGTTGTGGGCTCAATCTTCTGTGGGAGGCGTGCAGGAGGAAGCCAATTGATGACGTTGCTCTCTCATCAATGTTTCTCTCTCTCTATCCTTCTCTCTCTCTCTCTCTCTCTCTCTCTCTCTCTCAAAAAGTCAATAAAAACATATTTTTAAAAAATAAGTTATTTGCTTAATCTCGTCCTGCCCTGTTTTTGTCCTTTTTTATTTTAGCCCATATTGTGGGTATGAAGTATCATCTTGTGTTTTTTATTTGCACTTCCCTCTTCATGTGCTGGTTGGTGTCAAGGTTCAGGACACACTACCCCAGTTTACTATTCTTAGCTCATACCCTTTTTGTCTTATCACATTTTTCCATGACTCTACTCTTCATCAAACCTAGCATGAATGCACTCAGGTTTAACTGCTTCTTCAGGTCTTCATTTCCTTATAAAAGCTCCTGTGTAATGCAAAACTTATATTAAATAAATTTGTATGCTTTCCTCTTGTTAATTTGTCTTTTGTTACAGGGCCCTCACCCAAGAATTTAAAAGGGCATAGGGAATTTTTTCCCCCTCCTCTACACTGGTCATTTTTACATTTTCATTGAAGAAATTTCTATTCAGATCTTTTGCCCATTTTCAAATTGGGTCATTTGTCATTTTTTATTGTTGTAAGATTTCTTTATATATTCTAAATACAAGTCCCTTATAAAACATACAATTTCCAAAATATTTCTCCTCTTCTGTGGGTTGTTATTTCATTTTCTTGATGGTATTATTAGCAGCACAGAAGTTTTTTATTTTTATGAAGTTCAGTTTATCTTTCTTTGACACTTGAGAGAGTGTCATATCTAAGAAATCATTGCCTAACCCAAGGTTATGAAGATTTATCTCTGTACTTTATTCAGAGAGTCCTACAGTGTGAATCCTCCAACTTTATTCAAGACTAGGGTCTCTCATCATGGATGTTTCTATCTCTCTCTCTCCCTCTCCCTTCCTCTCTGAAATCCATAAAAATATATTTAAAAAAAGAAAGATATATATATATATATATATATATATATATATATATATATATATCTCTTATTGTATGTCTTTGTTCACTCAGTTTGCTTCATTAAACATTATTATTAAACATTAAATACCCATAGGGAACATGGCACACAGGCTTATATAAATGTACCTCACCGCCCTTGTTGGTTTTGCTCAGTGGATAGACCGTCAACCTGTAGACTAAAGGGTCCCAAGTTGATTCCAGTCAAGGGCACATGCCTGGGTTGTGGGCTCTACCCCCAGTAGGGGGCATTCAGGAGACAGCCAATCAATGATTCTCTCTCACCATTGATGTTTCTATCTCTCTCTCCCTCTCCCTTCCTCTCTGAAATCAATAAAAATATTTTTAAAAGAATTTTTTAAAAATGTACCTCCCCTCAAGTGCTAGAAGTCAGACTGGCTTTATTTCACACAAGGATGACACAATAAGGTTTGTGACCTGTCAACTTTACAACTCTATTTATAAAAGGCTAAGTGACTGACCGTCCATCCGTTCGACCAGCCAGCCAGTAATATGATGCACATTGGCAATTTAAAAATAAACGTTGACTCATACATGCTCAATACATGTAAAGCTCCCACTGGCACCAGTGTGTTTTAATTTTAAAACATGTGTTTTAATTTTTTAATATTATATTATATATACTATTTTGACATGTAATTTTTTGCAGTAACATAATTATCACATGAATCTTTTTCTAATGAATTTCCTTTCAATGTGCACAAATCCGTACAGCAGGCCACTAGTTATTTGATAACTCTTTATGCTCATTTAAGACTAAACTCTTGTGATATTTAGTTATAAGGTATGGTTAATGAAGAATTTCACTGAAATTATCATATAATCTAAGATTTCTCCCAAAAATCAGAATATTTACTCTAACTTGAAATGACCGTCATATTTTCAAAGTCATTGAAGCCAAACTTGTAGATAAACACACAAAATGGCTTTCAAACTAACATGGACAGGAAACATTTGATAGACAAGGAAAAGTTTTTCCCTAAAGTTTTATTTATAAGTTCACAAGCCCTGATCTGGCTCAGTGGATAGAGCCTCAGCCTGCAGACTGAAGGGTCTCAGGTTCAAGTCTGATCCAGGGCATATGCCCAGGTTTCGGGCTCGATCCTCAGTAGGGAGCGTGCAGAAAGCAGCCAATCAGTGATTCTCTTTCATCATTGATGTTTCTCTCCTTCTCCCTTCATCTCTGAAATCAATAAAGATATATTTTTTAAAAAAAAATTCACCAAGCCTTAGCCAATGTGGCTCAGTGGATAGATCGTCAGCCTGTGGACCAAAGGGTCCCGGGTTCAATTCTGGCCAAGGGCACATACCTCAGTTGCAGGTTCCTCCCTGGCCCAGGCCCTAATAGGGGAGCGTGCAGTAGGCAACCAATTGATGTGTTTCTCTCACATCGATATTTCTGTCTTTCCTCTCTCTTCCACTCTCTCTAAAAAGCAATGGAAAAATATCCTCAGGTGAGAATTAAAAATTCACCAAAAAGTCTTGATAAAGAAAACTTTTGACTTTTCTGTATGAGTCTATTCTTTGCCAGAACACCCAGAGCCAAGTGATGCCAGCTTGGTTGATCTATCAATGCGATCAATGAAAGTCACCTGCTGGGGATAGATTGAAATCATAAAGTAAACATTTTGGGAAATGTAAGAAGGGGGCGGGGGTTCATCTCCACTTGAAGGACAGAATTTCATTCTGAGATCTAGTCCAATTCCTCCCTTCTGAGACTTGGAGAGGATGAGATTTTCTTCAACCCCTCCCCCTCCTCTTCCCCCTCCTCCTCCTCCTCCTGTTCAGGAGGCAGCCTATCAATGATTCTTTCTCATCATTGATGTTTCCTCTCTTCCTCTTCCTTCCTCTCTGAAATCAATAAAAATATATTTTAAAAAATAACGAGGGATAGCAGGAGTGGATGGGTGGATAAATGAAACACATTTGACCATGAGTTGATAATGATTGAAGCCAGGTGGTGTGTACATGCGTGTTTGTTCCACTAGTCCAGTGGTCAGCAAACCACAGCTCGCAAGCCACATGCGGCTCTTTGGCCACTTGAGTGTGGCTCTTCCACAAAATACCCTGGCCTGGGCGAGTCTATTTTGAAGAAGTGGCATTAGAAGAAGTTTAAGTTTTTAAAAATTGGCTCTCAAAAGAAATTTCAATTGTTGTACTGTTGATATTTGGCTCTGTTGACTAATGAGTTGCCGACCACTGCACTAGTCTCTTTTCTTTAGTGCACATGTGTCAAACACAAGGCCCGCGGGCCAAATCCAGCCCGCCAGGCCTTGCAATGTGGCCCGCACCGTGCTGTCATCACTGCACTCCGCTGTCAGTTTATGACATTGTCAGTTTATGACTGTTCAGTAAACCATTCGGCCTGCGATTTAGGCTGGATTTTAGATTTTGGCCCCTTCTCTGATTGAGTTCGACACCCCTACTTTAGTGTATGTTTGATAATTGTCATAATTTAAACGTGTGTTTTTTTTTAATCCACACTTGCAGGAACTGTCTTTACTTCAGTTAATAAATGTAACAATACTAAAAGCATCACTAAGGTTTTCTCATTGTTCCTGAACACCATTTTTATTTTTAAACATTTTGAGATCATTGTAGATTCACATGCAGCTGTAAGAAATACCATAAAGACATCCTGTGTAGACTTTGCCCAGTTTCTCCATATTGCAAAACTATAGTATAATAGCACAACCAGGATATTGATATCGATACAATCCACTGATCTCATTCAGATTTCTCTAGTTTTACTTGTACTCATTTGTGTGTGTGTGTGTGTGTGTGTGTGTGTGTGAAGTGCTGTACAGTTTTATTGCCTGTGTAGGTTCATGTATCCACCACCACTGTCAAGATACTAAATTCCAAGGTCACAAGCACAAAGATTCCTCATTTTGCCCCTTTATAACCACACTCACATTTTCTCTTTGCCCTCACCCCCTAATCCCTATCTACTGGAAACTACGGAACTTGCCTTGATTTCTAAAATTTTATCATTTCAAAATGCTATATGAATGGAATCAAAGTATGTAGGCTTTTGGAATTGGCCTTTTTCCCCCTCAACATAATTCCCTACAGATTCATCCAAGTTCTGTGTATAAATACTTTCTTCCTGTTTATTGTTGAGTAGTATTCCTTGGTATGGCTGTAGCACAGTTTAATTATTCACCAGTTGAAAGACATCTGCACTGATTCCATTTTTGGCTATTACAAATTCATAGATGCATTTTTCATCTATTTTGTTTTGCTACTGGTATAATAATTTCACCATTATCCACTAATCTTAGAAGATTGGTAATTCTGCAAACTTTACAAATAAATCTATACATTTGAAGCATGTGTAACCTCCCTTAAGTGAGTTATAAAGTATTTCTTTAATAATATAATTAATTTCTCTGGCTGTTCTTCTAACATATTGAAAACGATTTTCAACAGGAAATTGTAAATGACCTTACAATTACAGACCTTCTGATGACTAAGATAGTTTTTACATCAATGCTGGTTTCCTCTTGGTTATAATCAACCAAAACAATCTTGCTATGCCTCCTACACCTCATAAATATGTATTAGAAGACAAAATTTCCAATTGGTACATCCATATGCCATCACTAAGGGCCAGAGAACATGTTACAGGTTTGAAGTCTATGCCCGCAGGTCTTTCAGCATAAAGTACAATAATGATGTAATTTACATTCAGCCCCAGTTATATTGAAATTTTCCAATTTGCCAGGAAATTCTATTTTCAAAACCCATTACTGATCCTTTTCAAAGCAAAGCATGCTTCTGTCGTGGTTATTTACCTTCCATCTCTTAGCTCTAAGGTAACCCTTGTTTGCTCTGTTCTGTCATGCCAGGGCTGAGATTCTGCAAACTGCTTTTTCCAAACTACCAAATCAGTTGCCTGCCTCGTAGGGTCTGCCAAAGGGAGGTTCTAAAGGGAGATTAGGATGGAGAAGGAACCTCTGGCTGTCATCAACAGCCTTACCAGCCCCACCTTCACCCCCACCCAATAACTTCAGCCTCCAGCTTCTTTCAGGCTCACTAACATCACTACACCAGGTCCCCTCAGAGGAACCACTTCCCACCAGCCACGCCTTCCTCGGTGGTCAGAGCAGGGGCTGTGTGGAGTACCTCCACCAGAGGTCCATGTACCAACCAGCATAGGAACTCTCCACCGAGCTCCCAGGTTCTGGTAGTCTCACTTCTTTCCTTTTGTTCCCCCAGCCCTAACATGGTAGCTGCTTCTCACAGTTACTAATATGGGCACTTGGGGCACAGGAAGCAGTGACAAATATCCGGGTTACTTCGTTGTCCTCCCTTTTAGCCTTCTAGCCTCCATGTACCCAACGTTATCTAGTGAATACGCTGTACTGAAACTACTTGGCGTGCTTTTCTGCTTTCCTGTAGCTTTTATTCAGCTGCAAACAAAAATTTGCAACTTTTTTAGTATCTTATCTATTTCCTCTCCAACTCCTAGGTCATGGTCCTTAAAGGAGACTCTGTGGTTAAATTTGGGACTTCCAGGGGGAAGCAGAAGGGTTAGGTGGACATCAGGGATTCTTTGGTAATAAACAACAAATGGACCCAGGATAACAGAAGCAAACAGGGAATATATGGAAAGATATGATCTGCTCATGATATCAAAGGAGCAGATTTGGAAAGGGCAGAAATCAAAGCCATTCCAGAGTTCCAGGAAGTAGGAACCAATGGAGGTACCTCGTGGTGCTTTACCAGCAGGAATCTATGGAATCCACATTCCACAAAGGGCATGACTAAATGGCCCACTGGGGTTAGGTGCCTAACCTTTGGCCAGTGGTAAGGGGAGGAGGGTATTCTGATGGACAGACCTACCAAACTGTAAGAAGTTTGGAGAAGGAAGAATGAGCTCACCCGGAAGAAATTTAGCGTGCTATTTCGCAGAGAAGAAAGAATGGATGAAGGCCAGCAATTACAACAAATTTTCACTGCAGTGAACTGCGGAAGAGGTCATCACTTCAGTTGTAAATCACAATGCATTGCATACTAAAACTTGGACTAAAAGAACAATGTGTGTGTAATACTTTAAACAATAAAGAATTTAAATTTAAAAAATTGTTTTCCAAAATATTCTCCTGTTTAATAAAAATAATATAACTATGTCTTAGGTGTGCACTTCTTTTTTTAATATATTTTATTGATTTTTTTTTTTTTTACAGAGAGGAAGAGAGAGGAATAGAGAGTTAGAAACATCGATGAGAGAGAAACATTGATCAGCTGCCTCTTGCATACCCCCTACTGGGGATGTGCCCACAACCAAGGTACATGCCCTGACCGGAATTGAAACTGGGACCTTTCAGTCCACAGGCCCATGCTCTATCCACTGAGCCAAACCGGTTTGGCTCCATTTCTTTCTTTTCTTTTCTTTTCTTTTTTCAGCTGTACTGAGTACACCATAGCTTTTTTTTTTTTTTTTTAATCCTCACCCGAGGATATTTTTCCATCAATCTTTTAGAGAGACTGGAAGAGAGAGGGAAAGACAGAGAGAAACATTGATGTGAGAGAAACACATTGATTGGTTGCCTCCTGCATGAGCCCCAGCCAAGGTCCTGCAACTACCCTACAATCGAGGTGCCCTTGACTGGAATTGAACCTGGGGCCTTTGGTCCACAGGCCGACACTCTATCCACTGAGCCAAACCTGCTAGAGCCATAGCTATTCTTTAAGTGGCTTCTTAACTGACTTCTAGGGAATTTAGTATCCTGCTTGAGCCTGTGGCTATTCTGATAAATGCTAAGAGGAATGCATTTCTTTTTCAAAGTTATATTTAGATCAAAATATGTGTTCAAATAAATATAAATAATATTAAAGCTGGAATCTTTCTAACTTAGTTGGGAGCCAGGGACTTTCAGCGAAGTGTCCATGAACTAGATTATTTTCCATTATATTCCTACTGTATCCATATGAAAAGATAACTTTAATCACAAAACCAACAAAAGAACAATGAGGTTGTGGTGGAAAGCTCAGAGCAATTTTTCTAGAAGAAAGTTCTACATTTGAAGCCTTCTCATCACTGCTTATGGATTGAGAGGAGGTCAGGAGGAGTTTCCTATTCAATACTTTTCATTTGACAAATATTTATTTACTACGCCCCAGTGGTTCTAAGTCTAAGCCCCAGAGATTCTGGTCTAGGTCATTTCCTTTATTCACTGTCACCAACGAGTAGCTGAAGTGGCTTAACATTAATAGCTAGCACAATGGTGTACGTTGGCCTTTCAGAAATCCAGAGGGACACCCCACAAAGGTTTAAAAATTAATACATTTATTAAGTATAAAACAATTACTTCACTTTACCTAATAAAATATCACAATAGTAAATGAAAACAAAGTACAAGTTCAAACAAGCAGTGTTACCTATTTTCTAATAATTTCCCTTCAGCTCACTCTTCTATAATTGCATTAAACAATATTTTTAAAGAAATTACTTAGAATCCTATCACACTAAGGTAACTTTTCATTTGTCTGCACTACTCTTCTACCATTGCTCTCTCTATATTTTTCTAAAATGTGTGGGGCTTTTTTTTTTCTTGTTTATGAGTAATGCCTGCCCACTGGAGAAAATTTTTAAATAGAGCAATATATGAAGAATAAAGAACCATCATCCATAATACCAGCAACCAAGATACAGTGGCTACTAATATTTTTGTGCATTTCCTTCTGCTCCTAATGTTTGGGATGAAAATAATATAGAAGAAAAAATTGGTATTTTTAAAAATATATACATATATATTTATTGATTTTTTTACAGAGATGGAGAGAGATATTTAGAAACATCGATGAGAGAGAAACATCCATCAGCTGCCTCCTGCACACCTCCTACTGGGGATGTGCCTGCAACCAAGGTACATGCCCTTGACCAGAATCGAACCTGGGACCCCTGAGTCTGCAGGCCAATGCTCTATCCACTGAGCCAAACCGGTTAGAGCAAAATTGGTATTTTTAATGTGTTCTTATTGATTTCAGAGAGAGGAAGGAAGAAGGAGAGAGAGACAGACAGAAACATCAATGCTGAGAGTCACCGATCGGCTGCCTCCTGCATGCTGGGGAGTCGCGAAACCTGCAGCGGGAATCCAATAGTGATCTCCTGGTTCATAGGTTGAGCCACACCAGTCAGGCAAAATTGGTATTCTTTTTCATCCTCACCCGAGGATATTTTTGCATTGATCTTAGAGAAAGTGAAAGAGTGAGGAAGAGACAGAAACATTGATATGAGAGAAACACATCGACTGGTTATCTCCTGCAGGCGCCCTGACCAGGTCCCAGGCTAGGGAAGAGTCTGCAACTGAGATATGTGCCCTTGATCAGAATCAAACCCAAAACCCTTGGGTCTGCAGGCCCATGCTCTATCCACTGAGCCAAACTGGCTAGGGCAAAATTGTTATTCTTTATGCTCCTTTTTCGCTTGTGTAAATTTCAGATTTTCTGTAATGAGCTTTGCTTTGTAATAAGAGAAACAAACAAGAAAGGGATGTATTAAAGAGCAGGCATTCTTTATGTTTTGTTCGTTCCAGGTATTTCCAGTTCCCAGAACACAGCTTGGCACACAGTAGGTGTTCAAAAACATTTTGTTGTTGTTGTTAATCCTCATCTGAGAATATCTTCCCACTGATTTTTAGAAAGAGTGGAAGGGAAGGGAAGACACAGAGAGAAACATGGATGTGTCTCTCACATTGATCTGTTGCCTTGGTTACCAGGGCAAGGCCAGGGATTGAGCCGGCATCCAAGGTACCCGTGACCGGAATTGAACTTGGGACTCCTCAGTCCATGGGCCGAAGCTCTATCCACTGAGTCAAACCGTCTAGAGCTCCAAAACTTTTGTTGAATGGCTGAGACTTTTACCAAAAACTAGTGAGACAGCGTTGCTAATGGAACACAGAATCAACCAGGCAGCCACTTCCGGGATTCGTTCCATCTCTTATGCCTTTTGGTAAAGTTCTTTCTATCACACAGAATCACTTTTGCTGTCTTCATAGAAGACCAACTGATTTAAAATTCCAACTCCAACACACTAGTTATCTGACTGGGGCAAGAAACTTCACTACTCTTTGCCTGAATTTCCTCATCTGGTAAATACTGGCCCAAGCGCTGAAGATACAACAAAAGATCCTGATATCAGTTCATAGAGGGAAAAGCCTATGAATAAATGTGTCGGGTGGTGAGAAGTGCTTTGAGGAAAAAGAAAATATAGGCAGAAAATGATTACCTGGGTTGCTATTTTATTTTTTTAAATATATTTTATTGATTTTTCAAGAGAGGAAGAGAGAGGGATAGAGAGTTAGAAACATCGATGAGAGAGAATCATCAATCAGCTGCCTCTTGCACACCCCCTACTGGGGATGCGCCCACAACCAAGGTACATGCCCTTGACCGGAATCGAACCCGGGACCTTTCAGTCTCCAGGCTGACGCTCTATCCCACATGTGTCAAACACAAGGCCCGCGGGCCAAATCCAGCCCGCCAGGCCTTGCAATGTGGCCCGCACCGCGCTGTCATCACTGCACTCCGCTGTCAGTTTATGACATTGTCAGTTTATGACTGTTCAGTAAACCATTCGGCCCGCGATTTAGGCTGGATTTTAGATTTTGGCCCCTTCTCTGATTGAGTTCGACACCCCTACTCTATCCACTGAGCCAAACCGGTCCCGGCTGGGTTGCTATTTTATAAAGGGTTGGCAGGGGCTGGCTAGAGGTTTCAAAAATATCCTAGTGTACCCTTGTTTTTCAAACTTCGAGTTGTGACTAAGTGTGATCACAAAATCAATGTAGAGGTTAATCTGAATGTTGAAAAAAAGAAAATACCAGAGTGCATATTAAAGGTCAGCACTGTTTTGTCGTGACTTGTTTTGGTTTACATAAAAGTGTACTGTGCTAGTCTGTAAAATATCAGTATGGAGAAAATGGCGGCTAATATTATAGCAACGTGAGGTAAGCAGGGAAAGTTGCCTAAACAGGGTTTCTCTCAGTTGACAGCCCACACCCTGTGTGTGACTATGTTGATGCCTTATTTGACTAGTAGAATGAGCTGAGTACAAAGGAGACAAAAAGACACTGAGAAAAACAGGAGAAAAGCTGAAGATCTGAGCTAAGAAGTAGGAGGGAAAGGCAAAAACAAAACTGAAGTTAAGCAATTCAAAAGAGACCATTGCTATTACTTTTTTTATATTGAAAAAAATGACCCAAAAGAGACCAAGAAAAAGAATTTACAGATTAAATTTAGCAACAACGAAAACAAAAATCCCAAAGCTAATAAAATATGCTGTCTATGATACTTTCAGATTAACTATATGATAGTGCCTGAGTATTTTCAGAAACTCCCAAATCTCTGCTCCATCCTCCCTTCTCTTCCCCTCAGTGAGGCGGACAAAGATTTTTTAAAGCCATATCGTCTGGGAAGATTTCTTTCTATCCTTTCAACATTTCACAGATTTTGGAAATCATACCTACCTATCGGAAATAAGGAAAACATATTCAAGCAAGACTGGATAGAGTCTGCCAAACCTTCTATTGCTGCGCACGTGAGGAGGTTCCCATTAGTCCGGAACAAGGTGGGCAAACTACAGTTCTCCAGCGAAATCTACCCCTCTACCTGCTTTTGTATGACCCATGAGCCAAGAATGATTTTTTTCCCACTTTCAAGTGGTGGAAAAAATTCAAAAGAATGTTTGGTGACACGTTTAAGCTATGCGAAGTTCAACTTTCAGTGTCTATAAAGTTTTACTGGGACGTAGGCAGGCTCACCCATATTTTCTGGGGCTGCTCTCTCTGAGCAGCTGCCCCCAAAGTCTGAAATGTTTCCGATCTGGCTCCTTTTAGAAAAACGTTGTTAACCAGTGTGGGCTGTCTTGTTTAAACACCCTTCCAACTTGCTTCCCTCTCCAGCTCCTCCCCTCCCCAGCTTGGTCTCTAACATTCCAGGGCCCTACGGGAAGGCGAAGAGAGCTTTAACACGAATGGTATGGCGTACAAAAACGGAGACACCGTATGGTAAATTTCTACATAAAGTAACGTGAGTGGCTCTGATGACATCTGGGTTTGTGTCCCGATTAGAAAAGTGGACATCGCGGCGGCAACCGCACGATTTCGTTCGAGAAGCACCACGGTCACTTGCATGAAGACACTTGGAAAATACTAACGCAGCAACTTTTCTGGGAGGTGCTTTTGCAGGGAGAGCCTCTGTCCGAGTGTCTAGATGGAAACTGAGGTCCCCTTTGCACGGAGCCCCTCGACCGTGTCCCTCGACCCCGTGCCCCCTCTGCTCCTGGCCCTTTTGGCCTCGCAGCCCGCTTTCTCCTCTCCCCAATGCGCTCCTTGGGGGCTACCAAGTTCCCGGGCAAAGCGGGGCTCAGGCCAGCCCGGGGTAGCTTAGAGCAGCTCTACCAGCTTGGACAACTTGGGATGGGTTCGCCCTGACCCCCACTCCCCACCCCCCGCAGGTCATAAGAATGACTCAGCAGGGGCCGGGGCCTGGGCTGGGATTGAGATAAGCAAGCCAGGGTTTAGAGACCAAAATCTCCTGAAGACCAGAAAGGCGCCGCAAATCGTGGTCTGAAGGATCTGAACAAATGTGTGAACAAACAAAAATGTAACTCAAGTCCCCTTCGGGCCAGCTGGCGGCCTGCACTAGCGCAGGCCGCGGGTTTAGCCTAACAGAGGCCCAGCGTCCTCTGCAGCCTGAGAACGCCCGGGGCCTCTGCAAAAGGTCCCCTCTGCCTCTGCTAAAGCCCACCTCGGTTCAACTGGGTCCCAGGAGAGGCGAATCGGCGGGAGGGAAACTTTTCGGGGTGCACCGAACTGCACGCCCGTGCCTATCGTGTAGACTTTGAGGGCACACTCATCTCTCGAGACTAGAAACCATTTTCTCCTCTTCGAGATTTTGCTTAGCTAAGTAAGTGGCGGCAGCCTCCCTGCCCCCACCCCCACCCCCACCCCCTGCTCGAGCTGCGGCGGCGAACAGCCACGCCCCGCGGCTCCAGGGCTCGCCTCCGGGGGCTCCCAGCCCCCGCGCAACTTGCAAGCTGAGCCACCACTCGCCCCACCCCCGCGCACCCCCTTCCGCCCCCGCGCCCAGCCCTGGGAGCGTCGGGCGAGTCCTCGCGCCTGCGCCCCGCCGACTTCCTGCCGCGCGACGCCCCGCCCACCCACCAGAAGCCCGCCTCCGAACGCCGCGTGAAGCCTGCCCGCCGCACGCCATTGGCGGAGACGCACAGGCCGTCGGCTCCCAGGCCCGCCCCCCCGCCGCCTCTTACTTTTCCCAGAGCGGATGCGCCTGCGCTCAGCTGCCTGGGCGGGCTGGAAGGCGCGGGTTGAAAAGTCTCGTTCCAAGTTTGGAGAGAGAGGAGAGCGTCTCAGTCCTCGGTACCCGCGAGCGGGGAGGAGGCGGCAGAGAAGGACGCGGCGTCTGGGGAGCCCCCAGGCTTCGAGGCACAGCTCGGGCTTCGAAAGCGACGAGCGTGCGGCGCGCCCGGGAGAGGCAGGAGCGCCTGCGGTTGGGCTGTTCTGTACCGGAGAGGGGAGTCTGAGGCGGCGGCCAGGGGCGAACGACCCGACGCAAGATGGCGAGTAAAGAGAGTAAGAGGCCCCGCGGGGCGGCGCGCGCCGGGGCGGCGGGGGGCGGCGGGCGCGCGAGGCCGCGGCACGCGCCGGAGAAAGGCGCGAACTGGCGTGCGGGGCAGGGGGCGGGGCCGGCGCCGGGCTGGGCGCGCGCCCTCGGGGGCCTCCGCGGGACGCGGCCGTGAGCGCTCCGGGCTCCAAGCACTTCCGGAGCCCCGTGCGGGGCCGCGAGTTGAGCCCCTTCCCTCCCCCACCCCCCCCACCCCCCTCCGGCTGCGGCGCTCCCTCCGGCGCCCTCTCCCCCTCCCCCGCCCCCCCAGCGGAGGCGGCCTTCGCAGCCCGAAAGCGAGCACAGCGGCCGCTTTCACGCGCGCGCGCCAAACGCCTCGGGGTCGCGGCCCCCGTCCGTCCGGGGGATTCTGGAAGCCGCCGGCCTATGGCTGCCCGCGGCGGCTTCGTGGCAGCGGAGGCCTCGCTCGGTGGGGGAGGGGGGAGCGGGTCGCTGGCTTTCCGCCGCACGTGGATTTGGCTCCCCGGGTGGGTCGCAGAGCCCCTGTACTTAGGGGTCGTCATCTCAGAACAGGTGCGAATAGCTGCAACCAGCACAGCACTTTGGATGTGCGTGCGATTCCCTCCCCAGGTCTGTGTGCGCAGGCGGCATTGATCGCAAAGTGCAAAAAAATCCGCTTCCTGGTGTTCCGATCCTCCGCACGCTCTGCAGGGGCGGTTAGTTGTCCGCGTTCAAATGAGACGCAACGAGAAAGTATAGGCGAGGTGTGGCCATCTCGAGGTGACCTCCAGGGTCCGTGCGCAGATTCTGACTTCGATCCCTCTTAGCCACTTCATTTCTCCAAATTCCAGTGTTCGAAGATACTGTGGAGGAGCGTGTCATCAACGAGGAATATAAGATCTGGAAGAAGAACACGCCGTTTCTGTATGACCTGGTTATGACCCATGCTCTTCAGTGGCCCAGTCTTACGGTTCAGTGGCTTCCTGAAGTGACTAAGTAAGGGTTCCTGGCAACTTATTTTGCACAAATTGAACTGTTGTCCTGAATCTCCTTCTTTGGGAATGGTATACATAGAACGTAAGCGGGTAATCAGGTTAGCCCTTGGGTGAGGGGACAGGTGACTTATTGTCAACACTAACAAGTGATTTTATGGGATGATTCCTGAGGGGTAAGTATGATATTCAAATAGGAGAATCCGTCGTGAGATTCACGTTTGTAGGAAGCAGCAGATACACTTGACATTTCTTGGGCTTAAATATAGAACAGCATTTCTGAGCCCAGAGGGATGGGTTTCTTTGCAACTTTATTGAAAAATATCATATGTGCAGAGAAATGCACAAATCAGAAGCATATGGCTTGATGAATTTTTTACAAAGCAACCAGCCCCCAAAATGAAGATATTTGAATTGGCAAAAGGAAAAAGAATTCAGCAGCAGTTCGCTGAAAAAGTGGTATTGGCTTATAGTATGAAACACACTTTGAGGTCACTGTTGGTCTTCATGAGAGTGTTCTTTCCAGCCATTTCTAAAACTTCTCTGGTATTAATTGCTGACATTTACTAAGCTCTTAGAGCAGAGCCTGACCCATCTATAGAGTTTTATGTCTTATTTTTTGGCTTACTATTAAAAACAAGTAAAAGGAGATATATGTACTGCTATATGTAATACTTTAAACAAAAAAAAAAAATTAAAAAACAACAAATTTCAAGCAAAATAAAAAAAGTACTTTGGATTAGTACTTCTTACATTATTTTACTGATGTGGAATTGGAGGCTAATATATGAAATAACATGCCCGAGATCACACAGGTGGCTAGTGGTGAAGGGCACTTTTAAAAGCAAAACATATAGCCCCAGAGTTGAGGCAATCCCTGCACTAGACTACCTTTCTCACTTATTTGGACTTTTTTTCTAGTAGGAACTTGGACATGTACTTAGAAGTGCATTAAACTTTGGTATTATGAGCATATACTTTAATGAGGATTAATCAAACTCTAGAAAAGCTGGGGGTTTGATGACTCAAACCTAAGTTTGAATCCTGCCCCCTGCTTCTTAGTAGTTTTGGGAATTAGTGTAAGTTGGTCAGTTTCTGTTCCCGTTGTCTGGTCTGGTAATGGAGGTGTTGATCATGCTGACTGCCTGCTTTTGAGAGAATTCAATAAAATTGTTCATGTTAAAGTGCTGGTGCAGAGTGAGGTACCCAGTAAGTGGTGACTGATGCTGGTTCTCCCACCCCTTCCTATTCAGAAATAATTTGTTAGGATAGAATAATTGTTTCTCCATTTGGATTTCAGTGAAATCTGCTTACTGAAGTCTTTTTAAAACGTTACCTATAATGTGTTCTGTGTAAATATTTTGTAAAGATAATAGATGCATATGTTTTTATCCCAGATACTGATTTTATGTAAGTAAGAACTTAGCAGGAAAAGACTATGTTCCCTATTGGTCTTTGCATACAAAGAAGTAGAATCTGGCTGTGGGGCCTGCAGTGGCTCTGGGAATGCAGGAAAATGCCAGCCAGCCTGCAAGCATGGCTGTGTGTGCTCTGCAGGGTTCTGTTTGGGGTATGAAGGGGCTGTGATTGTATTTTGTCCCCATACAAAGCAGTAGAAATGTTGGCTACTCATTAGTCTTCTGCAGCCTTCGGTGTATCCAGTATTGGAGGGATATAGCATAATAATAACTGGCTGGGGAAAATAGGCTTGTATCTTAAGAATGGGAGATGAGAAGATTTGCAGTAAAAAGAAAAATCCCAGTATTATGATTGAGTTGGGAAACCAGAATCGTTGAGCTTTAGAGTCCAGAGAACTTTTTCAGGTCCTCCACGCCATCCTGGAGCTGTGCTCCTTAGAAAGGTCCTGTGATGGAACTTTACCTGTTGTTCTTCGTTTTTCTGCTTAACCCCATTAAAAAAAACAAATCACTTCCTTTTTTTTTTTTTTATGTCAGCGTTAACATTGCTCTTTGGTGCCTCCTTTCAAGCATTCCTATTTATTTTCAAGTGGTTCTGGTGAGATATGTTTAATTTGCTTTTCATGTTGAGCTGCTATCCCTGTAAAGGCTTCATTTTATCTAAGTCCTCCTAAAGTCCATTGCCTAGAGCCTAATTTTCCAAGTGTGGTTTTTCCAGCAAAAAAATAGGTGGGTGAATGGCCATGCGCATTGCCTCCCCCCTCCTCATATAAGTTCCTCTAAAGTGGAATTAATTTCCCTTTTTTAAATCTTTATTGTTGAGAGCAGTACAAACGCCCACCACTCCCCCATTTTTCCCTCTTGATGACTGCTTCATATTTTTGGCCACTAAGCATACATCAACTAAGATTCATGTCTTTTTTCCAGCAAGCTGCTATTACTTGGCTGTGGCCACCTTATTCTGTTCTTAGAATTGTGTGCATATTTATTGTGGTGTTTTTTTTTTAACTTTTAACACAAATTCTGGTAAAATTTCATTTTGTATTTTTTAATTATTACTAAATTACATGCCTAAAAGTAACTCTCAGTCCTTTTTTAAAATATATTTTCATTTATTTCAGAGAGGAAGGGAGAGAGAGAGAGAGAAACATTAATGATAAAATCATCTGTGGGTTGCCTTCGCATGCCTCCACACTGGGACTCGAACTGTGACCTCCTGGTTCATAGGTCAACAGGCAACCACTGAGCCATGCGGGCCGGGCAAACCTTCTTTTTTTAAATATAAACTGAATCCTTTGTACAACTGAAGTTGAGAAACAGATAAATAGCTTAACATGTCTAGTGTTGGGGCCCAGAGCCCTACTTCTCTGCCCTCCTCACTGAAGTGGAACCAAGGGACACTGGTGAAATTGCTATTCAGATATACAAAGGGGAAAGCCATTGTTAATAGATGCAGATGCAAAAATCACTGTTTGGACCAAAGTGCCAAGAGTTCTTTAGCCTCAACTCGGTTTCCATAGAAGTAGGCAATAAAGACACACACATACCCTATAAAATTGAGAAGGCCCATTTCATAAGCTTTAGCACCGTAAATGTAAATAGGGGGTTTTCACATCATGCCATTTGCACTTATAATCTGTTTAAGTGAAGAAACTGAGAATCACGGGGAAGTTGTGATTTAAGAAACTGCGTATAGCTAATTTTAGTTTGAGCCAGGACTTAAACCCAGTTTTTCTGACCCAACACCTTACTCTTTCCATTCTTACCTTGTTGCCTCTTATTGGGAAATCAGAAACATGTAGTGTGTTAAAGTGGGAGGTATTTTTTTAGGTGAGAACTCATTATTTAGTAGTACAGGGATCAGTGATTAACTGAATTAAATTATGTTTTCAATTTTATCTTTATTGTTGAGACGACTGATTTCTTATAGGAAGGATTAGTGTGACTTATTTTCTTCTCCAAACAGACCAGAAGGAAAGGATTATGCCCTTCACTGGCTAGTGCTGGGGACTCACACGTCTGATGAGCAGAATCATCTCGTGGTTGCTCGAGTCCATATTCCGAATGATGATGCACAGTTTGATGCTTCCCACTGTGACAGCGAAAAGGGTGGTAGGTATACCATACATTCCAGTATTGCTGTTTTAAGCCTCTTTCCAATTACATGCTAGTAAAACTTTGTACTAATCTCTTTTGGTCCAGCAGTTTAACTCCCAGGACTCTTCTACGGAACTTCTTGCCACAGGCGCACAAAGATTCCACAGTAGCATTATTTGTAGGGTTGACAGAAATATTAGGATCACCCGAGCAAAACAACCCAGACAGTAGTTCATAGGAAATGAGTTAAACACAGTAGGGTGCATGTTTGAAATACTGTGCAGTAATTCTAAAAATGAGATAAATCTGTCTGCACCGGTATGGAAAAGTGTCCAAGATAAACCGGGTGACTGGGTGCATAGAAAAAGGCAGGAGGCATACATACCAGTTAAATCAGTTCATAGTGAGGGTTCTTATGGAAACTATTGACTTCATTGGTGGTTTTTTCCCTCCGAACATACATTCCCCTGCTTTGATATCCCCCTGACCACCCAAGTTCCAACCAAATTCTGGTGCTTTTGCTGGGAAGATTCACAAGACTTGAGAACAAATTATACTCGTGGCTAAAGTTTGTTACAATAAACAGTACAGAACAGAAGCAGCAGGACGGGAACAAGATATGCATCAGGGAGTCCAGGGAGGTCTGTTACAAGTCTCCTTTAGGGCTGCACAGGATGTGCTTTCTCTCTGGCAGCAAACGACAGGGAAACGAGCAGTGTCTGCCCAGGAAAACCCATTCTAATGACAAGGTCTGAGGCGCTCATGGGGGGCTGGTTTCATAGGCACATCCTGTCCTGCAGGCAGCCAGCCATGACACTGAAACTCGGGACCCCAGTCATGAAACCAGGAGCATATCGTCAATGTTGATATTTGTGCGCAGCAGCCCTGACAAACTGGTACGGCACAGTCCATTGAACCAGATGTACACCACAAAAATCATCAACCCATCAGTGACACCGAGAACATTCTTAGATCCATGTTCCCAGGACTCAGCAAAGGGTCAGTCATGGTCCCAGTGTCCCTCACAGCTCTGAGGGTTAAGCAACCAGACCTGTTGCTTACTTCACAGCCTCAAATGATTTAATAGTTTTTACCATTTCCTAGTTCTTGCTTTAGGTTCTTGTCTTACTGAAAATAGTGCATTACAGCTCAAGTCCTATCACCCGTACTCCATTCCTCCCTCTCCAGAATTCGCTGTCCTGAAATTAGTGTGCCATCTTCAACTGTTGATATTTTTATTACTTATGGCATAAGTAAGGGTGTCGAACTCAATCAGAGAAGGGGCCAAAATCTAAAATCCAGCCTAAATCGCGGGCCGAATGGTTTACTGAACAGTCATAAACTGACAGTGTCATAAACTGACAGCGGAGTGCAGTGATGACAGCGCGGTGCGGGCCACATTGCAAGGCCTGGCGGGCTGGATTTGGCCCGCGGGCCTTGTGTTTGACACATGTGACTTATGCGGTAGTAAATACGCATAATCTTTTGCAGCTTGCTTTTTTTCATTTAATGTTATTTTTAAGAATAGATATTTTTTAATTCTCACCTGAAGATATGTTTATTAATTTTACTTAGAGAGGAATAGGGGGAGAGAGAAATACCAATCGGTTGCCTCCAGTGTGTGTCCCGACTGGTGATCAAACCCACAACCTTTTTTATGTACTGGACAATCCTCCAACCAACTGAGCCATCCGGCCAGGCCATTCAATATTATTTTTTAATGTATATCACGTAGATGTCTATCTTATTATTTTAATTGCTGTATAGTATTCCGTTGTGATTAAACATTAGTTTATTCATTCTTCTTAGAGGCAGTTGGAGTGTATCTAAAGGAGCTGGTAAACTTGAATATCTTGATAGGAGAAAGGTTAGAAGGAACCCTTGGAGTCCATGGGGGAAGGGGCACTTTTCCCTTTTTTTAAATCTTTATTGTTGAAAGTTATTACATATGTCCCCTTTTTTCTCCGTTGACCTCTCCTAGCCTGCCCCAGGCCTTCACCACATTACTGTCTGTGTCCATGGGTTAAGCATATATGCATTAAAGTTCATTGGTTGATCTCTTTCCACCCACCCTCCCCTGCCTTCCCTCTGAGGTTTGACAGTCTGTTCGATGCTTCTACGTCTCTATGTTCATAAATTTATGTTGTTCATTAGATTCCACCTATGAGTGAGATTGTGCGATCTTTGTTTGACTGGTTTATTTTGCTTAGCATAAGGCTCTCCAGGTCCATCCATGCTGTGCAAATGGTAAGAGTTCTTTGGCACATTTCTTCCATTGACACGATGGGCAGGGAAATGCGGAGAGTGAAAGAGGGGATCTCATGGTTGTGTGAGAGGAGGAGTTGTGGAATGGGAGATGATTTTCAGCTACACAGAAATAGGAAGCTAACATTTGCCGTGGAGAAGAGTGGCTAAATTCTGGTATGAAGCCATGGGAGCTGATGTTCATGAAACATTCCCACATCGAAAAAGCTGGCTGAAACTGAGAAATGGTTTACTGCTCTCAGCGTGTTTTCACCGGGTTCTACCCAGGCTGTTTGACTTGTTACCTGCCTGGCTCCATTGGGCATTTGAGTGAGTATTCTCTTGACCAGAGACACAGGGTGAGCTAAAAAGGAATGTGCACAGAAGCAGCAAGATACGTCAGGGAAAAATAACAATTAAAATGTGAAGCCTCCCCAAACTTCTGGTGTCAGCAACTAATTCAAGTTTTTATCTATGAATACAAAAAAAAGAAAATGTTCTTGTTCGCTATTATCTGCTTACATGTTCTCTACTTTTATTCTTTCTGCTATCATCTTGCTGTTTCCCAGACATTACATTAGTTCTTATGTGGCTTCGTTATTTTTCTAGGGCCTTTATATAACCATTTCACACTATGGTCTTATCCCCACATCAGATAGAAAGGTTAAGCTCCCTCGTTTTAGTGTCGGCATTCTGCTAGCAGTTGAACCAAGTATGCTGGTGGAACTAGCATGTATGTGTTCCTTAGATTTGGGTGACAACTAGTAGGCATGGATATCCTATTTGAGGATATTTTTTTTTACTTTAGACTCAGGAGTGTTTATACTCCTGTGGGTGAAACCTTCCCTATCTTGAAACCTAGAATGCTCATTCACTGCAGCACTTCTGAGTTAGTTGTACTTGCACTAAAAAGCTGAAGTGTGTTTATTATGTGGTTATTTACATTTTAGTGAATAAGTACATCATCTTCAGAAGTGAAAGAGGGCAATTTTTAATTGTTTTGGATCCAAGGTGGAGCTGAATTAACTTGCATAAAACAGCTCTCAATATTTTCTAACTCAAATGGACTTTGAGAAGAAATTAATTCCAAGTGGCAAGTGAACCAATACTTTGGTGTTCGCTCGCACCAATTTGTGTTGTAGTCTGTCAAATTAAAATCTACTGGGTTGATTAAATCGATTGGTGGACTTTAACTGTGAGTGTATGTGTTTATTTCTTTCTTCTCACATTAGAATTTGGTGGCTTTGGTTCTGTAACAGGAAAAATTGAATGTGAAATTAAAATCAATCACGAAGGCGAAGTAAACCGTGCTCGTTACATGCCGCAGAATCCTCACATCATCGCTACAAAGACACCATCTTCTGACGTGCTGGTTTTTGACTATACAAAGCACCCTGCTAAACCAGGTAAAAGCCAAGCCATTGCTTGACCATTCTTGCTTGATTCCAAATAACTGCTTTGAAGTCATTCAAACTAGTCTACACTACGATTTTTCAAGGTTTAAAAATGGTTTTGTAGGTCCAATAACCACGCTTGATTTCAGTGATTTAACAGAAGGACCTCGCAGCAGATTTGACTCCTGGCAGCAAACTCTATAGAGCAAAAGCAGGAGGAAATAGATACAGGTCAGGCATAGTTTGCAGAGGGCAGGCATATAGGCTCCTGAGTCCTTCCCTGCTGTGGCCACAGAGCATGCATTCTTTGTAGCAGCAAACGACAGGGGCACGTGCTAATGTCTCTGCCCAGGGAAGCCCCTTGAGTCTCAGGATCTGGAGTTTTTATGGAGATCTGGTTACGTAGGCACATCTCGCTTTATGACCAGTCACAGTACGGGAAAGTCAGGACCCCAGCAGTGGTAATAATCATGAATCTTGCTAAACAATCCTACAAGTCTTAACACGCTGCCACTGCATGCCCTACTGCTCTGGGCTTATAAAACTTCGTTCTTAGTGACATGAATAATTTTGTGAGGGTCACATTCCCAGGAGCTGGCTAAGGGTCAGTCATGGTTACAGGCTATCCCAGATATATGCAAGGACTGAGCAACCAGACCTGCTGTGTTATCTCTTTCCTTATAAAAATGTTTTTTTAAAACTGACCCAGAGGTGAGGCGGTTTGTCATTGCACAAATTTGTAGAATAGCTATAGTTCTCAGTATTTTGTGTTAGAACTAGTACTAGGCTTTGCAAAGGAACCGGTTGTTTTATGAGTGTGAGACCTGGTTTGTGTTGAAAATTTGGAATGAAGCACACAGAATAGCTTTCCAAGGCAACTTTGGGTCAGACCAAGTCCTTGTGTGTATGCAGTGCTATTCCAAGCATAAATAAATGTTATGGCTCACTCAGGTGAGGCTTTGCTCTTACCGATTCCAGTAAACCAGTAATTGGTAGTTAATGTGTTTCTTCTTTTCTTTAGACCCAAGTGGAGAGTGTAATCCTGATCTTAGGCTGAGAGGCCACCAGAAGGAAGGCTACGGTCTTTCCTGGAATTCTAATTTGAGTGGACATCTGCTAAGTGCATCTGATGACCATGTAAGAAACCTATTCTTTCTACTCTACTCGTGTAATAGAAACTATGAAGTATTTGTGAGGCCTGAGTAATATAAATAACATTTTATTTTGTTTTCTGTTTGTGTACAGTTCTGTGGGATTTAGTGTATTTACAAATCTGTGAAATCATCACTATATAATTCAAAAATATCTTCATAAAATGTCACAAAAGGAAACTTCATACCCATTAGCAGTCTTTCCTCAGTCCCTCCTTCCCACAGCTCCTGGAAACTATTAATTTATTTTCTATCTCTGTAGATTTGTCTCTCCTTAATATTTCATACAAATGCAATCGTAATATATGTGGCGATTTATGTTTGGCTTCCTTCACTTAGCATAATGTCATCTGTGTTGAAGCATATGTCAGTACCCCATTTTTATAGCTGAGTAATATTTCATCATAATGATATACTATAGTTTTATTCACTTATCAGTTAGATATTTGGCTTTCTTCCACTTTGGAGCTATTTTGAATCCTGTTGCTGTGAACATTTCTGTACAAGTTTTGTGTGGACATGTGTTTTAATTTCTCTTGGCTAATTACCTAAGAGTGGAATTACTGGATCATATGGTAACTCTATGTTTAACTTATTGAAGAACTGCCAAATTGTTTTCCAAAGCAGCTGCACCACTTCACATTCCCACCAGCAATGTACCAGGGTTCTAGTTTCTCCATGCCTTCACCAACACTTGTTATTGTCTGTCTTTTTTATTATAGCCATCCTAGTGGGCGTGAAGTGGTATCTCATTGCGGTTTTGATTTACATTTCCCTGACAACTAATGATGAATATCTTTTCATGTGCTTATGGGCCACTTGTATATCTTGGGGAAAATGAGTATTTAAGTCCTTTGTCCATTGCTAAATTTTGTGGGGGGTTTTAATTGTTGAATTGTAAGGGTTCTTTGTATATTCTAAATAGATACATGATTTATCAGATATACAATATGATTTCAGAAAATGTTCTCCCATTCTGTGGCTTGTCTTTTCACTTTTTTGATGATGTTCTTTGAAACACAAAAGTATTTAATTTTTAGCCCAGTTTATGTATTTTATTTTGTCATTTATAATTTTGGCATTGTATCTTAAGAAACCATATATAACCCAGCATCAAAAAAATTTATACCAATGTTTTCTAAGACTTACTTTAACTCTTACATTTAGTTCTTTGATCCATTTTGAGTTAATTTTTATATATAGTGTGAGGTAGGAGTCCAACTTCATTCTCTGCATATGGATATCCAGTTTTCCCACCACCATTTGTTGAAAAGACAAATCTTTCCCTGTTGAGTTACTTCAACATTCTTATTATAAATTGTTTTAACAATTAAAAGTACTATACAACTGCAAAGAGATCTCATTAGTGTATTGTAGATCAATGTTTGTAGCATTCATGCCACTTAACTGCCCCATATCTTTATGGATTCCATACTATAAGCAGAAAGTGTTTGGAATGACTCCAACCAGAAGCCAAGGGTAGACTTCTGGAGCTCATGTAATTTGGCCGCACTTTGTCTTCCTTAGTATATCCCAGTGCCTAGAACAGGGTCTGTCACATCACAGATCTTTATATTTCTGTTGATTGTAGTTTCTGTTAGGCTTTTTAAAATACTGAAAGTAGCCGAAACCGGTTTGGTTCAGTGGATAGAGCGTCAGCCTGCGGACTGAAAGGTCCCGGGTTCTATTCCAGTTAAGGGCATGTACCTTGGTTGCGGGCACAGCCCCAGTGGGGGGGGTGCAAGAGGCGGCTGATTGATAATTCTCTCTCATCGATGTTTCTAACTCTCTATCCCTTTCTTTTCCTCTTTGTAAAATATCAAAATATTTTTTTTAAAAAATAAAAATAAAATACTGAAAGTAGTTAATTGGCCCAGTGTGTATCAACAAACTAAGGGCACGTGTACTAATTTTTTGTTACTTGGAAAATAGCTGTTACTTCTGGTGGGAAATAGCTTAAATTACAGAAACCCTTTCAGATAAGAAAGTGATTTAAAAACAAATTAAACCATTACCAGTGTCAGTGAAACTAGTATGAACATACCTTAATGGAATTACCTCATATTTTACACAGTTGGATGAGAATCAGTGTCCTACAGCTTGTAGTTTTGTTGTTTTTTGTTTTTTTGTGTGTGTGTTTGTTTGTTTTTCATAAAGCTTAAGACTTTCCTGTTAATTTTTTGTGTGTTGGTATATCAAAAGAAGACTTATCTTCAAGAGCCTACTGGCCCCATGGCCTCTCCTTGGGCTTGCAGAGCATGGCAAGGGGTCTGTCTGCAGGCCCCAAGCTCTGGCCTCTCATAACCTAGTAGGGTCATTCACTTGTCGTACTTCCGATGTCTGCAGTGGTTCCTCCCATGAGGGGCTTGTTCAAAGACTTTTGCCTTTTATTTAGGCATGTTTTCGTTTCAATTACCAATCTCCCAACAACGTGAACATTTAGGACATGCACATCTGTTCAGTGGATACCAAATGCTGCGTTCTCAGTGTTCTGTAATCTAGCCTAGATGAATTTAAGATACTTGACTATATATTGGTAGAAATTCTAATTCGAGTGTTTCTGGCCTGCCAGTGTGCTGGTCTCCCCATGCATGCCTCTATTACAGTGTATTTTATTTGCCCTTTGCTTCTCGGATCATAGAATCTACACCTATACACGCTATTGTTCATGAAACTTCACTTTGGTTTATAGTGCACTCCCTCGTGTTTGTTTCTAACGTTCATAGAGTTAATCTAGAGATCTAGTGCTCAAAATCCGTGCATGGGTGGGGTCCCTAGGCCTGGCTGGCGATAGGGGCCGGGCCAGCTGGGGCCTGCTGGCTGTCAGGTGGAGCTGGCTGACTGCCAGGCGGGGCCTGCCAGCGGTGGGGAGGGGCCTTGAGAGGTTTGCGGGCCGTGGGGAGGGACCAAGGGAGATTGGCTGGCTCTGGGAGCACACTGACCACCAGGGGGCAGGTCCTGCATTGAGTGTCTGCCCCCGGGTGGTCAGTGCGCATCATAGTGACTGGTTGACTAGTCATTCTGGTTGTTCGGTCCTAACAGTCGCTTAGGCTTTTATATATAGATAGTTTTGTTTCTAATGAAGTTATTTTAAATAAGATATTAGCATTTAAATTCAATCTTTTATGGCTTCTATGTGTATTTCCCCCCCCCCCCCCTTCTTTAGACTGTCTGTCTGTGGGATATAAATGCTGGACCAAAGGAAGGCAAAATTGTGGATGCTAAAGCCATCTTTACTGGCCACTCGGCTGTTGTTGAGGATGTGGCCTGGCACCTGCTGCACGAGTCACTGTTTGGATCTGTTGCTGATGATCAGAAGCTTATGATGTAAGGTTGAAAGTTCAGTGGGTGGTGGTGTAGGGTGAATGACCATCAGTGATTGTGGTGGCCTGTGGTTTAATTCCTTTTTTTAAAAAAATATGAACTGGCTTTTAAGAAAGAAAGAAACAGCTCAAACATGCTTGGTATGGAGATAAATATCAAACTTGAGATCAGGGTGACTTTTGAAGATGAGGGAGGAGAATGATTATATCAGGGCATGGCCACAGGGCTGCATTCAACAACCTAGAATGCTTTTTATCTCAAAGGAACCATTGCAGGAGGTAAATAAGGCAAAATACTGAAATTAGACAAGTCTGGGTTTTAGGTATCAAATTGTCGTCTGCTTTGTCAATATATTGTGTATGCTTGGTAAATTAAGACAGAAATGTAATAAATGAGAAACCAAAAATAACGGCCCTAGTTTATTCTCCATAGGGTTAGAACATTATCATTTAGCGGTTGGAAGTCTAAATTGCCAATTTTAGGTGTGGTTGGTGTCTGAAGGGGCAAGTGTAGAGGTGATGTGGAGTTTATGAGGAAATGAGCTTGAGGGAGAAGTTGGGGAGAGTCGAGTGGCCTCCCTGTGAGCCTCGTAACTTTGTGTTTTAGATGGGACACCAGATCCAATACCACCTCCAAGCCAAGCCACCTGGTGGATGCACACACTGCTGAAGTCAATTGCCTGTCATTCAATCCCTACAGCGAGTTCATTCTCGCAACTGGCTCTGCGGATAAGGTGTTTATGTTTTTGCATATAACCCAGTTGTTTTGTACTGTAATCAGACATTTTAAAATTCTTACGGAAAATGCAAAAATGAATTCCTTTTCACTTGTTATTTTTCTTCAGACTGTAGCTTTATGGGATCTGCGTAATTTGAAACTAAAGCTCCATACCTTTGAATCTCATAAAGATGAAATTTTCCAGGTACGTTACAGTTTTCTGGTGTCTTTATGTCAGGTTTTGGTAACTTTTTGGCAGGGGGGGAATTAAAATTTTTTCTTCTTATATATCATGGGTATGGAATGTTGCTTTTTTTAAAAAGTTCCTCTTCTGTGTAAGTTAACTAGTGGGAAATAAATAACTTGGAGCTTTTTGAAAGACTGTTAGTTCATAAGTAGAAGAAAAAGTTTTGCAAAACAGATAAGCTTAAAGAGTGAAATCCAAGGATTCTTTAGTTAAGGTATGTCAGCATGGTGGCTTCTCCAGTAAAACAGTTTCTTGTATGATGTTTCAAATAGAGATTTGTATAGGTCAAAATACACTTCACTGAAAAATTTAGAAGTTTGGGATAATTATGGGGCTGAGTAAGATTACTGGGCTCCTAGCTGAATTCCCCTTATTGAGGAGTGCATCCTTCCTGGAGGCAGGCCAGGGATATGGGCCATGTAAGAGCACTTGGAAGGATTGGACAAGAAGGGTGAGGGCTGTAGGCCAAGGAGAGGATACAGAACACATCATGGGAAAATGGTGAGGATTAGGACAGTGTCCACAAACTTAGAATGGATGACTTTTTACATTTTCAAATATGTATTGCCAGGTCCACTGGTCTCCACATAACGAAACTATTCTGGCTTCAAGTGGTACTGATCGCCGCCTGAATGTGTGGGATTTAAGGTAACTCAGAACCTGGTGATGAGAAACTGCATATAAATATGCTAATCTAAGATTATGTAATTTATAAATGTAGAAGAGCAATTTGCTAACCCCAGTTTAATGAGTCTAATGTTAAATTTTAAGTACCTTCCTGAAGAATCTTTGTTCTATAAGACATAAGCAAATCAGCAAATGAGTTGTAAAATAAATTTAGGCAGTGTTTTATTTTTCTATTGATATTCAGGATTAAAGTTGAGGGAGGTGTGCATTAAGTTCTTTACCTCAGAGTGGCCATTCAATGACCAAAGAATAGCTTTATTCCTGCCTGTAGTAAATGTGTTGTGTTAAAGTGGACTGAGTTTTTAGTGTATTAAAACCAAACCTGCCTTAATACGAGGCAGTAGCCCCATCCTTCAGTGTACGGAATAGATAGTGCAGCATAAAATGCTGTCATTGTTATTTGAGTATGTTTGAAAACAATTTTAGTAGTAAAATTTGAAACATAAAACAAAAATATATACTGATTGTATGAGGTGCTACAGCAAGGTTTAGAAGTCTGCTACCCTGGCAACCGGATTATCCCTAAAAGTGCCAAGAATAAATTTGCACACATTGTATAATTTCTTCTTAAAATTCATGTATGACTTGCTTACTGTTAACATTACATTAGATAAAATTACAGATTAAAGTGGTCAGTTTTAGCAATTATACTCTTGATAGGGAGAGGAGAAACAATGGCTAGCAGGCCCACATGTTTGGTTAGTTTGCTTGGTTTTATGGGAAGGAAAAAAATATCACTTAGAAGGTTGTGTGTTTTTCCCCAGCAGTTTCTATTAACAAAGTTTACCTTTGGGCTAGATAAGTGGTCTGTCACTTAAGAGTGATTTCATTATTGGGGCTGTTGGCATTTTCTACAAATTGAAAGTTTTAAGAGAGGGAGGGGGAACTTAACCTTTCCTTGGCTTATACGTTCCATAAAGTTGCTTTGTTGTCATTTCTTCAGATATGTGGTACTGATGTGTCATTATTTCTCACTTCTGGAATGAAAAGGGCTTTAAGAGTGAAGTGTAGCTTCTTACATGCTTTTCACCTTTTAATTCTAATGTAGTAAACACTACAATGAAAATCATGAATTTTAATATTAACAAATTATATTCTGCAGCTTCAATTATGACTAGCTCTTACCCATTTCCAGAAAAACAATCCACTTTCCCACCAAATACTATAAAAACTAATTGATAGCAGCATAGAAATGTTTTTCCAGTGTGTGCTTTAAGATGCGCTTTCTGGGCTGACACTGGTTTTGCAAACATTCATGCTGCAAGAATTTCAATAACAAAAGCATTATGCTCTTTCTTAATAGCAAAATTGGAGAAGAACAATCAGCAGAAGATGCGGAAGATGGGCCTCCTGAACTCCTGGTATATGTTGGCTTTCTTATGCAAGATGAAATGTCACATGCAGATTGGATTCTATCATTGATCCCATGCATACAGAATCTGAGTCAAAACTTCAAATTCTAGTTCTTAGTTTCCAATTGGAGGTCTTGGAGGTGGTTGTAATTGGGGTTTGACATTTATTGAAAATAGGAAATAGAGCCCACTAGGTTTTGGCCAATGTTTCATTAAGAATAATTCAAGCTCCTGGGAAACAGTATATAGTAACTCCTTATTGATTTCAATTGTAATATTTGAGGGATTTTGGGGGGTAGCAGATATTCAATTAGAAACCCTTAACACTAACAGTGGGGAAAATGTTTAATGACTGGATTTTTAAGTTCCCTGCCTAGAAACTAGCCTTGATGCCAATAGTGCCCATCTCCCTCCTGTTCCTGATCAAATTATCTTGGCAGCTCCTTGAAGGTTGAGGTTTATGTGGTGGTGTGCTAAGCCTGTGCCCTCCCTCCAAACTGCAGGACAGTGACACCCACCCCTGCTGGTGCAAGACTGATGCTCTAGCAAAAGATAAGAAACCAAGGCTTTTTTTTGTTGTTGTTCCTATTGACAGTTTATTCATGGAGGACACACCGCCAAGATATCAGACTTCAGCTGGAACCCCAATGAGCCATGGGTCATTTGCTCGGTGTCTGAGGATAACATCATGCAGATCTGGCAAATGGTGAGCTAAAACATTTTTTCTCTTAAATGGCTATCTTGTAAAGGAGAGATTTACTGATATAATAGAAATATTTCAAAAATCTAGATGTATATTGTACCAAATATTTATAAAAAGGAATAATTTTTAAAAATCCTTCTCCATTTTAATGACAATTTTTAGTTACATATTCATCTGTCCAGTTAGGAGAAATCTCTGTACGTATCTGTATATAAACAGATGTAGACACAGCATGTGCTCTGATTTTCATGATTACTTTTCAACTGGGCTCTTGACGTCACTGCTCTATGCCCAGTGTCTGTTGTCATACACATGGAGAATAAAAGAGGAGCCCCAACCAGTTTGCGTCGGCCTGTGGACTGAAGGGTCCCAGGTTCAATTCCAGCCAAGGGCACATGCGCGGGTTGCGGGCTCGATCCCCAGTGGGGTGTTCAGGAGGCAGCCAATCAATGATTCCCTCTCATCATTGATGTTCTCTCTCCCCCCCTCCCTTCCTCTTTGAAATCAATAAAAATAACATTTAAAAAAAGAATAGAGGAGGAAAATGTCGAGTGTACTGAGCACTCTGAAGGTTAGCACTAACTATATGACCGACATCTCTGAGGCAGTGAGGTGTTAAACCAACCCTCATAAACCTCGGATATCACTCCCTGTAAATGATGCTTGCAATGCTTTTGGGAAACACCTTTTATGAACAATAATTTAAATAAATGGTGCTTGGGCATCTAGGGGTATATGTGGAATTATACACTGGCCTGCCTTTCCTCGTTAAATTTAAATGTTGGGGGCTGGGGGGAGGAGTGGGGAACACACAAGGAAAACCACTAAACTACTCTAAAGATGTGTCCGCAAAACACTGCCCCATGAATCCAAAAATCTGGAATAATTAAATGCTATTTTTAGATAGTCTTGTAAAAACTATGGGGAGTTATACCTATGAATTTATTTGGTTGTTATCTCCAGGCTGAAAATATTTACAATGATGAAGAGTCAGATGTCACAACCTCGGAACTGGAGGGGCAAGGATCTTAAACTCGTATGAGAAGTGTTTCTGTTGAATGTAAAGCTAACATGAATGCTTGGTTTATCAAGCGCAAAAAAAAAAAAAAAAAAAAAAAGCATTGTATAGTAGGAAATGTTAAGTGGGATGGCTGGCATATGGCATATGGCGTTCTTTACCTTCTGATTCTAGCACTTTCAAGTGAGCTATTGCGTTCTGTATCATATCGTAGCTTTTAGGGAACAAAGAAATGTTGCTAAGAACATGACAGTTTTAAAATACAAGTAGCAGGGTACTGCCTTTGATTCAAATATTTTAAGTTCTTGTTTTCTGAAACTAAGTGCTTGCTGTTCCCAAATATGCAAGAATAACTTTTACACTTTTCCCCTCCAACACTTATTGATTGGCTTTGCAGAAAATAAAGTTTGAAAATAAAGTTTGTTTTATTCTTTTAGAACCTGGGTAGGGATGTGTGTCTGTCTGTCCCCTTTATTGAGAAGAGTGTGTGTGTGTGTGTGTGTGTGTGTGTGTGTGTGTGTGTGTGTGTGTGTCTCCCTTTCTTGTGAGCTTTCCCCAAATTTCTTCCTACAGTGCATGACAGATAGTATCCTAAATCCAAAGGTGGGAGAAGCCATTTTGTGGTTGGTAGATTTGTAAACCTAGAGAACTGCCTGAGCTGTCATCTGACCTGCATCCTGTTTGTGCTCTGACTTTGGCAGTTTTAAACACTATAGATTTCCCCCCCAAAAGAATGAAAGGAAGCTTGTTTGCTTACATGTCAGGGATCTACAGAGGGGACAAAACCAGCTTACAAGTTGGCCCCTCAACCTATATTGTAAGGCCTGCCAGCTAGGAATGATTTTCATGTTTATTTTTTTAAATGTTTAGACAAAAATAGAAACAAAAATGTGTGACAAAAACCTTGCCCACTATGCCTGAAATACTATACCTGTGACGTAAGAGAGAATTTAATGTTACTTTTAGCTCATAAGATCTTTCCTGTGTGTCTCTCTGTGTATAACAAATACAGATATGTATTTAGTCCCGTTATTTAAATAGGTACACCCTGGAATGTGCTAAAAGTAGCCAAGACTGAAAAGGTACAAACAGTGATTGGCTACATGAAATGGATAAACGGTGCCCCATCCCTTGCTTAAATTGTGCAATAATTAAAGTACTTTTAAAGCCCAAGAAATCAACTACCTATAACTTTCTTTGGACTTCGCGGATAACAAAAGAATACACAGAAGCTGTTAAATTATCATACATATTTACTTAATCTATACAGAATTGAGTAGATAAAATCAGATTCACATTAGTGAAAAAATCTCTACAAAATGTCTTTGAAAAGCAAAACAAGACTGCCTCAACAATTCGTATCCTCATGAAAGACGTGGGCTGTAAAAATAAAGCAGTGTGTTTAGCACAAACTAGAAGATATCTGCATTTTTCACAGTTATTTCCATCTACAGTCTGAAAGAGGTAGATTTTTCTGCAACACCTGAGAATTGAAGTGTGATAACCAGGTGTTGATAAGAAAGGCAGTTGCATACATAACTAAAAATACTGGTCTTAAGACCAAGAAATATACTCCTACACGTCAGGATGAAATGGCCCGTTTTCTCTACTGCCACTATAACTACACTAGATTCCATGGTGGTGCAACAAATGTGATTGAAGTGAGTTTGACATTATTTAGCCCTTTTCTGGGCCAGCTAGTAGCAGTACAATGTTCTAGAATATATTAGGTACAACAGCGTGCTACAAAGCCACAACACTGGGCTGGTGAGGTGACTGCTTTAAGAGTGTCCTTCGCAGGGTCCCATGTTTTTATTCACAGGATAATGGGAGGACAGATTCTGAAAGGACATCAAATACATCCAAGACAGAATCAATGTCCTTGAAACACCATGGTAGCATCTAGCTAGAAATACATAGTAAGCCAGAAGCAGCAGGCCAGGTACTGTTAATCACATTGCTTTATAAAGCCCTTGAAAATAGGCAACAGATCAAAGGTTTACAGTCTTCCACACAAACACCACAATGGGACGTGGTAGGCTACACAAATGGCTTAAGACATTAAGAGCTGTACATCCAGCAGAATTCTTGTGAAATGTGATTAGTACTAATTTTAAAGTAGATATTTCTGATGTACATACCTTCATTCCCTCCCTGGGAAAGGAGTCCAATATTTCATTAGAAGCAGAGGGCGGGCAGGGGTATTTATAAGAGGCTGTTTGAGGGAGGGGATGATTGTTTCCAACTCATTTTGACAGAGTGATTAGATAACCTACTTTGTGGATTTCTTTTCCTCCACCATCTGGTCCTTGATTAATATGCCCGATGGTGGAAGCTTGTATCTAATCCTCCACTCCAGGTGCTGTTTTCTACCTACTGGACAATTTTCATTCTTTTAATACAGTTTAGACCATGACTGTGACAGGATTTTACAAATCAAATGTTAACGAAGAGTTTATCCAGTCCAGTAAGCAATTTTAAGTGTCAGTTTGGTAGCTTTGCTCAGTGGGATTCGCTAACATTAGTTCTATTGGAGCCAAATCAAATATCATCAAATATTTCAATGCAAATTATACTAGGGAAATCAAAACTTTAATAACTGCAGCTTAGTAATCATTTACTACATTTGACACTGTAAAGAACAATGATGATGTGCTTAATTTCAAAAGTCCCCCATTCCAAGTGTAGAGACATTGATAATACTGTTTTTCTTTTAAAATAAAACAGTAAGAAAAGGGTGAGAAACAAATGGAAAGCATTCCTACCACATCCTGACTTAACTGTGCTAAGTTTTCCCAAAGTTCAAAATGTTAGTTCCAGTCTTTCTGTTTTAGAAATGAAATGTTTCAGTTGAATGGAGAACTTGGTTGATAGGACTGTTTTAAAAGTTGAACACCAATTTCAAATAGCCAGAAGGTAGTGGAGGGACTTCTGCTTGGTGAAAGTTGTCTTAAAGGGCTATCAGCTGCTTTCTGTGGGAAGTAGAGGATGTGTACCCAAATGGAAAACAAACCACCTATCCCATAATAAGCTTCTGGGTGGTCCCAATTCACCACTGGTTCTAACTAACTTGAAATGGAAGCAGTAGGACTGTGACATACAGTAAGTGTGTTTGTCCAATTATTTGCCTGCATATACTGCATTGTTTACATGACAATAGTCTGCCAAAACTTGGAGGAATTTGAGGCTACGGCCACCTCCATTTGCCAAGTGATATATTAGCAAAAAACTATTTTGAATTAAATACGCTGTTTGTTTCTGTCCCAACCCTAGAGGGGTTTTTTACTTGGCATTTAAATGGGTTATTAAAACTAATCATCTTGGATTTTTTTTTTTTTTTTTAAATATTGATGGGGCCCAGGATGTTTAAATGAATTATTGTTTTCACATCAAGGAACCATTCTCAGAACAAGGTTCTCTTGTACTGAATGGCCGGTCCTGTCTTGAGTGAAATTTTAATGAGTATGATTTTGTGCGAGGAGCAGTGAAGAAAGGACAAGGCGAATGACCACATGCATCCCAATGAGGGGAGACGAAGCAGATGTGCCACACAGCTGAGGAAAACTATTCAAACCGCTAAGCAGCCTCCTGTACCACCTAAGTCCAGTAGTTCTAAGAAAATACAGATATGGTAGAAAAAGTAAGAAAATTTTCACCACAAAACCAATAGTTACTACTAACAGAAAGTTATACACAAAATAGAGCTCTCAAGACAGTGATCGTACTTCATCTCAGTCTACGGACTCGATGGTTGGCCCAGTGCCTAGCGACGCGGCCTTGTGTGCGGCTGGCTTCTCCTTGGCTGCCTTGGGCACGGCCACCATGGGGACTCGAGCACCGCTGTGCCAGGCAGTGTTCAGCTCCTTAGGAGAAGCCAGGGCTGCACAGGGCTGTGTCACGCGTGGTGCTAGTTTTGCACCTGCCACTTTCCCCGAGACCTGCTCCTTTAGGACTTCCACCTTCTCGTTGAGCTCATTCCTCTCCGTCTGAAGAGCCCTGCACAGCTTCTCTAACCGTTCCAGTTTTATTTGAAAGGCCTTGTACTCTTTATCGCGGACAGTTTTCTGTAGGGGGGTAAAAAAAGACAAGATATATATAACCTCACTGAAGACGAATTGGATTCCTGGATACCACAGAAATTAAGTAATCTGAGCCACATTGGAAAGTATTTGTTTAATCACCTCATGAACATGTTCAATTCCTCGAGCATCTAACATTCTAGCTAGCTTCACTGCAGATAAATCTATGAATACCACAGGCTATGTAATAATTGTTTTAAGGTGACAAAATTCAACTCCCTTTGTCATGTTTCTTAAAACCAAAATAACACATTTTGTAGGCCTGGCCGGCATGATTGAGCATTGACTTATGAACTAAGGTCACAGTTCAATTCCCAGTCAGGCCATATGCCGGGGTTGTGGGCTTGATCCCCAGTAAAGGGCGTGGTGATCAATGATTCTCATCATTGATCTTTTTCTCCCTCCTTTATATCTTCTCTGAAATAAATAAAAATTTTAAAAATCATTAAAGAAAACCATTTGTATTGATGACGTTTCAGGAAATTCATCACGAACTAGTAAATGAATATTAAGGGTCTGATTAAAAACAGAAAAGGACTCATTTTTGCATAGATTGCCTTTCTACCAATTTTGAGGTGAGAGGGGTTTGAAATCAAGTGTGCGTAAACAATACATTTCAGCTTTAGAAGACAGCCTTTCTGAAAAGACCAAGTTAAAACAGAAAGGAACCGGCCCTAGCTGGTTTGGCTCAAAAGATAGAGCATCAGCCTGAGGACTGAAGGGTCCCAGGTTCGAGATTCCAGCCAAGGGCACATGCCTGGCGTGCGGGCTCGATCCCCAGTGGAGGGGCGTGCAAGAGGCAGCCGATCAATGATTCCCTCTCATTGATGTTTCTATCTCTCCCTCTCCCTTACTCTCTAAATTCAATAAAATATATATTTTTTTAAAGTAAAAAAACCAGAAAGGTAGGAAAGCTGACCAGTGCTGCTTGAGGTGGGGGCCCTGTACCTACAGCAGGCATAGTGAATCAAACTCGGCGGGAGCCTAGCAGTCTGGGTCTGTCTAAACAAGCTAGAGTCGATGCAAGCTCAAGTTTGAGAAACTCTACACGAAACCAAAACCTAGATGCTTTCCAGCTTCTCCGACAATGCACTGTGGAGTAGGGAAATTGCTTCATGCGGGCTGGGCCCTACACCTACAAGTGAGCTTTCTGCCAGGAAAGCCAGCACAGACCGGTTCCACTCAGCAATCCCCCTGGCTCTGGCCAGAGCCCTGAACTATAGCACTGGTGTCACCACACACCCCCTGCCCTAACATACGCCTGAACTGTATGAGTCCCCATGACTAAGAACACACCTTAGTCACGGGAAACCACCTCACCTCTTCAGCCATCTGCAGAAGCGCTTTGTTATTGTTTTCCCATTTGGTACGCCATAATAGTGTCTCTTTTTCCAGTTTTTTTATTTTCTTTGTCATCTGTGAATCAACACAATTGCAAATTTAAATTCAAAAGTGCCATGTCTTAGCTCAAAGTTCCTGTCCCACAACAAAAACTTGAATATTCCTTCCCACCCCCATCACTGCACATGCCTGGCCCAGCTGACAGCTGTGCCTGAATGCTGGTAGCAGAGCTTATCTCAGAAGCTTCTAGGTTTCATATGATAGAATCTAATCTCAATTTTTTGAGGCAGCAGCACATGAAGGAAGATGTCACACCCACTGAGCTCAGGTAAGTTGGAGTGCGTCTTTCATTCCTGCTGGGGGTAGCAAGAGGCAAGAATCTCTTTCCCTCGAGTTGTAACAAAAAAATGGCCATGTTTGTGAATTTTCTGTCTGAATTGGGTAATTCATCTGATCCTTGGAAGGAAGGACTCCCAAAAGATTAAAACTTGAGTGCTCTACCACAACCTCCGAAACTACATCAGTTTCAGAACTAGAGACAGCGTAATTTAGTGATGACCCCAACAACCAAGGAAAAAAGTAATTAATCCTTAGTTTTGATCAACCTCAACTTCAGGTTTTGCTAATAATAAAACGGGTACGGAAATAAAAATGCTTTTAAACCTATGCTACATAACCCCCGTTTTCAGATCAGAATGAGACATCTATGCCCATCATGAGCCCCATACCCAGGATTCCTTAATGAAGCATTGATTGGCCCCAGCTCTGATCCCAGTGCAGGCACCGAGCCAGGTGCTGGGAACAAGGATCAAGAGCCAGCTCTGCTCAGAGCATGGTTATCACCTGTGAAACCACCACAAGGCTGAGTGGGACAGAGGCTGTGGCAGATAGGATGAGAGATCTGGGTTGAGTGCTAACCAACACTGATCTTTAGCCACTAGCAGAGGAAATGTGTTCCAGTCCAGAGGATTCTCCAGAAGGATCCTGAATTGGGGAGCCCCCATCTTAAACTCTTTCACCTCAACAGTGCCCACTCGGATGGAGGCCACAGCTAGTGTTCGCCGTGTGTAGGAGTTCTCCCTCGACTAGAGCCTCAGCTGAAGGGACTGGCAGGCAGAACTAATCTGCAGCTCACTGAATTCTACAGATTACTTGGTCTAAAAATATCTGAAGGTAGTAATTTGAGCACTTAACATGGCTAAGCACTGTTTAAAATACTCTACTTTATGAAGGGAAGGTATTTTTGTTACTTTTAACAAGGAAGGAATAGAAAGGTTAAATAACTTGTATATGGTCACACATTATATGATGCAGTAGGAACATTAACCCAGAACCAAACCTAAGATCTAGTAATAACCATGGCTAACGTCTACAAAATGCTTACAAAGTGCAAGACACTGCTGTACTGCTCCCCAACCCACCACCATTTTTAAAAAGCCCCCATTTTAAGGGGAACATGCCAAATAAACTAAGGATGGATGGATAGATGGATAAGGATGTATTTTGATTCTTAGTTGATGTCAAGGAAATCTTTCCTTAATGTAGGCAGGAAAATGAAACAAAAGCCGAACAACTGGTTTGGTTGAGGGGGGAAAAATTCAATGGGAGTATAGTTAACACAAAAGAAAAGCTAAAAAGGTAGGAACACCAACATATACATATCAACTAACCAAAATAGGTAATTGCTGTTTCGGGCTTGTATGTCTTTAAGTAATTTAATCTCCAAAGACACAGAACTATGTGAAGGGGGAGTGGTGGGGAGGAATCACCTGAAATGAATAAAACATCACACACACACACACACAAAAAAGAAACCACTTTATTTCTAACAAATGGTATTTAATAAGAGGAATTTGCTTTAAAAAGACAATTTAAGAACATAAAGATCACCAGCTTGGTATGGTACACTGAGGGTAAAATGATTAAATATGATGTCACTGGACAATCAGAAAAGATGGAAGACAGTACCATAACAAACTCATCCAAGTAGTGATCATGCTTATTATTCAAATTCCCTTTTAAGTAATACGCTACTAAAAATATGCAAGTACCTTTTCCATTTCCTGCCGGAAGGTTGTAAACAGTTCGTTGCTTTTTGCCATGGTAGTCTGGAATTCTTCAAACTTATCCATATAAAGAGAAAGCTACAGAAAAAAAGTATAAGATATTCTGAGTTCCAGCTAAGTAATCTTAAATCCCAATGACTTTCATAATGAACACATTATGGTTAAATGTTAATTGTTACACAACTGACAGGAATAAGAACAAATGCCAAAAATAGATGTGAATAAACTATTTTAAACAAACGAACAAATGTGCATCCAATCCTTACACACTAGGCATAGATGGCTGAAGTCCTAATAATCAACAGAAATGCACCAAAACTTAGGAAATCTGTTGATTTAACCATCTTTTCAGATATGTTAAAATTGTAAAAATATTTCCTAACTTCATTCTGCCAATTATATTAAAAATTGAAGAACTGCCCAGGCAGCATGGCTCAGTGGTTGAACGTCAACCCATGAACTAGGTGGTCAGTTTGACTCCCGGTCAGAGCACATGCCCAGGTTGTGGGCTCTATCCCCAATGGGGGCTGTGCAGGAGGCAGCCGATCAATAATTCTCTCATCATTGATGTTTCTCTCTCTCCCTCTCTCTGAAATCAATAAAAACATTATTTTCTAAAAATATATTTTAAAAATAAACAAAATAACTGAAGGATGTTGTATAGTTACAAATTTCATGCAACTGATCCTTTATGAACTACCAGCCCCTGCTCCTTACATTTGAAAAAACTGTCCTTGTGACTCAGTGGTTGAGCATCAACCTATGAACCAGGAGATCATGGTTTCATTCCCGGTCAGGGCACATGTCTGGGTGATGGGCTTGATCCCCAGTGGCAGGCATGCAGATGGCCGATCAATGATTCTTTCTCATCATTGATGTTTATCTCTCCCCCTTCCCCTTCCCCTCTGAAATCAATAAGAATGTATTTTTAAAAGGAAAAAAACTGTACTAGGAAAAGGCACATTCTTTTATAATACTACCTGCACAATTCTTAGCTTGACATCAAAGAGATCTTTTTCCTTGACGTAGGTAGGAAAATGAAATAAAAGCCAAAGAACTGGTTTGGTTGGGGGGAAAAGAATTCAGTGGGAGTACAGTTAAAAAGAAAAAAGCTAAAAGGCAGAAATACTGGTTTTTCTTTTAACACACTCTCAAAGAATTTTTATACTGACTCATAAAATAATGCTAACCAAGAGGCCAAGCAGAATACAGAGCATGGAGCCAACTTCCTCTACTCCTAGAACAGGAATTCAGAGAAGGGGGCACACAATAGAGGTCAGAACAGAATAATTAGGGAAAGTTTCAGATGGGTGAGGCCTGACCTAGGCCTCAAGGGTAGACTGAATTATTTTAAACCAGAAGGGAACTTTTACAGTCCATCTAATATGATTATTTTCAGGGTGAGATAACAAGCCCAAAGGAATACAATGTTTTGCTCAAGATCACAATACATGTAAGCAAAGCAGAGAAGAAAAGATCATTAGAGTCCTAGCTGGTTTGGCTCAGTGGAGCATTGACCCTCAAACTGAAGGGTCTCGGGAACAGGGCGTTCAATTACAGTCAAGGGCATGTAGCTCTATTGTAGGCTCGATCCTTTGGGGCGCTGCGCGGACATGTGGGAGAAGCAACCAATTGATGTCTCTCTCACATCGATGTTTCTCTGTCTTTCCCCTTCCCCATCACTCTAAAAATCAATGGGAAAATGACCTCGTGTGAGTATTAACACAACAAAAAGATCATCAGGCCGAAACCGGTTTGGCTCAGTGGATAGAGCATCGGCCTGTGGACTGAGGGGTCCCAGGTTCAATTCCTGTCAGGGGCATGTACCTTGGTTGCGGGCACATCCCCAGTGGGAGGTGTGCAGGAGGCAGCTGATCTATGTTTCTCTCTCATCGATGTTTCTAACGCTCTATCCCTCTCCCTTCCTCTCTGTAAAAAATCAATAAAATATATTTTAAGGAAAAAAAAAATATATCATCAGAGGCCAAAAAACCATATAAGTGATGCCTGTTCACTTTTAGCAGTGCTGCATGAGGAAAATTAAACCACCTGTGAACAGGTCGGGGAGGGAGTAGGATGTGAAATTGCCAGCAGCCCACCAGTGATCAGGTGGGATGGGCACAGAGAGAACACTCGGAAGCAAGCTCTGCTGTATGTGGGAGGGAGAAGCAGACTAAAAGCAGTGGCACTAGTGACAGGCTAGATAGCCAAAGCATGCCTGCGGAAAGGTGAGGGCCAGGGCAAGGATGAAACATTTAAGGGAATATTGCGGAAGCGTGCAGAGGGTTTGGGAGCAGTCTGTAAAGGGGACACAATGACAGTGCCTCTGAGGCTGCTGACCTGGAGACAGCAGTGCTCAGGCAGAATAGGGAGTTCTGGCACTTTGGGGAGATAAGAAGTTACGGTAGTTTTAGCATGCTCCATTTTTATTGAAGATGGCACACCCAGGTAGACTGCCCCATCTGAGAGGTCAATGCTGGCCCACTCTGGTAGTCAGCCAGTGGGAACTACCATGACACCTGGACTTATGTGGCTGGATTTACAAAACAGTAGGTCAAGATACCTCAAGTCTATGAGATCATCAACAAGTTCTGGAAACTGGAATGGTAAGAGCACAGAATGAGACAGACTTTAGGGAAGGACAGTCACATTTGGGGAGCGGGAAAAGGAAGAGGTGACAGCAAAGGAAACAAACTAATGCTCAGATAACATGACACAAGGTGACACAGATCAGACAAAAGTTGCATTGGGCCAGCCAGCACGGCTCAGTGGTTGAGTGTTGACCTATGAACCAGGAGGTCATGGTTTGATTCCTGGTCAGGACACATGCCCGGGTTGAAGGCTTAATCACCAGTAGGGGGCATGCAGGAGGCAGCCGACCTACGATTCTCATCATTGATGCTTCTATCTCTCCCTATCCCTTCCTCTCTGAAATCAATAAAAATATATTGTTGATGGCGGATTAGAGTTAGGGCATGTGCTGGGGGATGGGGACGATTGGGGAGAGGTCAATGGGGGAAAATGACATATTTAATATTTTAAACAATAAAGAATTTAAATATATATATAAAACAACAATCATAGCCCGGCCAGCATAGTTCAGTGGTTGAACGTTGACCTATGAACCTGGAAGTCATGGTTCAATTCCTGGTCAGGGCTCATGACTGAGGTACAGGCTCAATTCCCAATGTAGGCCATGTAGGAGGCAGGCAATCAATGATTCTCTCTCATCATTGATGTTTCTACTTCTATATCTCTCTCCCTTACTCCACAAAAGGCAGCCATAAAGGAAGATTGTATTAGGAAAAACCTAAGGGGTCTGAATTGAAAAATAGGGAGGCAACAAAGAAAAGCCCAGGCCCAGATGGCTTCATAGGTGAATTCTACAAAACATTTAAATGAAAATACTGATTATTCTCAAACTCTTCCAAAAACTTAAACAGGAGAGGACACTCCCAAACTTAATTTTACAAAGCCAGAATTACCCTGATACCAAAGCCAGATAAGGATACTACAAGAAAAGAAAACTACAGACCAACACCCCTAATGAACATAGCTACAAAAATTCTTAACAAAATACGACCAAACTGAATTTAATTTTTATTTTATTGATTTTTAGAGAAAGGAAGGGGGTGGGGAGATAGAGAGAAACATCGATTTGCTGTTCCGCTTCTTTATGCATTCATTGGTTGCTTCTTGTATGTGCCCTGACCAGGGATGGAACCCACAACCTTGGAGTAGTGGGATGATGCTCTAACCAACTGAGTTACCTGGCCAGGGCCAAGCAAACTGAATTCAATCGTCAATGATCAAATGGGATTTACCCCAAGCTGTAAGAATGGTTGAATATATGTAAATCAATAAATGTCATACACCAAAGATTAAAATCATGATTGCCTCGATAAATACAGAAAAGGCATTTGACAAAATTCAACAATCATTCATGATATAAATGCTCAACAAATGTGACAAAGAAGGAACATACTTCAACATAATAAAGGTCATATATGAAAGACCCACAGCTAACATCATACCTGACAGTAAAAGGCTGAAAGCTTTCCCTTTAAGGACAAAAACAAGACAAGGGTGCCCACTCGTACTACTTCTACTCAACACTACTGGAATGCCTAGCTGGATCCATTGGGCAAGAAATAGAAGCTATCCAAATCAGAAAGGAACAAGTGAAATTATCTCTGTATTGCTGATGATCTGATTTAATATACAGAAAATCCAAAAACTGCCAAAACACTGTTAGAACAAATTCAGTAAAGATACAAAAATCAACATATAGAAATCAGTTCCGTTTCTACATACTATCGATAACAACAAAATATTTGAAAAACAGAAATAAAGAACACAATCCTGTTTACAATAGCATAAAAAACAATAAAATACTTAGGAATAAGTTTGAAGAAAAAAAGAAAGATCTATACACTGAAAACTATAAGACACTGATGAAACTGAGGAAGAAATAAGTGGAAAGATATATTCATGTATCAGAAGAATAATCAGTGCTATTAAAATGTCCATACTACCTAAAGCCATTTATATAGTCAATGCAATCCCTATCAAAATTCCCATGGCATTTTTTCCCCACGGAAACAGAAAAAAGCAATCTTAATATTTGTATGGAACCACAAAGAACCTGAACAAAGAAATCTGTAGAAAGAACAAAACTGGAAGCGCTATGCTTCCTGACTTCAAACTATACTACAAAGCTAAAGTAATAAAACAGTATGGGACTGGCATAAAAACAGAGACATTGACCAATGGAACAGAACTGAGATCCAAGAAATAAACCTACACAAATATGGTCAACTAATATGTGACAGGGAGGCCAAGAATACGTACTCAATGGGGAAAGGACTGTCTCTTCAATAAACAGTGCTGGGAAAACTGGATATCCACATGTGAAAGAATGAAATCAGACTGCTATCTTAAACACCACTCACAAAAATTAACTTGAAATGGATTAAGAGCATAAACATTAAGACCTGAAACCATAAAACTCCTAGAAGAAAACAGGTAAAAAGCTCCTGATAGTGGTCTTGGCAATAATTTTTTTCGAATATGACACAAAAAGCACAAACAACAAAAGCAAAAAACCACAACTACATGGAATAGCTTCTGCACGGCCCAGTTTCATCTCCTCTGCCTACCAACAAAGATGGGTGCTTTCTCTGCTGAGAGCCACGTACTTAGAAAGTGCAAAAAGTGTGTTCCAAGATTCAAATGCAGCAATAAGTGTACAGTAAGAAATCAGGATTTCTAAAACTTAATTATATGATAATATGGATCACCCTGAGAACATTAGGCTAAGTGAGGAAAGTCAGGCAGAGAAAGGTAAGTACTGTATGATATATCACTTAAATGTGGATATTTAAAAAAGCTCTTAAAAACAGAGTAAAACGGTGGTTACCAGAGGATGACAGGAGGGGAAATAGAACAGATATTGTTGAATGGTACAAACTTGCAATGAGTACTATGGCCATATTGTTCTACTCAGAGATATTGTGGGTTCAGTTCCAGACCACTGCAATAAAATGAATACTGCAATAAACAGTCACAAACATTTTGATTTCTTAGTGCATATCACGTTATGGTTACGCTATACTGTAGTCTATTAAGTGTGTAATAGCATCAAGTCTAATAAAATTATGTACAGCCTGGCCAGTTTGGCTCAGTGGTTGAGTGTTGATCTATGAACCCTGGTTCTATTCCCCGGTCAGGACACATGCCTGGGTAGTGGGCTCCATCCCCAGTGTGGAACGTGCAGGAGGCAGCCAACCAATGATTCTCTCTCATCATCGATGTTTCTTTCTCTCCCTCTCCCTTCCTCTCTGAAATCAATAAAAAATATTTTTAATTAAAAAAATATTTTTAATCAATAAAAACTTACTTTAAAAATGTATATGCCTTAATTAAAAAACATTTAGCTAAAACCTAACCATCAAAAAAGAAGCTTCTGTACAGCAGAAGAAACAACAAAATGAAAGGCAACCTATGGAATGGGAGAAAAAATCTGCAAACCACATATATAAGGAATTCATACAACTCAATAGCAATTAAACAAACAATCCAATTTAAAAATGGGCAGAAGTGAATAGACGTTTTTCCACAACATCCAAATGGCCAAGAGGTACATGAAAAGGTATTTATCAGGGCAGTGATTTTCAATGGGTGTGCTTACAAGAATTTTTAAAACATGCAATACCTATTTAGTCACGGGCACTGACATCTCTTCCCTTTGAATGTCAAATAAAAATGACAACAGCCAACATAACAATAGCAGCCTGGTGTGAATGAGTCAAAATTATACCTTTTCTTTTTGGCCAGATCAGCAAAAAGTATATTTCTGGGGATGCTGGAGAATTTTACTAATTAGTTTATGTATGCCATGAGATGAAAAAGGTTGAAAATGACTGCATCAGGGTAATGCAGAACAAAACCATGCCACTGCCAGCAGCACAAGCCTCTGGAGGCCCTAGGCGGCTGGGGGACTGAGGGGACTGGGAGCCATGATCTTGTAGCTGTGGGTGCCGCCATCTCTGAGGGTGTGACAGTCAATTAGCACATTCCCTCATTATTAGATAGGATGGTAAAAGAACAAATGTTGATAAGAATGTGAAGAAAAGATAACCCTGTGCAGTGTTGGTGGGAATGTAAACCAGTACGGTATGGAAGTTTCTAAAAAAAATTTTTTTTAAATAGTGTTACCATATAATCCAGCAATCTCATTTCTGGGCATATATCCAAGAGATGAAATCACTATCTCAAAGAGGTACCTGCACTCACATGTGCACTGCAGCATTATTCACAACAGTTAAGATATGGAAACATTCCAAGTGTCCATCAGCAGATGAATGAAGAATATGCGGTGTATACACACAATGGAATATTATTCAGCCATAAAAAAGGAATTCTTGCCATTTGTGATAACATGGATGTACCTTTAGGGCATATGCTAAGTGATATAATTCACACAGAGCAAGACAAATACTGTATCATCTCACTTATATGTATGTGCAATCTAAAAAGATAAACTCATAGAAACAGAGTGAAATGCTACTTGCCAGAGAGGAGGGGTGGGGAAATCGAGGACACGGTGTCAAAGGGTACAAACTTTGTTATAAGACGAGTAAGTCCCAGGGATCTAATATACAGCGTGGTGACCACAGTCAGCAATACCGTACATAAACAAAAAGAAAGAGAATGGGAAAAGGAGGGAGGGCCCCATTAAAAATTCTACCCACAGCTCTCCCTGGGAGCTGCACTGAATGGTCCCAATGGGAAGTTTTTAAAATAGGTTATTTTCTCAGAGCACAAACTTTCTAAGATTTTAGATTCTACTAGGAGATTGACATTTTGTAGGTCAGAGAAGTCAAGTTTCATGCAGTTCTACTTAATACAAACGAACTAAAATCTGAAGATTTACCCGTTTTTCTTTCATTGGAAATTAGCTGACACACGTGGGAACAGACTGACCAAGGGAGGAAGTACCTGGGACACTGCAGATGGTGTGACCAAGCATCTCAGTCTGCCTGAGACCTAAGTGTTTGCTAGGATGCAGCACTTCCAGTAATAAAACCAGGAAAGAAGTCATGGGCAAATGGGGACGAGTTGGTCACCCTAAAGGAAGAGGAAAATTCTAGGAGGGACACGTGATCTACTCTCAGTTCTGGCTAGGAACAAGCAGAAGCATCTTAAGAGATTCAAGGTATATATCAAATGAACCACAGATTTTTCTTACGAATTCTACTATCCCCTGCTGTCAAGTTACCTGCTGTTTTAGTTGTACTTCTTGCTGTCTCATTTGTTCATATTTGTGTCTCGATTCTGTTGCTTCCTTTAACAACTAGAAAACAGAAACATTCTGGCAAAATACTAATCGTAATTACAAATATGACTACAATATGAAATGACCTGATACGCGTAATCCTCCTAATCATTATTTTATTAAGAACCCCAAGTCTGTAGGTGAAATGTTGTTACATGCCAGTTACTTATATCTTTGATCTGTAACACTTATTAACACATAGGGATGCAGGAATAATCTTACTGCTTAGAAAATGTACTGTGGAGGACTAATAATAGGTTTATAAAAGTCAGGATTAAATTATTGTGTTTTACGTAAAAATAGTCTAGTATTAGCAGAAAACATGGCTAGGAATCTTGACATATGGGTACATTAGAAAGCCCCTGTACTCCACAGAGATGTACGGGTATGGAGCTAAGCAATGAAACCAGAGACCTGGTTTCTGATCACTTTTTAAAAAGCAGGGCTGGCGGGGGGGGGGGGGGGGGGATAATTTATTTGGGCTTCAAAAAAATTATATAATGAAGTTGCATAGTAGGCATCTATGAAATTCAGTCCCTGAAGTAAAATGTCATACATAGGCCAAATAAACCTCAAAAAGTCCTTAAACCAACCAGAAAACATATATGTGTAATGTGCGTGTGGGCGCATAAATGAAATTACATTCCAACTCTAGAAATAATGCCCACGTTTTCAGTTACACCTGGGATAGCACTGTCAGTTCAGCCGCAGGATCACATTGTGTGAACAATGCGTCTCTCTTAACCATGCACACTCAGCGTGACCTGTTCACATGAGGGCCACTGAGGAACGAGTCTTCATGCCAGGCTAACTTGAGGGAAAGCTGGATGGAACAGTCTTCATTATCATAACCATTTCTCATTTTCATTTTATTTTTTGGTTAAGCACATATAGTTGAATTGCCAGTTATTAATTATACATACCCATCCAATGAAATTCCACTGTATTCACAATTATAGAATGCAATATAATCTAAGCATATACTCTGAGAACAACGCTGAGGATTAGGGCATAGAGAATTTTGTTAAAATTATACAAGTAAACAAATAGTTTCCCTAGTTTCAAGGTACTTTATTGAAAAAAAATGTAACAGTATTATATGAGACCCATGTTTCATAAGCTTGATATTAAACTGAATTGCCAAATTTAATGTACTAAATACTGGTATTATTCTTGAACTTAGTGACTATTACCTCAAAGTGAAATAAACATTCTAAGCACAGAAAAGTCAAACAAGTGCAGGTCTTTCCAGTAATGTGGTCTAATCTCTCTAGTAAATCTTCTGTACAATAAATTAATAGAAATAAAAAGCCAAATGCTTTCTAACATAAACATACCCTTCTCAATCTAAAACAAAAAAAATAACAACAAACAATTAGCATGACCCAGGTGCCACAATATATATAGAATAAATTAACATATTTTAAATGGCTTTGGTTACAATTAGGCAATAATTTCTTTTTAAGAAACAGAACTTACAAACTCTCTCTCTCTCTGATGTTTTTCATCAGCTTCCTTTATCAGCTGTGAGGTCTGGTGAAGCTTGACATCCACAAGCTGTTGTTGTACTTCCTTATGTTTGAACACTTTATCAATGTGCTGCAGGGAAAGTCAAATTCTCCCATCACTTAATGAAAATGGAACACAACAAGGAAACATAACACCAGCTACAATGCCTTGTTTCTTACTCTGCTTTCCCTGCTAATGCCACCAGAGCTAATAACTGTGTCTTTCTGACTGGCACCTCAAAAATGGGCCCTCTACGAACACCCATATCCTCTCTTTCGGAGGTGGGCAATCAAGCACTTTGGCAGCCACATGCCAGTACTTCCTATTTCTAAAATTGTTTTAAAAATATTTCTAGTGCCGAAACCGGTTTGGCTCAGTGGTAGAGCGTCAGTCTGCGGACTGAAAGGTCCCAGGTTTGATTCCGGTCAAGGGCATGTACCTTGGTTGCGGGCACATCCCTGGCAGCTGGTCGATGTTTCTCTCATCGACGTTTCTAGCTCTCTATCCCTCTCTCCTCCTCTCTGTAAAAAAATCAATAAAATATATTAAAAAAAAAAAAAAAAAAAAAAATATATATATATATATATATATATATATATATATATATATATATATAGTAATTTTAGAGAGGAGAGGGAGAGATAGAAACATTAATGATGAGAGAGAATCATCTATCGGCTGACTTCTGCACACCCCCTAGAGGGGATCGAGCCCGCAACCTGGGGATGGCCCGACAGGGAATTGAACCGTGATCTCCTGGTTCACAGGTCAATGCTCAACCAATGAGCCACACTGGCTGGGCCATCTTTTACTTGATATAGTCTGAGCCTCATCATCACAGTAAGTAGATCAGAAATAGGAGGTACAGCCCGGCCAGTGTGGCTCAGTGAATGGATAAGCAGTTCAAACTGTTAACCCACGGATCATATACAGAATTTCTGGAGACTTTTTCTTTTTCTTTTTTTAAATATATTTTATTGATTTCCTACAGAGAGGAAGGGAGAGAGAGAGCTAGAAACATCGATGAGAGAGAAACATCGACCAGCTGCCTCCTGCACACCCCACATGGGGATGCGCCCGCAACCAATGTGCATGCCCTTGGCCGGAATCGAACCTGGGACCTTTAAGTCTGCAGGCCGACGCTCTATCCACTGAGCCAAACTGGTTTCGGCTGGAGACTTTTTCTTCCTGTTAAATTTTCCAATTTCTTAGTTTAAAGAAGCATGCTATGGAGGCAGGCACGGCCTCAAGCAGATGTCCCTCATCCCTGCTGAATCCCAGTCCCCTACCTATGTGGAGACAGCCATGCCCACACTGCAGAGTTATACAAGCCAATCCAATAGTTACTTTTTGTAAGGTGTATGGGGCCTGGACCATAGTAGCCCTTTGGTAAAAGGCTGTTATTTCCAAGGAAAACTGTGATGTGGTTATTTATGTATAATAAAAGCCAGATTATCCCTTCTCAGTTGCAAAAAGAGTTGCTCTTCCTGACCAAGAAAAGAATATCTGATAATGTTCAAATTACTAAGACACAAAAAATTTATAAAAGAGGAATCGGAAAAATTTGGACAATGACTAGACATTTAATATTAGTTTAAAGAAGCATGCTATGAAGGCAGGCATGGCCTCCAGCAGATGACTAGACATTTAATATTAGTTAATATTTAGGTATGAAAATGGTATTGTGGATAAACTTAAAAAAGAATCCTTATTTTTTTTAAACATCGTTTCAAATATATATGAATGGAATAATATGGCACCTTCTTCAAAATAACCGAGGGGACAAAAAAAAGTAAACAAACATAAAACAACAAAATAACCCAGGGGAAGGTGACAGGAATATAGCTGAAACTATGGTTTCATCTACTGAATCCAGGTGACATATTTTCTCTCTACTTTTAAGTTTTCAATTGTCCATAATAAAAAGTAAAAAATGATGAGTGATTAAAATAAAATCATTTTAAAAACTAAATTTTAAAGGGCTATATATAAAATTCTAAATTAATATAATCTAAGGTTTGTCTTGAAAACTAGATAAAGTAACCCAGAGCAGATGCCACAATCTTTTTTTTTTTTTTCATTTTAATCAACCATTTAAATATTTTTGTGTAAGGAATACAACACAAATAAAAGCATAACATTTTATTAACTTACAAGGCAGGGGAGGCCCTGGCCTAGTAGCTCAGTTGATTAGAGGGTTGTCCCAATACACTAAGGTTGTGGGTTCAATCCTCAGCCAGGGCACATGCAAGAATCAACCAATGGCCTGGCTGATGTGGCTCAGTGGTTGAGCGTCAATTCAAGAACGAGGAGGTCATGGTTCGATTCCCGGTCAGGGCACATGCCAGGGTTGTGGGCTTGATCTCCAGGATGGGCGTGCAAGAAGCAGCCAATCAATGACTCTCTCTCATCATTGATGTTTCTATCCCTCTCTCCCTTCCTTTCTCCGAAATCAGTAAAAATATATTAAAAGAAACAAACACACACAAAAAATAAAAAAATAAAATAAATTAAAAAAATAATAAAATACGCCCAGCCGATGTGGCTCAGTAGTTGAGCGTCAACCCTAGGCAAGAGGTCATGATCTGACTCCCAGTCAGAGCACATGCCCAAGTTGCGGGCTCTGCTGATCCCCAGTAGGGTGGCGTGTAGGAGACAGCCAATCGCTGTTTCTCTCTCATCGATGTTTCTATCTATCACTCCCCTTTCCTCTCTGAAATCAATAAAAATAAATTTTTAAAAAAGAGGCCCGCCTTCTACTATGCACACACAGAAGTTGTACCACACCACGTGACAAGTTTCACACATTCAGCAGTGAATGGTGAAAAGGAATTGCTAATGAGGAGCTGCTGAAACAAGCGAACGCCTTTACCTCCTCCCTCATGGAGTACTGTTCGATGAGCTTCTTCAGCTTCTCCCCCAGCTCGATGTTCTCCTGGCGGAGCCTGGCGTTGTGGACGTCGTGCTGCTCCAGCTGGGCCTGGATTTCATTTAGAGTAATTTGGAAGTGTGCGGTTGCTTCTTTCCGTCTCTCTTCCTCCTCGCGGGCCTGCTGCACATTTTCTTCCTGATGATGGAAAAGAATTTATAGACCTGTGGAGAACGTGCTCACAAAGGCTGCTGCCGCGTGGGTTCGTTTACTGCTGCTCTGAAGGGATGCTTCTGAATTCTAATTCCTTCATTTAGGAACTAAAGGCTATCATTTAAGAGCAAGAAGCTTTTCCTGAGTAGATGGAACAATAGGAGAGATTTTGCAAACTGCCCTGCTGTAAGGAAGAAGCATGTGGCCATGTGAAATTCACTATACTGCTAGATAAGCAAGGAGCTTGTCCACCCAGCCAGCTCCCTCCGTCTACGTTCCCAAGTACCCTCCTCACTGGTTCCACAAGGCAGCATCTCAAAGCAGCCTCAAGACAGATCCCTTCTTAGGACATACCTTGTACTTCCCAGGGGCAAGAGGACAAATGGAATCTGTACTTGAAAAAGCCTACTTCCGCCCTAGCCGGTTTGGCTCAGTGGATAGAGCGTTGGCCTGCAGACTGAAGGGTCCCAGGTTCGATTCCGGCCAAGGGCACATGCCCAGATTGTGGGCTTAATCCCCAATAGGGGGCCTGCAGGAAGTAGCCGATCAGTGGTTCTCTCTCATCATTGATGTTTCTATCTCTCTATCCCTCTCCCTTCCTCTCTGAAATCAATAAAGAAATATATTTTAAAACCCTACTTCGAACTCTTGCTAGGATACAAGTATTAAAAGGCTTTTACATGTCTAAACAATTAACAGTCCAAACAAAATATTGATTTGCTATTTTGGGGGGGAGGGGGAATACCACCTATTGTAATTAACATCGAAATCCAAAGGTTCAAAAGCAAAGAAAAAAACATAGGCTCCCACATCAGGTGCAGATCCATCCCGAGTGCTCCTGTATTCTAGGCCTCGGGGGGTGCTGCGGTAGGGAAGTCTGAGGACAACCTGCTCAGTGAAAATCAAATGTAACTATGGAAGAGGAGTGCCCGCCCTGTCTTCTTCCTTCTTCCACTGTTGGTGCCAATTAATCTTCAGGTGCCTGCTCCCTCTTCCTTTATAATCAGCCAAGTGCTCTTCTTTTTTTTTTTTTTTTTTTTTTTTTTTTTTAATATATTTTATTGATTTTTACAGAGAGGAATGGAGAGAGATAGAGAGTTAGAAACATCGATGAGAGAGAGTCATCGATCAGCTGCCTCTTGCACACCCCCCGACTGGGGATATGCCCGCAACCAAGGTACATGCCCTTGACCGGAATCGAACCCGAGACCCTTCAGTCCCCAAGCCGACGCTCTATCCATTGAGCCAAACCGGTCTCGGCCCAAGTGCTCTTCTAAAAGTACTCAGGAACTGGGTAGCTGGCAAGGGCAGCTTGGCAAAGTAGCTGAGTAACAGCCCTGGGGGGTGGGGGGAAGGGAGAGACCCTAAGCACGTGCTTTCCCTTCCCAGGCTCATTCTGCCTCTAGTCTGTTCCCACTTACTTCTCATCGCATGTCAGATTCTCATTCGTGGTAATAAACTACATCAGTGCTCAGCAGAAAACTGGCAACTTGGCGCTTCCTAAGCCATAGCTCGAAGCAGGAGAGCTTGCTGTAAATACCAATCTCATCTAGAACCCCATTGAGCACCTATGAGGGACCCTAAGCATCAGATCAAGCAAAATAAAAAGCAAGATGGTAGCTCTGTCTCCAAGTAGACACAAGGACTTATTTTAAACTAGAGGCCCAGTGCACAACATTCGTGCACTGGGGGCGGGGGTGGGTCCCCTCAGCCCAGTCTGCACCCTTTCCCAGACCAGTAGCCCTTGAGGGATGTCCACCTGACGGCTTAGGCCCAGTCAGACAGCCTTAGCCCTGCCTTGGAGGCAGGCAGCTGCGCTCACCAGCAATCAGCCTGGCTTGTGGCTAAGAGACCCTCCCACTGTGGGAGCACACAGACCACCAGGGGCAGCTCCTGTATTGAGGTAGTTCTGCAGTTGGGTCAATTTGCATATTACCGTACCCTTTTGTTATATAGGATAGGAACATGATGATTATAAAAAAACTGAGTCAGTCCCACCTGAAAAACAGAACAAAGAACCAACTAACCTTTAGCGTCTTATTGTGACGCTGAAGTTCCCGGCAGAGAGACTCTAGTTTGCTTCTTGCCAAGATCGCCTTACTGTGCTCACTCTGCAAGTGAACTTTCTCTTTCACGATCTGGGCTTGCTTCTTCTGCAGAATCTTCATTTGCTTCTGAACATTCCTGCTCTCCTCCAGCTAAAATAATAAGCACTGCACATTTAGGAAGTACACTGAAGACCTTTGAGTTATGGATGGGAGAATTACAGTAAGAGCTATAACTTAATAACCAAATATTATAATGGAATGTTTCATTTTCAATTAGTTCATGCCACTCTACTCTGCCAACCTTCTCTTTTCCAGTTGTGACAGGAAAGTAAGCAAACAATCTAGGGCAGGGAAAAAATCTTTTTTCTTACTAAAAACAAAAATATGATGTTTGGGGAAAACTTTTCAAGAATCAGTACCATTGGGATTCTTAAGGAAGAGGAAGAAAATAAAGATAAAAATTATGAACAACAAATACGTAACTATCAACAAGTGAATCTAAAAACCAAGGAAATTAAAAAAATCGGATGAACAATATTAACTGGTGAATATAATAGAATCAGAGGTATGGAAGAAGAGTGAACTGACGATTCTCGGGGAAAAGGGGAGTGGGGGTGCGGGAAGAGACTGAACATAAACTGTGCACCTATGGATGAGGACAATGGGGGGTGGGGAAAGGGCAGAGGGTGGGGTGGGAACCTGGTGGAGGGGAGCAATGGAGGGGGGAAAAAAGAGGAACATTTGTAATAATATGAACAGTAAATATTTATTTAAAAAATAAAAAAATAAAAAATAAATGTTGATTATGAAAAAAAAAAAAAAAAAGAAGAAGAATAATCAGTACCATTGAATTTTACTTTTCTGAAAGCACACGCAGGCTACTTTAATGAAACGGCTCTCCGAATTAGAACTTAATAAGCTGTGCTCAGGCTTCTCGGTGAGTTAGGGGGGGATCATTGCAATTTGCAATTTGGAGCAAACAATTCTATTTCAAGGTTAAATCAACACTAATGGATAAGATGGCAGCCTTACCACCTTTTACTAAAGCAGATGATGCTGTCATGATTTTAGAAACAAGAGTGACATCTTGTGGCCTATCAAAACATACCAAGCATCCTTACTGGCAATGTGCGCCTACAGCTATTAAAAAGACCTTTATGGAAATTCCTGCTGGAAAAGTAATACTTTTGTAAAGTAATCTCTCTGTGGCACAGTTCCAAGGGGCTGCAATTTCTGCAGACACCATGTGTAACTCCAGGGAGGACTGGAAGTCCCCCAGCCTTCCTAGCCTCAAGGTAACCACAATTCTTAATCTTGGGTTCACTACTTCTTTGCTCTTCTCTCTCTTTTATGTCATCTGTGTGTGGTCCTAAAAGAGATCATTTTGGTTTTAGTTGTTTTGACTTTATTGTGGCTACTGCAACTGAGGAACAACATTTTTTATTCTCTTTCATTTAAATTAATATAAGCTTAAATAACCACATGTGACTACTGGCTGTTTTGGACAGCACAGCCATAGATTATATTGCTAGGAGTCATCCAGATTATTCACATGTAGCTATAGATCAGGGAAATGCAAACTTTATCCAGAAGGTAAATATTTTAGGCTTTGCAGGTCACACGGGATATCTGTTGTGTCATCCTCTTTTTCTAAACAGCACTTTAAAAATGTACTAAAAACCATTCTCAGCTTTTGTACAAAAACAGGCCTCACCAGATTTAGCCAACAGGTTGAGTAATATTACACTTTTAAAAAAATACAAAACACACAACACATTGTATTGACCCATTCATTTATCACTGAGCATTTGGGTTGCTTCCAGGTTTTATTACTCACAATGATGTGAACATTCTGACGTGCTTCCTCATACACACATGCAACAATTTCTCTTGGGTGCAAACCTAGAAGTGGGGTTGCTAGACAGGTTTCTAATGTTCTATTTCACATTACTATGCCAAACTGTTTGCCAGAGTGGCTAGCAAATTTCTTTGCCCATCAATAATTTATAGGAGATCAAGTAGATGCACATCCTCTCCAAAACTTAGTATGATCTGGTCTTTGACAAAAAGTAGTATTTATGATACAGAATAACTGCTTTAACAATAGATGAAGCCCCACCGGCGTGGCTCAGCAGTAGAGCATTGTTCTAGGAACCAAGAGGTCGGCAGTTCAATTCCCGGTTAGGGCATTTGCCGAGGTTGTGGGCTCGATCCCCAGTAGGGTTGTGTATAGGAGGCAGCCAATGAATGATGTTCCTCTCTCATTGATGTTTCTATCTCTCGAACCTTCTACTTTCCTCTTTCTCTAAAAATCAATAAAAACTTATTGTTTTAAAAACCAACAGATGAAAATACATATAAATTGTCAACGACGAGTCATGTTAAGTATTTCACTTAAAGGCGCTAATTTTAACATTTATATTAGAATTCTAAAAGCCTTCCAAAATCCTTACTTCAAAGGGTTCTATGACTTTTACATGCTTTAGTTCAAAAAGAATGGCAGTATTTCCATATTGAGACTGCTTTCTTAATTTTAAAAAGAGAATTAATGCTACTTGAAATAACATAGGCCCAGAATAAATAAGGTCAATTTCTTTGGAGGAAACTGGGAAAAAGGAATGCCTGGAACACAGTATATGTAAATACAAATTTCCCGAGATACAGTATTGTTTTATTTTTATTTTTATTTTTTTAAATAAATCTTTATTGTTCAGATTATTACAGATGTTCCTCTTTCCCCCCCTCCCATAGCTCCCCTCCACCACCCAATTCCCCACCCCATGCCCTAACCCCCCACTACTGTCTTCATCCATAGGTGTCCTACAGTATTGTTTTAGTAGACTATTTCATCCAACTCACAATCTCAATCACAAAGGCTAAAACCTTTAACTCTAAATTTCCCTTGGAAAAAGTTAAATGTAGGAACGATTATATTAAATATAGAACCATATACCCCAAATGACTAAAAGCATGACACAGGAATGAAAATACTGACTTAGACATACTCCAAACTGAGTTTTACAAAATGTATACCATATCTTAGCATACTAATGTACTATATGTATCACATTATAAAACTGTCATACAAGCAACAACAAAAAACAAATAAACCAAGAAATCAGATTCTCCTCTTCAATTTTAGAATAAAACATAATTTAACATTTAAAGCTACACCAAAACCACATTTAAAAAAACTTATCAGCCCAGCCGGCATGGCTCAGTGGTTGACCAATGAACCAGAAGGTGACGGTTCAATTCCTGGTCAGGGCATTTGCCGGGGTTACAGGCTAGATCCCACTGTGGAGCGTGCAGGAGGCAAGCTGATCAATGATTCTCTCTCATCGTTGATGTTTCTATCTCTATCTCCCTCTCCCTTCCTCTCTGAAATCAGTAAAAATATATTTTTTAAAAACTTATCAACACATATCGATTTAGCTATATTTTATATGGCCCTCAACCCTTTGATTTAATACTCACAAGATCAGCATATTTCTTACAGAGAGCTGCCAGCTTCTCTTCTGGAGTTGAAAGGGTGTTTAGGGCTTGCATCAATAATAAAACTTCTTTACCTGATGATTAACAAGATAAGAAATAAGTCCTGGAAGAAGAATGAGATCTAATCTAACCTGCAAATTCTACACAGCACTTCCTATGTTCTGACACCCAGAATAAAATAATTTATGCCTATAACTAGAAATAAGAGATTTACCAACCAAATTAAGAAAGCTATTTTAAGTTCGAGATTGACAGGCATTTCTTCCGCTCCCCTACCCCTAATTTCTTCACTCTTTAACACAGCTATTTGTAAGAACTCTTGCTGAAGGTTTAAGAATTCCCCTGCTTACCCACTGATGTCCAACTTAAGACAAAGAGCAAGTTACAAAGGGCAGAATATTTTTAAAAACTTTCTCCTTACCAAGTACAAATATAGAAGCAAGTTCAAAGGGAATTTCAGTTGGTACTCTCTGCCTAAGGTACATATTTGTGATACGTCTTTTCCTATGCACAATTTAAATAATTTCTGAATGATTTAGGAAGCATATTTTGTGGGTTAACCAAGTACAATACAACGTAGATAAAAAGATGTCAAGATAGCTTTTCCCTTGGGAAAAAGAGCTCCATACTATTTAAAGACTTTGGCAGGTGAAGCAGGTGGCTTAGATACAAGGGGACAAGTGGAATTAACAAATAAGTGATAATGTTTTGTTTAGTTTTAAATATATTTTTTATTGATTTCAGAGAGATAGAAACATCAATGATGACAGCATCACTGATCAGCTGCCTCCTGCACACCTCATACCAAGCCCACAATAGAACTCTGTGCCCTGACCAGGAACTGAACTCTGACCTCCTGGTTTATAGGTAAATGCTCAACCACTGAGCCATGCCAGCTGGGCCATTCCTTTTTATTGCTGAATAATATTCCATTGTATGAGCTGATGGGTAAAAAGTGTTTCTTTTGGGCTATTATGAATAATCACATGGTAATGTTAGGTGTAACTTTCAAGACTACATCTGCTGTTTCACATGTAATTGGGGCTGCTGACTTTTTGAAGAAATCTGTATTGTTTGCAAGGAATAAAAATTATTTTTTATTATTATATTTCTATAAATTTTTAAGGTTTCCAATTTACCAGAAAATGGATTTAATAAGAAGGATAATTCTAATTTAGCATATAGAAAACCACTCAAATTAAACACTGTTAATTTTAGGTATAATAAGTTTAAAAAACTTAGGGGCAACCCGTAAGGCTAAAATAAAAGGGGATTTCAAATATCATAACAAGATTCAATGTATCACATCTTAGTCCTAAATCTCAAACAGAGCAGGAGAAAGAAAACATACTCTTGCCGAAACCGGTTTGGCTCAGTGGATAGAGCGTCGGCCTGCGGACTGAAAGGTCCCAGGTTCGATTCCGGTCAGGGGCATGTACCTTGGTTGCGGGCACATCCCCAGTAGGGGGTGTGCAAGAGGCAGCTGATCGATGATTCTCTCTCATCGATGTTTCCAACTCTATCCCTCTCTCTTCCTCTCTGTGGAAAATCAATAAAATATATTAATAAAAAAAAAAAAGAAAGAAAGAAAACATACTCTTGGAAGCCAGTCTTAACCCACTTTCAGAATTGCAGATAACATTATGTCATCTCTAAATTGTTGTGACTAGTTTTTAAATAAAGTGATCAAATAAATATATAGTTTTCAGGGTGAATTTTGGTCAGACCACATTAAAGACACAAACAAGGCAAGTCAAATATGAATTCCTTCAAGTTGGCCCCAAATTTTTTCACAAAAGCCAATTATTATTTAGAGAGAATTCCCCACTCTGCTATCTTTGCCTCCTGCACAGAACTGCAGCAGACCGACCACACTGAAGACAACAGACGCTAAACAGCCACCTCAATACTGGCCTCTACCGGCCATGTTCATAATCACCTGTGCAGCAGGAAATGTAAAATAAACGAGCTGCGTGTGACAACATCCAACCACTAAGCAGAGATTATTACCTAGGGTTTTTTCTTTGTTCCTGTTGCAATCTGAATCTTGCTGACCATCGGGGGGATCTGTTCTAGCTTCCTGCCCAGGAATTTCCTCTCTTGGCTCCTGTGTGCAGTAGGCTGGGTTCACCAAACTTCTGTGTTTTGTTATGAAGCCTTCAGCCTCTTCCAGTGAGTGCTTGTTACTTGTTCCACCACAATGTGAGTCTTGATGTTGAAGAATATCGTTTGATTGAGAAGTACGCAACACATCCGCTTTCACCCCTAACCCGCACATTCCAGCTTCTTCCATTGCACCGATCACAAACTAGAGGGAAGGGAGGAAAAAAGATGAAAAGGGGGTTAAATCAAACGTAGCCAATGTTTACTACCAATAGCACACCATCGTTGACAGCTTTTTTTCTTTCTTAGTGGTTTGTAAAACTGATGTAAATATCGTAGGTAGTTTGTAAGTTTCACTGAGAGGTGACCTAACTGTAAAGTGTAAGGAAATAAAAGTTAAAACAAATCACACACCTAAGAGGTACCAAAGAAAGCAAGACATGCCATTTAGTTGTAAGCCTAAACTTATTTTCCTATAAAGCCTCCACTACTTAATTAGCACCTTAACAAATGTGAAATTATACCAAGTTAATGAACACAAGTTATTTTGGTCTTGATGGTAGATTTTTGGTGGGGATCATTTTGTTCTGCAGTGTACACAGATGACAAATTTCAATGTTGCACACCTGAAACTTATGTTATGTTCCAATTTCACCTCAAAAAAATTATTCTGGTCTTATCCTTAAGGAAACGGTACAGAAGAGCTGGCTCACGAGGTGTCCATGCTCCTCCAGTCTCCTGTGGAGCTGGCACTGCCTGACCAGTGCTCAGCTGAACACTACGTCTCCCAGCCCCTGACGTCTGGGTGGGACTCCCATGTGAAGTTCCCACCAATGGAATGCGAGCCCAAGTGATGACTGTGCCGCTGTGACAATATTCTTTTTTTTTTTTTTTTAATATATTTTATTGATTTTGTACAGAGAGGAAGGGAGAGAGATAGTTAGAAACATCGATGAGAGAGAGTCATCGATCAGCTGCCTCTTGCACACCCCCTACTGGGGATATGCCCGAAACCAAGGTACATGCCCTTGACCGGAATCGAACCCGGGACCCTTCAGTCCCCAAGCCAATGCTCTATCCATTGAGCCAAACCGGTCTCGGCTGTGACAATATTCTTATTCTTAGAAGCACATGTTCTTTCTCCATTACCTCTTCCCCATTGCGCCTAGATGCAGAGTCACCACGATCCTATGAGATGACAGAGCCACAGGAGGAAACCAGCCCAGGCCCCTAAATCCCATGTACATATAAGGAAAGTCAGCCTTCTTACAAAGAACACCCACACCATGGTTATTAAAGCACAGTTTGCATGGATGAAGCTTGAAATAATTACAGTGTAAAAGCCAGACAAAAAAAACACAAATTGTCCACGCCAAAAGCACTATTACAGGAGCAAGAAAATAAAGTTCTCCCATGTTAAGCCACAAAATTTTGAATAGAATGTTTTAAGCAGGTATGCCTACCCCAATATAGATGGCAGGCAATGGAGAGATGGCTTTATTCTAGTATTTTATCCTCAAATCAGTAATTTTACCATTTATTCATGGGTTTCCCGTTAACATTGCTTGTTCATATGATGTGGCACAAACTTAAATTCTGTCCAATTTCCTCTCTGTGTGAAAGAGAGCTTTTTTGTTTTTTAAAATAATACAATCAGGGGATGTCTAATATCCTTCTTTTACCACAAATGAACAAAATACTTTCCAAAGTTACTAGAACAGATTATGTCAAGTTATAATAATACCCAACTAGAGAACTAAAAATAATTTAAAGTATCAAAGCAGGGAATAAAGAGCTTAAAGGAACTAAATCCTTATCCTTTACTAGAGTCGGGGGGCTGGGACCCGAGCCTGACCCACAAAGCACCAACCACGGGTTGTGTCCCCTGGGGTGGGGGCAGGCGCTCCTGTATGTTGTGTCTCAGCTCTAGTCTGCCCCCAGCCTCCTCCTACCCATTTGTGAACACAGCTCCTCCTGAGCTGACATGACACTGGCTAATTAGCATATTCCCTGTTCATATAGAGAGAAAACAGACTAACTAGAGGCCTGGTGCATGACATTGGTGCACGGGGAGGGGGGGGTGTCCCCTCAGGCCAGCCTGCACCCTCTCTAACCTGGGACTCTTCGGGGATGTCCAACTGCCTCTTTGGGCTTGATCCCTGTGGGCCTAAACCAGCAGTCGGACATCCCTCTCACAATCCAGGTCTGCTGGCTCTCAACCGCTCGCCTGCCTCTGCCTGATTGCCCCTAACCGATTCTGCCTGCCAGCCTGATCACCCCCTAACCACTCCCCTGCCAGCCTGATTGATGCCTAACTGTTCCCCTTGCCAGCCTGTTTGACCCTAACTGCCCTCCCCTGCATGCCTCGTCGCCCCCAACTGCCCTCTCCTGATGGCCTGATCACCCACAACTGCCCTCCCCTGCAGCCATCTTTGACCACATGGGTACGGCAATTTTGTGCAAGGGCATGAGGGTCAATTACCCCTTTATTATATAGGACTAGTGACCTGGTGCACAGACTCATGCACATCGAAAGAAAATTAATTAGAAAGTGGCTGATGGGGCAGGACTGGGTGAACTGGGCCAGACACACCCTGGAGCCAACCTCCCATGGTCCCTCCCTGACCGACCGCACCTGGGGTGGCACCATGGCTCAAAGGGTATCTGCAGAATGAGCAGGGTCCCTCCGGTAAATGGGGTGCCTCAGCCTGGCCTATGGGGATCGGGCTAAAACTGGCACTCCAACATCCCCTGAGGGGTCCCGGAGTGCCAGAGGGCACTCTGCAAAGTTACTGCCCTACAGGGTGTGGAATGCCAGATTCGAGACCGACAGTGCCCCAGCACCAACATAACCCACGGCCGAAGGTGGAATTGCACAGCCCATGAGGAATCAGGCTCCCTCCTCTCTGGTTTCAGAGTGCGTCACCCAAGAACCACCACTACCAAGTCATTGCATCTCAGCAGCTCCGGCATCGAGTGTCTGCCTCCTGGTGGTCAGTGCATGTCACAGCGACCAGTCAGATGGCCAAACACTTAGCATATTACCCTTATATATATACAGATGTTGCCAAATCAAATACTGTGCTTTTGAAAAACAAGTTGGTACAGCTACTTTGAAAAATTCTTTAGCAATATGGATACCTGCCAACATAGTTAAATCTAGTCCTAGGATTTTACCCAAGTGAGTATATATGTGCAGCCAAAGGCCAAGAAATGTCTAGAGCAACTCTATTTGAAATTACCCCAACATGAAATCAACTCAAATTTCTACCAACCAAAGAATGGATCATTCTAACATGTTCAGACCATCCAGCAATAACAATGAACTACTATAAGATACAGCAACACAGATTAGTCTCAAAGACAGACTGTTGCTAGGAAGGTGTCACAAGAATATATACTCTAGGGGGAAAAAAAGAAGAAAAAAAAGAAAAAGAATATCGATATATACTCTAGGACAGCAGTTGCCAACCCTTCGGACCTCATGGACCACCTGCTGGCAACTGCTGCTCTAGGAAACCATTTAATAAAGTTCAAAAACTGGCCAAGCTAATCGATGGTGCTGGAAATCAGGATAGATTACTGTTGAGGGCAGGGCCTTCTGCAGGGCTTGGTAATATTCTGTCTTGATCTATATGGGGCAACATGGGTGCTCACTTTGTGAAAATCCATTGCCTTAACAGTTGTGCTTTGTATACTTTTCTGAATGTATGTGTTACTTCAATAAGGTTTATTTTTAAATTTGTAATTTATATACTAGTATTATTCAAAATTGATGAAGAACCAAAACAGAAATATTTTCCTCTAGGAAGAGAGATGAAAGGTGTGTTGCTTTTCATGATTCTTTAAAAATACTATTCATGTAATATGTTCATTTTTAAAAAATATATTTTATTGAGTTTTTACAGAGAGGAAGAGAGAGGGATAGAGAGTTAGAAACATCGATCAGCTGCCTCTTGCATACCCCCCACTGGGGATGTGCCTGCAACCAAGGTTTATTTAAAAATTAATGATGCAAGTTTTAAGAAATGTCCTTTGTTAAATTTCATTACTGCAGAAACTTCTTAAAACCATTAATATGCCCCAATAGCCAAAACCGGTTTGGCTCAGTTGATAGAGCGTCAGCCTGTGGACTGAAAGGTCCTGGGTTCGATTCTGGTCAAGGGCATGTACCTTGGTTGTGGGTACATCCCAAGTAGGGTGTGTACAAGAGGCAGTTGATGGATGTTTCTCTCTCACTGATGCTTCTAACTCTCTATCCCTCTCTCTTCTTCTCTGTAAAAAATCAATAAAAGTATATTAAAAAAAATATGCCCCAATAACATACTTCAGAAGTAGTACTCTCAAACCAAATGCAAAGTGATCATTTTAACACTACATTATACATTTAACTACTAGTTCCTACCTCTACTTTATATGAGATAATAAACTGTCATATACTAGCTGGGCACATAATATTAACACAGACCCTTTACACAAAATACAGAGGGTGAAAAAAATGAACATTATTAATATCATCGTCCTCAATTTAAAAAAAAAAATAATTTTCAAACCTATTCCTTGAAAACAATTAATATTAAGAATAGGGCTACAAAACAACAATGTTGGCTTTAAATATTGATGAAAGTCTATTCAAAGATAATTAAAATGAAGATTCTTTTAACTCTAACACATAATAGAATTTCTCAGAAGCATAATCATAATAAACCCAACATAATACCAGAAATCATGGCGTAAAGCCATATCCAAATATAATGAGAAAGCAATGTAGAAAATGAGGAGCATAAACAATTTCCACCAAGGGAAACCTGAGGCCCATCCTAAGATCAATTTTAATAAGAAAACTACCTGAGGAATGAAACTTGTTAAATTTATAGTTTTTGTTTTATTGATTTGAGAGAGGAAGAGAGCAGGAGAGACAGAATTCTCTCAACATCAATGATGAAAGAGACTCACTGATCGGCTGCCTCCTGCACACCCCCTTCTGGGGATCGAGCCCACAACCCAAGCATGTGCCCTTGACTGGAATCGAAGCCGGGACCCCTCAGTCCACAGGCCAAACCAGCTAGGGCAATTTGTAGTTTTTCAGTTCTCTTAAAGATTTTTCATAACACTTTTACTGAGATATAATTGTACACCCTATTGAAAGTGTACAATTTACTGGCTTTTAGTGTTGAGAGCTGTGAACCATCACCACAATCGATTTTAAATCACCTTTGTCACCTGAAAAAGAAACTCAGTACTTTTGCTATAAAACCCTTATCCTGCCCTAGTGGGTTTTGCTCAGTGGCTAGAGCATCAGTCCATGGACTAGAGGGTCTCAGGTTCAATTCCAGTCAAAGGCATGTACCTTGGTTGTAGGCATGGTCCCCAGTAGGGGGCATGGAGGAGGCAATGATCGGTGTTTCTCTCTCATCGATGTTTCTAACTCTCTATCTCTCTCCCTTCCTCTCTGTAAAAAAATCAATAAAAATGTATTTAAAAAAAAAAGAAAGAAATATATTAATGTAGAGGAACTGGGTGAGTGGAGCCAGAGAAGAAGGCCACTGGGCTTCACGGCATGTCTGCTTTTACCTTTTAAGTTAGGGACCATGAGTTACCTTCATAACATTTTGTTCTTGTTTTTAAATATCATACCAAGATGAACAGAGTTCTCTAATATAGTACCTATTATCAGGAAAAACAAGGAGAAAATTTTTATTTAATTCCCAATCTAAAATAAAAATGAAACCAACAATAAGTACTTTCAAGATTAAATTTCTATGTGAACCTTTTCATAAATCATAAAACAAAAGTATAAAACATTTTCACTGTTGATCAGTCCAGTAATAAGCAATGTATTTAGCTCTTATAGCTTGAAAAATAGTAGAAAGCACACCATTCAACCCCAACCAAGTTTACTAGAACCCTAAACCCCAACAAACTCCCCACCCCAGACACTACCCACCTGTCAAAGGATGAATTTCTCCATTTTCCTTCCACTGTCTCAATACTTGGAGCTAAGATGTCTTTTTTTTTTTTTTAATATATATATATATATATATATATATATATATATATATATATATATATTTTTTTTTTTTTTTTTAATTTATTTATTTCAGAGAGGAATGGAGAGGGAGAGATAGAAACATCAATGATGGGAGAGAATCATTGATCAGCTGCCCCCTACATACTCCCTTACTGGGGATCCAGCCCACAACCTGGGCATATGCCCTGACCGGGAATCGAACCGTGGCATCCTGGTTCATAAGTCGATGCTCAACAACTGAGCCACACAGGCTGGGCCTAAGATGTCTCCTTAACTGAAGAGAGTCTTTCAAAATGGACAGTCACCAGTTTATCTACAATTAACTGTAGAAGCAAAGAATAAGTATTACAGAATTTTTAACAAATGAACATGAAGCCGAAACCGGTTTGGCTCAGTGGATAGAGTGTCATCCTGCAGACTGAAAGGTCCCAGGTTCGATTCCGGTCCAAGGGCATGTACCTTGGTTGTGGGCACATCCCCAGTAAGGAGTGTGCAAGAGGCAGCTGATCGATGTTTCTCTCTTATCGATGTTTCTAACTCTCTATCCCTCTCTCTTCCTCTCTGTAAAAAATCAATAAAATAAAAAAATTAAAAAAAACACACAAAAGAACACACAAATGAACATGAATATTCTGTATTCATCTACTACCTGTAATAGCTTTTTGGATCAACATGTTTGAAACTGAGCCTGCATGGGATTTAAAAGCTTAAACGAAAAACTTTAAGTTTCTTTCCTCTCTACTCTGTGAATAAAGAGAAAGATGAATAATTCTAAAGTTTAAAATTACTTTTAGTTATGTCCTACCAGGTTTGGCTCATTGGATAGAGCGTTGGCCTGTGGACTGAAGAGTCCCAGGTTCGATTCCGGTCAAAAGCATTTACCATGGTTTCAGACATAACCCCAGTAGGGGGTATGCAGGAGGTAGCTGATAGATGTTCTCTCATCGATATTTCTCTCTATCCCTCTCTCTTCCTCTCTGTAAAAAATCAATAATATTTTTTAATAAAATATATTTTTTAAAAACAACTTTCAGTTATGCTCTTTCAAATAAGTGTTAAAGCTAAAGAATCATATTTCTTTGGCTAATTTTGCCTAAAGAGCTTAAATATTAGTAATGATTGTTCTTTTCTAAGACTTGTGTAAATAAAAAACAAAAGCTAACGCCCACATTCACTTCCTAATTATTTCAACTACCATCTGCTTAAATGAGGTAGAATGCCTTCAACCAGTGCCAGGCACAGTGAGAGCAGAAATCACTCAGTCCTTGCCGCCCAGGGCTGGGGTGGATCTTCGGAGGGAGCTGGTGGGAAGCTTGTGTACATTTATGCATTTTCCTGGCAAGAGATCCTTAGTTTGCCTTGGGTTCCCAAAGAAACCTATCAAGTAGCTAAGCTTCCCAGAACCTTCAGAACTTGCAAGCCCTTTTACCCCATTTTTTTGTTGTTGTTATTAATCCTCACCTGAGGATATTTTTTCATTGATTTTTAGAGAGTGGGAGGGGGAGAGACAGAGTGAGAGAAACATCAGTGTGAGAGACACATCAATTGGTTGCCTCTGCACATGCCCAGACCAGACCCAGGGATCCAGCCTGTGCCCTTGATCGGAAATGAACCTGAAACCCTTCAGTCTGTAGGCCGATGCTCTATCCACTAAGCCAAACTGGCTAGGGCCCTGTTACCCCATTTAACCTTTCCCAGCCTGCTGAGAGGGAGATCTTATTGTTTCCAGATAAGGAAAATGAGACTGAGTAAGGTGAGGTAACTTGCCCAAGATCATATTAAAGTCAGTAAAAGGAGCCAATAAAATTCAAAGCCAGGGCTGTCAAAATCAGGAGCCTATGTTCTCTCGATTGCATCGCTCTCCTCACTTCATACATCAGCCTTGGAAAATGAAAGGTCAAAGTCAAAAAGCTCTCTCGTGCAGTTACAGAACATCTAAAAATACATCGCATGCTAGATATACCAGTATGAACTTAGGAAAACAATGGGGAAAAGCTCTATAATTTTTAGCAGTGATTAGCTCGGAGATTTAGAAGTTAGGTGGGGCAGAATTGATTCAGGGATACAGATACCTTAAATAAATTTACTGATCATTTAAGGAACTGAGGTGGTGTGTGTTTTTGTAAAAAAGAAAAAAACATCTCTAAAAATCTCTTCAAACCTATGTTTCTAATAATTTACCCTAAGTGTTGTCAACTACCAAACAGGCATGTGAGGATAAGAGTGCATGCGTGTTGCTGGCCCAATGTGGGCAGAAGGCACAGGAAAATACTGATACCAAAGATACACAAAATCTCTTTAGCACACCAGCTATTGGCCTTAGTTTTATAAATATGAACCTCCCGCTTAAACATTTCCAGTATTTTAAGGGGCTTTTACATTTCCAAATATAAATTTTACAAACAAACCTGTTATAAAAATTACATTTCCATGGGCTTTTTTATTTTTTAAATAGGTGGATGGAGTTGGGTTCGTGTGCTTTTTAAATTAGAAAAGTGACTTTAGTTTTATGAGTCATCTAAAAGAGTTTATATGCTAAAGAATTAGTCTGGATAGCAAAGTTTTCCACACAGCTAACACTTTATCAATCATTCATTTCAAAATTCTGTTTTAGCCATTTTGGACCAAAGTCGTTAAAATATGTATTATATAACTCAATGCCTCTTTAAATAGTAGCCTGGCTTTTTGTTGTTGTTTTTAAATCTATCTTTATTGATTTTAGAGAGGGAGAGGGAGGAGATAGAAACATCAATGATGAGAATCATTGGTAAGCTGCCTCCTGCATGCCCCCTACTGGTGTTCAAGCCTGCAACCCAGGCATGTGCCCTTGACCGGGATCAAATGCAGGACCCTTCAGTCCACAGGCCCATGCTCTATCCACTGAGCCAAACCTGCTAGGGCAATAGTAGCCTGTTTTACTGTGCTAGAACAAAGGAATTAAGTTAAAGGGTTTTTATTTTTAACACATAAAATGATATATTACTGTGTACTAGCATGTAATTATATTCTGGTGTACATGTCTCTACAATATGCCTGTGTTTTTTAAGACATTAAATTCTTAATATCTCAAAACATAAAGCCCCAAAGGTGAGATCTTATTTTTATTTTAGACATGAAATTTTTTTTGAAACTTCCTAATTTTATAGAACTACCTTCAAAAACAGACCACACAGCCGAAACCAGTTTGGCTCAGTGGATAGAGCGTCGGCCTGCGGACTGAAGGGTCCCAGGTTCGATTCCGGTCAAGGGCATGTACCCTGGTTGCGGGCACATCCCCAGCAGGGGGTGTGCAGGAGGCAGCTGATCGATGTTTCTTTCTCATCGATGTTTCTAACTCTCTATCCCTCTCTCTTTCTCTCTGTAAAAAAATCAATAAAATATATTTTTTTAATAACAAAAAACAAAACAGACCACACAGAGCCATATATGGGAATTTACTATATTTAAAATGGTGTCGTCCAGCCAGTGTGTCCCAATGGTTGGGTGTCAGCTCATGAATCAGGCAGTCAGATGCCTGGGTTGCAGGCTCGACCCCCAGTGTGGTGAGTACAGGAGGTAGCCGATCAATAATTTTCTCTCATCATTGATGTTTCTCTCTCCTCCTTCCCCTCTGAAATAAAAAAATATATATTTTAAAAAATAAATGTATTCATATGTAAGCCAATACATGGATAAAACTTTTCTATAAGGATATCCCCAAAACTGCTCACCATGATTACATCTGAAGAAATCAATAAATTTTTTTAAAAACAAAAAACAAAACAGACCACACAGAGCCATATATGGGAATTTACTATATTTAAAATGGTGTCGTCCAGCCAGTGTGGCCCAAAGACTTATCTTTTTCATTTTTTACTTTTTGGTTCTATGTTTTGTTTTTTGTCATGTGAATGTATGATTTTCATTTATTAAAAAAAAACTTTTACATGTTGATTAAATTTTAATGAAGTTAATTTAGGGTTGATATCACAGTATTAACTTGTTCCTTTCCCCACCACTACCCCAAGTTCAATCAGAAGACTGCAGGAGTTTGTCTCATTTCATGTCATCTTTTCCGTTCACCCTGCTCTACAGACCTCTGAGTCTTCTCCCACCCAAAATCTTTTTTTTTTTTTTTTAACTGATTTCAGAGAGGAAGGGAGAGGGATAGAAACATCAATGATAAGAGAGAATCATCAACTGGCTGCCTCCTGCGCGCCCCCTACTGGGGGGAGGGGGGAACAAGCCCGCAACCCAGGCATGTGCCTCTGGGCCGGAATCTAACCTGGGACCTTTTAGTCCACTGAGCCAAACCGGCTAGGGCACCCCCCAAATCTTTACATTCACGTCTTCTACTGGATTACTGAAGTGGGACCTACTCACAGCGAAGTTCTGTAGCACTTCTCATTTATTTCCTTAGAAAAATTCTGAAAACTGAAATATCTCATTTAAACTTGGCCTCAATTTATAATTATGGCTAGAACATCTGCCAAACCACTATGAGTTTTTTTAAAAATTCATTCATGCCCTAGCTGGTGTGGCTCAGTTGGTTGAGCACTGCCCCGTGCACCAAGAAGTCATTGGTTCGATTCCTAATCAGGGCACATGTCCAGGTTGTGGGCTCAATCTCCAGTGGGGGGGCGTGCAGGAGGCAGCCAATCAATGACTCTCACTCATCATTTATGTTTCTATCTGTTTCCCTCTCCCTTCCTCTCTGAAATCAATAATAAAAATGTATTTTTTTAAAAAAGTTAAAAAGAATCATGATCAATGCCAAAATATCTATGAACGGATGTATGGATAAACAAAATGTGGCATATACATACATTAGATTATTCAGCCTTAAACAGAAAAAATACTGTCACATGCTACAACATATATTAACCTGGAAACCATGATGTTAAGTGAAAAAAGGCAGACACAAAAAAAGGACCAACATTGTATGATTCCAGTTCCATGAAATACCTAGAGTAGTGAAATTCATAGAGAGAAAAAATTATAAATTTTATGGTATGTGTATTTTACCACATAATAAAAGAATAATGATGAATACATTTTGGTTTAGAATGTTCTTCATCCCTTTAGCAAATAAAGCCTACCTTTATTCTGGTCATCTGCCAGGGCTGACCAGCAGACCCTGAGCAACGAAAATATTCTGTTTGCTAGGATTACTGAATTATTCCATGAGCAAGATAAAGCAGGTGAGTCAATAATAATTGGGATGCCACATTGCTAAGAACAAGTCTTAGGAACAGGAAAAAATAAGCTATTCTCTTCTGACAGCATGGTCTTGGGAAAGATGAAACAAGGAAAAGCAAACCCCGCTTCTGATAAAACCTGGAGGCACCAATTCTCAAGCTATGGTCCGTGGACCCTTCCAGGTGGTCTGCAAGCTCAAAAATTATGTGCATAACAGTACTGAGATGTTATCTCTCTTTTTGGTGTTGATAACTGCGCTGGTGATGCAAAACCAGAAGTAACATGGTTGGCTCCTTGGCACAAATCAAAGCAGTGGCACCAATCTATACTAAAAGTCATGTGGAAAAAGCAAGTTTTAATCTAAAATGCCATTGAGGAAGCAACAACAATGATTAGTTTGTGTTAAATCTCAGCCCTTGCGTACGCATCTTTCTAATTATGTGTCAAGACACAGAAAGTACACATAAGGCACTAGTACCACACAACAAAGAATGAGGCAATCTTGCCGAAACTGGTTTGGCTCAGTGGATAGAGCGTCAGCCTGTGGACTGAAGGGTCCCGGGTTCGATTCCGCTCAAGGGCATGTACCTTGGTTGCGGGCACAGCCCCAGTGGGAGGCAGCTGATTAATGATTCTCTCTCATCGATGTTTCTAACTCTCTATCCCTCTCTCTTCCTCTCTGTAAAAAAATCAATAAAATATATTAAAAAAAAAAAAAAAAAAAAAAGAATGAGGCAATCTCAAGGAAAAGCACTAATGCAGCTTCTGAATGATGAGCCCAACTGGCAGCTTTTTGCACAGATTACTTTCTGTGTCTTTTTTTTCTTTTTTCTTTTTTGACAAACTGTGGTTGTTTATTCATACTTGCCCATTTAGCCCTAATTTCCTCCCAACTATATGAAGTGAGCCTATTAGTTCAAGGCAACTGACTGATATTGTCAATGTAAAAATAGAGTTTTCAAAAAATAATAAAAATTGAGTTTTCAAACAAAATTTACAATGTTTAAAAACTATCTGCCATGCCCTAGCTGGTTTGGCTCAGTGGATAGAGCATCAGCCTGTGGACTGAAGGGTCCCGGGTTTGATTCCAGCCAAGGGCAAATGCCCAGGTTTCAGACTCCATCCCCAGTGGGGGGCGTGCAGGAGGCAGCTGATCCATGGTTCGCTCTCATCACTGACGTTTCTCTTTCTCCCTCTTCCATCATCTCTGAAAACAATAAAAATATATTTAAAAAGAAACTATCTGCCACCACCCTTCCCAATACTTCAAAACACTTTTCTGGTGAGATCAGTGGTGATAGTAACTAATGTGATTTTGTTGTGTAGAACAAAGTGTGCCAACATTTGGAAGATCAACACAATTCCATAAACCACTATTTCCCAAATGATTACAGGATGATGTTACAAAATGATGCATGAGAAAAAACACCCAATCAAAATGCAAAACAGACCAATAGATTTCAATATAACAGTACAAAAAGTTCCATATGGTTTCAGATCCAACATTAGCAACTAACCTTCAAGAATGACTACTTCGAAAAAGAACAGAAAAAACTACTACTTGCTGAGTTACAGGGTAGTATCAAAGAATTTCCACAATTACCTAAAAAGACTATTAAAAATATTCTTCCCTGTTCAAACTACATATATGTGTGACCAGACTGTCTTCATGTGCTTCAACTAGAATGACATATTGCCATAAATTGAATGCAGACGTAGATGTGATAATTCAGCTGTCTCCTATTAAATCATTCATTAAAGAAATCTGTAAAAACTTAAAACAATGCCACTCTTCTCACCAACTTTCGTTTCAGAAAATCAGTTACCTTCCATCTTAAAAAGCCATCTCTTATGCTAATGTGTGGAAGGCAGCTCTGACCTAGCCCTAAAGGATACTGATCCTCCTGGGGTTCACAGCCTTGCATAATCCCCTCCCTTGCCTGAGGGCTGGACCTAGTAACTGGCTTTATTTTATTTTCTAATATACTTTATTGATTTTTTTACAGAAAGGAAGGGAGAGAGATAGAGATTTAAAAACATCGATCAGCTGCCTCCTGCACATCCCTCACTGGGGATGTGCCCGCAACCAAGGTACATGCCCCTAACCAGAATCGAACCTGGGACTTTTCAGTCCACAGGCTGACGCTCTATCCACTGAGCCAAATCATCCAGGGCATAACTGGCTTTTAAAGAAGAATTTGCCCTAACCTGTTTGGCTCAGTGGATAGTGTCAGCCTGCTGACAGAGGGTCCCAGATTTGACTAAAGCCCAGGGCACATACCCAAGTTGCAGGCTCAATCTCATCACTTGATGTTTCTATCTCTCTCTCCCTTCCCCTCTCTGAAATCAATATATATATATATATATTTTTTTTTTTTAAATATATTTTATTGATTTTTTACAGAGAGGAAGAGAGAGGGATAGAGAGTTAGAAACATCGATGAGAGAGAAACATAGATCAGATGCCTCCTGCACACCCCCCACTGGGATGTGCCCGCAACCAAGGTACATGCCCTTGACCGGAATCGCACCTGGGACCTTTCAGTTCGCAGGCCAACGCTCTATCCACTGAGCCAAACCGGTTTCGGCAGAAATATATATATTTTAAAAATTTTTAAGAGTGCCATTTCCTTCTTGCTGAACTATACCTAACAATTTGGCATCTTTCCCCCTTTTAGTTAACTGATTAGTGTACCAACCAGTATAATTCACCTTGGGTAGTGAGGGAGAATTGGTTTACATCAATAATTTGTTTTCATTTAGCAAAAATTAGTACTCCTTTTACCTGCCATCAATTTTTGCTCCCACTCAACAGGAACACAATCTTATTTGCTATCCTCAAAATGTGTTAAACCTGGCTGGGGTGGCTGTTGGCTGGGCATCGTCCAATGCAGAGAGGTTGCAGATTCCATACTCAGGACACATAGCCAGGTTGCGGCCTTGATCCCCAAGGGGGAGTGCAGAGGCAGCCGATGAATGGTTCTCATTGATGTTTCTCCCTCCCTCTCCTTTCCACTCACTCTAAAAAAATAAAAAATCATAATCATATATAGGAATCTGCTTTTATTTTGTTTTTATATATTTCTTTATTAACTTCAGAGAGAAAGGGAAAAGCAGAGATAGAAACATCAATGAGACAGAATCATTGATTGCTGCCTCCTGCATACCCCTTACTGGGGATCAAGCCCTCAACTTGGCATGTGCCCTGGCCGGAATCGAACCTGGGACCCTCAATCCACAGGCCGACGTTCTATCCACTGAGCCAAGCCGGCCAGGGCAGGAATCTGTTTTTTAAAAAAGAAATGTGTTACGAGAGCACAGGCCACATGCAATATCGGTAAAAGCTGCCATTGAATATATCACTCACTACCTCCTGTGTGGCCAGAGAGATCAACCTCTCAATTTCCTTATCTCTAAACTAGGGGTATACAGTATCTACTTTCTAGAGTTGTAAGATTAGATATAATTAATATAAATTGCTAGAGTGCAGCAGAACTATTACAGTAACATCTGAATAAGGATGGTACTATGCAAAATGCCTACCTTCTCACTTTTATTATGGCGAACATGTCAATCCAAAAACTCCTTCAAGAAAGTGCTTCTAAGATACTGACACATCTTCTTGCCAAACCATTCTACTTTGACCTTTCTGAGAGTAGGAAAAGAAAAAAAATGAGCCCTAGCTGGTTTGGCTCAGCAGATAGAGCTTGAGCCTGCGGGCTGAAGGGTCCCAAGTTCGATTCCGGTCAAGGGCACATGCGTGGGTTGGAGGCTCGTTCCCCAGTAGGGGGCTTGCAGGAAGTAGCCCATCAATAATTCTCTTCATTAGTGTTTCTATCTCTCTCTCCCTCTCCCTTCCTCTATGAAATTAATAAAAATATATTTAAGAAAAGAAAAAGAAAAGAAAAAAGGTGGTGTTTTAAAAATATTACTCATGGCCGAAACTGGTTTGGCTCAATGGATAGAGCATCGGCTTGGGAACTGAAGGGTCCTGGGTTCAATTCCGGTCAAAGGCATGTACCTTGGTTGCGGGCATATCCCCAGTAGGGAGTGTGCAAGAGGCAGCTGATCGATGACTCTCTCTCATCGATGTTTCTAACTCTCTATCTCTCTTTGTTCCTCTCTGTACAAAATCAATAAAATATATTAATATATATATATATATATATATATATATATATATATATATATATATATATATATATATTACTCATGGCCCTAGCTGGTTTGGTTCAGTGGACAGATCATCAGCCTTTGGACTGAAATGTACCGGTCAATTCCAGTCAAGGGCACATGCCTGGGTTGTGAACTCCATCCCTAGTAGGGGGCGTGCAGAAGTCAGCAGATCAATGTTTCTCTCATCATTGATGTTTCTCTCTCCCTCTCCCTTCCTCTCTGAAATCAATAAAAAAATATATATGTGTGTATATATACACTAAGTGGCCAGATTATTATGATCTCTGAACACATAATAATTTGGCCACTCAGTGTGTGTGTGTGTGTGTGTGTGTGTGTGTGTGTGTATTAGGCCCAGTACATGAATTCATATATGGTGGAGTCCAGCCAGCGGGAGTGGACATGGGTGGTTGGCCGGCCTGCCGCAGGTCGAACTCCTGGTCGAGGGGACAATTTGCATATTAGCTTTTTATTATATAGGAGGATATACACTGAGTGGCCAGATTATAATGCGTTCAGAGATCATCATCTGGCCACTTCAGTGTATATACACTAGGCACGATGTACAAAATTCCTGCACCGGGTGTGTGTGTGTGTGTGTGTGTGTGTGTGTGTGTTCTCCTCAATCCAGTCTGTGCCCTCTCCCAGTCCAGGAACCTTGGGCAATGTCCAACCGATGGCTTAGGCCCACTCTCCATGGCAGTCGGACATTCTTATCGCTGCCACGAAGGCGGGAAAGGCTCCCACCAACCCAGCTGAGCTCACCAGCCGCGAGCGGCACTCCCCCTGTGGGAGCGCACTGACCACCAGGGGGCAGCTCCTGCATTGATCATCTGCTCCCCAGTGGTCAGTGAGCGTCATGGTGACTGGTCATTCCACCGTTCAGTCAATTTACATATTAGCTTTTTATTATATATGATGATGATTACTCATGGCAGACTACACAGTGGAAAGTGGGAGATAATGGGGGTCATTCTGGGGACTTTACAAATGTAACATAGAATGCAAATCAACACCCCAAGCAATAAATGTTAATGATAGCACAGGAGGAGGACACTCATCATTTTATATATCTTTTTCACTCAAGTAATAAATGTAAGCAGTTATAGTACCAAGAGAATTTCAACTAAGAAATAAACTCAATCATAAAAATATACTCTCAATAGGGCGAAGGCCTGGGGCAGTGTAGAGGTCAATGGGGGGGGGGGGGGAACATACGTAATACTTTCAACAATAGAGATTTAAACAAAAAATTCTCTCTCTCTCTCTCTCAGGGTTCAAACCCTTAAAGTAGGGGTGTTGAACTCAATCAGAGAAGGGGCCAAAATCTAAAATCCAGCCTAAATCGCGGGCCGAATGGTTTACTGAACAGTCATAAACTGACAATGTCATAAACTGACAGCGGAGTGCAGTGATGACAGCGCGGTGCGGGCCACATTGCAAGGCCTGGCGGGCTGGATTTGGCCCGCGGGCCTTGTGTTTGACATATGTGCCTTAAAGGATCACCTGACCTATTTTTATGTTTCTCTGAAAATGCTTAGGGAAAAAAGTAAGCATCGCTAATTCTCAATGCTGATGAATACTATATTAAATTCATATACTACTTTACACATTTTAAGGACTGTCACATACTAAGAAGTTACTAATAATCAGATTAGAACCAAATAAGAAGAAATTGGGGGGTGGGGAGGGTGGAACAGGAAGAGACAGAGGGATTTCTTTGGAATATGAGGTTAAAACTTACTAGGAAAGCCCTGGCCGGTTTGGCTCAGTGGATAGAGCCGGCCTGCAGACTGAAGGGTCCCAGGTTTGATTCCGGTCAGGGCACATGCCTGGGTCGCAGGTTCAATCCCCACTAGGGGACATGTAGGAGGCAGCTGACCCATGATTCTCTCTCATCAATGATGTTTCTCTCTCCCTCTCTCTGAAATCAATAAAAACATTTTGAAAAAAACAAAAGAAAACTTACTAGGAAAGCAGCAACTGTCCATGCAGTACAATGCATCAGTTACACTACCAATGACATCACACATACCACCTCTAGGCCAATATCACCAACTCTGAGCTATGTTATGTAAGCAAAATTTTTGTGGGTCTCCCACCCCTGAGCTTATCTCAATACCTGGGGGAAAACACCTACTCTGCAGAAGTGAGGAGATATTAGAATACACACACTTTTATTTTTTTATTTTATTTTTTTTTCACACACTTTTATTTTTTATTTTTATTTTTTAAATATATTTTATTGATTTTACACAGAAAGGATTTGAGAAGGACAGAGAGTTAGAAACGTCAATGAGAGAGAAACATCGACCAGCTGCCTCTTGCACACCCCCCACTGGGGATGGGCCCGCAACCAAAGTACATGCCCTTGACCAGAATCAAACCCGGGACCTTTCAGTCTGCAGGCCGAAGCTTTATCCACCGAGCCACACCGGTCCCGACTACACACACTTTTAAAATGCTTAGCACGGTGCAGGAAAACAGTGAGGTCTCAAATTTCTTCCCTTTGAAACACAAATCTCTGAAAGTGTAAAATCTGAACAGCATATCTATTGAAAAGAAATGTATTATAATGGATCCTTCCTTGAACAATCACACGCACCCTGTGTTATGGCATCTGGGTTTGATTTATGCGTCCCTAAATGAGATTTCCCCAGACAAAATCAATATAAATGACACCCAGAATAACATATAAAACACCTTCAAGTCACATGATAAGTAAATGTGGCATATTCTTGTCTAAAACCATGGCAATACAGGAGTGCGCTGTAGCTGGTCTGTTCTCATTACTGCGTTACCTGTTAGATTCACGGGAAAATGAAATTTACCACAGCTGGATGACAGAATTAGACCGCAATGTTGTAAATAAAAGAACACTTTGCATCTTATTATTTCCTCTCCTGCCAAAAGAGTGGAAATTCATCAAGGCCACAATTGGGAAGAAAAACATGATAATAAAATGGTTGCTTCCTACCCCACCCATACTCTTGCCCCACCCCGAACTGCTTTCTCCTCGAATCTATCAGGCTGGGAAGGAAGAATACAAAGGTTGGAAGATGAGAAATGAATAGCAGCAAGAGAAATGAATCTTTCATATGTTCTCCCTTTCAAACCAAGGAAAACTCTACCTGTCTGGCTCTGTGCTGAATGCACCACATCAACTCTTATTCCTCCAACAATCCTATGTGGTAGGTATTGGCGTCACCACCGCCACCCCCCCCCCCACCCCCTTCACAGATGATGCAACTAAGGCTTGGAAAGATTGAGAAACTTGTCCAAGGTTACACAGCTAGTAAGTGGCAGACAGCCAAGAGTCCTGATTCCAAAATCCATACTATTTACCCACCACTACACTACTTATTACTGTAGTATAGATGAAAGGGTATTTATTGGGTTCCAGACTCAGCTTCGCCCCTCAGGCAAATCACTTAACCTTGCTGAGCAGTTTGTCATCTGCAAATGAGAACAAAGACAGATGCCCAGCTTTCTCTAAGGCATCAAAGCGATGCTGAAAGAGTTAATGAGTGTGCAAATATGCCGTAAAAACTATAGGGCACTATGTAAAAGATTTTGTTAATTTGAGCCTCGGTTCCATATTATCTTTATCCTTCCAAGTGGTTTACTGACTGAAAAGTAAGTTTAACAATAGTTAAATCATTTTTAACATTCCCGAGCAAAAATCTAGTAAAAAAAAAAAAAAAATCCACCTTAGATATTCTGGAAAGGACAAACTATAGAGACAGTAGAAATATTAGTGGTTGCCAGTGACTTGGGAGAAGGGAGGGGACACACACAGAGGACAATGAAACTACTCTGTATGATACTGTAATGGTGGAATAATGTGTCATAACTCAGAATGTACACCACCAGCTAGTGCTCAATTTTTCTGTAAACCTAAAACTGCTAAAAAAAAAAATTGAGTCTAGCCGAAACCGGTTTGGCTCAGTGGATAGAGCGTTAGCCTGCGGACTGAAAGGTCCCAGGTTCGATTCCGGTCAGGGGCATGTACCTTGGTTGCGGGCACATCCCCAGTAGGGGGTGTGCAAGAGGCAGCTGATCGATGTTTCTTTCTCATCGATGTTTCTAACTCTCTATCCCTCTCCCTTCCTCTCTGTAAAAAATCAATAAAATATTTTTTAAAAATTGAGTCTATTAATGTTTTAGAAATTCTTACTTATAAAAATTCTGGAGAAAAAATAAATAAATAAATAAATAATGAAATAAATAAATAATAAAATAAAATAAAATTCTGCCCTACCTGGTTTGGCTCAGTGGACAGAGCTTTAGCCTTCGGACTAGGGGGTAACAGGTTTTATTCCGGGCACATGCCCAAGTTGTGGGCACCATCTCCAGTGGGCGGTGTGCTGGAGGCAGCTGATGATTCCCTCTCATCATTAATGTTTCTCTCTCCCTCTCCCCCTTTTTCTCTGAAATTAATAAAAACATACAAAAAATTTCTACCTAAGGATTTAGGAAGTAATATGAATGAGCTTGGTGTTCTAAAACATGCCTGAAATACTTGACAATGTACATCCCATCTTTTCAGACCAATGTTGTCCAAAAGAACTGGAAATGTACTATTAATATTAACTTTAGAAGAAAATAGTTACTGCAAGAGACCATTCATCAAATGGATGTAGTTTTGAAACGCCACAATTATCCTAGCACAGTGGTTGGCAAACTCATTAGTCAACAGAGCGGCAAACCTCGGCTCGAGAGCCGCAGTTTGCCGACCACTGTCCTAGCAGATCAAGAGTTACTACATAGATGGTTAAAACACCAGGAACCAATAAAGCCCATCTCCAATTCTTTCTCACTTTAAGTCCCATAATGTAACCAAAGCAGGTCACCTTTCTTTTTTGGTTAATAAAATCTATTCTTTTATTCAGAAAAAAAAATTTTTTCCCCCAACCACACACAGGAGGGGTATGAGTAGGGGGAGATGTCTTCCATCCAGTCCTGGCCCCTAGCCTATGTGGTTTTGGCAGCAATAAGAGAAGGGACATAGGATAATGGCCCAAAAAATTAAAATGGTATATATGGGTCACTTTCCTTTTAATTCCTTCAATATTTTCAAAATAACCCAATTAGTTAAATGTCACTTCTGCTTCTTGAAAAACAGGGCAAAGGTCAAGTTAGAATTACAAATATTTTTTAAGTCAGTAACCTGAGAAAATAAAGGGTCATAAGGAATTAACTTAAGAGTGACTTTTGGCCGAAACCGGTTTGGCTCAGTGGATAGAGCGTCGGCCTGCGGACCAGAAAGTCCCAAGTTCAATTCCGGTCAAGGGCATGTACCTTGGTTGTGGGCACATCCCCAATAGGAGGTGTACAGGAGGCAGCTGGTCGATGTTTCTCTCTCATCGCCGTTTCTAACTTTCTATCCCTCTCTCTTCCTCTCTGTAAAAAAAATCAATAAAATATATTTAAAAAAAAAAAAAAGAGTGACTTTTGAAGACATGATAGTTACTAATTTTTTAAATTAAAATTCAAAAACTGTAAAATAAAATAAAATTCAAAAACTAATATTTAACCATGTATTTCAATTTCATTTCATAGTCAAATAAGAAATAAAAAGGGAAAAAGATGCCCAGGAAAGCATGAGTAGCCCTAGCTGGTTTGGCTCAGTGGATTGACCTGCAGACTGAAGGGTCCCAGGCTCAATTCCGATCAAGGACACATGCCTGGGTTGCAGGCTCGATCCCCAGTAGGAGGCTTACAGGAGGCAGCTGATCAGTGATTTTCTCTCTTCCTCTCTGAAATCAAAAAAGTATATAAAAAAGAAAAAAAGCATGATCAAAGAAGAAAGGTACATGAGATAAGTAAACGAAAATGAGGCAGTACAGACACAAATGACTACTCATATCCAGCTGTTAACCTGAGGGCTGTCCCAAAGAGTCATCACCTCTTACCCTGGTGGCTTAAAATGCTAGTTGATTAAGCCTCAGTTCCTAAGCCAGACTTTCTGTCCTTACCCCAGTGGCACAAAAGGGAACTTATGTCCTCAATTGCAGTGGCTTTTTATCAGCCTCCTCCCCTGGGACACCTATGAAATCAAACACTGAGATTGGCTCTCCACCCTCAGGGAGAAAGTGAAGTGTCCAAAGTGACAGCGTTCAATCCCTGGAGTACACTCGGTTCGCAGCTTCTTGTTCAGTCCTGCAAGTACTGGATCTTTCTTTGAGAGTACAAAGAGAGGGAGAGAAAAAGAGGTAATTGAGAAGTAGTAAAACCCCCATCCAGAGATGTGAAAACACCCGACTTGAGAAAAAGGTCTCCGAAAGCTCCTTCTTGCCACACCACACCTTCTTTCTCCCTCAAGTTCATGAATCACACTTGAAAAACATTGTTTCACAATTTCACCCAGGAGGGGTTTTGAAGAACACTCAAATGTATCATTAAGCACGGCTAACTCTCCAACCACACGGCTTTGAACTGTGCAGGTCCACTTATACAAGGATTTTTTTCTTTTCTTTTTCAATAAATACCTGTACTGCTTTCCATCCCGGGTTGGGACTCCATGGATGCGGAGGGCCGACTGTATGCATGGATCTTCGCCATTTTATCTACGGGACGTGAGCATCCCCAGGGTTTGGGGATCTGCGGAGTCCTGGAATCAAGTCCCCTCGATACCGAGGGACAACTGTGTGGTTAAGTGTTGGGGTCACACGTTACGCGGGAGAAAGTGCCCCTGGCCCCACCCCCACCATGCTTAAGGTTCGACTGTGGCATTAGATAGTCCTGAGTGACCCAGCCGGACTTCCAATGTTTTTCGAGATGTTTCTAACTGCAAGAAAAGAGAGAGGGGGTTTCCTCCTTGCCAGCCCCTCTCCCTGCAGTTCTCCCTTCCTGCGCCCTGAACGCTGTTTGCCACCCGTTGTGCAATCGTTTTGGAACTCCACCCACTGACTCCAGAACAAGTGGAATTCTCCCACTCCGAAGGTCTCCGTTCTCCCGTAGCCAGGGAGACATTGAAAACTCCTTGACGTGAGTTAAGGCAGGCGAGAGGAACGGGCCGGCCTGTTCCCCAGATCCAGAGACCCAAGGACGGGTGCCAGAAGGCACTCAAGTTCACGTTCCCCAAAAAGGAAATACACTTTAGAAATAAGGGAAAGAGGGCGAAAGAAAAAAATACGTATAGCAAAGGGGGGGGGGGGGTGGATCAGGAAGACCAGCTATCACGCAATGCTGCTCCCAAGTCTGCGGGACCCGGGTCCCCCGGCATCGCCTCCCGATGGCCGGGCCCACGTGCGCCCATGCCCGCGGGGCCCAGGGGCGACCCCGGAGCCCGAGTCCCGAGGCCACCGCCGCCGCCCGCGGAGGGTCTGGGGGCGCAGGGGGGCGGGGAACGGGGGCGCCCGTGGACCCGGCTCCCGCGCGGTTATCCTGCTGCGCAACAGCCTCGTCCGCGCCTCCCGGACGCGCCCCGCACCTGCCCCGCCAGAGGGGGGCGAGCTGTGGCCCCGGGCAGCGCCCCCCCGAGGGCGGCACCCGGCGCGGGGAGCGACGGGGACCCGCGGAGGGCCCGCGGGGAGCGCACCTGGCGCCGCGGCCCCGAGGCGCCGGCCGCACGTGGCTGTCACACCTGGCGCCCCCGCCTCCGGCCCGGCCCCTTCCACCGGCTGCACCCCGGCCCTCCCCCGTCACCTCCGCCGTGCGCCCCCAATCTCAACCTCCGCCCCCTCCCGTCCCACCCGTCTCGGTAACATCCTCTCCCCCCACCCCGACACCTGCTCCCACAGTCGTCACCCCCGGGAGGAGAGAGAGCCGGATGTCCGTCCCGGGGCTAACCGTAACCGGGGGAGCGTGAAGAGGTGGACCCCGAAAAAGCCAGCCCGAGCACTCCCCCCGGCTCAGAACAACGCGGCCGACCCCGGACTGACCTTCTGCCTCGGGCTGCGTCGCCGTCCGCCACGACCGGCCTCAGTCGCCTCCTCAGCGCCGCCGCCTCTTCCCCGCGCTGCCTCTTCTACCCGAGTCGCCATGAGGTGACGGCAGCAGCGAAACTAGCGGCTCGACAAGGGACGCGGAACCTCGTAGGGCCTCGCGCTCCGCCCCTGGACCTCCAGGCCAATCGCCGCGCGCCGTGTGCCCCACGTGACCGGAGGGGGTTGGCCCCCGAGGGGACAGAGCGGGATGGGGGTGGGGAGCATGGAGGCAGGGGCTGGGCTTCTGCAGGGCCGAAGGGCGAACGCAGGCCTAGTGAGTCTGCGCGGATGGAGAAAAGGACTCTGGTGCGGACTACAAGACCCAGCAGGCTACGCGGCTACAGCTCGCAAGCCCCGATCGGGATTGGGTCGTCACGCAGCGTCCCAAAACGAGGAAGTAGCCACCGTGCTGCGCGTGCAGCCTGCTGGGAATTGTAGTTTTCTGGGGGGCGATGTACCGGTACCGGAAAGTTCTCTTTATTATCCTGCAGGAAAAGTTTAGAAATATCCCTGGGTTTGGGAGGGAGCGGGAGCGGGGACGCAATGTTGTGTTTTTGTTTTTGTTGCTCTTCTTCGGAAGTGAGCCCGACTGATGTTAGGTTAAGGGGAAATACTTCGTGACTTTCAAGGCAGGAGAGACATAATGGCTTTCAGAATTTGAGGTTGTGGCTAGGACACCTGCCCGAGCCTGGCTGCTCCACCAGAGCTCTCAGAACCGAGTACCTGTCCTGAGCTGCTGCGGGGTGGGGACTGCGTCCTAGTCACCTTGGCTAACCAGCCCTGGCTTTCAGTTTTGTTCTCTGCACTTAGTTGGCATCGAGTACATGTTGAATGTATTCTTCTTCTGTTACTCGATTTTTAAAATAAACTCGGATTGCTGAATCTATTACACACACACACACACACACACACACACACACGATTGGGGCGGAGTGGAGTTTTCTTCAGGAATACTACGTATTTCCATCTGATGGAACCAGATCTCCAATAACGGAGCTTCTGAAAGTCACGGACCGTCATAAAATCCTGGCAGTCTCAAAGAATTCATTAAAATTTGTGTAAATACCATGCCATTTATTAAAGTAGAATGCAAAACAGTGGCAGAAGATGCCAAAAATTTAATGACAGGCATTAGAATAAATTTCAATATTGGGGAAACTCCAGCTATTAATTTTAATTATTTCTGTAAATCTGAGGGAGTAGCATTATTTTATTTAAAGGGCAGAATACCTCAATCCAGTTTGGATGTCAAGCCTAAAGCAATAGCCGAAACCGGTTTGGCTCAGTGGATAGAGCATCAGCCTGTGGACTGAAAGGTCCCAGGTTTGATTCCAGTCAAGGGCATGTACCTTGGTTGCAGGCATATCCCCAGTAGGGAGTGTGCAGGAGGCAGCTGATTGATGTTTCTCTCTAGTTGATGTTTCTATCTATCCCTCTCTCTTCCTCTCTGTAAAAAATCAATAGAATCTTTTTTTTAAAGAAGAACACTAAAGCAATAGATAATCCATATCCAGGCTTTATATAAAGCTGATGGCCTCGGATACCATGCTTCATCTTAAAGGCAAAAGTCCCAGCAAGATGCAGAATCTAGTATCAGCAATGCAGCTTCTAGCTTCTAACGAGTCCAGAGGATTGAGTGTCAAAATGCACTGTAGTTAAATTGTGCTACAATAGAACACTATACAGCTACTAAAAATGATAAATACATTTTAAATTGACCTAGAAAATATGTATAGCATAATGAGCTTTTAAAAAATCCCATTTATATGGAGTTGCCTGTGTGGGTATAAAGAGATGTTTTAGAAGTATATTGACCAAAATGTTAACAGTGTTTCCCCCTGGGTGGTGAAATTTGGGAGTATTTTTACTTCATGATTTTCTCTATTGTTTGAGTATAACTATGTATGGAACAAAAAAAAAAATAGTTATCTTTATTAAGAAAACAAAAGAACTCTGCAAGTGACCTCAAGTCTTATGATAAATGAAAAATATTTAATTATATTTATTTATACACATTTCTATTTCAAAAGGGGTTTGAGTGGCTTTTAAATATATACACAACATGCCACTACCTATGTGTGTGGTGTGTACATATATAGATACATAAGAGCATGTCATTCATTCAGTGGGGGTGGGGGGAGGGAGAGAGAGAGAGAAAAGAAAGTGGAAGTGAAAGTAGGATAGGGAAAATAAGATGAAGTCATGGGTGAATCGAATGTATAAAGCACATGCCTTGAGGTCTTGTACACAGCTGGAGGTGAACCCAATTTTTATTTTGAGCTTCTCGACAGCTGAGAAAAGAGGAAAACACAATTTTCCAGATCATTCACAACATCACAAAATAAAAACAAACTGGCCAAAACCGGTTTGGCTCAGTGGATAGAGCGTCCGCCTGCGGACTCAAAGGTCCCAGGTTCGATTCCGGTCAAGGGCATGTACCTTGGTTGCGGGCACATCCCCGGTAGGGGGTGCGCAAGAGGCAGCTGGTCGATGTTTCTCTCTTATCGATGTTTCTAGCTCTCTATCCCTCTCTCTTCCTCTCTGTAAAAAAATCAATAAAATATTTTAAAAATAAAATAAAATAAAAAATTGGTCTGGTTGAACAAGAGAAACATAGCTGTTACTGCTCCTGCGAGAAATACGAATTTTAGAGATTTGTTTCTTATAAAACCTTCAACGGAGAGGATGGTGCTTTTAAACTCTGCCTGCAAGTTCTTCAATGCACCTCCCTCCAAAAGCTGGAGCCTGACTCCTCCCGTCTCGAATGTGGGTGGGCCGGGCTTAGCGATTGGCTGCTGAGGAACACATAGCACAAGCGCTGAGTAGCTTCCAACACTGTTAAGAGAAAGAATAGATTCTGCCTGGCTCTCTGGGTCTCGGGTTACTCTCTTCTTCCTTGGGTCAGACTAACCTGATTTTTGATAAACCCATTCTTTGTTTAGATTTTAAAGACCTCAAAGAGGTTACTGTCAAGGCTTTGCCCAATACCCCCTCCGCCCTTCCCTCCCCCCCACCCCCCAACCCACACCTAAAGCACTTTGCTTCTCTCTGCTGGAATTCATTGTCAGGGTAATATTTGAGGTTTTCAAGGGCTTTCAAGTCTTTTAAGAGGACACATTCTCTTTGCATTAATTATTCTCACTTTTGCTCCAGGAATGACTGGCTCCCTTAACAGCTGTGCCTGAAAGGAAAGTGAAGGTCTCGGAGAAAGCAGCTCCACTTGGGGTAAGAAGTATTCTCCCCAGGCTCCCGGAGGGCTAGGAATAGAACCTGAATACGGGCCCATGTATGCAGATGTTTATTAAGCAGCCATGAGCCTGAGGCACAAAACAGTTCTGAGCAGTAAACTCAGTGATGTCCCCAACTCGATCATTTTGGCAGGTGGAACTGGCCACTATTACAGAAGCAAGATTCTGTTGGCCTTGTAGCTCTTATCAGAAAACTCGGAACCTCAGAGTTCATAGCTGGACACGGGACCATTTGGAAGTTTAGCCTATAATGTTATTCCTCAAGGAAGAGGCTTCAGACCCGCTAGGGTCTTCTGTTTTGTTCTGGTTTGGTTTGGTTTGGTTTGGTTTTTAGGTTCTCATACCCTGTCAGTACAAGAGTGAGGAGAGTCTCACAGATTTTAAATATCACCGACTTCACCAATATGAGCCCATTTCTAACAAGCTCCTCATTTCATCACTGAAAACTCATTTCTAAACTTCATTTTGCTACTTTACTAAGTGTCTGGTGTTGATTAAACTATGGCTAACAGAAGTATCTATAATAGTTGGAATATGGACTCTCTGATTATACCTGATCACCCCTGGCATGTGAAGTCCTGAGCAGGGTCATTGCTAGCCCTTAACACACACACACACACACACACACACACACACACACGCACGCTACTACACTAACTGCTGAACAGACCTTGTCATACTCTATAATATGATCACAGGTATTCATTGATAAATCAAAGAAGTAATGTATTTTTTTATCGATTTTTAAAAAATATATATTTTATTGATTTTTTACAGAGAGGAGGAGAGAGGGATAGAGAGCTAGAAATGTCGATGAGAGAGAAACATCGACCAGCTGCCCCTTGCACACCCCCTACCGGGGATGTGCCCGCAACCAAGGTACATGCCCTTGACCGGAATCGAACCCGGGACCTTTCAATCCGCAGACCAACGGTCTATCCACTGAGCCAAACTGTTTTCGGCTATTTTATTGATTTTTTTTACAGAGAGGAAGGTAGAGGGATAGAGAGTTAGAAACATCTATGAGAGAGAATCATAGATCAGCTGCCTCCTGCACATCCCCTACTGGGGATGTGCCCACAACCGAGGTACATGCCTTTGACAGGAATCGAACCTGGAACCTTTCAGTCCGCAGGCCTACGCTCTATCCACTGAGCCAAACAGGTGGTTAGGGCCCACATCACTTTCTTAACAAAATCCTTTCGCCCAAAGAAATCACATCAGAGCCTCAGTGAACAAGAAGAATGAGTCTGGATCCCGGGAGACCTGGCCTTTCCCTGCCTAGCGGGCTTCAGCTGCAGCATCAATCCCCACCGCAATGACTCAGCTCTCATTTGCATAGCCAGAGTGGCACTGCATGCAATAAATTTTTAAATGAAAAGCCGGAGGTTTCTTTTAGGCCTATTATTTCAAAGAATGAGACTTTCCTTTACCCAGCTGATGAAAAGAACTGCCTCAAGCTCCTAAGCTCGCCTGCCTCTTCTCCTCCAGTGGTGCACCAGGAGTGGCGTTTCCTTAGCAATTGTCTCTCCAGCATCCGTATTGTCTTCATTCCTTCTCAAAACAGTCTTTTGCTTTTTATTAGATACTCCTGTGAAGAGCACGCTGGTGTTTTGACTAGATATTTTCAGTTCTGTTGCTGCAAGGTTAGTATTTGCATGTAATAACATGCTATTTCTTTTTCTGGCATCTTATTGTTCTGTTCCCCTGAAGGAAAGCCAAGTTCTCTGATTCTAGCTCTGTATTATATGACTTAAGTGGTAGCCATGTCTTTTCATTTCTTTTCATAGTTTCATTTTACTTCTTTTAAAAATATATATATATTTTATTGTTTTCTTAAAGAGAGGAAGGGAGAGGGAGAGCTAGAAACATCGATGAGAGACATCGATCAGCTGCCTCCTGCACACCTCCTCCTGGGGATGTGCCCACAACCAATGTACATGCCCTTGACAGGAATCGAACCCAGGACCCCTAAGTCCACAGACCAACACTCTATCCACTGAGCCAAACCAGCCTCGGCTCATTTTTCCTTTTGAAACTTATATAGGTAAAGTCATCCTGTTCTTTTGGGTCTTGCCTTTCTTGCTCGACATATTTGTGAGATTGAGTGTTACCTATTTTCATGCCTTAATTTCACAAGCATGCACTGTTAAGTCAATTAACAAGGAACACTTTACACTATTGTATTTATGTGCCACACTCATTTGATAGGGGCATACAATCTCGCTCAGTTTTCAGATCACATTTATGCCCTGCAATCTCCATGAAAGAGTTAAAATTGTCACGTGATGTAACCATTTTGTTCTATCTGGATTAGCGTCTATTGATAAGTGCAGTGATAGCAGAGAATACTGGGCACTTAACGGCTATTATGATTATAATGTGGATACTTTAGCAGTAACCAAAATTCTCCATTATGAATTGAACTATAATCTCTACTTATTAGTTCACAGGTTTAATTTTGCAGCTTTATTGAGAAAAGGCTTAATTCTTACAGGACCTGGTTAACCTTGTTGAGTGTTAGCTCTAGCCAGCAGAAAGTGCTCATCATTGTTATTAGGAAAGAACTAGGTAGATCAATAAATCAGGTGGTCAAAAGTAGGTTTACAGTTGTGAGTACATGAAACAGCTTATTCTTGTATTATCCTATATAATAAAACACTAATATGCAAATCAACTGAATGGCAGTATGACCGGTCGTTATGATGCATGCTGACCACCAGGGGGCAGAGGCTCAACACAGGAGCTACGCCCTGGTGGCCAGTGCACTCCCACAGGGGGAGTGCTGCTCAGCCAGAAGCCAGGCTCATGGCTGGTGAGTGCAATGGCAGTGGCAGGAGCCTCTCCTGCCTCTGCTGCAGGCGGGCAGTAAGGAGTGAGGGGTCCTGAACTGCAAGAGCCCCAGACTGCGAGAGGGATGTCCGCCTAGGGGTCCCGGACTGTGAGGGCGCAGGCTGGGCTGAAGGACCCCTCTGCCCCAGTGCACGAATGTCAAGCACCAGGCCTCTAGTGTGTGTGTGTGTGTGTGTGTATATATATATATATATATATATATATATATATATATATATATATAAAAGCCTAAGCAACAGTTACAACCAGATAGTACTTATGGCACACACTGACCACCAGGAGCTGCCGCCTGATGGTCAGTGCGCTACCACAGCCAACCTCCCATGGTCCCGCCCTCCGGCCAGCTGGTCCCAATTGGGACTGGGTAAGACGATTGCCAGCCAGGCCGAGGGACTCCACCTGTGGACACATTCATGCACTGGGCTTCTAGTTATTCATATTATTGTATTATTCCCTAAACTGGCATTCGGACATCCCTCAAGGGGTCCCAGATTGGAGAGGGTGCAGACTGGGCTGAGGGACACCCCCTCCCCCCCTGCATGAATTTAGTGCACCAGGCCTCTTGTTTGTATTATAACTGCAAACCTATTTTTGCCCACCCCTGTATATCAACACTACTGGAGGAGGGAACAATCCCATGATAAGTCTGAGTCAGAACAGTCCTACTAATTGTGGATTGGAATGATCTTTATTATGGACAACCCACTGCATTTGAGTAGAAGTCTACAATGAAAGTAAAATGTGTTAAGATTTAACATTATTTCAAGGCAGTTTTAATTCTAGCAATAGGAGCCTACATACCAGAAACTGAAATATTTGCAGGCCCTCTTTACCAGAATAGAATTTTTAGTTATTCAGGAAAAATCATTATAACATATCTTACCACTAAAAGTAAGGTTTATTTCTTCAGAATAAATATAACATAGTTTTCCATATTGGAAATAAATCAGGATACACTAAATAAGTGCTGTAAAAAAAACACATTTAACAACTGAAATTATAAATGCCTTTATCTAAACAAATCCCATAGTGTGAAGACCAGATAATTTGATGATTTGTAAGAAATATATAACTGCATGTGATCAAAGCTTGATTAATATAAAGGTTATCCAAAAAATATATACACACTTTGAATAATTATTCATTCCAATGAGTTAAATCTGAAAAGAAACACCAATTGAGCTATCAGCTGTTAAAAGTGTGTGTGTGTGTGTGTCTGTGTGTATGTATGGACACCCTGTATATTTGTCATAATTTTTGAGTATTGTAACATGCATTTTTAAATTTTTTCTTATCAATGTATAGAACCACTTATTAAAATGGCCTGTTTTCTTCTAAATAAAACTGATTATATAAACTTTTGATTATATAAAAATTTCTACCACTTATAATTTTAAAAGCCGAAAACAAAATTTGCTAAAATTAAACTCAACTATTTTATAGTTGAAAAATGTTTACTTAAAAAAGGAGAGAAAAAAATCTAGTACCAGAAAGAGCAACCCTATCAAATTATTTACATTATAGAAGCACATTCAGAATCCTAGCTTTTACAGCAAGGCAGTCAAGGAAGCAAATATAATATTGCAAGGTGAATGTAATAATTAGTTTTCTATTGGTAAACCTTTAACATGTTCTAAAATCCTCTTTGTAACACTCTTCTGATCGTGGGAAACCATCTTGGGTATAAGGCATCTGAAAGCAGTGTGAGCACAAGTATAACTACTGCTTTATTTCCTAAAAGCTTCTCTAGCCTAACATTTCACAAATTACAAATTGAGATTTCCCCCTTTTGAGTATATACGGAAATTGTGAGATTGTACCCGAGTCTGCCATAGCCGAGCACAACCTCCCGCTAAGACTGGCCAACTCAGCTGAGGATTTGACACGCTTGCCACTAACTGCCAGAACCGCAACAAAATGGATGTTATTTCTTGTATCATATTGCTCCATGCACCTAAAGCAGGCTTTAAAGACTCAGTTTGAAGTTCTACCACCTTTCAACCATCTCTGTGTTTGATTTCATGTGTATAAACATGCCACACAGGCCATTTATCCTGTATAGCCCTCAGAGTCGTCAGCCCTGGGATGCCACCCAACAGCTCAGAGAAACGTCTCAAACACGTAAATTGTTTCTGAGAGCCTCGTTTCTGTGCTTCGTAGTGTCATCGTTTTCCTTAGAAATGTGCATATGAGAAGCCTCTGATGTCACAGGATTATCTGTGTTCCCCTGGGGACTGGCTCCTCTTCCTTCGGCAGTGTGGAAAGGGAGGTGGGCAGTGAGTACCGACTGGTCAGCAGAGGAGGCACTTGTAACTAGAAAGATACTGTCAGCCAAGCATGACAGAGGCTGAGCAAAAGTAAGAAGCACCAGCATCCTCAGCTGCATCAGCACATGAGCCCAGCGCTGTTCACCCCTAAAGAACACTGTAACCTCCAGCAGGTGTGGGGCCTGAGACCCTGCATTTCTAACCAGCTCTCAGGACAGGCAGCTCATGCTGAGCCAGTAGTGAGTAGTACAATCCCCTTAGTGTGATGAAGTATGTGCACATTTGAACATTCTGTGAAGTTTCTGTGTGTTTATTACGCTCAGTGTACTTTGTTGGCTAAGCCCTAGGCATGTAATACTCAGAAAATTTTCCACCGAACATGGTTACAAATTATTTTGTCCTTTAAAAGAGTAACACCTCAGTTACCTGTATAATTTACAAAAGAACATTTTACTCTTTGAGGAATCCATAAAAATATAGCCTATTTTTATGCTGTGTATAAAGTCTTATTTTATCCTTTTATTTTTCACAGGGCAATGTACAATTAGGTTGTTTTTAAATGAATTGAGTACCACATAAAATTAACAGTAACAACAGTAACATTCTTCTATTATCACTTTAGGTTTTTAAGTTTCTCTGAAACCTTTTTCGCTATTTATTCAACATTCATCAATAAGAATTTCAGAGCATATACTAAGAGCCAAGCACTACCATATCCTGATCTGCTGACCTCTAGGATTTTAAGCAATTTAAAAACATTTAGCAAGTGTCTTTCCCTCCAGTAAACTCTGTTTAAACAAATAAACCGTTTCCTTTAATAGGATTATTTCAGAAATTGCCAATTATCATCTGTGAACCCAAACTCATAATCACTGACTGTGGCACCAGTGGAAATCTCTTGATAATGAGTCTGAGTTTATTTTTCAATCCTCACCTGAGGACACATTTTTCCATTGATTTTTAGAGTAGAAAGGAGGGAGAGACAGAGAGAAACATCGATGTGTCTTGGTTGCCTCCCAGGTAGGGGATCCAGCCTGCAACTGAGGTACATGCCCTTGACTGGAATCAAACCCAGGACCCCTCGGTCTGAGGGCCAACACTCTATCCACTGAGCCAAACCGGCTAGAGTGAGTATGTGAATTTATTGCTACAACTGAAGTCATCCTAGCTGAGGACAGCCTGGCTCGTTCACACATGTGTATCCCAAACTACAAACATAAAGGTAATGAGCACTTGGACCCACACTCAGTGCTCTCATTGACTATACATCTGTCAGAAGACAACAGACTAATTTTTATGGGGCCAAGAATAAAAATATGCATCTTTTTCTTATAAAGAATTGTCTTAATTCTATTCCCCTTTATGAAATAAAGGCTCCTTGAAAAATATGAAGGGTTCGGGAAGCAAATGCCTTGGGGGTTCAGCCGCCATGTTCTTTTAAAGTGACCATCTTCTAGTTTAGCAGAATGCAAGTAGGACTGATCAATGAAGTATTTTATAAGGACTGACAGTTTAATTGAAACAAACAAAGCTATTTCTATGGACAATTTAAAAAAGAACAAGAGACTTTAAGGAGAGCAGGCATTTTTTTAGATTTTTTTCATTTACTTTTTTTTTTTAATATATATTTTATTGATTTTTTTACAGAGAGGAAGGGAGAGAGAGAAAAAAACATCGATTAGCTGCCTCCTGCACACCCCCCACGGGGGATGTGCCCACAACCAAGGTACATGCCCTTAACCGGAATCGAACCTGGGACCTTTCAGTCTGCAGGCTGATGCTCTATCCATTGAGCCAAACCGGTTTCGGCAGGAGATCAGGCTTTTGATGGTCATTAATACAAAAAGGATGAGAGGCCCTGCTTTTTATAAAAGCCATGATGTAAAATTTAGGAAAACAGTATTATTACATGTGGTATAGTTACAAAGAAATGAGAAGGAAAAGGCCCCAGAGAAAAAAATATTTTGCACAGTGCTTCTTGTCAAATTGTGTGATTTAAAAAAAAATTTTTTTATTGACTTTTAGAGACAGAGGAAGGAAACGGAAGAGGAAGAGAGAGAGGGGGTAAGGGGGGGGAGAGAGAGAGAGAGGGAGGGAGAGAGAGAGAGAGAGAGAGAGAGAGAGAGAGAGAGAGAGAGAGAGAGAAACACAAATGTGAAAGAGAAACATTGATCAGCTGCTTCTTGCACACCCCCTATTGGGGATGGAGCCTGAGAAATCCAGGCATGTGCCCTGACCAGGAATCCAAGTGACAACCTTTCGGTTTAACTGGACGATGGGCAACCAGCTGAACCACACTATCCAGGGCAAATTTCTTGATGTTTATGCCTTTAAAATCAACATGGTTATTTTATCTTTTAGCCTCCAGATGGAATTGTAGAAAATACTTAACAAGAAAACAGTTCCAAAAGTGCTTCCTCTTAAGTTCTTTGGTACTATTTGATAATTTTGAGTTATCAATCCATTAAATACTTTAACATAAGAGTTATCAACAAAAGTGCAACAAGAAGTACAAATGTTTAGAAAATCACAATTGAAGATTTTGATCTCACGGAAACAGAATTCTAAAATTTTACTTGTGTTTCTGTAGCTAAGATATCAATATTGACCCTAAGAACATCATCTCTAAATTTATATTAAAGAAATATTACATAAAACATCCCTTTTTAATGCTTAGAATAATTGTTCTATATATCTCTTAAAGAAGAGGCAAATTTCAATGTGAAAAAAGAATAATTTTGAGCTTCAAGGTTATACTCTTTTGTGCCTTTTGATTCAGCGAGGGTTACCAGCTAGAATTTAATGTCAGTTACAGAATGTTAAGGATTCTTACTTAAGTAAACAGTTAATTATCTTCCTGCAGCAATTTCTCTATTTCTTTATCCCAGTTTTCATCTCGTTTCTCTGATTCTGCCACCACTTCATATTCTTGAAGTTCCTGCTGTAGTTCTTTTTCCCAATCTGTAGAATCCTCTAAAAGAAACAGATGAGAAGAAGATTCTCTCTGAATTTATCATGTTGGCTTTAACAATTCAGTCAGCTATAATTACATTACCTATGGAAGTTCTAGCCATGATCATTTTGGTTATCTCAGGCTTCCTCACCATGTGTGCTCAGAAAAACTGAATGCGTTTTCACAGTAACCAAGAGAAATTATCAAAAGATAAACTTGGCCGAGACCGGTTTGGCTCAATGGATAGAGCGTCGGCTTGGGAACTGAAGGGTCCCGGGTTCGATTCCGGTCAAGGGCATGTACCTTGGTTGCGGGCATATCCCCAATAGGGGGTGTGCAAGAGGCAGCTGATCGATGACTCTCTCTCATCGATATTTCTAACTCTCTATCTCTCTCCCTTCCTCTCTGTACAAAATCAATAAAATATATTAAAAAAAAAAAAAAGATAAACTTGTTGCCGAGACCGGTTTGGCTCAGTGGGTAGAGCATCGGTCTGCAGACTGAAAGGTCCCAGGTTCGATTCTGGTCAAGGGCATGTACCTTGGTTGCGGGCACATCCCCAGTAGGGGGTGTGCAAGAGGCAGCTGACCGATGACTCTCTCTCATCGATGTTTCTAACTCTCTATCCCTCTCTCTTCCTCTCTGTTAAAAAAAAAAAAAAAAAAAAAAAATCAATAAAATATATATTAAAAAAAAAATAAATTTGTTAACTGGAGAACCAAAGGTATCGGATGTTCTCAGTAGATTGGGGGTATTATTTCACTTTACCTAGACCTCTGCTTTTCCTTCAATTTAACTGGATAATTGATAATATTTGGTTGCTAATTAATTTTTATCATTAACAATGATAATGATAGCAAAGACAGCGAACATTTCTTGAGCACTTGCTAAGCTAGGCACTGCACTAACCATTCTCTACATATCACTCTTTTTTTTTCTTCCTTAGAATAATCCATGGACTAGATACCACTGTTAGGTACATTTTACAGATGGGGAAATGGAGATGAGAGAGGTGAAGGGATTTGCCCAAGATCACACAGCTTGACAGCAAGATGCACGTAAGGAGCCAGATGTGCGGGTTCCACAGCACGCGCTTCACCACTTTAGCAGCAGTCTCCCTGCAGCAGGGGTGGAGGACGTCTGGCCCGCGGGCCGTATAAAGCCCACAAAATCATTTGATCTGGCCCTGCCAAGGCAACCACAGGTAGGACTGGAAATTCAATAAATCTAGGAGCTTTTCTCATAGCAACATAAATTTAGTGAATTATTTTAAGTGAATGATGTTATAAATATCCAAATGGCCTGAGAGTGACAGGAAGCCAGGCGGTCTCTTGCTGAAGCCTGGCCCCTCGTGTAGGCTCCATCTGAGCTCTCACACTTGTTTTCCATGTTGAGATGTAGAGCTGCAACTTTCCACTTGAACATTCAATATACCTGTGTGTATGCATGTACCTAGGTGCATATGTATGCAAAGAACAAAGCATCTGCAGTGCAGTGTTATAAAACAGGGTGTAACTGCCCTTGAGGAACTTACAATTGAGCTGGGAGCCAAGACTACTGTAGAGAGGAATATTAAGTGGCCCAAATTACAAGTAGGGCAGGGATTCAGAGAAAGAACAGCTCTCTGGAACAGCCAGGAGCCAGCCTTTGGGAGACGGGCCAGTTTTCTGACCGGTGCTCTCTGCACAACCTATAGGAACAGCCGATTCCCTGAATTTTAAGTCTCAGAAGGCTTCAAGGAACAGTTTTCATCCAATGATGGGCCCAGGCCTTTGCCTTTCTTTTTTTTTTAAATATTTTTAGTTGATTTTTACAGAGAGAGGAAAGGAGAGGGAGAGAGAGGTAAACATCGATGAGAAGGAAGACATCGATCGGCTGCCTCCTGTACACCCCGCACTGGGGATCTCGCTCACAACCCAGGCATGTGCCCTGACCAGGAATTGAACTGGCAACCTCTTGGTGCACGGGTCGACACTCAACCACTGACCCACACCTTTTTTTTAAAAGCTACTTTAGTATTTTAGAGGCAGCCTGCTTCTTCCCAGAAGCGATGCTTTTGTGGCACACAGCAGCTAGTAAAAGAAGCTTCTAGAGAGAAGCATAAACCTAAGGAGGATGCCTGCTTTGAAAGCAGAGCGCCAGAGGGCAACATCTCCATGTGACAGGTGTGCTTGTTTCTCCTCCAATCCTGGCCAACTGTCCTCGGGCTGAGAGGCCTGGGATGCATCACCGGGCCTGTTTCTCCTCTCTGAGCTTCTGTGCGTGTTTAGGGCAGAGGGCTGTGAGATCTGGTCATGTGTGCTAGAATCCTTCCTCTAGTGCAGTGTTTCCCAACCTTCTCTCATGATGAGAATCACCTGGTGGAGTTGTTAAAACACAGATTCCTGAATCCCAACTAAGAAGTGCTAAACTAGAATTTTTGGGAACATATAGGTAAAATTGCATACCTAACTTAGTGCTCTGTATATAACATCTGTCTTAGAGCACTAGTTAAGTATACAATTTTACCTATATGTTCCCAAAAATTCTAGTTTAGCACTTCTTAGTTGGGATTCAGGAATCTGTTTTAACAACTCCACCAGGTGATTCTCATCATGAGAGAAGGTTGGGAAACACTGCTCTAGTGAACAGAGAAACAATTGCAATGCAAAAGTTATAGCATTTTTTAAAAAAATATATATTTTATTGGCTTTTTACAGAGAGGAAGAGAGATAGAAACATCGATGAGAGAGAGAATCATTGATCAGCTGCCTCTTGCACACCCCCTACTGGGGATGTGCCCGCAACCAAGGTACATGCCCTTGACCGGAATTGAACCCGGGACCTTTCAGTCCGCAGGCCAACGCTCTATCCACTGAGCCAAACCGGTTTCGGCTTATAGCATATTTTTGTACACCTGCATCATAATAACGACTGACAATAAACATCAGAATGGGGAACAGAGCAGCTATTTTGTTTTGTACCTTCTAGTACGGGTGTCTCCTCCTGCTTTTTGTCAAGCACAAGCTGCTCCATTTCCTTCCTCAGATCCTCCTGGTCTATGTTACAGGCATCAAAGGCATCACTGACAAACTCAGAAACGCCGGGGCTGGTAGAAATCTCCTCTTCATCCTGAAATGCAACAAAGAAGCTCTGGCAACAGACATTTATAGCCCAGACCTCTTGTTCATGGTCACCTCACAGCTTAATACAGAATAATTTTCGTTTCCTCCCTCTGCTGACCCAATAATCACTGCTCTCCAACCTTCTCACCTGCACAGTTGATTGGTGACGAAACAAGTTACAGCCTGAATCTACTGGGTTCAATCACAGTAAGGATCACTCCAATCATTCTGTCCAATCCCCGGTGAGCACACCTAGAATGATTTGTGCCAGGGAATTGCCTCAAGTCTGAGCTGTAGGTCCTTAACTATACAAGTACCCGACCCCTCTTCTTCAGAGAAGACCTGTATTCATTTGAAATGGCATCTCAGACAGTTAACACAATGACTTATTTCCAGACATCAACTACTAGGTACAATGTAAAACTGTATTACCTCTTGAGTTTTAAGCTGAGATTTGATTACGACAGGTGGCGTTTTGGGCCGTACTGCCTCTAAGAAGTAAGAATAAGAGACACAATAATTGCTTGATTCAATTCTGAATACACAAAACAGTAACAACTAAAAAGTCAACAAGTTTAATGATACTAGATAACTTACAGGAATGAACTTTTGATGTTATGTTTTCACTTTTTACATTATTATAAGAAACTAGCCGAAACCGGTTTGGCTCAGTGGTAGACCGTCGGTCTGCGGACTGAAAGGTACCAGGTTTGATTCCGGTCAGGGGCATGTATGTTGGTTGCGGGCACATCCCCGGTGGGAGGTATGCAAGAGGCAGCTGGTCGATGTTACTCTCTCATCGACGTTTCTAACTCTCTATCCCTCTCCCTCTCTGTAAAAAGTCAATAAAATATATTTTAAAAAAAACACCCGATTTAGTGCGCCAGTAGCTCTCTGCGGGGCCTGGCCACGCAGGGCCTGGCCACTTGGTGCCCTCTGCCCAGAGGCCCATCCATGGCCAGGTGCAGAACGCTTGCCTTGTTGTCAGGGTGACAGCGCAAGCATAACTCCCCCTCCCCCGCCCCCACGCCTGCTGCCCAGAGGCCCTCTGGGACCAGGGTGGAATGCTTGCCTTTGTCACCACGGTGACAAAGCAACATTCCGCCAGGCTGCTCACACTGCCCACTCTCAGTGGCTGGCCCTCTGGGACTGAGGGACTTATTTCAACAGGAGTGAGAAGACTGGGCGCCGCCATCTTGTGGCTATGGGCACCGCTATCTTTGTGATGGAGTGATGGTTAATTTGCATATTACCCTTTTATTAGCTACGATAGCCTGGTGAAACCATCCCAACCTCTTTCTTTTGGGGATATTTTAAACATGTCATCATATTCGATGCCCATTATACAAGCTTGACAGCAGGAAATAATTTTTTGGTTTTCATTCAGTGTTAGCAAAATCCATTTGAAGGATAGTTCTGCTCTTTCTTTTAGGACAATGAGAATTAAGTAATTTACCAAGTTTTCCTCTTGTCACAAATGCTGGAAAGTTCAAAGAAAAGTGCAATGCTCAATCACAGCTTCTCCTTTTCTCATGGCTACTTTTTGCCAACTTATAAAACTTACTAGATATACAGTCTTTAATGAGCCCTGTTTTATGCCCCTTTTGTTACATAGGCAGTATTTGGTAAAATTGTATTTTCCAATAAAATTAATAAAAGGAAATACAAAAGAATGACAGACACTTGGATTCATATAAACATCTATATGTAAAATGCCAACTTTCTCTGTGCAGAGCAATTTCTTAACTTTTTTTTTTTTTTTAATATATTTTATTGGTTTCTTACAGAGAGAAAGAGAGAGGGATAGAGAGTTAGAAACATCGATGAGAGAGAGTCATCGATCAGCTGCCTCTTGCACACCCCCTACTGGGGATGTGCCCATAACCAAGGTACATGCCCTTGACCAGAATCGAACCCGGGACCCTTGAATCCGCAAGCCAATGCTCTATCCACTGAGCCAAACCGGTTTCAGCTGTGCAGAGCAATTTCATTACATAAGTGGTCTGAACTACCCAATCCTTAGGACACACCACTATGCATAATTATTTTAAATTCCATGAATTTCTTACACCTATGGATGAAGACAGGTAAAGGCATGGGTGAAGTTGGGAATCAGGTGGAGGAGAGCTATGGTGGAAGAGGGGGGGAAAGGGGAACACCTATAATAATCTGAACAATAAAGATTTATTATAAAAAAATAAAATAAAATTCTATGAATGGAAATGTCTCCAGTTGTAAATAGTACCTATACAAAGCAGATAGTCATAAAATGTTAAAAATAAAACAAAATTGCCTAGCTGGTGTGGGTCAGTGGTTGAGCATTGAACCATGAACCAAGAAATCACTGGTTCAATTCCTAGTCAGGGCACATGCCTGGGTTTCAGGCTCCATCCCCAGTAGGAGGCATGCAGAAAGCAGCCAATCGATGTTTCTCATCAATGTTTCTATCTATCCCTCTCTCTTTAAAAAATAAATGCAAACATATTAAAAAGATGTACTTACTTTAATTATTCTTACAGACATTAAGTCATTGCTGATATTAAATCATTCCCGAACAACCAGAGGGAAACTGTCACAATAAGAGTCAAATGTGTAATTTAATGGCGCCTGGCTCTGAGCTGGGTATTTGTAACTTGGAGTGGAATGGACCTCTGCTCTACAGACTACAGCACTGGGAGACACTGGGTTGAATGGAATACTCCGTGGTTGAGTGTGGAACCAGAACAAGGAGATTATATTGTAGTTTGATTCCAGGTCAGGGCACATGCCTGGGTTTTGTTCTTGACCCCCAGTAGAGGGTGTGCAGGAGGCAGCCAATCAATGATTATCTCTCATCATTGATGTTTCCATCTCTCTCTCCCTCTCCCTTCCTCTCTCTGAAATACAAACATATTTAAAAACAAAACCTGAGGAATAAGAAAAAGATAGCAAAGTAGAGTTTGGTGAAGACTTGTGAGTTGGGTCAGAGAGAGCGTTATCTTCTGGAAAGAAGAATTTTCCTTTAGATAATGATGACATTTCTGGCACATACAAGATGACAAGCTCATGAGGGTGTCTACATTAAGAATATTTTAAAAGTAACTCTCCTTTTCACAGCAAGTTCTCTGAATATACCTGTCAGTGGCAACACATCGTCCCTGCCAAGGCTCTTCTCTTTTCCGGCAGCCTGCTGCTGTGCGGCCAGGGCGGTGAGCTGGGCTGACTGCTTAATCAGGGACACGCGGTAAAAGTAGTTCCTCCAAAACACTTCTTCCTTCACGCTTTTAAAGACAAACAACAACACATTTGAGCATGCAGGCACACAGATGCATGCAGGGCTTATTGGAGATTATTAATTTGGAGATTGGAACAGATGATTTTTAGGGGCATTAGCAAATCTAAGGGGGGGGCTCCAAAAAGTTCTTATTTGCTTACTGTTTTTGTTTGCTAATATATTTTTATTGATTTCAGAGAGGAAGGGAGAGGGAGAGAGAAACATGAATGATGAGAATTATTGATTGGCTGCCTCCTACCTGCCCCCTACTGGGGATTGAACCCAAAACCTGGGCATTTGCCACAACCAGGAATCGAATCATGACCTCCTGGTTCATAGGTTGATGCTCAACCATTAAGCACGACTATCTGGGAAACTGGAAACAGCGCCAGGACCCACCCATTATTTGCTGTTCGCTGAAGAATTAAGAGCGTGCAAGCAGTGAAAAGAAAGGATTGTGGGTGTTGTTCCTTATGAAAGGTAGTGTCTGGTAGCTTGCAAATAACTAGCAATCTGTAGGAGTTAGCACCGAGGTGGGAGATGGTTGATGTTGCAACATGTGAGTCTGAACTGGATCCTTTCGCTAAAAATGGTATTACTGGGACATGTGGTAAAACCAGAAGAGCGTCTGAGAATTAAGAGAGTAAAAAGCCAAAAGTGACATTTCCTGATTTGGGTGGTTACATAGAAGTTATGCAGAAAAATCCTGTTGGTAGAAAATACACACTAAAGTAATCATGAATGATGGAGCGTCAGAATGACTCAGAAAAAAGTTCTTTAGACTGTGCTTCTCACCTTTCTATAAATTTGATGATTTATAGACTCATCCCCCAAACCAAGGTCAGCCAAGGAACAGCTTTGGCGACTTGTGGGATGTGTGTGGTGTTTTTTGTTCTTGTTTTGTTTGTTTGTTTTGCCTGGAGGAGTTGTTTTAATTCTAAAAATGCTTTGCTAGTAAAAATGACAAGAGTATAAGAGAATGTCTCTTTACCTCCTGCTTTATTAGAAAGCTCTGAGAATGGGGGAATATCAAGGAAGAAAGTCTGACAGGAAAACTTGGAAGGAGTAGAAGAAAACCAGTAAGAACTAAGAAAACACTGAGGACCGGGCTTGTGGATGAGGACAGGATATCAGAACGCAGGGTGGTCACATCGGTAAATAGCTAAACTGGGCCAGGAAGCTAGCTTTTGCAGTGCCACAGGCAAAATGCAAGATTATTTCCCCAAACCAGGCCAGGTAACAAGCTCACATGATGCTAGATACAGCCGTCTTCTCTTTCATTAATCCCGCCAACATTTAAAAATATATATATATTTTATTGATTTTTTACAGAGAGGAAGGGAGAGGGATAGAGAGCTAGAAACATCGACCAGCTGCCTCCTGCACACCCCCTACTGGGGATGTGCCTGCAACCAAGGTACATGCCCTTGACTGGAATCGAACCTGGGACCTTTGAGTCCACAGACTAACGCTCTACCACTGAGCCAAACCGGCTTCGGCAGCCTGAATATTTTTAAGGTCACTTTTGGTTGTTGTTAATCCTCACCAGAGCATATTTTTTCCCATTGATTTTTTTAGGGATAATATAAGGGAGAGGAGAGACAAAGAGAAAAACATCAATGTGAGAGACACATTGACTGGTTGCCTCCCATACGTGCCCCTGCCTGGGGCCAGAGGTCAAGCTTATGACCAAGATATATGCCCCTGATGGGAATTGAAACCGAGAACCTTCAGTCCGCAGGTCGACACTATAACCACTGAACCACCCAGCTAGTGCTCAAGGTCACTTTTACTTCTGAACTCTAGGAAATGTCCAAAATAAACAGTATAGCCAAAACCGGTTTGGCTCAGTGGATAGAGCGTTGGCCTGCGGACTGAAAGGTCCCAGGTTTGATTCCGGTCAAGGGCATGTACCTTGGTTTCGGGCACGTTCCCAGTGGGGGGTGTGCAGAAGGCAGCTGATCAATGATTCTCTCTCATTGATGTTTCTAATTCTCTGTCCCTCTCTCTTCCTCTCTGTATAAAATCAATAAAATATATTTTAAAAAACAGGGAAAAGCCATTGCCGAGAAGGGTTTGGCTCAGTGGATAGAGCGTTGGTCTGGGCACTAAAAGGTCCAGGTTCGATTCCTGTCAGGGGCATGTACCTTGGTTGCGGGCACATCCCCAGTAGGGGGTGTGCAAGAGGCAGCTGGTTGATGACTCTCTCTCATCGATATTTCTAACTCTCTATCCCTCTCTCTTCCTCCCTGTAAAAAATCAATAAAATATATTTAAAAAATAAAAAATAAACAGTGTACTATCTACAGTGGATCATTGGCAATGTTTGCTCTCTTAATAAAAACAAACAGCTGGCCCTGGCCAATGTGGCTCAGTTAGCTCTGCCTCGTCCCATGTACCAAGGGGTCACCAGTTCAATTCATGGTTGAGGCACGTGCCTGAGTTGGGGGCTTGATCCCCAGTAGGGAGGTGTGTAGGAGGTAGCTGATCGATGTTTTTCACATCGATGTTTCTCTCTCTACCCCCCTCCCACTTCCCCTTCCTCTAAAATCAATAAAAACATAGTTAAAACACACACACACACACACACACACACACACACACACACACACCACACAAACTGGATTTTCTCTCCCTCTCGATGTAAGAAGCAGCCACAGGCACACTGCAGAAATATCTGGTCACCCTCTGGAGGGAGTCACAATGCAGATGACATAGTGAAGGTTCTAAGAAGCCTTACAATAAAAATCCACCCAATGCAGCAACCCCCAAACATTTCTTTGACCGCTTATGCTCCAAGGACTATTTAAGACATTAGTATGCTGTGAACTGCCTCTGGGAAACAATGGGCTTATGTACCAGTCTATGTCCCAGGAAAGGACTGTGATTTCCCTGCTGTCCCCAGAGTCCAGGCCTCAGAGGGTGCCTGTGACGCACAAGGCCCTGTCTCTGGCCAACACCGCCATCACAGGGAAGCGCTAACAAACTAAAAAGCATTTTGCAATTCAGAGAATATGTCTGTTTTCTCTTTGAAATTGTTCCTGCTGAGCGATGGCTTCTGCTCAGAAAGAAAAAGAGTCTGACTCTGGAAATGTGACCCTCAAAACCAGGGACTGGAATTAGAAAAGGCGAGGAAGAGCCTGTGGTGGCAGAGGGGAGGAGAAGAGGGCCCACTGCTGATGGCCAGCACAGAAGATGTTATGCTTGTGCTGGAACTTTAGGGGCGGGCAGGGACCTGGGGAGGGGACAGTGCCTCTGGGCAGAGGAGCCTCAGGTGGGAAAGAGGACAAGGACAGTGCTGCTGGGGAGCAGAGCGGAGCAGGGAAGGCAGCAGCCGTTCCTGCGGGCCTCACGTTAACTTAAATGCTCTCTACCTTCTAAGCAGGGATGAAAGAGCACATCTCACATCTCAGCTTCAGCCCACATTTCCCAAAAGTCCACTCTTCATTCTGATTCTATGGCACCGTGTGTGTGTGTGTGTGTGTGTGTGTGTGTGAGAGAGAGAGAGAGAGAGAGAGAGAGAGAGAGAGAGAGAGAGAGAGAGAGAGAATGGTCCTGAAGGGCCACAGAGCCCATTTTTATGAAGAGAGTCTGAGACTTTCCTGGCTCCTGTTCCATAATTCTCCCCTGATACTGTGCACACCACCAAGACCATTAGAAAATCCAAATACAGCCCAGTCAGCATGGCTCAGTGGCTGAGCATCAACCTATGAACCAGGAGGTCACGGTTTGATTCCTGGTCATGGCACATGCCCAGGTTGTGGGCTCAATCCCCAGTAGGGGACATATAGGAGGTAGCCGATCAAGGATTCTCTCTCATCATTCATGTTTCAATATCTCTCTCTCCCTTTCTCTCTCTCTCTCTCTCTCTCTCTCTCTCTCTCTCTCTCTCTCTCTCTCTCCCCCTTCCTCTTTAAAACCAATAAAAATAGTTTTTAAAAAGCAAGAAAATGCAAATACACGTTTCGTGAGCAGCGCCCCTCAGGCTCGCGAATCCAGTGCTTACAGTTTAGGAACGAGGGCGAATCGCATCCTGCTCAGCAGTTCATCCTCCTGGAGCATGACCAGGGCCACAGGGTACATCTGATCAAAGTCGAAATGAAACTGCACGCCGATGGGAGGGTCACGGAGGAAGTTCCTCTTGTCCTTTGATGCAAAGGGGAAAAACCACAGAACACAATTAATATGTACCGATGCAGCACTGATTTGATGAATATTGAATTCTCCTAAAGACTTCACTGCAGAGTCCAATGAGCTTGTTAACCTGTCCACTTAAGAGAGAGCAGAGAGCCGGGACCGGTTTGGCTCAGTGGATAGAGCATCGGCCTGCAGACTGAAGGGTCCTGGGTTCGATTCCGGTCAAGGGCATGTACCTTGGTTGCGGGCACATCCCCTGTGGGGGGTGTGCAAGAGGCGGCTGGTCGGTGTTTCTCTCTCATCGGCATTTCTAACTCTGTCCCTCTCAATTCCTCTCTGTGTAAAATCAATAAAATATATTAAAAAAAAATTTACAAGAGAGAGCAGAGAAAGGCCAATCTTTTCACATATTTTTAAGTCTCAATTGGAGAGCCTTGAGGAAATTCAATCCTGCGATTAGTTGAAATTATACAGTTCGAAGTCATACGAACACGTTTGTTTTAGTGGGCACTGTTAGGTATGTGAAAACTAGTGTAGATAATCTTAGACACGTTCTAACTCAAAATTGAAGTCAGCTAACCACAGTGGTCCTATCAGAAAAGCAAGCCTGGTCGGCGTGGCTCAGTGGTTGAGCGTTGACCTATGAACCAGGAGGTCACGGTTTGATTCTGAAGTCCCAATTTTGTGGGCTAGCATATAGAATTTTATTTCTTTGAATTTCAGTTTCAAATACATACAGCAGTTAAGAAGAAACTTAGAATATAATTAATCTCTTCATTCAGAAGAATTAGAATGCTGCCTAGAAACTCTGTATTATAGCATATATTAAAAGCTTATCCATCTTAATAACAAAAGCATTCTTTTAAGGATGAAAAAAAATGTTTTTGCATAGGGTTTTCTATTCCATTAAGAAAAAATAACTCGCCGAAACCGGTTTGGCTCAGTGGTAGAGCGTCGGTCTGCGGATTGAAAGGTCCCAGGTTCGATTCCGGTCAAGGGCATGTACCTGGGTTGCAGGCACATCCCCAGTAGGGGGTGTGCAAGAGAGGCAGCTGGTCGATGTTTCTCTCTCATCAACATTTGTAGCCTTCTATATCTCTCCCTTCCTCTCTGTAAAAAATCAATAAAATATATATTAAAAAAAAGGGAAAAAAAGAAAAAATAACTCATGGAGAAACAAATGACAAGTTAGTGAAAAAAGCCCAGGCAGGGTAGCTCAGTTGGTTAGAGCATCATCCGAAATTCCAAATCTGTAGGTTCGATTCCTGGTCAGGGCACACATATAAGAACCAACCAATGAATGCATAAATAAGTGAGACAACAAATCTCTCTCTCTTTCTACCCCCTTTCCCTTCCTCGCTAAAATAAATCAATAAAAGTTATAAAAAAAACCTGGTGGAGGGAGCAATGGGAGGGGGGGGGGGTGGAAATGAGGAACATTTGTAATAATATAAACAATAAAGATTTATTAAAAAAAAAAAGTTATAAAAAAAGTTAGTGAAAAAAATAGTGAAAGTTGATACATACATTCCTAACAACTTAAAAGATTTGAAAAGTTGTACAGAAGAAAAACATTTGCTAAAAATAAAGTTGTGATATGAATAATACACAGAATACCACAAGATACTTACAGCTGATAAGGCCAAAATCTGTTGTTGAATTGTTTCTTCATCATTACTGTCAACCCATGGGGGCACTGCTGCTTCTGAAAGGTTTAACCGTCAAAAAGAAAACAAACAAACAAACAAACAAACAAACAAGTTACAAGGGTTACTCTGTAATTGTGGTTTGAAAAAACGAGCAAGTTTCCATACAACCATGTTAGCAAATTACTAATGAGTTCCAAATGACCATTCATCATAATTTCCAGACTTTTATTTTTTGTTAATCCTCATCTGAGGATATTTTTCCATTGATTTCTAGAGAGAGTGAAAGGGAGTGGGAGAGACAGAGTGATGTGAGAGAAACACATCTATTGGTTGCCTCCTGCACGTACCCCGACGAGGGCTGGGGCAGCTGAAGTGAGGTATGTGCTCTTGACTGGAATCAAACCTGGGACCCTTCCAGTCCGAAGGCCGATGCTCTAACCTCTGGGAAAACTGGCTAGGGGATTATTCCCAGACTTAATGCATAAGTCTTATGCATGTATGCATTTAGTAAAAAATAAAATAAATAAAAAATCACTTGAATTATACAATGAAGAAATTGTGCAACACCTTGACCAGGTGACCAAAATCAACATCACCCTCGAGAGAGACATGGCCATTGCGGGCCTCCAAATGTGATACCTTGAGAAAGACACATTATCTAAGCAGTATTCTGGCCAAAAATGCATAATCTGCATCTAATTATAATCTAATCACAAGGAAGTATCATACAAAACTCAAATGAGAAATGGTCTATTAAATATAAAAAAGGAGGGGTATTCTTCAAAACCACTAATGTCATAAAAGACAAAGAAAGGCTGTGGAAATGCTCCAGATTAAAGGAGACTAAGATATGTGACGAGAAGTGCAATCCTGTACCCTGGACTGGAAGCTATGTTGAGGGGGAAAATATATAAAGGATTTTATTGGATCAATGACAAAATTTGAATGTGAGTATTATATAAATGTTAAATTTCCTAAAGCTGGAAAACTAACAATCTGGGTAGAAGGTATACGGGTATTTTCTGTACTAGTTTTATTGTTGCAACTTTTTTGTATATTGAGATCATTTCCAAATAAAAGTGTTTCTTTTTAAAGAGATTTAAAATAAAGAGATTTAAAAATATATGTTTATTGATTTCAAAGAGAAAGGGAGAGGGAGAGAGAGAGAGAAACATCAATGATGAGAACCATGGATCGGCTGCCACCTACATGCCCCCCACTGAGGATGGAACTAGGAACATGGGCATGTTCCCTGTCCAGGAATTGAACCGTGACCTCCTGGTTCATAGGTCGACACTCAACGACTGAGCCATGCCGTCTGGGCCCAAAAAATAAGTTTTTATAAAAAGTTAATGTATTTGTCTCATGAAAAAAAAGTTTGATAAGGAGGCTGCAAGATAAGCAGTTAAGAACTGAGCTGAGCCGAAACCGGTTTGGCTCAGTGGATAGAGCGTTGGTCTGCGGACTGAAGGGTCCCGGGTTCGATTCCAGTCAGGAGCATGTACCTTGGTTGCGGGCACATCCCCAGTGGGGGGTATGAAAGAAACAGCTGATCGATGTCTTTCTCTCTCATCAATGTTTCTAACTATCCCTCTCTCTTCCTCTCTGTATAAACTGAATAAAATATATTTTTAACAAAAACAAAAACTGAGCTGAAACTGGTTTGGCTCAGTGGATAGAGCGTCAGCCTGTGGACTGAAAGGTCCCAAGTTCGATTCCAGTCAAGGGCATGTACATTGGTTGCAGGCACATCCCCAGTGAGGGGTGTGCAAGAGGCAGCTGATCGATGTTTCTCTCCCATCGATGTTTCTAACTCTCTATCCCTCTCCCTTCCTCTCTGTAAAAAAAATCAATAAATATATTAACCAAAACAAAACTGTCAATCCCTTGTGTTCCTCATCTCCCTAAACAGTGCAGACTTCTGATCACCTCTCTTCATGTTCTGACACACTTTTCATTGAGAAGGTCACCTACTCTTATGGTTTTTCCACAACCTGACTAATAACCTGTATCTGTAGATGGAATCCTTCACGCTTCAAACAGTTATTGGATCCTGTTCAGTTAATATAACAGAACTTTCTGCAATGATGGAGATATTCTAGATCTGCATTGTCCAATATGGAAGCCACTAGTCCCATGTGGGTACTGTGACCAAGGAATGAAATTCCCTGAGACGCTACCTGCATTCCCTTCCCTGATTTCATACCTAGGTCAATTTAATCCCCCCCGTGAATTGCTGTTGAGCTAATTTGCATAGTTTATTTGTCCCAAAGAGCTGCTTCATACTTTTGAGTTTACTAAAGCATAACAATGCCTAAAGGGCATTGGCCACGGGACTAACTGGTTCTGTTTTGAATCTGTAGCACTGCCCAAATGGAATGAATTATTTGACCCGACTTTTGCCAAATTCAATGACATGAGGCCAGTTTTGTGTTTGAACACCATCAAAAGGCAAAAGTAGATATTTTTTAAAAATATATTTTATTGATTTTTTTACAGAGAGGAAAGGAGAGAGAGAGAGAGCTAGAAACGTCGATGAGAGAGAAACATCGACCAGCTGCCTCTTGCACACCCCCTACTGGGGATGTGCCCACAACCAAGGTACATGCCCTTGACCGGAATCGAACCTGGGACCTTTCAGTCCGCAGACCGACGCTCTACCGCTGAGCCAAACCGGTTTCGGCAAAAGTAGATATTTTGAGATTTTGTTAACTGCAAACATTTAATAAGCATTTGTCAGTAAATAAATGTACTGCTCCTCAGAGGCGCCATCACTGGCTGACCTTCCCCACCATCCCAGCCGTGGGGAATGATGCCTTTCTTCCTTTAAATCCTAAAGGTTTGTGGGTTTGTGCCACCCAAAGAATGAAAGCCATTACTTACACATTTCTGTATTCTCAGGGCCTTATCATGGTGTCTGGTAATAAGTGCCCAATAAATTCGGCAGGTAGTAAGTCGTGTACAGCAAACCTATACTATACCTGATTTCTTGGTATGTTGCTCCTCAACAAATTTTTTCTGTTCCTTCTGAAAATCTCCTATAATGGTCTGTTAAAAAATACATAAAGTGTCAAATTACCTTGAAAATGTTATTATTAGGAAAGAACTACATTCAAGATTTGTGAAGTCTATTTGAGATTTTCTTCAAATAAAAATGCTAAAAAAGTGATAGTTCACCCTATCTACAAGAGGGAATTGTCAACATTTTTTAATTTCAAGAATACAATCTCCTTTTATGATAAATTATCTTTTCAAATGCAAAAGTAAAATGAGTTAAAAACTGAACTTTTGTGTTATTCAAAAAAATAAAATAGGTTAAATCTCATTCTAACAAATAGTACATACAAGAAAAGTATCTAAATGACAAGCTAAAGTTTAACTGATGACCTCCTTAATTCAAATAATTACCAACATACATAAAATTCACCACTGTAAAGAAATGAACAAGGTCAACCCATTAGAGTTTTAAAAGGATTGTTACTAATGGGCTAAGACTTTAAAAAATTAACCGGGGGGGGGGGGGGGGGGAATGTTAAAATATGTACACAGATAATAATTTAATAAAAAATTTATAAAAATAAAATAATTATTAAAAATAAATAAATAAATAAAAAATTAACCAAATGATAAAAAGCATAAATATATTCTGAAGTGTAACAGTTGAAAATTAAACTCACAATATGAAAAGTTTAGTATTACCCAAAAAGCATCAACATACCTAGACTACATAAAAACCAAGGTTACTTAAATCAGATCATTCATATCAAAGCTATTTGTTACACAAAAAGAGAAAAATTCCAAGAATCTGAACTATTAATATTTTTATCAGAATATGATATCCTAGCCTGGACGGTGTGGCTCAGTGGTTGAGTACTGACCCATGCACCGAGAGGTCGCTAGTTTGCTACCCAAGTTATTGGCTGGATCCCCAATAGGGGGCATGCAGGAGGCAGCAGGCAATATTTCTCTCCCATCGATGTTCTCTAACTCTAAAATCAACAAAAACATACATATTTTTAAAAAGAATTAATAAAATTCATAAGAAAAAAAGGATATTAGCTAATGAATTTCATAAATTTCTACTATCAAAGATATTTAAATGTACCTTATCGATGATGTCATCTATTTTTCCTTCTTCTACTGATTTCTTTATCGATTGTGCTGTCTCAGCAACTGATTCAGTTATCTTTTTTGTAGCAGCAGTTGCAAAGTTAAATAAATAGCCTATAAAGAATAAAAAGAAGAGTTTATGCTCCATTCTAGTACAATGGTTACTGTATTTATAATTTCTCCCTTAAAGAGTTCTTTCAAGAATCTTAAGCCATAGGGCATGTTCCTTGTTAATTAGAACTTGAAACAAAAAATGCGCAGCACTGCCAGTACTCCACTTTCTTGGTGGACTAGCCATCCCTCCTGGACCTTTAACTCATCTCTTTCAAAGACCCTTAGCAAACTCCCCGGTTCTCCCCCAGCAACTGTTTCAAATTGTCTTGTTACCCACCTGGTGTGGCTCAGCAGTTGAGCATCGACCTATGAACCAGGAACTAAGGGTTCAATTACTGTCAGGGCACATGCTCAGGTTGCAGGTTTGATCCCCAGGAGGGGGCATGCAGGAGGCAGCTGATTAATGATTCTCTTGCAACATTGATGTTTCTAATTCTCCCTCTCCCTTCCTTGATGAAATCAATAAAAAAAAATAAAAAATAAAAACATGTATTTTAGCATAATAATCTTAATTCTCAGATTTTAATAGCTCCATAGGTGAAGTACATGATATATACCGAACACAGAGAAAGCAGTTATTGCCCCCAAGGAATGGCCATTTCTAAACGAACAAAAAACTTACAGACAACCACAGGAGCACAATTATTAGTATCCATTAAACAGAGGCACTCAGAGAAGGGAGGAAGTAGAGAGTGGACTGGATTCTGAAGTCAGTGGGAGAGGGAAGGGAGAGTATGGCAAGAGATTTTCAGGTAAGAAGCTCATAAAGACAAGAAGTGGCTTATTTTGCAAAGAGATAATCTGACACCACGTTAAAGACAGTTTTTATTAACTAGTTAGTAAAATTGAGACTAAAGTAAGGAGTTAACAGGATGTGCTCAGCTAGTGGCTCAGTGGTTGAGTGTTGATCTATGAACCAGTAGGTCACTGTTTGGTTCCCAGTCAGTGCACATGCCCAGATTGCAGGCTTGATCCCCACACTGTGAGGGGTGCAGGAGACAGCAGATCAATGATTCTCTCTCATCATCATCATCATTAATGTTTCTCTCTCTCCCTCCCTCCTCTCTGAAATAAAACACACACACACACACACACACACACACACACACACACCCCTACACTGATAGAGTAAAAACATGTAAATTGACCATACTGCAGTGACACCCACCAGCCAATCAAGAGGGAATATGCAAATTAGTAGGACAAAGATGGCAGCAGCCCTGACCTCTAACCCCCCCAGGCATGGAGTGGCTGAGTGGAGCAGGATGGGGCAGGACACCTGCTACGAGGGGGAGGGTAGGGGGCGGAGGAAGCCAGTGCGGAGCGAAGACTCTAGCCAGAGTCAGCAAGAAGCTTGCAGACTCCGGCCGGAGCCAAGGCAGAAGGCAGTGGCCAGAGCGATGGCCTGGGTCCCAGGTGCCAGAGGAAAAACCAATGCCGGCAGCCAGGTGAAGAAAGGCCTATTGCATGAATCTTCGTGCAACAGGCCTCTAGTATATATATAAAGTTAACAAGAAGTAACAGGAGTACAATGTCCACTTCGGGAACTTAGGCACAAGAGAGGGTCTGAGCCAAGGAAGAAAAGGAAGTAAAACATCTGTGAGTGAGCACACCTCCAAAACCTTATGGAAGATGTGGGAAGAACGGGAACATTGATCGTAGTCATTTTATCTTCATTTTCATTGTCATTTTTAGTCTCACAACCATCCTGGACAGTAGATATAAGCTGTCCAGTTTACAGATAGGGAAGCCAAGGCTCACACAGGAGAAATGATTTGTCCATTATGACAGAGGCAGATCTACCCCACTGACTGCCTAGCCAATAGCCTATCACCTTCCACCTTGCCAAAGAAACCCCAATTTGATGAATGCTCTTAAAACCTGGGGGTGGTTTTGGGGACTCTGGACACAAGCAATCAAGGTCTTCTCATTAAGCCTGTTTGTGGGACTTTCTATCATTTGGAGCTGGATTTTCTGCAATTTGCAAACGATCCTATATACTAAAAGCCTAATATGCAAATTGACCAAATGGCAGAACAGCTGGTCGCTATGAGGTGCACTGACCACCAAGGGGCAGACACTCAATGCAGGAGCTGCCCCCTGGTGGTCAGTACGCTCCCACAGGGGGAGTGCCACTCAGCCAGAAGCCGGGCTCACAGCTGGTGAGCACGGCGGTGGTGGCACCCACCACTGCTGCAGGTGGGCGGTAAAGAGTGAAGGGTCCCAGACTTCGAGAGCCCTGGACTGCGAGAGGGATTTCTGACTGCCAGCAGGTGGACATCCTTAGTGATGCCATGGAGGAGGGAGAGGCTCCTGTCACCACCACTGCACTCACCAGCTATGAGTCCTGCTCAGGGCTTCTGGCTGAGCCATGCTCCCCCTGTGGGAGCGCACTGACCACCAGGGGGCAGCTCCTGCATTGAGCGTCTGCCCCCTGGTGGTCAGTGTGTGTCATAGTAACCAGTCATCCCGCTGTTTGGTCAATTTGCATACTAGCCTTTTATTATATAGTATAGGATGGGATCCAAGCTCTTGACCATTTGTACTGCCCTCCTTGTAGTAAATCTTTGTCATTAGAACTGAATTAGGGATTTTACTTCTTTTCAAAGTAGACATGTATTTTCCTATGTACACACTAACTTTTGGAGTCTTCTTAGCTGCACTTTCCATACAGGAAAAAAGGAGGGTGGCCTAATTAACACAGTTCCACTACAAATACTACTTTTCCAATGAGAAGGTACAAGAACTGGCTTTTCCTTCATGGGCATGACTGGTCTTAGGGAAGGTTTTGAAAAAGCCAACGCTCATCTTTGGCCACCTCCCACTTATTTAAACTGTGTGAATAACTCAGATATTTGATAGTCTCATAGGTACCATTTTTCTTTTTTCTTGTTAATCCTCTTGAGGATAATTTTTCCCATTGATTTTTTTTTTTTTTTTTTGAGAGAGTGGGAGGGAAAGAGACAGAGAGAGAGAGAAACATTGATATGAGACAGATTGGTTGCCTCCCGCACATGTCCCAACCCAGGGCCTGGGATCGAGCCTGTAACCGAGGTACTTGCCCTTGAACAGAATTGAACCCAAGACCGTTCAGTGTGAGGGCCGAAGCTCTAAGCACACTGGCTAGGTACCAATTTCCTTTTCATTTTAAAGAAAGAGTACAGATAAAGCTCTAATTTGGTTGACTTTAACAAAACCACACAACCAATTTGTAAGTTACTTTGGGGCATGGGCCTTCAGGAAGGCAGAGAGAAGTTCTTCAGTTAGTTTCCTTATAAACTGTCCTCCTCTGAAATAGGTGTCATAGGAGGTCCTAAGTTTATCTGGAGGGAGGGACAGGATGGGAAGATCTCTTTTTGGGCAAGAAAATGGAATGTAGGCCTGGGTGTCCACTATTAACCCGTGAGGTGCCTAAATTTATAAATAGGTCATCATGAACTAGAAATATTTAGGGTCCAATCTTTTTCTTTCTTTCTTTTTTTAATATTTGTACTGATTTCAGAGAGGAAGGGAGAGGGAGAGAGAGATGGAAACATCAATGATGAGAATCATCGATTGGCTGCCTCCTGCACGCTCCCCCACCAGGGATCGAGCCCCAACCTGGGCATGTGCTCTGACTGGGAATCAAACCATGATGACCTCCTGGTCCTTAGGTCAACGCTTAACCACTGAGCCACGTCAGCCATATGAGATATTTAATTTCAGTTTTCAAAACAAAGATGGGCCCGGCTGGTGTAGCTCAGTGATTGAGCATCGACCCTTGAACCAGGAGGTCACGGTTCGATTCCTGGTCAGGGCACATGCTGGACTACAGACTCAATCTCTAGTAGTGGTGTGTACAAGAGGCAATGGATCAATGAATCTCTCTCACCAATGTTTCTCTCTCTCGCACCCTCTCCCTTCTTCCCTGAAATCAATAAACATATTTAAAAAATAACACATACAAAAAACATAGATAGGTCTTTTTAAAGATAATATACCTTGCCCTGGCCAGTGTTTCCTAGTGGTTAGAGTGCCAGCCCAGGCATCCAAGGGTCACGGATTCGATGCCTGGTCAAGGGCATGTACCTGGGTTGCAGGTTTGATCCCTAGCCTTGTTGGGGTGCCTGTGGGAGGCAACCTATCAATATGTCTCTCTCACATCATTGTTTCTCTCTCTCCCCTTCCCTTCCTCCCTTCTACTCTCTCTAAAAGAAAAAACAAGGAAAAAAATATCCTCGGGTGAGGATTACAAACAAAACAACAAAACAAAAATAAAGATAATATACCTCTTATCAATATATAGAAATAACAAACATCTGATAATCTCTCTTGGCTTTCTGAAGGTTTGAGTATAAAATAGAACCTCTACATCTTTTTAAAAAAATATATTTTATTGATTTTACACAGAGAGGAATTGAGAAGGATAGAGGAATTTAGAAATGTCGATGAGAGAGATACATCGACCAGCTGTCTCTTGCACACCCCCTACTGGGGATGTGCCTGCAACCAAGGTATGTGCCCTTGACGGGAATCGAACCAGGGACCTTTCAGTCCGCAGGTCAATGCTCTATCCACTGAGCCAAACCGGTTTCGGCAGAACCTCTACATCTTTTTAACAGTTACATAAATATTAGAGCTAAAGGAACTTGCATTTATATGGAAACTTTAAATTCACAATGTGTGTGGACACGGAAAGGGCGGGAATACTACTATCTAACCTTAGCTTCCCCAAAGATCAGGAGAGTCTGGTGAGAAAAGAGATCACAGCATTACACTTCAAAGTAGACATCCATATTGAACACACATTTATTTAAAAAGTATTCAAAAGGAAAAGAAAAAAAAGTATTCAGAGGTCTTTAATACTAAATACAAACATCAAGTTTTTAATAAAGCCCTCACATCGCCCTAACCGGTTTGGCTCAGTGGGTAGAGCGTTGGCCTGCAGACTCAAGAGTCCCAGGGTCGATTCCGGTCAAGGGCATGTACCTTGGTTTTGGGCATATACCCAGTGGGGAGTGTGCAGGAGGCAGCTGATGGATGTTTCTCTCTCATCGATGTTTCTAACTCTCTATCCCTCTCCCTTCCTCTCTGTAAAAAATTAAATATATATATATATTTTTTTAAAAGCCCTCACAAAGTTTTCAGAAGCCACTTTTAAAAATATATATATATTTTTAATTGATTTCAGAGAGGAAGGGAGAGGGAGAAATAGAAATATCAATGAGAGTATCATTGATCAGCTGCTTCCTGTGTGCCCCACCACTGGGGATCCAGTATGCAAACTGAGCATGTGTCCTTGACTGGTTTCAAACCTGGGACCCTTTAGACTGAAGGCTGATGCTCTATCCTCTGAACCAAACCAACTAGCGGCAGAAGCCACTTTTGATACCTTCCTTTAAGATAAATGAAAATGGCCCGGCCAGTGTGGCTCACTGGTTAAGTGCTGACCTATGAACCAGGAGGTCACAATGATTCTCTCTCATCATTGATGTTTCTCTCTCTCTTTCTCCCTTCATCTCTGAAAAAAAAAATAAACATTTTTAAAAAATGAAAATGGGCTGAAACCGGTTTGGCTCAATGGATAGAGCGTCGGCTTGGGGACTGAAGGGACCTGGGTTCGATTCCTGTCAAGGGCATGTACCTTGGTTGCGGGCATATCCCCGGTAGGGGGTGTGCAAGAGGCAGCTGATCGATGACTCTCTCTCATCGATGTTTCTAGCTCTCTATCTCTCTCCCTTCCTCTCTGTACAAAATCAATAAAATATATTAAAAAATAAATAAATAAAATAATAAATAATAAAAATGAAAATGGTTCTCTGTGCTATCAGAAAGCAGGTAAATCCCCATACCCTACTTTTGCTAACTTTCATCTGTGCCAACTGCCTAACATAACCTTTCTGCTCTGGTCAAATTCATCTTCTCACACCTCTCCAATACTCTAAGCTCTTCCTAGTTTTCTACACAGGAAAAATTCACTCCCTCTTAGTGATTCTATACACAGGACTTAGTTTTATAACTCTGTGCATTGTTTGGGCCCTGGGACAGATTATGTACCGTCATGATTTCAGGTTAAGTCTGTTTTCCCTGGCCCTCCCCTTTGAAGTAACATTTTTGAATGTATAGAGCCTTTCTTATTCAAATATGCATTTCTCCACTCTCAGGCTCCTGCCTCCCCTAGTGCTCTTGCCATTTAGATTCTTTTTATTTATTTTATTTTATTATTTTTTAAAATATATTTTATTGATTTTATACAGAGAGGTAGGGAGAGAGATAGAGAGCTAGAAACATTGATGAGAGAGGACCATCAACCAGCTGCCTCCTGCACACCCCCCACTGGGGATGTGCCCACAACCGAGGTATATGCCCTTGATCTGAATCGAACCCGGGACCCTTCAGTCCGCAGGCTGACGCTCCATCCACTGAGCCACACCAGAAAGCTAGATTCTTTTTAAATGCTTGCTAAATTTAATACCTACCTGCCCGTTTGGCTCAGTGGATGGAGCATCAGCCTGCAGACTCAAGGGTCCCAGGTTCGATTCCTGTCAAGGGCATGTACCTTGGTTGCGGGCACATCCCCAGTAGGGGAGGCAGCTGATCCATGTTTCTCTCCCATCGATGTGTCTTCTCTTTCCCTCTCCCTTCCTCTCTGTGGAAAATCAATAAACTGTTTTAAAATAAATTTCATAGCTACCTACCTTTGCTGCAGTTCTCCCCTAGTGCTGTCTGCTTTAGGGTCTTCCTTCTCAAAGACGTTTTCTTTGATTAAGCCCGCTAAAGTCTCTCTAAAATCAGTACTACTGGAGCATGTGTTTATCTTTCAAGCCTACTTTTCCCCTCCTCCCTACTAGACAGTAAACTCGCAGAGAGCACGGGCATTGAAATTAGATCTAGGTCCAAACTCCACTTACTATGACAATAACTGAGGGTGAGAACTCTAGGCTTGTCTCCCAGGTCACCGGGATTTTTAACAGATGAAAAAAGATAAGGTTCATAAAACATCCAGTACTGAAACTGGAACGCCAAGGACAAAACTTGGCAGCCCCTCTCCTGCCTTAAGGGAAAAGGTCCCATTGCACCTAAAAAGGAGACCAGCCTCAGGAGGCCAGTACCTCTTCCTCAATTAACTTCCGAAAACACGTTCTGCCCTGAGGACACAAAGTCACTCTTTCCAACCCACCCAAGCGCCTTGGGTGGTGGCTTAGCTTCGCCTTTCAAGTCCGGCCCGTGGAGTTGGATATCTTTTTTTTTTCTTTTCTTAACTATATTTTATTGATATTTTACAGAGAGGAAGGGAGAGGGATAGAGTTAGAAACATCGATGGGAGAGAAACAGCGATCAGCTGCCTCCTGCACACCCCACAAGAGGGGAGGGGGGGGGGCTGTGGAAGTTGGGGAGCTGGACAAAAAAGATCCCTTGTCCCGCCGAAAGCCCTTTCTGCGGCTCTGCCCCCGATGTCTTCCACTTTGTTCGGGGACATGTGTCACGATGTCACGAGGAACTTGGGGTTCGGGATCTGACTGCCGGATGGAGCCCCGGCTCTGCCCGGGTCCCCACCAAGCTCTCCCAAGGGGATCGATCGACAGACACCCCTTCCTCCCACCCCGACACCTTCCACCCCGACGCGGGCGACTCACCGCCGAGGTCCTTGGCCTGGTGGAGCAGCTCGCTCTCCGCCAGCTCTGCCGGCTCCTCCGCAGCCTCGGAGGGCGGCTTCGGGGGGGCTCCTCCCGCCGGCGGCTCGTCCCCTTCGACCGGGCGGCCGTCCGCCACCGGCTGCTGCAGGCCCAGCCAGCTGCTCAGGCCGCGGAACATCCCGCCGCGGGCCCGGGCCGGCCGCCGGACACCAGGGCTGCGCCCAGCCCCGAGCGCACAAAGCCGTCTCCCGGGGACACGGCCGGAAGTGGGACCCCCGCGGCCCGTCTAGCCGCCCCTCCGCCTCTATGACAGCTCAGACGCCGGCGCGCGTGCGTCACTTCCGGCCGAGGCCCCGCCCCCGGCTCTGCGTGCCGTGAGCTGGCGCGCGCGTGGAAGGCGGACAAAGGGCTTTTCCCACGGCGCTAGCCGCGCCCCCTGGCCCGCCTCTCCGCCTGGCAGGGGCCGACCCAGCCGTGCCACCGGCGGCTTCGGCGCTCTGAGCGCCTGGGGTGGCTTAGCTTCGCCTTTTCAGGTCCGGCTGGGCCGGCCCGTGGAGTTGGATTCTCTCTCTCTCTTTTTTTTAATAATATGTTATTGATTTTTTACAGAGAGGAAGGGAGAGGGATAGAGAGTTAGAAACATCCATCAGTTGCCTCCTGCACACCCCCCCCCTCCCCCCGGAGGATGTGCCCACAACGAAGGTACATGCCCTTGGCTGGAATCAACCCAGGACCCCTCAGTCCACAAGCTTACGCTCTATCCACTGAGCAAAACCGGTTTCAGCGACTTGGATATATTTAGCTTCCTTCTGAGACTGAATCAAAACTAGCCTTTTCACACACACACACACACACACACACACACACCCCAAAAAACAAACAAACAAAAAAAAAAAACCACAACACACACAAAAAAACCTCGCCCAGAGCCTCTAGGTCCAAATACCAATTTACTGGGAATACAGAGGCTGGAGGGAAGTGTTAAAGGATACCACGGGATGCAGGCAACATAGAATCTAGGCTGGGAGAAACCACAGGACAAAAGACATTGTTTATTCGCATAAATTGCAATGAAGGGGAGAAGGGGAAATTATAGATTAAAAGCGATTTAAGCTCTAGCTGGTTTGGCTCAGTGGATAGAGCGTCCGCCTGCGGACTGAAGGGTCTCGGGTTCGATTCCGGTCAAGGGCATGAACCTTGGTTGCGGGCACATTCCCAGTACGGGGTGTGCAGGCGGCAGCTGATTAATATTTCTAACTTTCTATCCTTCTCTCTTCGTGTCTGTGAAAATCAATAAAATATATTTTTTAAAAATAAAAGCGATTTAAGAGACAATGCATGGCAACTTGTGGTTTTTATTTGGATCCTAATTCAAATAACCCCATTGGGCTGGAAAAGTTTGACTTCATAAGAATTGGAAATGTGGTCATTGGATATAGACCATAAAATGGGACTGTTAAATTTAAAAACTTGTCTTTGTGGTAGAATACACAAACTTGACCATCTTAACTTTGAAGTGTACAGTTCAGAAGTGTTAAGTGCATTCACGTTGTTATGCAACTGATCTCCAGAACTCTTCGTATTGCAAAACAAATTCTGTGTCCATTAACTCTCCATTCTCCCCTCCCCCCAGCCCTTGGCAACCAAACTCTTTCTGAGTGAGTTTGATTACTTCAGGAACCTCATATAATAGAATCACACCATATTTGTCTTTCTGTGACTGGCTTATTTCACTAAGCAAATGTCCTCGGGTTCATTCATTTTGTAGAATATGTCAGAATTTCTTTAAAATTCTGCCTTAAGAAAGGCTACCTTTATTATTTTTAAAATATGTTTTGATTGATTTTAGAAAGAGGGAGTGATAGAAACATCCATGAGAAACATCAGCATCTATCAGTTGTCTCCTGCACATCCCCTACTTGGGATCAAGCCAGTAACCCTGGCATGTGCCCTGGCCTGAATGGAACAGGTGCCCTCTTGGGGCATGGGTTGATGCTCAACCACTGAGCCACACTGGCCAGGCAAGAAAGGCTCCTTTAAAAAGGCTGAATAGCCGAAACTGGTTTGGCTCAGTGGACAGAGTGTTGGCCTGAGAACTGAAGGGTCCCGGGTTTGATTCCCATCCCCCAGTAGGGGCTGTGCAAGAGGCAGCTGATCAATGTTTCTAACTCTCTATCCCTTTCTCTTCCTCTCTGCAAAAAATCAATAAAATATATGAAAAAATATTTTTTAAAGTGTCTATTTTTTAAAAAAAAGATTGAATAACATTCCATTGTACATAATACCACATTTTGCTTATCCATTCATCTGTCCATAGACATAGGAATTATTACATTTTAAACTGTGGTGCGTGCGTGTGCGTGTGCGTGTGTGTGTGTGTGTGTGTGTGTGTGTGTGTGTTTTAATGTGTTCTTATCTTTTAGTCATACTGAAATATTTACCAATGAAATGATAAGATGCCAGCCATCCTGCCTCAAATTAGGTGTAGCTCAGCAGTTGAGTGTCGACCCAGGAACCAAGAGGTCACTGGTTCGATTCCCCATCAGGGCACATGCCCAGGCTGTGAGCTCGATTCTCAGTGGAGGGTGTGCAGGAGGCAGCCAATCAATGATTCTCTCTCATCATTGATGTTTCTATCTCTCTCTCCCTCTCCCTTCCTCTCTGAAATCAATAAAAATATATTTAAAAATAAATAAATACAGGATGGGGGAAATGAGTAGGGATGTACATGAAGCAAACCTGGCCACAGGTTGATAACAGTTGAAGTTGGTGGTTATACTATTGTCTGTTTTTTCTATATACAGCATTTTACTTTTCCCATAATAACATGCAAGCAAACGAATAAAAAAAACTGCCCAGCCGAAACCGGTTTGGCTCAGCAGTGGAGCGTCGGTCTGTGGGCTCAAAGGTCCCAGGTTCGATTCCGGTCAAGGGCATGTACCTTGGTTGTGGGTGCATCCCTGGTGAGGGTGTGTGCAGGAGGCAGCTGATAGATGTTTCTATCCCTCTCCCTTCCTCTCTGTAAAAAAATCAATAAAATATATTAAAACAAACAAACAAAAACTACCCAAGCAAACAACTACTCCTTGAGAACAGGGATTTCATGAACGTATTTCGCAAGCACAGACTCAAGCAATCTGTTGGCAAAGTTCACTCATTATTCCTCTTCCTTCCAGCACTTTCAGAAGAGTAGCTTAGTTCCAGGAAATACATGGGGGATGGATCACAATTCTGATTTTTCCTGTTCTCCAGTTTTGCAGCCTGAGGTATATTTACAATCCAGGTCCAGAACTTTAGTTTAACAAGTCCAACCCATTATTGTTTCTCCCCCCCAAACAGCTTTATTCACATATCATACAACTCACCAGTTTAAAGTGTGTAATTCAGCCGGGACCAGTTTGGCTCAGTGGATAGAGCGTCGGCCTGCAGACTGAAAGGTCCCGGGTTTGATTCAGGCCAAGGGCATGTACCTTGGTTGCAGGCGTATCCCCGGTAGGGGGTGTGCAAGAGGCAGCTGATTGATGATTCTCTCTCATCAATGTTTCTAACTCTCTATCCCTCTCTCTTCCTCTCTGTGAAAAATCAATTAAAAAATATTTAAAGTGTATAATTCAGTGGTTTTTGGTATATTATACTATCAATTTTTTTAAATTACAGTAAATTATATATATCATAAAATTTATCATTTTAACCATTTTTAAAAATATATATTTTTTTATTGATTTCAGAGAGGAAAGGAGATGAAGAGAGAGATAGAAACGTCAATGATGAAAGGGAATCATTGATTGGTTGCCTCCTGCACGTTGGACTGAGCCCACAACCCAGGCATATGCCCTTGATCAGAATCGAACCCGGGACCCCTGAGTCCCCAGCCTATGCTCTATCCACTGAGCCAAACTGGTTAGGGCTCATTTTAACCATTTTTTAAAAATACATATTTTTAATTGATTCTAGAGAAGGGAGAGGGAGAGAGAGACAGACATCAATGATGAGAGAGAATCATTGATCAGCTGCCTCCTGCATATCCCCCACTGGAGATCAAGCCCATAATCCAGGCATGTACCCTTGACCAGAATCGAACCTGGAACCCTTCAGTCCGAAGGCCGATGCTCAATCTACTGAGCCAAACCAGCCGGGGCTCATTTTAACCATTTTTTAAAAAGTATATTGCATCGATTTTTTTACAGAGAGAAAGGGAGAGGGATAGAGAGTCAGATACATCGATGAGAGAGAAACATCCATCAGCTGCTTCCTGCACACCCCTCACCGGGGACATGCCCACAACCAAGGTACATGCCCTTAATCGGAATCGAACCTTGGACCCTTGAGTTCGCAGGTTCAGAAGGTAACCAAGCATGATGTTTCTCTATCCCTTCCTCTCTCTAACATCAATTAATATATACATAAAATGGGTGAATACCTTTGACTTCTTACTCTTCAAGTTTCTCCACCTCCAAAAGGAATATAGTTCTGACAACAAATAGCAGAGGTGGGGCCCAGCCCATTCAGCCTTACTTTTACTTTCTCTCCGGGAGCATTCAAAACAGTGGGGCGTGCTGTGATCCCCAGGGACAGACAGTTTTACAATGTTCTCAAAGGTGGGCTTCTTCAAAATAAAAGATTTTAAAAAAAAAACAAATCAACTTAATGGTGGGTTTCTTTTCCATTTCTTTCTTTTGTTGTTGTTTTTTTAAAAAATATATATATTTTATTGATTTTTTTACAGAGAGGGATAGAGAGTTAGAAACATCGATGAGAGAGAATCATCGATCTGCTGCCTCTTGCACACCCCCTCCTGGAGATGTGCCCGCAACCAAGGTACATGCCCTTGACCCGAATCAAACCTGGGATCTTTCAGTCCGCAGACCGACGCTCTATCCACTGAGCCAAACTGATTTCGGCTCCATTTCTTTCTTATCCTCAGCTCTATGTGGGTAGTAGGCTGTGAAAGAACACTTGGTGAATGAAGACACACCCTTATCCCACACAGGTTAGTCAATCTCAACCCTGTTGTCAGATTTGTTTTCCCGCTCGCTTTATTTTCCACTTGAATTAATATTACAAAAGTGATCGTAAGAACCCCTGTGTACTCACAAAATATCTTTCTTCCATTAGCCTCATAGATAAATAGAATAAAAAGATAAGGCTCTACACTCCGTGGTAAAGAGTGTGACTTTGGAAACAGATGTTTTCTATTGATATTGTAGAGGCTGAAAGAAATAATATAGAAAAATTCCCCTGCTAGCCCAGACTTCCCCTGAGAATGTGACCTTTAGAACTGCCCCAGGAAAAACAAGGTATGAGCCACACAGCACCAGACCACCAGACTCAGCCCCTAGAGGTAGTAAACTGGATGTATTATCAACGTCCTGGGGCGGTTCCACCCTGTTCCTTGTGATAATGTCTATCCTCCCCTCAAGGAATTCCTGTCCCTCTTTCTGGAAGACCCCCTCCCCTTGTCCTTTGTTCTAACTTTGCGGTTTTTGCCTTTATAAGCCTGTAAGTTCTGCTCGGGACTTGACTTGGCTGCTCCTGCGTGAGTAACAGGTCAAGTCCCAGCATGCTGGAATTAAATCCTCTTGCTGTTTGCATCAAGTGTCGTCTCTTGCGTTTGACTGGGTCTTCGCTGATCCTGGGTCAGGGCAGGGGTCTCCTTCGGGGGGTCCAACAATATCAAAGGAAAGCAGAGTTTGACACCCCAAAATATGCCTTTTGGGGTATCGATTATTTTAAGCTGGTTATTTCTTTTTTAATTTAATTAATTTATTTGTTTTCTATCTTCACATGAGAATATTTTTTTTCCATTGCTTTTTAGAGAGTTAGTGAGAGGGAAAAACAGAGAGAAAAATCGATGTGAGAGAAACACATCAACTGGTTGCCTCCTACAGGAGCCCTGACCAGGGCCCGGGCCGGGGAGGACCCTGTAACCAAGGTACATGCCCTTGACCAGAATTGAACCCAGCATCCTTTGGTTCACAGGCTGACACTCTCTCCACCGAGCAAAACTGGCTAGGGCTAGCTAAAACCGGTTTGGCTCAGTGCATAGAGCCTCGGCCTGAGGACTGAAAGGTCCCAGGTTTGATTCCGGTCAGGGGCATGTACCTTGGTTGCGGGCACATCCCCAGTGGGGGGTGTGCAAGAGGCAGCTGATCGATGTTCCTAACTATCCCTCTCTTTCTCTCTGTAAAAAAGCAATAAAATATGTAAAAAACAAACAAACAAAAAACTGGCTAGGGCTAAGCTGGTTATTTTTAAGAAACAAAAGCCTCAGGAAGAACCTTTGACAGCTACCCCCCCCCCCCCAACTGCTAAAAGAATTTAGATAAGGGACCTCCTCCAGGAAGGGAGAAATAATCAGATAACTAGTTTAATATAAACCAGTGTGTGACAGACCGGGAGGAGCCTAGCATGGCTTCCTTGATCAAAGTCCTCCCCGTATCACACTGTTTAAGATGGCCCAGCAAACATATATAATAGTTACCAGACGTTTGCTTTTCCATCTCTACCTGACTTGCCTTTCTTCCCTGGGAAGTCCCCCAAACACCACCCCGCCTTAGCTCATAAACCTTAACTGCCCCATTTGCCCTCAAATTTAATAGTCTCTTTTTGGGGCAGTATTAAAAATATACATATTTTTATTGATTTCAGAGAGGAAGGGAGAGGGAGAGATAGAAACATTAATGAGGAGAGAGAATCATTGATTGGCACACCCACAGCTGGGGATGGAGCCTGAAACCCAGGCATGGGTACTGACCAGGAATTGAACCGTGACTTCCTGGTTCATAGGTCGATACTCAAGCACTGAACCACACAAGCTGAGTACTTTATATATTCTTATGAAACCTCTGCATGCACATAAGTAATAAATTGGGTCATTTTTTCCTGTTAATCTGGCTTGTGTCAATTTGATTAGTCCAGCCAGAAGAACTTAAAAGGATAGGAGGAGCCGAAACCGGTTTGGCTCAGTGATAGAGCATCAGTCTGTGGACTGGAGGGTCCCAGGTTCGATTCCAGTCAGGGGCATGTACGTTGGTTGGGGCACATCCCCGGTGGGGGGTGTGTGCAGGAGGCAGCTGGTTGATGTTTCTCTCTCATTGACGTTTCTAGCTCTCTATCTCTCTCCCTTCCTCTCTGTAAAAAATCAATAAAATATATTTTAAAAAATTTAAAAAAAAGACTAGGAGGAAAATTATTTTTCCTCCCCACAGTGTCCTGGTTTTGTTATTTATATTAACTAATGTACAGTATAGTCAGGGCACTCCACATCTTTAAGCTTCAGGTCCTTTATTATAAAAAAAAATATCATAATTACTGTTCTGGTTGTAAAAAGGAAAGGAAGTACTGAATTGTGGAAGGAAACCGTGCATACATGGCAGGTGTTAACTGTTACCATCATTTCAACCCATTTCACAAGCAGCCTTTCTACAGGGGCCTCTGGATTCTGGAAGACTTGTTTCATAGCAATCTCTTCTATGCCTCCAGCCTTTTTTACAAGGTGCTTCCTCCTTTAAAATTTTTATTTATTTAGCCGAAACCAGTTTGGCTCAGTGGATAGAGCATCAGCCTGTGGACTGAAAAGTCACGGGTTCGATTCCAGTCAAGGGCATGTACTTGGTTGCCGGCAATCCCCAGTAGAAGGTGTGCAAGAGGCAGCTGATCAATGATTCTCTCTCATTGATGTTTCTATCTCTCTATCTCTCTCCCTTCCTCTCTGAAAAAAATCAATAAAATATATTTAAAAAATAAAATAAAATTTTTATTTATTTATTCTTTGCCTTTGAGGAGGCTTGGGTCTCCCCTCTGGTTCCTATTGAGTGGAGCCTCTGCCCATTTCCCCAGAAATTGACATCAGTAACCCTGGATCCTTACTACTTCTTCTACAACGCTGCTTTGTCATTCTCAGTGGGAAAAACTCCCTTTTGTTTTATTTTATTATTATTTTTTATTTATTAAGGTATCACATATTTGTCCTCATCCCCCCATTCCCATCCCACACCTCTCCTCAGGCATGCCCCCCCCCCCTGGTGTCCGTGACCACTGGTTAGGCTCATATGCATGCACACAAGTCCTTTGGTTGATCTCTCTCCCTTACCCCCACCCTCCCCTACTTTCCCTCTGAGGTCCGACAATCTGATCGATGCTTCCCTGTCTCTGGGTCTGTTCTTGTTCATCAGTCTATGTTTTTCATCATTTCCCCTAGATGAGTGAGATCATGTCCTACTAGAAATACACTCCCTTTTGTTTTAAAACTTATTTAATTTTTCCTTACAACCTGCTACCCTACCTTGTTGCTGTCATCTATTAGCTTCATATTCACTTGGTTTCTTGGCCTCAATTGCCTCCTCCAAGTTCCACCATCCTTGCATGGCCCTTGTGTCCCTTAGACTGGCCTGGTGGGCGCTAGACCCAATGCCAGCAATGCCCATCTCGCTTGACTCATTTTCAGCCATCAGACCCTAAACCATGTCATCTGAAGTGCGTCCTCTTTGATGACTTCAACACCAACACCACTTTGTGGTGACAATTTGTCAGTTCCCTCTTTTCCTTCTTTCTTTTAAAAAATATGTTTTTAAACCATGGTACATCTACACAATGGAATACTATGCTGCCATAAAAAAGAAGGAATTCTCATCATTTGTAGCAACTTGGATGGAATTGGAGAACATCATGCTGAGTGAAATAAGCCAGTCAATGAAAGAGAAACACCACATGACCTCACTCATTTATGGATAATAAAGAACATTATAAACTGATGAACCAAAAGATAGATACAGAGACAGTAAAGCAACAAGCAGACTATCAAATTACAGCAGGGAGGGTAGGGAGATCCGAGGAAGATAAGAGATCAACTAAAGGACTTGTATACATGCATATAAGTACAACCAAAGGACACAAAACTCTGGGGAGGGAGGGCATGTATGGGAGGGGGGACAATGGTATATGTACACAGATAATAATTTAATTAAAAAAAAATAAAATAATAAAATATATTTTTATTGATTTCAGAGAGGAAAGGAGAGGGAGAGAGAGATAGAAACATCAAGGATAAGAGAAAATCATCGATTGGCTGCCTCCTGCATGCCCAACCCTGGGGATCAATCCCACAACCTGGACATGTGCCCTTGACTGGAATTGAACCCAGAACCCTTCAGTCTGCAAGCTGATGCTCTGTCCACTGAGCAAAACCAGCTAGGGCAAGTTCCCTCATTTCAATGGGCTCTTGTCACTGGTCCCTTCCTTCTTTTTCTCCCAGTCTACCAGCTTCCTGCTGCTCTCCATTTCTTTCCTCTGTGAACTAGAGCCCTGGTGGATTACTGTAATCACATTCTTTCATTGTCCTCAATTTCCTCACTCTCTTGTCTTTCTACTCCACTCAAATTCTGGTTTTGTCATAAACATCCACATTTACATACCTACCTGTTGCTATCCTATAAAATTATATCTGTCCCAGCTGGCATGGCTCAGTGGTTGAGCATTGACCTATGAACCAGGAGGCCACGGTTCCATTCCTGGTCAGGACACATGCCTAGGTTGTGGGGTGTGCAGGAGGCAGCCAACATCATTGATGTTTTCCTTTTTTTTTTTTTTTTTTTTTTAAATATTTTTATTGATTTCAATAAATTTTATTTTTTAAAAATATTTTTATTGATTTCAGACAGAGAGAGAGAGAAACATCAAAGATGAGAGAGAATCATTGATTGGTTGCCTCCTGCATGCCCCCTACTGGGGATGGAGTCTGCAACCCCAGACTTATGCCCTTCACTAGAATGGAACCTGGGACCTTTCAGTCTTCAGGCAGATGCTTTATCCACTGAGCCAAACTGGCTAGGGCTCACCATTGATGTTTCTTTTTCTTACTTTCCCTTCCTCTCTGAAATCAACCTATATATATAAAAGGCTAATATGCTAAATATTCAACTGTCTGGTCAATATGACGTGCACTGACCACCAGGAGGCAGACGCTCAATGCAGGAGCTGCTGTGATGCACAATGGCGATTTATAGAGAAATGGCACTGCGGATCTGGTGCTGACAAAGCAATACTCAGCTTCCCCCAAGTGGGATACAGGCCCCGCCACCACCCTGGAGTGACAGCCCACCAAATTGGAGCCAACACTGCCAAGACCCCACGGTGTAAAACAGTCCACAGCCCAGTTCAGCCCTGAAACGGTGGCTGTGGGCACTGGGTAATGATATCACATAGCAATGCCCAGCTTCCTCTCCCTAGCGACTAGTCCAAGGATGGAGTTCCTTCAGTCCAGAAACACAACTTGCTTTATAGCCAGGTGCAAACATTTTACACTTTAATCAAATGTCTGTGAAGCATTTTCCTGTGCCTCATCTCATTTGATCCTCACAGGAGTCCTGGTGTAGGTAGATAGGAAACTCAGTGGAATCCTATTTTCATTAGCCAGAAAACACAGATTTGGAAAGCTTAGAAATTTTACCCAACTGAAAAGAAGTAAGAAATGCTGGACCTTGAAAATGACTTCAGGTTTTTTCATTGTGCAGAATCTAGTCAAACACTGTTGCAGTTAAATATTTTACCCTTTGTTCTCCATATGTGATCTACAATAATAATCTGTTTCATGTTGATATTTACTGCTGTGTTGCTAACAATTACCTAAAAGAGAAGTTGGGTGCTTCACTGGGCTGGAAAAAGTTTAGCTATATCAAAAGGTCTAATTAAACAAGTTTATTCTATATCTATAAAAGGCTAAGTTGATCCCGGGTTCGATTCCAGTCAAGGGCATGTACAATGGTTGCGGGCACGTCCCCGGTGTGGGGTGTGCAGGGGGCAGCTGGTCGATGTTTCTCTCTCATCGACATTTCTAGCTCTCTATCCCTCTCTCCTCCTCTCTGTAAAAAAATCGATAAAATATATTAAAAAAAAAAAGGCTAAGTTGACTCACACACGTGCAATACATATAAAGCTCTCGCTGGTGCCAATCGCACGTGTGTGTTTCAATCTGTCATTGTTGATTGTGAATTTGGTTGACACTTCTATTATAGAGCAAATAGTGATGTTAAAATATTTCTCCTAATTAATTTCCTTTCAATGTGCATGAACTTGTGCACTGGACCACTAGTAAAAATATATTTAAAAAAATAAAATTTATCTGGGCATCATTACATAATTATGGCTTCTAAACTCCACCAGGTGTTGCCTATCCTGGCACTCCAGTGACTGACACTGGTTATTCCAGTGTTTCCCAACCTTCTCTCATGATGAGAATCACCTGGTGGAGTTGTTAAAACACAGATTCCTGAATCCCAACTAAGAAGTGCTAAACTAGAATTTTTGAGAACATATAGGTAAAATTGCATACCTAACTTAGTGCTCTGTATATAACATCTGTCTTAGAGCACTAGTTAAGTATACAATTTTACCTATATGTTCCCAAAAATCCTAGTTTAGCACTTCTTAGTTGGGATTCAGGAATCTGTGTTTTAACAACTCCACCAGGTGATTCTCATCATGAGAGAAGGTTGGGAAACACTGGGTTATTCAAAATTCTCACTCCTTTCCTAACCCTTCCATTTCACTCCATACCCTTCCGTTGTCCATAGTTACATCCTCTCTCCTTCGGTGGTTTGGGTATGTTCTTCCCTTCACCTTAACAACCTGCCCTGTCCTTCTCAGGACCAACCATCTTCCAAAAACAGTCCCTTCTCTTAGGAAGTCCTGATTGACTCCCACCACCACCCCCCATTTTTCTACACGGGTATTGTTTTTTATTTTTTTATTGATTTCAGAGAGGAAGGGAGGGGGAGAGAGAGAGAAACATCAATGATGAGAGAGAATCATTGATTGGCTGCCTCCTGCATGCCCCACATGGAGGTTCAAGCCTACAACCCAGGTATTGTTCTAGGATTCTTACTGATTCTGATAGATGTTTAGACCGACCCCCCAGCCACGGTCCCTCCAGGGCAGGAACCCCGTTCGCTTTTGGTCCCCTCCCCAGCGCTTCTGCAGTTCCTGGAGCGCAGCAGGGCACCCACGATCGCCTGTGACCAGGTGAGGCTCCTTCCAGGGCTGAGAGCCGGGCGGGAGGCCCCCAGCTCGGGAGGCCCCCAGCGTTCACCTGGGCCCCCCGAGGGCCTCCGCTAAATGAGCCGCGGAGGGGAGGAGCAGTCCTGGGGCAGAGCGAGGCTTGGGGCCAAGAGCCTCCTGGGCGGAGGGACGGGAGGCCGCCTGTGCCGGAGGAGCCACTTTTTCGGCGCCGCTTTCGTTGCATTGCTCAAACCTGGTGCAAACCCGAGCTCACAGCGTGAGTCAGCGGGCCCGGCGGCGGGAGAGGGAAGGTGGGCGCAGAGATCGGCGCGCACCCCGAGGCCTGCACCCGAGGAGGGACGGACACCCCGAGGGCGGCCCCCGACCCAGCCCCACAGGTGAGCGCGGGAGCCCGCCGTCCTCCCCCTCCTCCCCATCACCCTCCGGCGCCGCCACCGCCACCACCACCGCCGCGCAGGTAACTCCCCGCCGGCCGGCCGCCGCCCGTCCCCGGCCTCCGGGCCCGTGCCGCCCCACGTCCCCGGGGCCTTCCCCCCGGCGGGTCCGGGAGCCTTTGTCCCCTCCCGGATGGCGCTGTCGCCCGGCCCATCCCCGCACCCCGCGCCCCGCGCACGCAGCCCCGAGGGGTGTGGGGCTCGGCCGCCGCGGGGGCCTGCGCCGTCGGAGCCCGCGATCGGGGTGGGTGGTGTCGCGTCCCCGGGGTGCGTGTCTCCCCGGCCCGGCCCTCTCTGGCCTGGGGAACCCCGAGAGCCTCGGGAGCCCCGGGAGCCCCGCGATGGCGTTGGCGGAAGTGGAGCCCCGCGAGGAGGGAAAGGGCCTCTCTGGCCCCGCGCCTGGCGCGCTCGATCGCTCGCTCTACAACCGCCTCCCCGCCCCCCCATCAGCTCCTCCGGACGCCCCGGGCCGGAGCGGCCGCCGAGACCAGATAACGTTCTTTCTGCAGCGCTTTTCGCAGGTTTGATGGCTGATATTCCCATGTCGTACACTGTCCCTGGTGAAATGTGCAGATCCGGGGCTGACCCAGCCAACCCCCGTGGGACCGTTGCCATCACTCCAGAAAGTTCCTTCGGGGGCCCCCTCACCCCCCCTCCCTGGATCTCGAGCACAGCTTAGGAAGGTTAATGTGCTACATTAGTTTTGCCTGTTGGAGAACTTCAGAAAATGGGAGCCTTCAGTAAGCACTCCTGGTTCTAATAATACATTTCAAACGGTCGTTGTTGGCCAAGTGTCTCTGGTGCTTTCTGAGGGTTTCAGCTGCTTTAGGCCCGCACTGCTGGGCAGGCACGGGCCATCGAGAGGCTCTTGAGATGTGCTGTGAGTAGACACACCTAATCTCCGAAGACTTAGTAACAGAGAGATCGAGGGAGAGAGAGAGAGAGAGAGAGAGAGAGAGAGAGAGAGAGAGAGAGAGAGAGAGAGAGAGAGAGAGAGAGAGAATATGAATGTAGAAGATCTCACTGATGAATTCTTACAATGATTACGAGATAAAATTTAAGTTCTTTGGGTATACTGGGTTCCGTAAGATGGTTAAAATGAACTCCATCTGTTTCTTTTTGAACATGGCTACTGGAGAATTCCAAATCACGCAGAGGCCTCGTGTAATGTTTTTATTGGACAGCACACAGGGCAGCCTACACATTCCATTTTGCAGACCATTGGTTCCGCTCCCTGCCTGGGAGAGAGTAGGAAAACGTGTCTTCACGCAGGACAGAAAACATCTGGATTTCAAGGAAGTAGCCGCAAGAGCCTGCCTTTTTCTGCCGCTTTAAAACTTTGCTTCAGGCTTACTTGTTTACTGAAAGGAGGTAAAAAGGACTGGACATGTCTTTGGCATTAAGCGACCTTTTCAAAGACTTGGTAAAATGTCGAATGTGTTTTGAAAAGGGATCTTGTGCTTTTGAAAATATTGAAAACTAGTCATTGCCTACACCCCAACCGCCTAAATATATTAAAATTCAGCATTTTAGTGCGCTTTTGACCAGTCTTTAATTAAAAAGTAAACTAACAGCCGAGGCCGGTTTAGCTCAGTGGATAGAGCGTTGGTCTGCAGACTGAAGGGTCCCGGGTTCGATTCCAGTCAAGGGCATGTACCTTGGTTGTGGGCACAACCCCGGTGGGGTTATGCATGAGGCAGCTGATCCATGTCTCTCTCATTGATGTTTCTGGCTCTCTATCCCTCTCCCTTTCTCTCTGTAAAAATTCAATAAAATATATTAAAAAAAAAAGTAAACATAGGTGAGATGATACTATATCCTACTCTGTTCATATAACATAAGCATATCTTATCTGGAAAATTCGTAGACTTTCTTAAAATATATATTTTATTGATTTTTTACAGAGAGGAAGGGAGAGAGATAGAGAGTTAGAAACATTGATGAGAGAGAGTCATCGATCAGCTGCCCCCTGCACACCTCCTACTGGGGGCGTGCTCCCAACCAAGGTACATGCCCTTGACCGGAATTGAACCCAGGACCCTTCAGTCCGCAGGCTGATGCTCTATCCACTGAGCCAAACTGGTTTCGGCTTCTTAGACTTTTTGACAACCACATAATGTGACTTCGCATGAATACACGTCAGTTTTCTATGGGATTTTGGGGGGGACAGTTTTTGATTTTGCTAACTTTTACAAATCGGAAGTCCTTTTAATAGCGTGCTAGTACCCTAATAAGATACAATCACAGCACTGCTTAGTTGCCCCCTTCATTGCATAGGAAATGTGAAGTCCAAGAAGGCAGGGACCTTGACTTTCACCCCCAAAGCCCTGGACCATGGAACATGTCCAGCATATATAATAGACATTTAGTAAACGGTGGTGAGGTGATTGAATGGGGGAGGAGGTGGCTCTGGAAAATGATTACAGCTCACTTCCTTTTAGCACTGTCTTCTGCCTCACACCTCCATAAGGCAGGCCCTGACAGGATCTCTGTGTAAACACAGGTAGAGCAAACCGAGGTTTAGAAAGGTTGAAGTTGCCTGGGCTCATAGCTGTAAATGACAGAGCCAGCATTTGAATCTAGGCTCTCTCTGACTCCAGAGGAGGGCACTTATAGTAGAAGAAATGGCTGGTGGGAGGGGTAAGGGTAAGAAATGAGCACTATAGTGACTACTTGAGCCAGTAGGAGTGGAAAGAGACGAACATTCAGATCCATTTTGGATATGCATTCTGGGTTTGGATTGAGAATCTTTTTTTAAAAAATATATTTTATTGATTTTTTTTTTTTTTTTTTTTTTTTTTTTTTTTTTTTTTTTTTTTACAGAGAGGAAGGGAGAGGGAGAGAGAGTTTGAAACATCGATGAGAGAGAAACATCGACCAGCTGCCTCCTGCACACCTCCCACTGGGGATGTGCCTGTAACCAAGGTACATGCCCTTGACTGGAATCGAACCTGGGATCCTTCAGTCCGCAGGCTGACGCTCTATCCACTGAGCCAAACCAGCTAGGGCTATTTATTTTATTGAATTCAGAGAAGAAGGGAGAGGGAGATAGAAACATCAATCATGAGAGAGAATCATTGAATGGCTGCCTCTTGCACATACCCGTTGCCCTACTGGGGACCGAGCCCACAGCCCAGGCATGTGCCTTCTTACTGGAATTGAACCTGGGACCCTTCAGTCCACAGGCTGATACTCTGTCCACTGAGCCAAACCAGCTAGGGCATAACCACTGATGTCTTTTTTTTTTTTTTTTTTTTTTAATATATTTTATTGATTTTGTACAGAGAGGAAGGGAGAGAGATAGAGAGTTAGAAACATCGATGAGAGAGAGTCATCGATCAGCTGCCTCTTGCACACCCCCTACTGGGGATATGCCCGCAACCAAGGTACATGCCCTTGACCGGAATCGAACCCGGGACCCTTCAGTCCCCAAGCCGACGCTCTATCCATTGAGCCAAACCGGTCTCGGCACCACTGATGTCTTTACTGTATCCAGTTTTGCCTTTTCCAGAGCATCATATATTTGGAATCCTACAGTATGTAGCTTTTTCAAATTGGCTTCTTTCACTTAGTAATATGCATTAAGTTTCCTCCATGTCTTTTCATGGCTTGACAGCTCATTTCTTTTTAGTGCTGGATAATATTTTAAGGAACTGGTATTTAAAAAAAAATATATATTTTATTGATTTTTTTTTTTACAGAGAGGAAGGGAGATGGATAGAGAGCTAGAAACATCAATGAGAGAGAAACATCGACCAGCCGCCTCCTGCACACCCCCTACCGGGGATGTGCCCAGAACCAAACATGCCCTTGACCAGAATTGAACCCAGGACCTTTCAGTCTGCAGGCCGACCAGTTAGGGCACAGCAAACAGGTTTTGGCAGAAACTGGTATTTTTATTCCATTTCACAGATGAAGAAACAGGCACAGAATGGATTAGCTTGCCCAGGTACAGCTTGTCTGACAACAGTGCCTGATCTCATAAATTTTACCATGCCTCTGAATCCCAGAGAAATCTATTTTCTCATGATGTTTGTCATATGACAGAGTTGGGGTAAATGGAAGACCAGGGCAATGGAACCAGCCCCTCTGCTTGTAGAAAATAGCCACAGCTTCCTGCATATCGACAAAAATAAAAAATCTAGAGGATATGACATTGTTTCAAAAGTTTCAGTCCTGGCTGGGTAGTTCAGTTGGTTAGAGCATCATCCGGATATGCCAAGGTTGTAGGTTCGATCCCTGGTCAGAGCGCATACAAGAATCAGCCAGTTGATGCATAAATAAGTGGAACAAAAACTCTTTCTCTCAAATCAATCAAAAAAAAAATCTGAGGGTTTAAAATTTTTTTTAAAAAGTTTCAACTATTTAGATAGGAAAATGCTGTGTGCTTTTGACATTCTGGTTTAACGCACTCTCTGCTTTACTGGTTTGAGAAAATGTTTCTCTCCCCTGACCCTTCATTTCATTGCCTTTCAGATTCTGTCTGGGTGCTGCCACCCAGCCACTCCTCTGCCAATGAAGTACATCCTAGTCACCGGTGGGGTGATCTCCAGCATTGGGAAAGGGATCATCGCGAGCAGCATTGGGACGATTCTGAAGTCATGGGGACTCCGAGTCACCGCCATCAAAATCGACCCCTATATCAACATTGATGCAGGCACTTTTTCACCTTATGAGCACGGTATGAAAGAGATCCACTTCCTCCCTTAGAAAGCGCTGAGTTAAATTGCAGTTCCTTCTTTTTTTTTTTTTTTTTTTAAATATATTTTATTGATATTTTACAGAGAGGAAGAGAGAGGGATAGAGAGTTAGAAACATCAATCAGCTGCCTCCTGCACGAACCCGGGACCTTTCAGTCCGCAGGCCAATGCTCTATCCACTGAGCCAAACCGGTCTCGGCTGCAGTTCCTTCTTATACGTTGGTTAATTTCTTTAGGATAGAGTCCCAGAAGTAGAGTTGCTGGATTTTATGCTGTGAATGTGTGAATGTTCTCATGGTCATTGATGCATTGTTCAGATTGCTGATGGCTCTTAAATCAGTCCACCCTTTTTGGAAAACTGTGTGAGGACACCATTTTCTTTTATTTTTTTAAAAAACAATTTAAAAAATATATTTTATTGATTTTTTTTTTACAGAAAGGAAGAGAGAGGGACAGAGAGTTAGAAACATTGATGAGAGAGAAACATTGATCAGCTGCCTCCTGCACAACCCTACTAGGGATGTGCCCGAAACAAGGTACATGCCCTTGACCGGAATCGAACCTGGGACCTTTCAGTCCACAGGCTGACACTCTATCCACTGAGCCAAACCAGTTTCAGCAAGGACACCATTTTCATTGTAGCTTTTGCAGTATGGATGATGTTTTGTTTAGTCACAAAGGTAATAGATTTCTCTTAACATCTTATCGTTAAGAGAAAATTTTAAACAATATAGTATATATTGACAATATAGAATGACATGAAGGAAATTTCCCACTTCTTGGAGAGACTATTATCAATGTGGACATTATAATGTATATAGTAATTATTATTTTTTTAAAGCATTAGCCCTGTCCTGACCAGTTTGGTCTGCAGATTCAAGGGTCCCAGGTTCAATTCCGGTCAAGGGCATGTACCTTAGTTGCGGGCACATCCCCAGTGGGTAGTGTGCAGGAGGCAGCTGATCGATGTTTCTCTCTGTGATGTTTCTAATTCTCTATCCTCCCCTCCTTTCTGTGAAAAATCAATTTTAAAAAAAGCATTAACCCTTAAATACTTTCTTTTTAAAAATTTTACATACAAGCAGGAAAATGCATAAATCATAAATGTACCATTTGATGAAATGATTATACTGTGTGATCAGCCCCTAGATCAATATACAGAATATCCATTTGCCTCCAAACCACCAGGGTAACCACTATCCTGTCTTTTAACACCATAGGTTAGAGTTGCTTGTTGTTTGTTTGCTGTTGTTTTTTATTTCAGAGGAAGGGGGAGGGAAAGAGAGATAGAAAGAGCAATGATGAGAATCATTGATTAGCTGCCTCCTGCAAGCCACCTTCTGGGGATCGAGCCCAAAACTTGGGCATGTGCTCTGACCGGAAATCGAACCATGACCTCCTGATTCATGGGTCCATGCTCAACCACTGAATCACACTGGTCAGGCTAGTTTTTGAACTTCAAATGAATTGAATCTCACAGTCACATTATTTTTAATCTAATTTTCTTTTTAAATATTTATATTTTTATTGATTTCAGAGAGGAAAGGAGAGGAGGAGAGATAGAAACATCAAAGATAAAAGAGAATCATTGACCGGCTGCCTTCTGCATGCTCCACATTGGGGATCAAGCTCACAACCCCGGGCATGTGCCCTGACTGTGAATCAAACCATGATCTTCTGGTTCATAGGTCAATGCTCAACTGCTGAGCCATGCCAGCTGGACTTTAATCTAATTGTAAAACTTAATATACTGTGGACATTTTAATATATTCTATACTCTTAAAAGTTGCACAGTGCCCTGGCTGGTTTGGCACAGTGGATAGAGCATCAGCCTGCAGACTGAAAGGTCCTGGGTTCGATTCTGGCTAAAAGCACATGCCTGAGTTGCAGGCTTGATTCCCATTGGGGGATGTGCAGCAGGCAGCCAATCAATGATTCTCTCTCATCATTGATGTTTCTCTTTCCCTCTCCCTTCCTCTCTGAAATCAATAAAGATATGTTAGCCCTAGCTGGTTTGGCTCAGTGGATAGAGCGTCGGCCTGCAGACTGAAAGGTCCCAGGTTTGATTCCGGTCAAGGTTTTAGACACATCCCCAGTGGGGGTGTGCAGGAGGCAGCTGATTGATGTTTCTCTCTCATTGATGTTTCTGACTCTCTATTCCTCTCTTTTCCTCTCTGTAAAGAATCAATAAAATATATTAAAAAATAAAATAAAATAAAAGGTTTCTGATAAGGTTTGTAAGCTAGTCAACCTTCTTTTTTCTGTGAACTTTCTGCCATAGGCATAAATGATAGACTTTTCTTAATTAGGGGGAGTTCAAGTCTTACCAGGTGGCTTTAGAACACTGGACTCCCAATCAATGTCCCCAAGTGGCACTGGAGACCCAGAGACATGGCAAATGATTAAAGCAGGTATTTCATGTGATTAAGTCTGCATCTATATCCTTTTTCTTGGTGCTGCTGTGTAGGTGGCTTATTGCACAATCTGGCTCTTCTTTCACCAAGTTACCCGTGGGCTCACTGGGGCCCTGCTTTTCATCTCTCATCTCTTTACCTGTCACTTTCACCAAGATGGCAATCAATTAAGCCTTTTTATGCCAATTCCAGAGTACAGGATATGGATGCTTTGAAGTAAATTGCTATTAGTTTTTAAAATTGCTGTTTTAAAGCCCCCTTTTCAAATGATACATGATGATTTTGGAAAGCTAACTCTTGAAGACAGAATTTTAGTTAAGTATGAAAAAAAACCACAATAAGATACTGGAATTTTTTGATGCATTGTAAAGGCTATAATTGAATTGTTAAGTTTTCTCATCAAAATAATGAAATGGTTGGAGCATCTTCCCATACACCAATAAATAAATAAACAAACAAATAAATTAATTAATTAAAAAAAAAGATTGCTGATTAGATTTCCAGTGAAGGCACCTACCTAGGTTTCGGGTTCCATCTCCTGGAGGCAAACAATTGATGTTTCTCTCACATCTCTCTCCCCCTTCCTCTCTTCCTCTAAAAATCAATAAACACCCTCAAGTAAGGATACAAAAAATGAAATGGTGATAGCATATAGTTTATAAATAAGTCTCTTAGCAGTATTTTAATAAAATGTGCTCATCTTTGAAAAACAATCTACTGGAAGCAAATTTGACAATTTTACTTTGCCTTTTTATTCTAGGAGAAGTGTTTGTCTTAAACGATGGTGGAGAAGTTGATTTAGACCTTGGAAATTACGAAAGGTTCTTGGATATCAATCTTTATAAAGACAACAACATCACCACTGGGAAGATATATCAGCATGTGATCAATAAAGAGAGGCGCGGTGACTACCTGGGGAAAACTGTCCAAGGTATTGCATGGCACAGACATTAGGCAGCACTGTGTGCTGAGCCTCCACACCAGGTCCCTGCACTCTGCCAGTTCTAACGCTCCTCAAATCCTGTGTTCTTTTCTTTTTCATTTTCCTTACAGATGTCAAGTTCATCCTCCGAGTCCCTCATTTATTTTCATCAGTCTTTTCTCTTTTTTACTAATGCCATGGTTTCCCTTAGTCAGTCTCTCCCCCCACCCCCTCTCATGCATTCATTTATAAAATCTATGGCGAACCATTTATTCATCTTTTTTTTTTTTCTTTTTTACATGATTAGGGTGTATTTTTTTGGTTTGTTTTTTGTCTGTCTTTTATTGAATGTGTTCTTTGCTCTTGTGTCTTTGCATGCATGGTGATTGTTTCCCCTTGAAGGAGGACAGCCTTGGAGAGGTGTGGTTCAGGGTTCGGGTTCTGGAGAAGGCCGCCCGCAAATGAAAGAGTCTAGAAAAGTATTAATTCGGGGAAAATGGGGGGCCAGGCGGGAGCCCACCTCTAGGCGGAGGACTACCATTGCTCTGGCCTTGCTATCTCTTTTCTATCTCTTTTATTAAGGTTATGAGATACACCCATATCCTTTAGGCAGGAAATTCCAATAATAGACAATTAGCAATAATTTACATAAGACTAAAAGGTGGAGGCTGCTTTAACTACCAATGTCTCCACTAAACAATGAGTGATTAGCTCCAACCATTCAGAGCAATTAAGGTTGACCAGCCTTCCAGATTCCCTTTCCACATTTCCCTTTTAGTGACAATGACCGGTTTCCTGCAGAGAGGGACTGGTGGATTGAACTGGAATGGCAAGTAGCATAGTCTGACCCTTTTTCACCAGCCCTTTCCCTAGATGCTATGGTTCTCTTTTGTCTTAGAAGAGATCCCCTCCCGGAACCTCTGAAGTTTTGTATTCATGTGTTCCTACATGATAGGGTAAAGGTGATAATTCCCCATCCCCTTAAATCACTTTCATATTGGAACCAATTGAGAAACAGATGTAGGAATAGGACAGATGGAGATCAGAAGAGCAACTATATTATTGCCAAAATTAGACGGTTGTGGCACAGATCTCCAGTTCAACTGTGTTTTCTTTCTTTCTTTCTTTCTTTCTTTCTTTCTTTCTTTCTTTCTTTCTTTCTTTCTTTCTTTCTTTCTTTTTAATATATTTTATTGATTTTTCACAGAGAGGAAGGGAGAGGGATAGAGAGCTAGAAACATCGATGTGGAGAAACATTGACCAGCTGCCTCCTGCACTCCCCCTACCGGGTATGTGCCCGCAACCAATGTACATGCCCTTGACCGGAATTGAACCTGGGACTTTCAGTCCGCAGACCAACACTATCCATTGAGCCAAACCGGTTTCGGCTCAACTGTGTTTTCAAATAGTTTTCCCTGAGTGTAGGTGTTGGGAAAACCCGAGGGAGAGAGAGTCACTGCCTCATATCTGCCATGTCCCAGTGATGGAGGAGAGGGCAAGGCCCAGCCCTGGATCCTGAACCCTGATCCCTATGCTGTTGGCATGGAGGCAGAACCCGGCCAACCTCATCCTTCCAGAAAGGGGTGGGCCAGGCATGCCATCTGGTTCTTCCAAACGCACCAGTCAAAGCCAGCTTCCTCTTGCCCGCAGACTCTGCGGGTGTAAGGTGGAGCAGGTGACGGATGCAACTTTGCCTCAGCTTCCTGAATGCCACCGTTCCTACTTCCTGCCATCACATTAGGTTAGGTGGCTGGGCTGAATCCCCACACACCCATGTGGATGTCACCTTTTTGTCTCTTCAGTTGAGATTGCCAACTTCAGGCCTGCTCACCACCCAAGGGACTCCTTGGCCTCACATGCTTGTGGAAATGCCACCTTTTCCCTCTTCAGCTGACGTTAGCATTCACTGGCGCCTGGTCAGCAGGCATACCTTGTCTATAATCTCTTGAGTGTCCCCCTCCCCATTGGCTGGCGGTCTGGCCACTCTCCAACCTTCTTGCCTGTGGAGCCTAGATTTCAGCATCCTGGGCAGCCCTCTTTGGCATTATAGGTGTTTTCTACTTGCATCGAAGATGGCATTTCTGCTTTCTGTTTCTCATTTTCTGGGGTTGGTCGGTTTCAAGAGAAAAGGCATAACATTTAAATGCGTGAACCTAAACTGCCCCTGGAGTATTAATTTCAGTGAAGGAAGATGATAGCATTAGGACTGCAGCTTGTCTGATTTGCCAGGTAGCTGTCGGTTATTTGCGAGATCTAAAGATCGGATACATTGCCTTTTCCTGACCATGAACTAAGCTTTTGTACTAATTCTTTCTGCAGTTGTCCCTCACATTACTGATGCTGTCCAGGAGTGGGTTATGAATCAAGCCATGGTGCCAGTGGATGGTCACAAGGAGGAGCCCCAAATCTGTGTTATTGAGGTAAGCATGGGGTGTTTCTTTATAAGTTTACTAGAAGCCCAGCACACAAAATTGTGCAGCCCCACCCACCTGCGCTGGGCTTTGGTCGTTAAGGCGTAGGGCCACAGGCCTTTTATAATATAGATGTCCTTCTGGGTTTTAAATCATCTGATCTCTATTCATTCAACAAGTTTATAAAGAGGATATCCTGTGTGGCAGGCATGGGCTAGGAATAGATAGTTCCTGTCCTTGGGGTCCCACGTCAGTGGGCAAAGTTGGCATTAAACAGGTGAGTACTCCTGGGGTGGGTGTGCCGCAACCTGCATGCGGAGACATCAGTTGCATATAAAGTCAGTGTTAGGGCCTCCTGGGATGGGCAGTCTCTGGCCTTGAAGAGCCTGCAGACCTCCCTGTCTTCACACAACAGAATGTGTTCTAGCCGAAACTGGTTTAGCTCAGTGGATAGAGCATCGGCCTGTGGACTGAAAGGTCCCAGGTTCGATTCCGGTCAAGGGCATGTACCTTGATTGTGGGCACATCCCCAGTAGGGGGAGTGCAAGAGGCAGCTGATTGATGATTCTCTCTCATCGATGTTTCTAACTCTCTTTCCCTCTCCCTATCTCTCTGTAAAAAATCAAATATATTTAAAAAAAAAAAGAAAAGAAAAGAATGCATTCTAGTGAGTGTTATGTGAGAAGTGTTTGTAAAATGCATTGGGAGTAGAGAGACAGACTTATGGAAGTTTAATGGTAGAGGTGATTTGGAGGTGAGTATTAGCTGTTTAAAGAAAGAACATTGGGGGTGGGAGTGGAGTAAGAGACCAACCAAAGGACTTGTATGCATGCATGTAAGCATAACTAATGGACACAGACATTGGGGGTGAGGGCATGTGCTTGGGGTGGAAGTGGCTGGGGAGAGGTCAATGGGGGAAAAAGGAGACATATATAATACTTTAAACAATAAAGAATTTAAATAAAAAATGATACCATATACGGACAATCCAGTAAAGAAAAAAAGAATAAAGATATTTCCTACCAAAAAAAAAAAATATGATTTGTATTTAGAGTTCAGAAAATTTAATTGAAAATAGATTAATATTTACAAGTTCTTCCAAACATACTTCAGAAGTTTTCCAATAACTGAATTGAGTATTTTATTTTTTATTTTTATTTATTTTTTTTAAAAAGGGGGTCATTTCTTTTTTTTAAAATATATTTTATTGATTTTTTACAGAGAGGAAGGGAGAGGGATAGAGAGCTAGAAACATCGATGAGAGAGAAACATCGACAAGCTGCCTCTTGCACACCCCCTATTGGGGATGTGCCCACAACCAAGGTACATGCCCTTGACCGGAATCGAACCCAGGACCTTTTAGTCCACAGACCGACGCTCTATCCACTGAGCCAAACCGGTATCGGCTGAATTGAGTATTTTAAATTTTAATTAGCTAAAATAAATAAAATTTAAAATAAAAAAGAATATAATACAAGGTGGGGCAAAAATAGGTATACAGTTGTGAGTACATGAAATACAGTTTATTCTTGCCGAAACCGGTTTGGCTCAGTGGTAGAGCGTCGGTCTGCGGACTGAAAGGTCCCGGGTTCGATTCCGGTCAAGGGCATGTACCTTGGTTGCGGGCACATCCCCAGTAGGGGGTGTACAAGAGGCAGCTGGTCAATGTTTCTCTCTCATTGATGTTTCTAGCTCTCTATCTCTCTCCCTTCCTCTCTGTAAAATATCAATAAAATAAAAAAAAAAAAAAGAAATACAGTTTATTCTTGTATTATTTGTTTTTATATTATTTTTCCTTGCAAACAACTGTAAAGCTACTTATGCTCCACCCTGTATTTGAACTTGCCAGTTGTTCATGTTTCCCTTCCTATCAGTGTGCAGGTTGAGAATGATGTCCAGGCACCCTTATCTAAATGTCAGTTGATCTGATTGACAGGCAGGAGAATAGAATAATGAATAGCATAGTTCCTAGAGCCAGACTGCTCAAGTTCAAATTTCTGTGGTGACCCCTGAATGGTATATAGTTCAGTGGTTAGAGTCAGGAGCCATACTGCTTGCTTTCCTAGACCAGTTAGGTCACTTTCCAGCGGGGTGACCTTTGACAAGTTTGCTTATCTTCTCTGTGCCTCAATTAACTCATCTGTTAAATGAGGATAAAGACACTACTTAACTCATTGTTTTGAGAATTAAATAAGTCAGTATACTTAGTGCTTAGAATACTGTTGATCTATACTAATAGCATGTGCTCAAAAATTATTAGCCATTATTAAGGTGCCTGTGTGACATTTGGCAAATTACTTCTAAAAAATTCAGTGTAGTCATCTATAACAATATGATAATGTAATATTGTAATAATAACGGGTTGTTGTGAGGACTAAATGGGATAATATAAAGCATTTGGCAATGTCTGGCATTTAGGAAGTGCTTAATAAACATATATTAGCTATTATTGTCATTGTTAGCAGGTAGATAATGCAATCAACAAGGTCAATTTTGTTAATAGTAGAGGTGATAAATGTAACATAATGTGCTATACTAGCATATATTAACTACTAGAGGCCTGGTGCACGAAATTTGTGCACAGATGTGGTTCCCTAGGCCTGGCCTGTGATTGAAGCATGAGTATCTGGTGTGGAAGGGCAGGTCCCAGCTGACCTCTGGGCCCTGGGCCCCTGTGCACCCCTCCAACCCCTCCACCTGAGTCATGGTGTCTGGGTCCCCATGCAGAGATGCAGTGAGCACGACCAGATGCTGTGGGCCGGGGCACAGCCTAGGCCTCTGGGCAGCCCAGCAGTGCCGTATGGAAGCTTGGCGGGCAGTGCACTCTCTCCCAGCTGGCCTCACAGACCAACTCCTGAGCGGACTCATGCAGAGCCCGACTGGCCACTGTGGTCCTGGTGGCTATGGCCCGGCTCACCCAGAAGAGGCCATGCGGGTGTGGGGTGGGCTCCTTGTGGGTGCCCAGCACCTGAGCGCCCGATGCCAGTGCTGTGTTGCAGAAGCCCGCCATGTTCTGCACTGCCCCCAGGTGGTCAGCACACATCATAGCGAGCAGTTGAACTGGTGGAAGGACTGCCCGAGGGGACAATTTACATATTAGGCTTTTATTATATAGGATAGTGTACTACTTAATAGTATGGCTATAAACTTAATATAAATGCATAAGTATGCTCTACAAAGTTATTTCTCCCTTGATATTTCTTACTTTACAATTTATGAGGAAAGAGATAATTCTTACTTTACAATTTATGAGGAAAGATGTAATTCTGATAATTTTTAAAAATTGGAGTAGAGCTTGGCCGGCTTGGCTCAGTGGTTGAGCATCGACCTATGAACCAGGAGGTCCCAGGTTTGATTCCTGGTCAGGGCACATGCCTGGGTTGTGGGCTCCATCCCCAGTGAGGGGCGTGCAGGAGGCAGCTGATCAATAATTCTCTCTCATCATTGATGTTTCTCTCTTTCCCTCTCCCTTCCTCTCTGAAATCTAAAAATATATTTTAAAAAATTGGAGTATAACTTAAACACAGAGAGGTGCGCATATAGATGTATAGCTTGGTGAAGTTTCACAAACTAAACAAACCTGCATAATTAGGCTTACTTTTTTAAAAATATTTAAAATCTGCTGAAACCTGTTTGGCTCAGTGGATAGAGTGTTGGCCTGGGGACTGAAAGGTCCCAGGTTCGATTCCGGTCAAGGGCATATATGTTGGTTGCGGGCACATCCCCAGTAAGGGCTGTGCAAGAGGCAGTTGATTGATGTTTCTCCTTCATCAATGTTTCCAACTCTCTATCCCTCTCTCTTCCTCTCTGTAAAAAAATCAATAAAATGTATTAAAAAAATAGACCAAGACCGGTTTGGCTCAATGGATAGAGCATCGGCTTGGGGACTGAAGGGTCCCGGGTTCGATTCCGGTCGAGGGCATGTACCTTGGTTGCGGGCATATCCCCAGTAGGGGGTATGCAAGAGGCAGCTGATCGATGACTCTCTCACCGATGTTTCTAACTCTCTATCTCTCTCCCTTCCTCTCTGTACAAAATCAATAAAAATATAAAAAAAAAATAAAAAAATAAAAATATTTAAAATCTAATACAGTGAGTAGTTTGCAAACAAATGGGGCAACAATACAGACAAACAGTGTAAGAAAAAGGCAGGTAAAAGCTCCAGGAAGACACCATCTGCCACGAAAACAGCTGTCACCAGGGCGTAGCGGGACTTGACAGTAAAGGAGACTTACGCGGTCACTCTGTTTATTGATTTTCAGTTTTCTGAGTCAATCCCAGGATGCATTAGAGAAGCCTTAAAAGCAGGGATATAAATGTCATCAGCTTTCAAAAAACAATTCATGATGTAGAGGGGCTAGAGGGGAAGGAGGGAGATAAGAACCCAAGTTTACGCTGTGATGCAGCCACAGATACTGTTACTATGGTCAGGCCCTGCTCAATGACGGGGATGCATTCTGTACGTTTTTAGACATTCGTCGTCAGGCAATTTGTTTGTTGTGCGAATACCATGGAGTGCACTTGCACACACATAGATGGTACAGCCGACTACACACCTGTGGCACAGCCTATTGCTCTAGCTACAGGCCTGCACAGCCTGTAACTATGAAACAACACGAGATTACATCAAGGACAAGAAAAAATGATGCAATCAAGAAACCCAGTAGCCGAAGCCGGTTTGGCTCAGTGGTAGAGCGTCGGTCTGCGGACTGAAAGGTCCCGGGTTCGATTCCGGTCAAGGGCATGTACATTGGTTGCGGGCACATCCCCGGTAGGGGGTGTGCAAGAAGCGGCTGGTCGATGTTTCTCTCTCATCGACGTTTCTAGCTCTCTATCTCTCTCCCTTCCACTCTGTAAAAATTCAATAAAATATATTAAAAAAAAAAAAAGAAACCCAGTAAACACGAAATGTATGAGGCTGCTGTTGACATAACACAACATTGTGTTTTATAGCAAACACTTTAAAAAATATATATACTTTATTGATTTTTTTTTTTTTTTACAGAGAGGAAGGGAGAGAGAGAGAAACATCGTTGAGAGAGAAACATTGATCAGCTGCCTCCTGCATACTCCCTACTGGGGATGTGCCTACAACCAAGGTACATGCCCTTGGCTGGAATCGAACCCGGGACCTTTCAGTCTGCAGGTCGACCAGTTAGGGCACAGCAAACATTTTTTATAAGTAGAAAGTGTAGACTCGAAAATAACAATAAAAACTCTAGTGTACTAAATACATAAACCAATGACATAGTTCGTTATTACCATTATCAAGTATTTTGTACTATACCTAATTGTGTGTGTAACATAATTTAACATCTGTATGCACTACAAAGTGATTACTCCTGAAGTCTAGTTACTATCCATCACCCCTTCACCCCTTTGTTCACTTCATGCCCCCTTGTCCTCTGGTAACCACTGGTCTATTTTCTGTCTTTATAGGTTTGTTTTTGTTTTATTTTTTTTATATGTGAGTTTTTTTTCATATGAGTGAGGTATTTGCCTTTTCCCTTTTGCCTTATTTCACTTAGCGTAATACCCTCAAGGTCCATCCATCTTATCACAAATAGCAAGATTTTATTTTTTTTTAATAGCTGAGTAGTATTCAACTGTGCCTGTAGATCCATTCATTCATTGACCAATCCTTTTAGTTTTTATAGGTGAAAGAATAGAATTTTCTAAAGATTATTAACTTAATCACAAAAAAAGTTCCAAATGGTCATGTGTATGAATGTTTTTGTCGTTTTATTTTCTGATTCTGCTCTTTTTAAAAAATCTACATTTACAATGATATACATGAGTATGTAAAAGTAACTTACGGTGTTATAAGTCAGGTTAGTGGTGACCTTTGGAGGGGAGGGAGGTAGTGATTGGAAGGGGGCAGAAGGAGGGTTTCTGGGATGCTGATAATGTAATTCTATTTCTTGACTTTGGTGATGGCTAAACTGAGAAATTTCTTCAAGATGTATGTACACTTAACGATTTGCACATTTTTTCAGGTATATTATACATTAAAAAAACGTACGTTTAAAATAATAACCACAGAAAAGAGAAGGGGAAATAATTTTTTAATGTAATTGAATGCCCCCAAACTTCATTAAAATATAAGCTTGATTTGACCTTGGGACTGAGCCTTTAAAAAAAAAAATAGTTGGGTTTATTTTGTGTGTGTGTGTGTGTGTGTGTGTGTGTGTGTGTGTTTAATTTTAGAGAGGAAGGGAAGAGAGAGAGAGAAACATCAATGATGAGAGAGAATCACTGATCAGTTGCCTCCTTGCTCTAGGGATTGAGCTTGCAGCCCAGGTATATGCCTTGACAGGGAATCAAACCATGACCTCCTCGTTCATAGGTCATTGCTCAATCCCTGAGCCACACTGGCTGGGAGGGATGAGTCTTCTTAACACTTCTTTTTTATCTCAGCTTTTCGAGCCATTGTTTTTTTTAGAATCATCTGTGAACAAAGCTTTTATATTTCACTAGAGGCCTGGTGCATGAAATTTGTGCACGGATAGGGTCCCTAGGCCTGGCCGGTGATCATGGCGAATCAGGTTCCTGCTTCCCCACCTCCTCCTTCCCTTGCTACCTGCACACCGCCTCCTTTCCTCATTCCCTCAGTACCTCACAGCTGCCACTGGTTGCCCGCCATGTTCTGCACCACCCACTGGTGGTCAGCACACATCATAGCAAATGATTGAACTCCTGGTCTCCTGGTCGAATTCCCAAGGAGACACTTTGCATATTAGCCTTTTATATATATAGATTCTGTGGCTGACACATCTGACTCATTATTTTACAAGTCACATGCTATAGAGTCAGACTCTAATTGTTAGATTCCACTTGAAATAAAAAATTTTCAATGATATATCAAAGTAAACCAAAGTTGCCATCTCAAAAAACAACCAGCAAACATGTCAGGCCTGTACCTGCATGATGTTCAATGTTTTCCATATCCGTATTCTCAATTTTTAAACTTCTGCTCTTGAGTTGATTTCTTTGGCTTAATAAACATTAATTAAGCACGTCAATATGTACGAGCTCCATGATAGCTGTGAATATGATGAAACGATGACTTGTGCTTCCAGGACTTAATGTCTCAATTTTTAATTTCATGGAAACAGATAAACTGTGCCAACTTGTCCCTGGAAAAACTCCTTCTTTTCCATATAACCCTGATGTTTATATTTGCTTATTGGACACTAGGTCAGACATACTTTTGGGTTTAAGTTGTGCACAACATTTGTGTGCATGTATGATTTAAGCTTTCAAAGAACCGCCAAAGCTAAGTTTTAGTTTTAAGGGTATAGAAGCATTTTTGCACTGAGGTCTCGATTTCTTAGACCTGTGGAGCTGACAGGCTGTGTTCATGTTAGTGCAGGTTGTCTAAGCATGAACCTGAAATAATTGATGCATGGTTTAAAGGAATAAAGGTTCTTTCTCTCCTTCCTCCCTCCATCTTTCTCCTTCCTTCCTTCCCAAAAAAGAAGACTCCTTTCCTTAAAGGCAAAATGGATATTACACATCTCATAAATTTGCTGTTGCTTCAATTGAAGCTTTGCATAGATTTTAAACTATTGTTATGGGTGCTATTTCCCCTATTGTGTGGGGGAATAATTAACTTAGTACTGTTCTACTAATATGATAATGGCGAGCCAGAGAAGTGGTAAATGGGACCCTCCAAATAGATGGAGAGAGTGCAGTACCACTGCTTGCCACGTGAGGGCAGAATCAGATAATATTTCAAGTTTTGCTTCCCTTTCCGGATTTCCTGTTGACTCCCAGTCCGCCCCCATCAGAAAAGGGAGATGTCGCCTTAAGGTTTCCTTTAATGCAGACCTCTTTCCCCCCCCCCCCCCCTAATTCTTTTTCTCTCCCATTAGATTCTGCTGCATTGTTGTTAATGAGCACTTACACCCTTCACCTCCTGCCAGTTTCCTGATTGCATGTGATCTTTCTTGGATGTTCATAATTAAGATTGTCATTCTTTTATAGAATTACCATATCATTTTGTCTGTTCCATACCCAGGAAACTTGAATTTTAATTATGTTTTTGTTATCTGAGTTAAAGAAGAATTTCTTTTGTAGCAAGGAAATCCTGAAACTTCTCAGTTTGATTCCGTTGTAATTATGAAAACAGGTACTAGAATTCTGTTACCTAGGGCTTATATTGAATTTTGAGACCCTCTGACCTGTCCTGACCACTAACCTGAGCTCCCAGTGCGGCATGTATGTGCTGGATTTGTGCTGGAGATAAGGCAGGCACGCTCCTGCCCTCATGGGGCTTGCAGTTTGCTGGGTAGAGAGACAAGAAACAAGGACACCAATAAAACAATGGTCCCTTGTACTGAATTATCAGGAAAGGCACAGGCAGGGGACTGTGACAGGGAGCATCGAGAGTGTGGCTGCCTTAGGTGGGTGGTTAGGGTCTGGCTTTCTGAGGAGGACATAGCTCCCTGGGTTGCAGCATAAAAGGGAGCTAGATGAAGAAGGGGTAGAAGGAGAGTGAACCCATCTGAGAGGCCAGTGGGGCGGAAGTACAGAGCGAGAGGTTGGGGCGGGGGAGTAGGGAGGTGGGCATGAGATGGAGATCTGTGCAAGGGCCAGATCAAGAAGTTGCCTTTAGCCCTGACTGGTTTGGCTCAGTGGATAGAACGTTGGCCTGTGGACTGAAGGGTCCCAGGTTCGATTCCGGCCAAGGGCATGTGCCTTGGTTGTGGGCACATCCCTAATGGGTAGTGTGCAGGAGGCAGCTGATTGATGTTTCTAACTCTCAATCCCTCTCCCTTCCTTTCTGTAAAAAATTAATAAAATATATTTTTTTAAAAAAGAAAAGAAAAAAAAAGAAGGGCTTTTGTTGGCTGTATAAGAGTTTAGGCTTTATTTTTATTTATTTTAAAATATATTTTATTGATTTTTTTACAGAGGAAGGGAGAGGGATAGAGAGTTAAAAACATCGATGAGAGAGAAACGTTGATCAGCTGCCTCCTGCACGCCCCCCACTGGGGATGTGCCTGCAACCAAGGTACATGCCCTTGACCAGAATTGAACCTGGGACCTTTCAGTCTGCAGTCCGACACTCTATCCACTGAGCCACACCGGTTTCGGCTAGGCTTTATTTTTAGTGAAGCAGTGTGTTACTCTAAGCAAGGGGGCCATATTTTGAGTTTTTTAAAGGTCATTATGCTGGTGTGTGACACATGATTTGATTGTAGGACAGGAGAAAGTAGAAGCTGAGGGCCCTTAAGATTGGGGGTCTGCCACCTCTTTTTAAAAAAAAAATATATTTTATTGATTTTTTTACAGAGAGGGAGAGAGAGGGATGGATATCTAGAAACATCGATGAGAGAGAAACATCGATCAGCCGCCTCCTCACACCCCCCACTGAGGATGTGCCCACAACCAAGGTATATGCCCTTGACCGGAATCGAACCTGGGACCTTTCAGTCCGCAGGCCGACGCTCTATCCACTGAGCCAAACCGGTTTAGACTGCCACCTCTTTTTGTAAAGGGCCAGATAAAAAAATACGTTTAGCTTTGCCAGTGGGAGAGTCTTTTTCCTTTTCTTTTTTTTTTAAATATATATTTTATTGATTTTTTTACAGAGAGAAAGAGAGAGGGATAGAGTTAGAAACATCGATGAGAGAGAATCATTGACCAACTGCCTCTTGCACGCCCCCTACCGGGGATGTGCCCGCAACCAAGGTACATGCCCTTGGACCAGAATCGAACCCAGGACCTTTCAGTCCACAGACCGACGCTCTATCCACTGAGCCAAACCGGTTTTGGCAGGGAGAGTCTTTTTCAATGTCAACAGCTACTTAAGCCTGCCCTTGTCATGTGAAGGCAGCTATAGGCAGTATGTAAATGAATGGGCATAGCTGTGTGCCAATAAAATTTTATATATAAAACCAGGCAGTAGGCCATGGTTTGCCACCCTCTGGTTTAGATTATTGCAGTAATCCTGGCAAAAGATGCAGTAATCCTAGCTTGAACCAGTGAGTGGGTAGAGATGCTATTTGCTAAGATGAAAAAGCACCCAGCAAAACAGGCCCAGAGGTGATGGACCCGGGGTTCAGTTTGGGATGTGGTAAGTTTGGGTAATTATTATTATTTTTATTTTTAAAATATATTTTATTGATTTTTTTTTTTCAGAGAGGAAGGGAGAGGAATAGAGAGTTTGAAACATCAATGAGAGAGAAACATCAATCAGTTGCCTCCTGCACACCTCCTACTGGGGATGTGCCCCCAACCAAGGAACATGCCCTTGATCGGAATCGAACCTGGGACCCTTGAGTCCGCAGGCTGACGCTCTATCCACTGAGCCAAACCGGTTAGGGCTAGAGAATTAATTTTAAAATCCATGTGAGTCTTTTAGTATTTAAATATGGTGAGGATGAAGGGGTTAAGATGACTTTGATCCCAGTCTAAAGTAAAATGCTTAAGTAACTATTAAAAGCACATTATATATTAAGTTAACATTTATCAAAGGATTATATTAACAGGAATATTCTCAGGGCTTTTTGTACTGCTTGTTTTAGAAAACCAGTATGTTTAATTCTAACCATACTACCATTATAAGGAGACTGTTCAGATGCATGCAGGTGTGTGTGTGTGTGTGTGTGTGTGTGTGTGTGTTTGTTCCTTCATGGAGAGAGAGACAGAATGAGACACACAGAGAGTTAGAGTGACACAGAGAATGCTCACTATTTCACACCAGGAAGAGCCAGGTGGCTCTATATTCTGGAACTTTCTGTCTGCTAATGAATTGCCTTCTCTTTTCTTAAAGCCCTCCATTTTATTTTAACATTTCCAGTCTTTTATATATATATTGATTTTTTTACAGAGGGAAGAGAGACAGAGAGAGAGTTAGAAACATCTATGAGAGAGAAACATCGATCAGCCGCCTCCTGCACACCCCCCACTGAGGATGTGCCTGCAACCAAGGTACATGCCCTTCACCAGAATCGAACCTGGGACCTTTCAGTCCGCAGGCCGACTCTCTGTCCACTGAGCCAAACTGGTTTCGGCAACATTTCCAGTCTTTTTTTTTTTTTTTTTTAATAAGTTTTTATTTTTCATATTATTACAAATGTTCCTTCCCCCCCCCCCCCCACCATTGCTCTCCTCCACCAGGTTCCCACCCCACCCTCTGCCCTTTCCCCTCTCCCCATTGTCCTCATCCATAGGTGCACAGTTTATGTTCAGTCTCTTCCCACGCCCCCCTCTCCCCTTTTCCCCAAGAATCGTCAGTTCACTCCCCTTCCATACCTCTGATTCTATTATATTCAACAGTTAATATTGTTCATCAGATTTTTTTAATTTCCTTGGTTTTTAGATTCACTTGTTGATAATTACGTATTTGTTGTTCATAATTTTTATCTTTGTTTACTTTCTCTTCTGAAAGAACCCCCTTCAGCAATTCATATAATTCTGGTTTGGTGGTGATGAACTCCTTTAGCTTTTTTTTATTAGTGAAGCTCTTTATCTGGCCTTCGATTCTGAGTGATAGCTTTGCTGGGTAGCTTATTTTTGGCTGTAGGTTCTTGCTATTCATCACCTTGAATATTTCTTGCCATTCCCTTCTGGCCTGCATGGTTTCTGTTGAGAAGTCAGCTGACAATCGTATAGGTGCTCCTTTATAAGTTACTACCTTCTTTGCTCTTGCTTCTTTTAATATTCTCTCTTTATCTTTTGCTCTTGGAATTTTAATAATGATGTGTCTCGGTGTGGTCCTCTTTGGATTCCTTTTGTTTGGAGTTCTGTGCGCTTCTTGGACTTGTAAGTCAAATTCTTTCACCAGGTGGGGGAAGTTTTCTGTCACTATTTCTTTCAGTATGTTTTCGATATCTTGCTCTCTCTCATCTTCTGGAACCCCCATAATTCTGATGTTGGTTCGCTTGAAGTTGTCCCAGAGGTTTCTAACATTATCTTCAATTTTCTGGATTCTCTTGCCTTCTAGCTTCTGGGGAGGAGTGTCTTCTGGCTCTTTATGTTCCAAATCTTTGACTTGATTCTTGCGATCTTCCCTTCTGTTTTTAGGACTCTGTAGAATATTTTTTATTTCAGACAATGTATTCTTTATTTCTTGTTGATCCCTTATCATTTCTTGTTGACTCCTTATTAATTCTAGTTGATCTCTTTTCATATCCTCATAGGCCTTATCCATCTTTTCTAGGAAATTCCTGAAAAACCTTATAAGCGTAGATTTGAACTCTATATCCAGACGCTTTTTGTCCTCCATTTCTTTCGTTTGTGATCTATTTTGTTGTCGCATTTCGCAGTTACAGATGGGACGGGGTTTCAGGGTGGAGCCTGCAGCTTTGGCTTCCGTCAGCCCCGCCCTATGCGGGTCCTTCAGTGCTCGCTGCCGGCGCCTCTGAGAGAAAGGTGCCCTCGATTTTCGCCTGCTGCCAAACAGTCTATGCTCTCCCACAATGAGCCCGGTATTGGGGTTCAGTTCAGTTGGAAGTGGAGTTGGAGGTGGCGTTCACAGCAGTCTGGAGCCCCAGTCTCCTTCCCGTCAGGGCAATCCCGCGGCACAGCCGGCCGGCCCTTCTCTGGGGGCAGTGTGCGCGCCTCCGGGACCTCCTTTCTCCGCTACCCCGGGGTTCCGACTTACAGCCCAGCTCCCTATGGCTGAGCCTGAGTCCCCGGGGTCTGGCCCAGAACTGGGGTTCAGAGCAGTCAGGGGCCCAGCACAGTCGGAGTTTTCTCTCCTTCCCGCTAGGGAACGCCCGCCAGGCACTCGGCCTCCCTCCTCTCCGGCTCCGTCCTCTCCGCGCGCTGCGTGTCTCCGTACCTTGGGCTTTTACAGCTCCTCCGCGCTTCCTTCTGGTTTTCTCCTTGCTTCTTGTTGTAGGATTTCCAGTCAGTCGACTTTCCTGTAGTTCTGGGTAATGTCCATTTTATATTTTAGTTGTATTTTATTAAAATTGTTGTGTGCGGCTGCGGCTAGTTGCCTACCCGAGCAGCCATCTTGGATTCTCCTTCGACTGCCACCTCTTTTTGTAAAGGGCCAGATAAAAAAATACGTTTAGCTTTGCCAGTGGGAGAGTCTTTTTCTTTTTCTTTTTTTTTTTTTTTTTAAATATATATTTTATTGATTTTTTTACAGAGAGAAAGAGAGAGGGATAGAGTTAGAAACATCGATGAGAGAGAATCATTGACCAACTGCCTCTTGCACGCCCCCTACTGGGGATGTGCCCGCAACCAAGGTACATGCCCTTGGACCGGAATCGAACCCGGGACCTTTCAGTCCACAGACCGACGCTCTATCCACTGAGCCAAACCGGTTTTGGCAGGGAGAGTCTTTTTCAATGTCAACAGCTACTTAAGCCTGCCCTTGTCGTGTGAAGGCAGCTATAGGCAGTATGTAAATGAATGGGCATAGCTGTGTGCCAATAAAATTTTATATATAAAACCAGGCAGTAGGCCATGGTTTGCCACCCTCTGGTTTAGATTATTGCAGTAATCCTGGCGAAAGATGCAGTAATCCTGGCAAAAAATGCAGTAATCCTAGCTTGAACCAGTGAGTGGGGAGAGATGCTATTTGCTAAGATGAAAAAGCACCCAGCAAAACAGGCCCAGAGGTGATGGACCCAGGGTTCAGTTTGGGATGTGGTAAGTTTGGGTAATTATTATTATTTTTATTTTTAAAATATATTTTATTGTTTTTTTTTTTTTTTTTTTTCAGAGAGGAAGGGAGAGGAATAGAGAGTTTGAAACATCAATGAGAGAGAAACATCAATCAGTTGCCTCCTGCACACCTCCTACTGGGGATGTGCCCCCAACCAAGGAACATGCCCTTGATCGGAATCGAACCTGGGACCCTTGAGTCCGCAGGCCGACGCTCTATCCACTGAGCCAAACCGGTTAGGGCTGGGTCATTATTGATCAATCCGAGATGCAAAAGCTGGCTGCAACACCCAGATCATTCCACTTAGTGTTTAAATTTTATTCCTGATTATTGTTTTTTAGTTCTGCCGTATTTCCCCTTCCTAACTTCTGAGCTCCTTAGGAACATGTCTTAAAGTCTTCCAGCACCTCATTTATAGTGTTGACTATGTAGTATGTGCTCAAATGCTAGAGAATTAATTTTATTTTATTTTATTTTTTAAAAAAATATATTTTATTGATTTTTTTACAGAGAGGAAGGGAGAGAAATAGAGAGTTAGAAACATCGATGAGAGTCACTGATCAGCTGCCTCTTGCACGCCCCCCACCGGGGATGCGCCCGCAACCAAGGTACATGCCCTTGACCGGAATCGAACCTGGGACCCTTCAGTCCGCAGGCTGACGCTTTATCCACTGAGCCAAACCGGTTTTGGCTAGAGAATTAATTTTAAAATCCATGTGAGTCTTTTAGTATTTAAATATGGTGAGGATGAAGGGGTTAAGATGACTTTGATCCCAGTCTAAAATAAAATGCTTAAGTAACTATTGAAAGCACATTATATATTAAGTTAACATTTATCAAAGGATTATATTAACAGGAATATTCTCAGGGCTTTTTGTACTGCTTGTTTTAGAAAACCAGCATGTTTAATTCTAACCATACTACCATTATAAGGAGACTGTTCAGATGCATGCAGTTGTGTGTGTGTGTTTGTGTGTGTGTGTGTGTGTGTGTGTGTGTGTGTGTGTTCCTTCATGGAGAGAGAGACAGAATGAGACACACAGAGAGTTAGAGTGACACAGAGAATGCTCACTATTTCACACCAGGAAGAGCCAGGTGGCTCTATATTCTGGAACTTTCTGTCTGCTAATGAATTGCCTTCTCTTTTCTTAAAGCCCTCCATTTTATTTTAACATTTCCAGTCTTATATATATATATTGATTTTTTTACAGAGAGGAAGAGACGGAGAGAGAGTTAGAAACATCGATGAGAGAGAAACATCAATCAGCTGCCTCCTGCACACCCCCCACTGAGGATGTGCCTGCAACCAAGGTACATGCCCTTCACCAGAATCGAACCTGGGACCTTTCAGTCCGCAGGCCGACTCTCTGTCCACTGAGCCAAACCGGTTTCGGCAACATTTCCAGTCTTGATGACATGAAAGGTTAACAGCTTTATAATGACCACCCCCCCCCCCCTTTTTTTGGAGTGTGTGTGTGGTAATTGACTAGTATGTATAATCCAAGTGAATCAATGATAGCATGACTCGTTTATTTAATGTTATCCATATCTTCAGGCAGAGAGATATCTTATAAACACGGATTAGACCATCCTGAAAGCCCTCCTCGCCCTTGCTTTCTTACCCCCTTCTTGAGGCTTTGCTAACTCCCTTTCCTGTTTACCTGACTGTGTTACACTCCATCTATTCTTTTTTTTTTTTTTTGGAACAAAAAATAATCTTTCTATAAACTGTTAATAGATACCTAAATACAATATGGCTTTTAAAATGAAATCATGTGTTGCCGGGACTGGTTTGGCTCAACGGATAGAGCGTCGGCTTGGGGACTAAAGGGTCCCGGGTTCGATTCCGGTCAAGGGCATGTACCTTGGTTGCGGGCATATCCCCAGTGGGGGGTGTGCAAGGGGCGGCTGATTGATGACTCTCTCTCACGATGTTTCTAACTCTCTATCTCTCCCTTCCTCTCTGTACAAAATCAATAAAATATATTTAAAAAAAATAAAAAAAATAAAATGAAATCATGTGTCTATACTTGTATTTATAAAGATAAGTGTACTAATCAAAAGTTATACAACATTGGCCGGGCCCGTTTTGGCTCAATGGATAGAGCGTCGGCTTGGGGACTGAAGGGTCCCGGGTTTGATTCCGGTCAAGGGCATGTACCTTGGTTGCGGGCATATCCCCAGTAGGGGGTGTGCAAGAGGCAGCTGATCGATGACTCTCTCATCGATGTTTCTAACTATCTCTCTCCCTTCCTCTCTGTATAAAATCAATAAAATATATTTAAAAAAAAAAGTTATACAACATTGACAGCTAATCCAAATGCAAACAAAGATATTCTGAATTCTGTTTCATTGAGCATAAAAAACCACCAATCTTTTAGTTCTCTTCTTGTACATTATTCTGTATCCACATCCTCTGCATCTGATTGGATCCCTGGATTTTATTTCATTTTTCTGCGTGACATTCATTGGCTGCTGCTTTGGGAGTTGGACGTCCTTTGGGTGTCCATTGTTAATCCTTAGCACCGACACACTCCTCTCTCTGCAATTACAGACTACAGCACCTATTTTTTTTTTTTAAACTTTGTTGTTGACACTATTATAGATGTCCTCATTTCCCTCTTTGCCCACCTGCATATCCCTTCTTATTTTCTAGTCTCCATTTTCTCTTCCTTTTGCTTCATCTCCCTTTATTTTATTAAAAAATATTTTTATTGACTTCAGAGAGGAAGGGAGAGGAAGAGGGAGAGAGAGAGAAACATCAATAATGAGAGAGAATCATGGATCGGCTGCTTCCTGCATGCCCCACACTGGGGACTGAGCCCACAACCCGGGCATGTGCCCTGACCAGGAATTGAACCGTGACCTGGCTCATAGGTCGATGCTCAACTACTGAACCACAGTGGCTGGACCAATTTATATTATTTCTAATTGGAAAAAACAATTCGGTTTTTAAACAGCCATCTGGAACGAAGTTCGAGAAATGAGGTTCCACTGTATTTACAAACGTCTGTTCTTGTGTCACCCTAGATTTCTGCTTAGCTTATTAAGACGTTTTCTATTAGTCTGTGTAACGTGGAAGATCACTTGTGTCTTTTTTTCCATTTCCAGTTGGGTGGCACCATCGGAGACATTGAAGGAATGCCGTTTGTGGAAGCATTCAGACAATTTCAGTTTAAAGCCAAAAGAGAGAATTTCTGCAATATCCATGTCAGCCTTGTCCCACAGGTGAGCTTTCCAGATAAGTATAGAGAGCAACTTCTCTAAGTCTTCCTATGACATTCTGTTTATTCCGTATTTTATTTAATTTAAAAAAATATATATTGCCGAAACCGGTTTGGCTCAGTGGTAGAGCGTCGGTCTGTGGACTGAAAGATCCCAGGTTCGATTCCGGTGAAGGGCATGTACATTGGTTGCGAGCACATCCCCAGTAGGGGGTGTGCAGGAGGCAGCTGGTCGATGTTTCTCTCTCATCGACGTTTCTAGCTCTCTATCCCTCTCTCCTCCTCTCTGAAAAAATCAATAAAATATATTAAAAAAAATAAAAAAAAATATATATATTTTATTGATTTTTACAGAGAGGAAGGGAGAGGAATAGAGAGTTAGAAACATCAATCAGCTGCCTTCTGCACACCCCCTACTGGGGATGTGCCCGCAACCAAGGTACATGCCCTTGACTGGAATCGAACCAGGGACCTTTCAGTCTGCAGGGCGACGCTCTATCCACTGAGCCAAACCGGTTTTGGATTATTCCGTATTTTAGCTGGGGATCCATACGCTATCCAGGAGAGCGAAATGCCCAAGGTACTAACAGTGACCCATTTCTTTTCAGCCCAGTGCTACCGGAGAACAAAAAACCAAACCCACACAAAACAGTGTTCGTGCGCTGAGGGGCTTGGGCCTGTCTCCTGATCTGGTGAGTTACAGAGAATGGGGAAATTTCTTGGCAATAGCACCTCCATTTCTTAATCTATAACATCATTCAAGTCCTTTCTAGCTCCCAAGTGCTTCCTATTACATTGGCCTTTTGGTATCTGGGGTCCAGAGAAGGGTATTTCCTCATCCCTAGGGTCAATGCACACATTTCTGGATTGGCCATCGGTTCTTCTCAGGCCCTCCTCTGATTGGCCACATGACACCTGGTCAAGTGCAATGTCCTGTCATTTTGTATGGTCCCTGCGTCCTTGAGAGTGAGGTGTGGGACCTTGGAGGTTTTCCCGTGACCCTACTAGGATGGGCTATTACTGCTCTTATTTATAGTAGGTAATCCAGTTATTACCAGTAGTCTAGATCAGGGGTCAGCAAGTAAGGACCTGTAGGCCTGTTTCCTGGAAAGAAATTAAAATATATATATATATATATATTTTATTGATTTTTTTTTTTTTTTTATAGAGAGGAAGAGAGAGGGATAGAGTTAGAAACATCGATGAGAGAGAAACATCGATCAGCTGCCTCCTGCACACCTCCTGTTGGGGATATGCCCGCAACCAAGGTACATGCCCTTGACCAGAATTGAACCTGGGACCTTTCAGTCCGCAGGCCAGTGCTCTATCAACTGAGCCAAACCGGTTAGGGCATGGAAAGAAATTTTTAAGACTTTTAAAATTGTAAATAAAGTTTTATGGGAACACGATACCATCCATTGTTTACATTTGTTTATATCTGCCTTTGCACCACATTAGCACAACTGAGTAGTTAGGACAGTGACTGCATGGCCTGCAAAACCTAAACTATTTACCATCTGGCCCTTTAGAGGAAAAGTTTGCCAACCCTGGGCTAGCTCTGTTCTTGTATTTAAAAAAAAATATTTTATTGATTATTTTTTACAGAGAGGAAGGGAGAGAGATAGAGAGTTAGAAACATCGATGAGAAAGAGACATCTGTCAGCTGCCTCTTGCACACCCCCTCCTGGGGATGTGCCCACAACCAAGGTACATGCCCTTGACCGGAATCGAACCTGGGACCTTCCAGTCCGCAGGCTGACGCTCTATCCACTGAGCCAAACCGGTTTCTGCTGTTCTTGTATTTTTTATGTTTTTTAAAATATATATTTTTATTGGTTTTAGAGAGGAAAGGAGAGAGAGAGAGAGAGGGAGGGAGAGAGAGAGAGAGAGAGAAACATCAATGATGAGAGGGAATCATTGATCAGCTGCTTCCTGCACACCCCACACTGGGGACTGAGCCCACAACCCAGGCATGTGCCCTGACTGGGAATTGAACCGTGACCTCCTGGTTCATAGGTTGATGCTCAACCACTGAGCCACACTGGCCGAGCTGTATTTTTAAAGGAGTAACATTGGTGAGGCTTGGCTCTCCTTATGAGAGACACATTCACATTTCGAGTTCTCACTGGTAGAGTTGTGTTGGGTTGGACTATACTCGCTTATATTAGTGCTCAGGCGAGTTTCTAAAAGGTCAGTGGAATGCCCAAAATGATCATGTACAGACCTAGGCAAGTCTGTTGTAGCAAAAAGCAGTTTATCTGTGTCCTTCTGGAAACGAATGGCGGGGTGGCTAGCCGGTTCCTGCTTGCTGACCTGTGCATAACTGACTTTGACAGATCGTCTGCCGGAGCTCCAAGCCCATCGAAATGGCTGTGAAGGAAAAGATTTCCATGTTTTGTCATGTGAACCCTGAACAGGTTAGTGCTGCTCTTTAGATTTTATTGCCTCGCAGGTACTTCTGCTGATGCCAACGTTTTATGCCTCTTAAATCATCATATTACTTTTCACAGCATTTATGAAAACTCATATCCAGCCACGGCTCCCTGGCCTTTAAGTGAACAATCTTGAGACCCCTGATTCCTTAGATAGCGTGCATGTTTCTTTGCATAACTGCTCCTCAAGTTGTAGGTACAAAATTAGCTGGGCTTTTTAACTCGAAGTCAAATCTCTAGAGAGAGAACCACGCCTACTTATATCTTTTAAAAAAAATATATTTTATTGATTTTTTTTTTACAGAGAGGAAGGGAGAGGAATAGAGAGTTAGAAACATTGATGAGAGAGAAACATCCATCAACTGCCTCCTGCGCACCCCCTACTGGGGTTCCTGCAACCAAGGTACATGCCCTTGACCGGAATCGAACCTGGGACCCTTGAGTCTGCAGGTTGACGCTCTGTCCACTGAGCCAAACCGGTTAGGGCTATTATCATCTCTTCCCCTTGTCTTTCTTGGACAGTGGTCGGCAAACTCATTGGTCAGCAGAGCCAAATATCAACAGTAGAACAATTGAAATTTCTTTTGAGACTCGGAAACTGACTTCTGCACATGGGCCACGAAGTTCCAATGGCACTGTAGGTGTGCGCCCACACATGGTATTTTGTGGAAGAGCCATACTCAAGGGGCCATAGAGCTGCAAGTGGCTCATGAGCCACAGTTTGCCATCCACTGGTCTAGGACACTGACTGCTTTCACTCGATTTCTCCTTGTATCTGCTACAACTTAACTCACCGCAAAGCACACATGTTGACACTCATCCTATCACTTCTGATTATATCAGCGGCCTCAGTTCAGTTCGTTGCTATGGAAGCTGTACCAGGGTTTGGGCTTAGGTCCTCTGTCCTGCCAGACTTCCCACCTTGGGATCTGAGAGTTAGCTTTTCTTTTTTCTTTCATTTTCTTATCTGTCTCTTGTTTGCAGTAAGGCTCAGGCACAAGGGACCAGAGTGGGCTATAATTGAAAAAGTGATAATACCCAGTGCTCAGGAAGAGAGAGGTTTAGCAGAAACCTTTTGTTTGCTTCAGATAAGCTCTGAGTTCTCTGCAGCCTAAAAGCCACCTAATCAGATTTCTGTATCTCAGGGGGCAGTTTGATGAAGAACCCACTGTTCGATGCTTACTTAGGGTCAGTGCATAAGTCGGTACTGCTCTGAAAATGTGCTGGCAGGTTTGGTGGGCCCCCTGTGTTTTTAATGTCGTCAAGCCATTTTGATTTTGTTCAATTTGTTTTTTGTATTTTCCTATTGGTCAGTTGTATTTTGTGTGTGTGTTAAACACATATAACCTGGTTTCCTAAATAGAAGGAGAATGTAAGGACATCTAAGTGTGAGTTGTTTTTTTTTGAGCCAAATTGACAAGTGCCAGGAAGCAAGATCTCAAATACTCTGGAGGACAGGTTTTTTGTTGTTTGTTTGTTTTCAATATGTTTTTATTAATTTCAGGTATAGAAAAGGAGGGGGAGAGAGAGAGAGAAACATCATTGATGAGAAAGAATCGTGGATCGGCTGCCTCCTGCATGTCCCATGCTGGGGATCAAGCCCACAACCGGGGCATGTGTCCTGACTGGGAATTGAACTGGACCGTGACCTACTGGTTCATAGGTTGATACTCAACCATTGAGCCATGCCGACTGGGCTTAAGGAGGGAATGGAAGGAGGATTACATGGGGGTGGGAGAAAGCTAGGTGGGGATTGGACTACAGGACAGTTAATGTGGTCTTTACGTGCTCCCTTGAGGGTGGTTATACCTCTGACGAGTCCAAAAAAGAGGATTATTCTGGCATTTCCAAGGTGTGTTAACCCAGAACAATGGTCAGGGCTTGCTTAAGGCACAGATAAACCTTTCAACAGGGAAATTAATGGGCCTGGAATGTTAGGAAGTTGTGATCAGATCACCCTGTGAGGTTACTTTCGGTCACAGTTTGTTAGATTTAGAGCCTCTTTTTTGTGCTCAGCTCTGAGAACAGATTTAGACCAAATTTTTGACCATATAGTCTGTTTTCTGTAACTGTAGATTCGGAAGAATGCTCTGTCCGGTCAGTGCACAGGCCAGTTTATTGGCTGTTTTCAGCACATCGTTCTCGCGATATGAGTCAATGCTCCCATTTCATAGTTGCTGGTGAATTTGCATTTAAAACTCTCCTCATTGAGGTTGCTGAGGACCGATGGAGAATTGGGGGTGTCTCTGTGGATGCGGCCCATTACTATGTATGACATTTGAAAAAAATCTCTCTCTGGCAAGGAGGATGAGTAAAATAGCAGTTGTGGTTGTCCAGAGATTTAGGTTGGTTTTTGTTTGTTTGTTTGTTTTATTTTGATTGATTTCGGAGAGGAAGGGAGAGGGAGAGAGAGATAGAAACATCAATGATGAGAGAGAATCATTGATCTTGCTTGTTTCCTGCACACCCTTTATTGGGATTGAGCTCACAACCCGGGCATGTGCCCTTGACTGGAACCGAACCCGGGACTTTTCAGTCCGCAGGCTGATGCTTTACCCACTGAGCCAGTGATCTAGGGCCAGAGATTTGGTTTTTCACAGTAATTGTGACAAAGGCTCATATCAGTGACATCTCGGCACTTCCAGTTGTGTTGGTAAATGCACGAATGAGGCACACTAGTCTTAAGTGTCAGGTTGATGATGTTCAAACAGCTTAGGAATCCCTAGTTGGAGAGTGACGGGTTTAGGAAGACTGCACACATAGCGTTGGCAGAACATTTCTTAGCATTTATTTAGGATGTGGCAGATCCTTAAGTGCCTGCCAGTAGCTTCTTGGATGTACTTGAGAGGGTGGTGAGAGCTTGTTAGGGTAAGTGTGAAAAACAGCCACACCACCTGGCAAAGAAGCCATTCTCTCCTAACAGGTGTAATTAATGTGACTGTGTTCGATGTGGCTTTGTAAATTTACCCACAAGAAGGGAGCGGACAAAAGCAACTATAGCAGCGGCAGAAGCAACAAATGAACCATCAAACAAATCACATACCCCCATTTAGGAGCTAAGGTGTATGTATTTATTGCTACTGCTTTAACCCAGACTTAGAACATGGTGCCTTGGGCCGTGGGTCTTGACATATAAAGAAGCATCCATGTTCCAACACCATTCTCTGACATCAGCTCGGGGTCCTGCAATTCAACCCTGACACTAAGTACCCCAGTGAGAGTCAGACTCCGTAGGTTTATGGGCTCTGTCCTTTCTAAGACTGCCCTCGCTTCAGACACCAGCCATAAGTTTCCAGTGTCCCCAAGCCACCCACAATTCTGCCTGGCTGACTACAGCCCTTTCAGGTTAGAGAATTCTCTAGAGTAGGGGTGTCGAACTCAATCAGAGAAGGGGCCAAAATCTAAAATCCAGCCTAAATCGCGGGCCGAATGGTTTACTGAACAGTCATAAACTGACAATGTCATAAACTGACAGCGGAGTGCAGTGATGACAGCGCGGTGCGGGCCACATTGCAAGGCCTGGCGGGCTGGATTTGGCCCGCGGGCCTTGTGTTTGACATATGTGCTCTAGAGTGACTCACAGAATCGGGAATGTGAGCCACCCTCCCGCGCAGCTGCGTATTCACCAACCAGGATGCTCCCCAGTCCTCTTGATATTGGGAGTTCATTACTGGTCACATGATTGAATTCATTCTCTAGACACCCTCCTCTTTCCCCCTGACATCCCCTCTCTGGAGTTCAGTGGCTGAAAGTTCCAGCCTTCTAATGACTTGGTTTGTTTTTTCTGGTGTCTAACTTCCATCCTCAAGCCATCTAGGGACCACCCCGTGGCACATCATTAGCATAACAAAGATACCACTGTCACTCAGAAAATTCCAAAGGTTTTTGAAGTTCTTTCAGGAAATGAGAACAAAGACCACACACTATGTGTGTGTGTGTGTGTGTGTGTGTGTGTGTGTGTGTGTATAATTTTTAATGTATTGATTTTTACAGAGAGGAAGGGAGATGGACAGAGAGCTAGAAACATTGATGAGAGAGGAACATCGACCAGCTGCCTCCTGCACACCCCCGACCGGGGATGTGCCCGCAACCAATGTATATGCCCTTGATGGGAATTGAACCTGGGACCTTTCAGTCCGCAGACCGACGCTCTATCCATTGAGCCAAACCGGTTTCTGCTATTTATATATTTTTTATTCTTCCACAGTATCCATGGTTCTAGGGGTAGAATAATGACTTCAAAGCATTCTGTAATTTGATCAAACGAACCTTGCGTGCATTCTGCCTCTGGTTTAAGGTGGCTGGTGTAAATCTCTCTCTCTTTTCCACGTCCAGCTGGGCTAGAGAGCAGTCTGGTTCCTGAGTAGGGACTGCTGGGGATTTAGAAAACGAAAGAAAAAGATAGACACAGAAATAGAAGGAAAAAGCTGGGGGCCAGGTGGGACCACTACCCTCTTCTGATGGAGAGACAGTGACCCAGAGCCATGAAGCGTGTTTATTTTATACCCCAAAATACCAGGAAGTGTTCACCAAAAGTCAAGACAAGGGAGATTATTCGCATTCTTGCATTCCCAGTGCTTGACTGGATTTACATATCAAAACCCACTTCTGGACACCTGGGCAAAGATGAGTCAATGCTCAGCACAAATCTGCTCTTGGTTTTCTTCCATGAGTATAAATGAGCTGCCAGACTCTTGAGTTCTGGCTTACTCTTGAACTCATTCTGTGGCATATTTGAGTCATTCCACTTACATACGGTGTTTTGTCACCCACCAGGTCATATGTATCCATGATGTTTCTTCCACATACCGAGTGCCCGTGCTTTTGGAGGAACAAGGCATCGTTAAATATTTTAAAGAGAGATTGAATTTGCCCATTGGTGACTCTGCAAATAATTTGCTTTTCAAGTGGAAAAATATGGCTGACAGGTATGTAAAAGGAATTACTAATGTAATCTTCAATAATTCTTGGGTTTGGGAGTAGGACTGGCATGTACCTTAAAAGGTACCTATGTTGCATTTGCATTTGGCTTTTTGTATGTATGTGTATGTTTTTGTTTTGTTTTTTTAAATATATTTTATTGATTTTTTACAGAGAGGAAAGGAGAGAGAGAGAGAGCTGGAAACGTCGATGACAGAGAAACATCGACCAGTTGCCTCCTGCACACCCCCTACAGGGGATGTGCCCGCAACCAAGATACATGCCCTTGACCGGAATCGAACCCGGGACCCTTCAGTCCGCAGACCGACGCTCTACCACTGAGCCAAACCGGTTTCGGCTGTATGTGTATGTTTTGTATGGATGTGTTTAAAGCTCTAGCACATTGTTAGGATGTTTTACTGTATTCTTTGAAGATTTCTGGGACCTTTGAGCATTTTGATTTTTTTATTAGTTTATTTCTTAGTTTCTGGATATTGTAAATAGTTTTAAATATCGTGAACTTTCTGTTTCTTGTTTTGCTTTGCTTGTTTTTTAAGATTTGGTTAATTTCTTAAAGAAAATCATTTTTTTTTGCTTTTAAATACATTTTTATTGACTTCAGAGAGGAAGGGAGAGAGAGGGAGATAGAAACATCAATAATGAGAGAGAACCATTGATTGGCCGCCTCCTGGACTGGGGATCAAGCCTGCAACCCGGGCATGTGCCCTTGACCGGAATCAAACCTGGGACCAGCCGGGACTGGTTTGGCTCAATGGATAGAGCGTGCGGCTTGGGGATGGAATCAAACCTGGGACCAGCCGGGACTGGTTTGGCTCAATGGATAGAGCGTCGGCTTGGGGACTGAAGGGCCCCGGGTTTGATTCCGGTCAAGGGCATGTACCTTGGTTGCGGGCATATCCCCAGTAGGGGGTGTACAAGAGGCAGCTGATCGATGACTCTCTCTCATTGATGTTTCTAACTCTCTATCTCTCTCCCTTCCTCTCTGTACAAAAATCAATAAAAAATATTTAAAAAAACCAAAAAAAACAAACCTGGGACCTCAGTCTGCAGGCCAACACTTTATCCACTGAGCCAAACCAGTTAGGGCAAGAAAAATCCTTTTAAATGGGAAGTTTTGGTTATTTGTTATTGTTCCACTTCACATTTATTAACTATCAGCATCATTATTTTTTGTTGTTATTAATCCTCACCCTAGGATATTTTTTCATTGATTTTTTTTTCCCCGAGAGTGGAAGGGAGGGGGAGAGACACACAGAAACAGCAATATGAAAGAGACACATGGATTGGTTGGCTCCCACACACACCCCAACCTGACCCAGGGATTGAGTCTGCAATCGAGATACGTGCCCTTGATCGGAATTGAACCCCAGAACCCTCCAATCCGAGGGCTAATGCTCTATCCACTGAGCCAAACTGGCTAGGGTGAGGTTTTGGGTTTGCTCTCTGGTCAGGGCATGTGTAGGAGGCAACCAGTTTCCCTCATATATATTTCTCTCTCCTCTCTTTTCCTCTCTCCAAAATAAAAACAAAGTTCTCATCACAAGAAAAAAATATTTCTGATGATATGTGGTGATGGATGCTAACTAGATTTATTGTGGTGCTCATGTAGCAATATCTACATATATTGAATTATGTTGTACCTGGAAAGCTTATATGATACATGTCAATTACATCTAAATCGCCTTCCTAGAAAGTCACCTTTCCTGCCAGTTTTGACTTCTTTGCTTCCTGTGTATTTTTCTCCTCCTAGCCTTTTCCCCCCATCATGTTACTCTTGTACTCCTTGAAGATGTTAATCTGAATGAGGAATATTCCTCATCACGTAACATTTTTGTTAGAGGGTTTGCTTCCAAGCCCTAAAATATCTTCAGCCCCAAGATGACATTTCCACCTACTTCGTATCAGACCAGACATTTCTCATGTTCTCCGGACAGATTTCCTGACAAAAGCAACAGTAAAGATTGTGTCTCTAATGGCAAAATGTGATTAAGCATCTTCTGTAGAATGGAATTTCCTCATAAAATTGATCGAAACGCCTTGTAACATTTTAAATAGTTCTCTTAGCACCATTTTTTTTCAGGCATGCCATGAATAACCTGGCTTTTGTGGGCCAGCGGGGAATGTAGCACTTTAAAAAAAGTTTTTATCGAATTTATTGGGGTGACATTGGTTAATAAAATTATACAGGTGTAGCCATTTTTAATGTAGACGCTTTGAATGTGTTTTCTTATATAATGTCACCTTCCAAAGTTGATACTGGAATGTTTCTTGTTGACACAGAATGCATTTTTTAGTACAATGTCTCCTTGTAAATGAATTCAAGGACAGCTCATGTTTATAAGATGGGGACAGCCTTTTTATATTTTTAATGCTTTTAACTTTTTCTCTGATTTCTATCTGTGCTTGCTTGTGTGAAGCAACAGTGGAAATTTCTTAGGATTTTGAAATGTGTCTGCCTGCAGGTTTGAGTTCTTTGGGGGTGGGGTGGAGCTTTGAATCAAGTACATCAAGTTCAAGGCTTGTCTACTTCTCAGTGTGTTTTTTTTTTTTAGTTTTTTTTTAAAAAATATTTTATTGATTTTTTACAGAGAGGAAGAGAGAGGGGTAGAGTTAGAAACATCTATGAGAGAAAAACATCAATCAGCTGCCTCTTGCACGCCCCCTACTGGGGATGTATTCGAAATCAGGGTACATGCCCTTGACCAGAATGGAACCTGGGACCCTTCAGTCCCCAGGCTGACGCTCTATCCACTGAGCCAAACCGGTTTTGGCTGCTTCTCAGGTTTTGAAAAGCGCCTTGAGTGCTCTCTTTGGCGGTATTCATACTAAAAAAAAAAAAAAAAAAAAAAATGGGAGTGATACAGTGACTATTAGCGTGGCCCCTGTGCAAGGATGACATGCAAATTTGTGAAGCATTCCATTTTTTAAATATCACATAAAGGTTAGAGGAGGCAAACACATTACAGAAGATAGTTTCTGAATTGCAGTAGCTATTGTCTTCTTCTAACTCTCGGCATAAATCAGGATGCTCTGTGGCAAAAAAACATAAACGGGAGAAGTAAAGGTCTGTATTTGCAAAGGGGGATGGAGATAAGATACATGCATATGACCTTCAGCTTGTCCCCCCTCCCAGGTACGAAAGGCTGCAGAAAACGTGCTCCATCGCTCTGGTCGGCAAATACACCAAGCTGCGGGACTGCTATGCCTCTGTGTTTAAAGCTCTGGAACATTCCGCCTTGGCCATCAACCACAAGTTGAATCTGATGGTGAGTCCCGGCCCAGTCATCCGGGTATTTCAATCATTCCCTCTGATACAGCTTGCGCTTCAGAGAGGTAGGTTGTGCGTATGGCCAAATCACCCCGAACACAGAGGTATCTCATCACAGAGGTAGATTGTGTTGAAGGATCCTCAAGTCCAAGTTTCCAGATGCCAGCCAAGGGCCAGCCTTGTAAGCAGGCCTTTCCACTGATAGTGGATCATGCTTTTCTACCCAAAGTGTCCAGTCCAGTGTTTGCATAACAAGTAGTTGTTGAATAATGTTGTCATAGTGTTAGATCGTTCTTGTGTTTCTGAGTATGTATTTTTCTGAAATGTTCCTTTAATCTGTTGGGTGTTTGCAGTACATAGACTCCATTGATCTGGAGCACACCACCGAAACCGAGGACCCTGTGAAATTCCACGAGGCGTGGCAGAAGCTATGCAAAGCCGAGTGAGTCCCGGGGACCCTTCACCCTAGTTGGGAGAATGACACTGTGCTTTTTTCTGGAAGGATTGGACTGACCCAGTTATTAAGTTTTGCATTTTGAAAGGTAGCCTGGCGTACTTGTGGTCATTATGGGTGGTTGTGAAACATTCACATCGCATTTACTTTTTTTTTTATTGTCTGAAGTTTTACATATGTCTCCTTTTTTCCCAACTGACCACCCCCCAGCCATTCCTACCCCGGCTAAGCCCCCACCATCCCAGTGTCTGTGTCCATTGGTTATGCTAATATGCATGCATACAAGTCCTTGCTCTCTAGCCATCCCCCTCCCCCACACCTCATCATTTGTCTCTAAATCTATTCTTTTTTATGGTAAAATATATTTTATTGATTTTTTTTACAGAGAGGAAGAGAGAGAGAGAGTTAGAAACATCAAGGAGCGCCAAAACCGGTTTGGCTCAGTGGTAGAGTGTTGGTCTGCGGACTGAAGGGTCCCAGGTTCGATTCTGGTCAAGGGCATGTACATTGGTTGCGGGCACATCCCCGGTGGGGGGTGTGCAAGAGGCAGCTGGTCGATGTTTTTCTCTCATCGACGTTTCTAGCTCTCTATCTCTTTCCCTTCCTCTCTGTAAAAAAAAAAAAAAAAAAAAGCAACATCAAGGAGAGAGAAACATCCATCAGCTGCTTCCTGCACACCCCCTACTAGGGATGTGCCCGCAACCAAAGTACATGCCCTTGACCGGAATCGAACCTGGGACTCTTGAGTTTGCAGGCCGACACTCTATCCACTGAGCCAAACCGTTCTTGTTCATCAGATCATTATATCCCACATATGAGTGAGATCATGTGATAGTTATCTTTCTCTGACTGTCGCATTTACGTTTCAATGTGCCGTGTTAATGTTAGTGGCACTTGCAATGGAAGTGGTTTTGTTTGGGGAGAACTGGCATCCTGTATTAGAGAGAGTGTGCTGATTGTATGAAAGATGCAGAGATGGATTGCACACAAAGTTCAAGTGCAAGCATGACAACCCTCTCTCTTGGTTATATTTTCTTTTCCGCATCGTTTTATTTGCATTTTTATTATAAAAGTAATTGACAGAACTCTTGGGGGTAGCATTATATTGTGAGGGTAGCACGACCTTCCTGGATTTTTTCTTGAAGTCTTGTCTTTTCAAATGAGGGTTTGTCTAGAAGGTATCTAAAGTGTCTTCTAACAGAAAATTTTATGTGCCCTACTTAATTAGCAATTGGAATCTTAGGCTGATTTTACCAGATTAACTCCTTCTGATTATGTAAGATCTTAACATTTTTATAAAGTGTTTTAAAAAAAATCCTAACCTATTTTTATTCAGATAAACCAGTGGCTTTTTATTTATTTTAAAATACATTTTTATTGATTTTTGGAGAGAAGAAGGGAGAGGGGGAGAGAAAGAGAGAAACATCAACTATGAGAAAGAATCATTGATCGGCTGCCTCTTGCACACCCCATACTAGGGATCGAGCCCCCAAGCTGGGCATGTGCCTTGACTTGGAATTGAACTGTGAACTTCTGAATCATAGATTGATACTCAACCACTGAGCCATGCCAGCCGGGCTAAACCAGTGACATTTTAAATTGAACTGAGTTCTCAGTCACTATGCTTATGCCACAAAGACCTATCAGACAAATATATATTGGGGTCAGTTGTGAGAAATTGTTGCAACTTCTTTATACATTGGGAAGATTTCAAGAAGAAAGTTCAGGATGTCAGATCATGTAATCAATTCTGAATACAGATCTCAGTGTATGCTCTAATGTTGGATTGGGATGAGTAAGCAGGAAAGGCTGAAAATAAGAGTTTAAAAAATAAAAAGAATGTCAAATTCACTCCCATCTTGTGTGCTGATTGCAGTGGTGTTCTGGTGCCAGGAGGCTTCGGGATCAGAGGAACGTTGGGCAAACTCCAGGCGATTTCTTGGGCAAGGACAAAGAAAATTCCTTTTCTTGGTAAGATTCATGTTTATGATCCTAACTATGACTTGATTTGATTTTTGACACCTAGTAGGGGTAACACTTAATAGGGTTGTTAATGTGAAAGGTGTGAACTCATGTTTGAGTATTCAGGCACCAACTAGTCTGCTGCAAGGGACAGCAAACTGTATCTTCAAGACTATACCTTGCTTGTGGCCTGTTTTGTAAATAAAGTTTTATTAGCACATAGCCACACTAATCTATATATAAAAGGCTGATATGCTAAGTGTCCCTTCTGACTGTCTGACCTGTCACTATGATGCGTACTGACCACCAGGGGGCAGATACTAAATACAGGAGCTGCGGTGACTCGCACTGGCCATTTACAGAGAAATGGCACCGTGGACCTGGCATTGACAAAGAAACACTCAGCTTCCCCTAAGTAGGGCACAGGCCCCGCCACCACCCTGGAGTGATAGCCCACCAAATCACAGTCAACTCTGCTAAAATCCCATGGCACAAAATGCGGCCCACAGTCCAGCCCAGCCTGGAAACAGTCGCTGTTGGCGCTGGGTAATGACATCATGTAGCAATGCCCAGCTTCCCCTCTCTCACAACTAGTCTCCCTGGAGTTTCTTCAGCCTAGGAACACAAGTTGCTTTATAGCCAGGTGCAAACATTTTACACTTTAACCAAATGTCTGTGAAGCATTTTCCCATGCCTCATCTCATTTGATCCTCACAGAAGTAGGTAGATAGGAGACTCAGTCAAATCTTATTTTCTTTTCATTAGCTGGAAAATGGAGATTAAGAAAGCTTTGACTATGTTCTGTGCAGTGGGAAACATAGTCAAACACTGCTGTAGTTAAATATATTACTACAATTAAAAATATATTTGTTCTCCATGCATGATCTACAATAATACTCTGCTTCGTGTTGATATTTACTGCTGTGTTGTTGACAATGACCTGAAAGAGAAGTTGGGGTGCTTCACTGGGCTGGAAAAAGTTTAGTTAAATCAGAAAGCAAGTCTAATTAAGCAAGTTTATTCTATATCTATAAGAAGCTAAATTGACTCACGCATGTGCAGTACATATAAAGCTCTCGCTGGTGCCAATCGCACGTGTGAGTTTCTATCTGTCATTGTTGACCATGAATTTGGTTGACACTTCTATTATAGAGAAAGAGCGAATAGCGGTATTAAAATATTTCTTCTAATTAATTTCCTTTCAATGTGCACGAATCTGTGCACCAGGCCACGAGTTTGATTATATATTGTCTATGGCACCTTTTGTGGCACAGTGTCAGGGTTTGAGGCCCTACAGCATTCAAAGCCTAAAATCTTCACTGTCCTGCCTTTTAGAGAGTTTGGAGAACTTATCATTGCTCTGGCTGGTAGCAAGAGGCTGGGAGAAATTGCTGTCTCTACCTGCCCTGACCTTTGATTCTCACCCAGATCCATCTTTTCACCACTTAAAGTGGAGAACCATTCAACAGAATGCCACAATGTTCTTTCTTACTAGAATGAAAAATGTTGAAGTTGAAATTGACTCTTTCTCGAAAACATAGTTCAGAAAGCCCATCCAACTTTGCGGGAACAGCTGTGTTAACATTTGGTACAGCTGGGTCTTTTTAATGCTTTTGTGCAAATTGCAAAGCATGACTTCTGTGCCAGTGAGACCAGATGAAATGGATCCTTGCGGGATAAAGGCAGCCCTGCATGTGGGGATTCAGGCAGGAGAGGGAGTGGAGAGAGGCTGTGTTTCACGCTGTGCTTGCATGTATTGGGCTTGCAGACCGAGTGGACAGGCTTGGGTACCTTTTCCTATCAGCAGCCTATTCATTTTCCCCATTGCCTGCTCTTTGATTAGCTTCTTAGAAGCTCTCCACTGGGACCCATTTTCAAAAGGGAAGCCAGGAGTAGTTGCCTTGATACCTTGTTTTGTTTTACCCTTCTAAGCTCTTCTGGGCCATTGATTTCTTTTGAAGTAAGCTTGTTTGGTTTCTGTCTACACGTGGTTCGTGTTCTTCAGATAATTATCACGGTAGAGAACAGTTGGAAACTCTGTAGCTTTCTCTTTAACACAGGGCCTCTTTATGTCCTAGCCGTGTGGAACTTGCATAGTTCCCAACTTTGTTCTGATTTAGTATATTGGTTGCTCTCTCCTTCAGATCTCTTGTGTTCCTTGGCTATGTCTCTAAGAGCATTAGGCATTTGTTTAGTGGAGAGAGATTGGTGGGCTGCAGTGAATGTGGAGATGAGAGAAGGGCAACAGGCCTGGGACTACACAGGTCTCTTCCTTCTTTTTTATTTTATTTTTATTTTTAATTAATTTAATTTAATTTATTTTCATTATTATTATTATTGATTATGGTATCACATAATTTTCCTCATCCCCCCCCATTCCCATCCCAAACCCCTCCCCACATATGCTCCCACCCCCCTGTTGTCCATGGCCACTGGCTAGGCCTATATGCATGCACACAAGTCCTTTGGTTGATCTCTCCCCCTTACCCCCACCCTCTCCTACCTTCCCTCTGAGGTTTGAGAGTCTGATCGCTGCTTCTCTTTCTCTGGGTCTGTTTTTGTTTGTTGTTCATTATTTCCTCTAGATGTGTGAGATCATGTGATCCAAGAAATACCCTTGTAAGAACCGAAACTGAGACAAGCCATAATGGTTATGCTGAGAGGCAAATGAATCAGTCTGTAGTGAGTTCCTTTCTGGGCCACCAGTTCTTTTGAGTCCCAATTTCAATGTCAAACAGTTCCTTATGTGTACATGTCAGCCATGATATTTCAGATCTGGTTGGTGGACAAATGGTGGCGATGCAGGTCTGACCCTCTCTGTTTTGGTCCTGGGCATCCTGCAGCGACACGCAGCTGCTGTCTGCTGGTATGGCGAGGCGTCCTCAGCGTCTTCCATCTCTGAACTGTTTCTCTTCATGGCTGGAGCACTTTTGTCTGTTCCTCTCTGTTACAAGAATCCAGATGGTCTCGGAGTTGTTTTCTGGGGTCTTTTCTTTCTTTCTTTCTTTTTTTTTTTAAAATATATTTTTTATTGATTTTTTACAGAGAGGAAGGGAGAGAGATAGAGAGATAGAGAGCTAGAAACGTCGATGAGAGAGAAACATCGACCAGTCGCCTCCTGCACACCCCCTACCGTGGATGTGCCCGCAACCAATGTACATGCCCTTGACCGGAATCGAACCTGGGACCCTTCAGTCCGCAGACCGACGCTCTACCACTGAGCCAAACCGGCTTTGGCAGGTCTTTTCTTTCTTATTGAGCTCTCTGTTCAGTTCCATTTTGTGTCTTCCTGCCCTTCTCTAAACCACACTCAAGCCCGGAAAGTAGGTGCCTTCTTCCTACAGTGAGGTTATAGGAATGTTCTGGGTTCTCCTGCCCACTTGTTGGTTCCGCTGGCCAGCCTGAGGCTGCCCTCATAATGAAGGCTGGGAAGCTGAGAAGGGGGGTGGTGGAGACCCCTCCTTTGGTTGATCTCTCCCCCTTACCCCCACCCTCTCCTACCTTCCCTCTGAGGTTTGAGAGTCTGATCGCTGCTTCTCTTTCTCTGGGTCTGTTTTTGTTTGTTGTTCATTATTTCCTCTAGATGTGTGAGATCATGTGATCCAAGAAATACCCTTGTAAGAACCGAAACTGAGACAAGCCATAATGGTTATGCTGAGAGGCAAATGAATCAGTCTGTAGTGAGTTCCTTTCTGGGCCACCAGTTCTTTTGAGTCCCAATTTCAATGTCAAACAGTTGATTGGGTGTTGTTAGATATTCTCTGAAGGATTTGGGTGCTCTGGGGTAGCCCTGTAGCCCACACATGTACCTTGATATAGAGATAAATTTGGAGGGAGGTAGATTTGACTTTTGGAACTTGCCCTGGCCTTTCCTGCTGTTTTCTGACCTTGAATTCTTTCCTCCTCAAATTCAAGTCCTCTAACCCCCTTCCCTGCCTCTGCCATAGACGTCTGAGTGCACAGAGCACGGCTGTGAACCCAACAGCCAGAGTATTCCTCTCTCAGGGTCTGCATTCTAGATGGAGGAGGAAGACAGCAAACAAATGAACAGAAAATGGGAAGAAATACAAAATATGTTCATTTGCTTTATGTGCTTTTTAAAATAGGAGTTTGCCTTGGGATGCAGCTAGCAGTGATAGAGTTTGCAAGGAACTGCCTTAACTTGAAAGGTAAGTCTGAGATTTAGCTACTAACTTTCCATTTAAAATGATTCTTTTCACTTAAAATATTTTTTCAGCAATATCGGTTAATTATTGAATTCATTTCTTAATCTTCAGATGCCAATTCCACAGAATTTGAGCCAAGTGCCCCTGTCCCTGTGGTAAGTGGCTTGTTTATCTCTCTGGGTTGGATTATTGTCATTTGGTTTCTGGCTTTTGCCTAAACTCGGAAGGGCTACTATTTTTTTCATTACACTATCAGGACATTTACAATTATGTGAGCCCTGGCTGTTTCTCATTGGTTAGAGCACATGTGTCAAACACAAGGCCCGAGGGCCAAATCCAGCCCGCCAGGCCTTGCAATGTGGCCCACACCGCGCTGTCATCACTGCACTCCGCTGTCAGTTTATGACATTGTCAGTTTATGACTGTTCAGTAAACCATTCGGCCCACGATTTAGGCTGGATTTTAGATTTTGGCCCCTTCTCTGATTGAGTTCGACACCCCTGGGTTAGAGCATCGGCCAGAGGACTGAAGGGTTGCGTGTTCTATTCCTGGTCAAGGACACGCACCTGAGTTGCATGCTCGAACCCTGGCCCTGGTTGGGGTGAAAACAGGAGGCAACCAATAGATGTCTCACATCAATGCTTCTCTCTCTTTCCCTCTCCTCCCTCCACTCCACTCTTATTAAAAAAAAAATCAATGGAAAAAATATCCTCAGGTGAGGATTAAAACAATTATATGTGGTAATATTATTACTGCTATTATTTTTTTATTATGCTCTCAGGATATTTAAAATTATATATGATTTTATTTATTTATTTTTTTTTACATACAACTGCTTTGTTTTCAAGAGTCCATTTTGCCAGCTATGTGTTGAAAAAAGACACAATCCTGGGCTGATTTATCTTTGCAGCAGTTCAAGCTTAATGTTTAGGAAAGGATTAAATTGACTGTGACAACAATTTATAACAGCTAATATAAATAAATGGGTTGGCCTGTCCCTAGACTCATCCCTGTCTGTCTAGTTTCCACACTGGTGGTCATCTGTCTTTCTAAAACAAAAGTGACAGTTGTTCTTCCGCTGCTCCTCATTTTCCACTAATTCCCTTTCCTGTAAAATATTCACTTCAAGGCTCTTGTCTGGGAGTGATGGCTATTATGCGCTGTCACCTGCTGCTTTGCTAATTCAACCCATGACATCCCCTCCTTTCCGCACTTGGGATTTATGTTTGGGCAATCTGAACCATTTTTTTTTTATGTAGCTTGAGATTCCCTATACCCAAGATGTTCCCCTCCCACAATCTCCCTTCCCCTGGAAACTCAATGAAACCAATGAAGAATTTCATTTTAAACACACACACACACACACACACACACACACACACACACACAAACATGCCCAATTGTGGGATTCCCCTTTCACGTCCTGCGTGGTTCAGGGTTTTGGTTCAGGGTTTGGGTTCTGGAGAAGGCCGCACACAAATGAAAAGAGAGTAGAAAATGTATTAATTTGGCGATATTGGGGGCCAGGTGGGAACCCACCTCTAGTGGGAGGACTGCACACTGCTCTGGCCTTGCTATCCCTTTTATTGAGGCTATGGGAGACACCCACAGCCCTTAGGCAGGAAATAACAGAAATATACATAAGACAAACAGAGGTGGAGGCTGCTTCAGCTCCCAATGCCTCAACTGGTGAGTGGTTAGAGAATTAAGGTTGTTGACCAGCCTTCCCGGCTTCCTGTCCACATCTATTAGTGAAACACTGATTGGTTTCTGGCACCTGATGACCCACAACTGTGAAGCCTTTCCTGGCCTCCTTTTTTCTCAGTTTCTGTGCTGTGGGGCAGGATGAACTTTTCCTCTACACTTTAAGTTTGTTCAGCTGGTCTAATAATTAAGTTGCATGAGACAGAGTAAGAAGAGAAAAATAACGAAATTTAATTACATACGTATGTATGGGAACCCCACATATATGAGAGAGTAAGAATCCTGACATGTACGAGAGATTCAGAGACAGGGAAGGAAAATGAGATATATGTGGCATTCTGAGCTAAGGATGAAGTAAGGTCCCTTATGGCTTTACTTAGCATAATGATGTCTGCATCTGCCTATGTTATAGCATCTATCAGTTCTTTGTTTCTTTTTACTGCTGAATAATATTCCGTTATATAGACATACGACATTTTTTAAAAAATAAATCTTTATTGTTCAGATTATTACAAATGTGATCCTCTTCCCCCCCTCAATTGCTTCCCTTCACCAGGTTCCCACCCCACCCTCTGTCCTTTCCCCATCCCCCATTGTCCTCATCCATAGGTGCACAGTTTTTGTTCAGTCTCTTCCCGCACCCTCACTCCCCTTTTCCCCAAGAATCGTCAGTCCACTCCCCTTCTATACCTCTGATTCTATTATATTCACCAGTTAATATTGTTCATCAGATTTTTTAATTCCCTTGGTTTTTAGATTCACTTGTTGATAGCTACATATTTGTTGATCATAATTTTTATCTTTATCTTCTTCCTCTTCCTAAATAACCCCCTTCAGTAATTCATATAATTCTGGTTTGGTGGTGATGAACTCTTTTAGCTTTCTTTTTATTTGTGAAGCTCTTTATCTGTCCTTTGGTTCTGAGTGATAGCTTTGCTGGGTAGATTATTTTTGGCTGTAGGTTCTTGCTATTCATCACCTTGAATATTTCTTGCCATTCCCGTCTGGCCTGCATGGTTTCTGTTGAGAAATCAGCTGACAATCTTATGGGTGCTCCTTTATAGGTCACTACCTGCTTTTCTCTTGCTGCTTTTAATATTCTCTCTTTGTCTTTTGCTCTTGGAATTTTAATTATGATTTGTCTTGGTGTGGTCCTCCTTGGATTCCTTTTGTTTGGGGTTTTGCGGGCTTCCTGGACTTGTAAGTCTATTTCTTTCCCCAGGTGGGGGAAGTTTTCTGTCACAATTTCTTCTAGTATTCTTTCTGTATCTTGCTCTCTCCCTTCTTCTGGAATCCCCATAATTCTGATGTTGGTTTGCTTGAAATTGTCCCAGAGGTTTCTTACACTATCTTCAACTTTCTGGATTCTCTTATCTTCTCCCTTCTGCAGAGGAGTGTCCTCTGGCTCTTTGTGTTCTAAATCTTTGTCTTGATTCTTGCGATCTTCCAGTCTGTTTTTAGGACTTTGTATAATATTTTTTATTTCAGACTATGTTTTCTTCATTTCTAGTTGATCCCTTATTATTTCTAGTTGCTCCCTTTTCATATCCTCATAGGTCTCATTTATTTTATCGGCCTTTTTTAGGATATTGTTGAATAACCTTATAACTGTAGTTTTGAACTCAATGTCCAATCTTTTCTTTTCCTCCATCTCCTTCCTTTGTATCCTTCTTCTTGTCTGCATTTTAGTTGTTTCCCTCATTTGATGGAATAGTTTTGTGTGCTAGGTGTTCTGGTAGAGCCCAGTAGCACAGCCTTCCCAGTTACCTGCGGTGGACAGTCTTGGTGTAGCCCTTTGTGGGCTGTGTGTGCAGTCTTGTTGTTACGCCTTGCTTATTGTTGGTATCACTGGAAGCGTTGATCTCCAAGCCAATTGGCTGTGAGGATCAGCAGTGTCTCAGCTAGGAGGGCTTCTGTACTCCGCTTGGATAGGGCGGGGTCTCGGGGTGCCGCAGACCATCTTTGGTTCCCTGTCAGTCTCGCCTTAGAAAAGTCCTGTTCGGGGAGAGTTTCGGAAGATTGGTTGCAGGCTCGCGCACCTCTGGTAAAGGCACAGACAAGCTTTGGATTCTGGCCAGACCCTCCTTAGAGAAAGCCAGCCTCTGGGAGAGCTTCTGTGCTCAGCCACAGATGGGGCGGAGTCTCGGGTTGGTGCAGACAAACTTTGTTTTCCCTTCGGCTCCTCCCCAAGTCCTGCAGTAATGGCCTCTGGCTTCACACACCTCCAAGAGATCTCTGCCCGCTGCCTGACAGCCTGGCCTCTCCCTGTCTGGGGCCGTCTATCAGAGCAATAGGGTGATTCTGTTTTCCTCTCGAACAAGAAAGCCAGCTGAACGTTAGCTGTTCGCCCTCTCCGCACCAGGAGTAAGCCAGTAGCGAACTCAGCCCAGCCCGCCCTCTCTGCGCACCGGGAGTAAGCCAGCAGCAATCTCGGTCTGGCCCTTCCTCTCCGAGCGCTGGGAGTAAGCCAGCGCCTTTTCGCGCACACAGTTCTCCGTACCTTCACAGTTCCTGAGGTTCAGTGTGCCTTCTCTCTCCTTCTCAGATGGCAGAGCCTCCTCTCAGCTAGCCGTCCGGCGCTTCAGGGCAATGCCTCTCCTGTTTTTCAGTTCTAAATTCAAATTTGTTGTGGTAGGCTGCATTCGCGTGTCTACCCTCTGCTGCCATCTTGGTTTCTCCTAGACACACTACATTTTATTAATAAATTCGTCCATTGATGGACACTTGGATTGTTTCCACTTTTTTACTATTATACTGCTATGAACATTGTGTACAAGTTTTTGGATGAACATATAGTTTCAATTTACATGGGTATATATACCTAGGAGTCAATTTACATGGGTATATACACCTAGGAGTGGAATTATAAATCATATAGTGACTATATGTTTAACCTTTCACGTAATTGCCAGACTGTTTTCAAAATGACTGCGACATTTTACATTCCCACCAGCAGTGTATGAGGGCTTCAATTTCTCTGCATCCTTAACACTTGTCATTGCCTGTCTTTTTTATTATAGCCATTCTAGTGGGCATTAAGTTGTATCTCATTGTAGCTTTGATTTGCTTTTCCTTGATGGTTTAGATATTGAGCATCTTTTCATGTACTTATCACTTGTATATCATCTTTGGAGAAATGTCTATCCAGACTCCTTGCCCATTTTTAAATTGGGTTATTTGTCTTTTTATTATTAAATTATAAGTGTTCTTTGCATGTTGTAGATACAAGTTTCTTATTAGACATATTAGAGGCCTGGTGCATGAAATTCATGCACAGGTGCGGTCCCTAGGCCTGGCTGGTGATCGAAGTGCTAGTGTCTGGCGTGGAAGGGCAGGTCCCAGCTGACCTCTGGCCCTGGGTAGCACCTGGGCCGCTGGGCCTCGGTGCACCCTGTCTGCCTGAGTCACAGTACCCGAGTCCCCACATGGAGATGTGGTGACCGCAGCCAGATGCCGTGGGCCAGGGTGCAGTGTGGGCCTCTGGGCTGCCTAGCAGCATTGCATGGAAGCTGGGTGGGCAGTGCGCTCTCTCCTGGCTGGCCTCACAGACCGGCTCCTGTGCAAACCCATGGGGGCCCGATTGGCCACTATGATTCCAGGCGCTGTGGCCTGGCTCACCTGGAAGAGGCTGTGTGGGTGCGGGACGGGCTCCTTACAGGCACCTGAGTGCAGGGGCTTCCCTGGTGCACAAGCCTGGTATCCCGGGGAAGGGTAGCAGGGGAAGTGAGAGCAAGCTCGGCAGATACCCTGCATTCTCACCGCACCTCCATCCCTGTTACCCCCTCCCCCATGTAGCCAGTGAGAGGTCGCAGCCCCCTGCCTGGGCACCACAGGAGGTTGGTCACTGCCACTCATCCCCAGATCCCTGTCCCCAGCCTGAGGCCTGGCCCCAATCGGGTGATCAGGGCCTGCTGCCTCGGGGGAGGGACCAGAAGGTTGGCCAGCAGGCCCTGATCACTCGATTGGGGTGGAGGGTGTGGGGGGAGAAGGGCCAACCACCACTGTGGTGGGCAGGTGGTGGGCCGATTCGGGCTTGCCGGTGGGGGGAGGGACTTGGGAGGTTGGCCGCTGGCCCCAAGGAGAGAGCCGGCCCTCGGCCTCCCTGGGAAAGGGGCTGCGTCTGCCACCACTCACCCCTGGTTTCCCATCCCAGCCTGGGGCCTGGCCCCAATTGCCAATGGGGGCCTGCTGGCCTCAGGGAGAGACCAGGAGGTTGGCTGGTGGGCCCCATCCAGTGATCAGGGCCTGCAGGCTGGAGGCAGCTCCTGCATTGAGCGTTTTCCCCCTGGTGGTCGGTGCTCGTCATAGCAACGGGTTGTTCCAGTCATTCTGTCTTAAATGTTGCTTAGGCTTTTATATATACACCGAGTGGCCAGATTATTATGATCGCTGAACGCATAATAATCTGGCCACTCAGTGTGCATAGATAATTTGGACTATTGACATTTTGGACTGGGTAATTCTTTGTAGTGGAGACTGTCCTGTGCATGGAGGATGTTGAGGAGCCTCCTTGGCTTCTTCTTACTAAATGTTAATAGTACAGATCTCCCAACCCCTAATTGTGACACTAAAAAATTGTGACACCAAACATCCCCTGGGGTACAGGCAGGATATCTCTCCCCCTTCCCTCCCATTGAGAAGCATTGATTTAGAGACATCCACTTATAATTCTCCTCCCTCCAACCTATTTCCCCCCCCCCTTCCCTTATGACAGCCATTAGTTCTTATTTGGGGGCTATCTTTTCATTTTTAAAACATAAGTAAACCTGTTTGTCTATTTGTAATCTTTTCCCCTTCTTCGATAAGTGGTAGCATACTCTGCACATTTTTTCATTTTTTTCTACCTTTTTTTTTTCTTTCTTTCACTTAACACTGTATGCTGGAGATCACTCCATGGAAGGATATTGAGATACTCTTTACAACTTTTATAGCTTGCATTTTAGACCACAATGAACCATAACTTCCAAGAGTTCCTTATGAGGCTTTAAACATATTTCCTGACTAATGGCTGAAATGACTGTATAGGCAACATGGGTTTACTTTTTTAAGAGAATACTTTGGGTTAGAAAATTATCTTACCAGTAGGTGCCACTATTACACAGCTTTGGCAACGTTCTTGGATGACTGTCCTTTAACTGGTTGTGTGTGTGGGTACATGGGTGTACCCACACACATATGGGTATGTGTTTCCTTTTTTTTAATCTTTACCTGAGGAGTGAGGATATTTTCTCCATTGATTTTTAGAAAGAGTGGAAGGGAGGAGGAAGGGAGATAGGAGAGAGAGAGAGAGAAAAAAAAAAATCAATGTGAGATGTGCCTCCCACAAACTCTCTAACTGGGGGCAAGGATCAAACCTGCAGGTATGTGCCCTTGACTGGAATTGAACCTGAGACCCTCTGGTGCCCAGGCCAATGCTCTAACCACTGAGAAAACCTGGCCAGGGCTGTGTTTCCTTTCTAACAAACACATATGATAGTATGCTTGAGACACTATTTCCTCTAGCTTTTTGTACTGATCACTTCACATCCACACATTGATCTGCCATATGCTTGCCCTGTTGTCTGCATCATTCTTTAACCTGTCTCATGCTGATGAATATTTAGATTGTGTCCATTATTTTGCTACTTTAAATAATACTGCAAATTAATATCTATAGTCATATGTCCTTGTACCCACACATACTTCTATGGGATGAATTCCTAGGGGGGATTTGCTAAATCAGAGGCTATGTGAGTTTTACATTTTGAAAGCATATACTCATAAGTGAGCTGAGAACAATAAAACCTAATTGCTACTGAATATCTTCGTGGCCTGCAATCAGTTTGTTGGAGAAAAATAGCCTTAAGAGCCAGCATTTGTGATGATGGTGAGAAGTCTTATTAAAGAAAAAGACCAAGCTAATAGAATCATCAGGCAGCAAACACTAGGAAGCCGAGGGAATCACTTAAATTTGAGCAAATAACAATGACTTATAATGAGTAATGGCCATTCTGGCCCTTCTAGCTAAAAAAGCAAATAATTTGGAAAGCAGGAGCCTCCTGTAGGTGTTTTTGCCACTAAAATCATTTTTCTGCCACCCTTTTAGGCTCTTGGCTGAAATCCCCCCTCTGTAATCAAAGTCAGATTAACAGAAAAAAACACAAAGTTTAATAACATGTACCTCCTGTGTACATGGGAGAGACCCAGGAAAATGGTATAATTCCCTGAAATGGCCCAAGCTATCACCTTCAATACCATCTCCAGCTAAAGACAAAAGAAGATGTCAGTTGTGAGGGATCCAAAGATGGGAGGTGATCAGGAAAAGATGAAAACAAGGATAAAGTTGTTATGCAGATATAAATCCTCCACTTTCTCCTTTGATCAGAGTTTCTAGAAATTTACTAGTAGAATCACCTCTTCTTTCTGGTTCAGATGGGAAGGTTTATGGAGATTTCCTTATGAAAGGGTAACTTATTGAATTTTCAGAGCTTCTCTGTCTGCTGTTTCTTAAAATAATCAGCTCAAATGAATCCCAACATCAAAGAGACATATTCTGGGGTGTTAAATTCTGATCTTCATGAGCTATTATGACCTACTTTTCGTATGCATGGTTAGTCTTATGGTTGCTTATGAAATCATTAGAGACACTGGCATCTAGGACAGATATCTAAGAGGAGTTGTCTCAGACTACATAATAAAAGCCTAATATGCTAAGTGTCTGGTCGTTCGGTCGTCCGTTCAACCAATCGAAGAGTAATATGCTAATGATATGCTAAGGCTGCTCAATCGCTTGCTATGGCATACACTGACCACCAGGGGGCAGACGATTGGTTGACCAGTTGCTATGATGTGCACTGACCACCAGGGGGCAGATGTCCTGACCAGTAGGTTAGCTTGCTGTTGGGGTCTGGCCAATTGGAACTGAGCGAGATGAGCTGGACACGCCCTGGAGCCCTCCCTCGGTCCATCCTTGGCTTGCCAACCTCCTGCATCCTGCCCCGGCCCCCACTATGCACTGATGGGGTCCCTTGGCTTGGCCTGTTCTCTCTTGCAATCCAGGCTGAGGAAACCCCCCCTCCCCTCCCGTGAGTTCACGAATTCCGTGTACCAGGCCTCTAGTATACACATAAAAGAAGAAATAGATTTTTTTTTTTAAAAGAATGAGGGTCAACTCTTTCTGAGTCTGTGAATACTACCCTGTTTCCCCGAAAATAAGACAGTGCCTTATATTAATTTTTTCTCCCAAAGTTGTGCTAGGTCTTATTTTCAGGGGATGTCTTATCTTTCCATGTGCTAGGTCTTATTTTTGGAGGATGTCTTATTTTCGGGGAAACACGGTAGGAGAGAGTGAGTAAAATTCAATTTATTGTGCCATTTCTCTGCTTAATCCACATAGTGAAATAGAAAGCTTTTGCGGACATATAGGGTTCTACAGCAAATCTGATATTTGACCTGCTTCAAAGTAGCTTTACCTCCCTTCTAGATGATGCTTACAGCTATAGCTTGCATTCTGACTCTGTATCAATCACATTGCTGCTGCTGACACGCTTGACCTTGAATTTGGCTTTAGACCTCTCCAGTTCAGGTAGAGGATAGTTCACAGCATTGTGGACTTTATTAATTAGAGTATCTTTGGCTTTTGAGACATATATAGGAAAAGGACCTCAATCCAATATTTAGGTATGTGGATATGCTTAATTTTTAGCATTTCTTTTGTTTATTGAAAACAGTAACTTTAAAGATCTGAATTTACATAAAACATAATATCCTGAAAACGGAACCCACATTCTATCTTCAGACACATCAACACACACATGCACACTTGGATGGTGGTACTGGTAAGGAAAAGTGATACTTTTGAAGAATTTTCAGTAGATGTCAATGGAAATTTGAGGTTGCGGTATTTAATATTATTTCACCTTTAGTTATTTATCATACATATTACTTCTTTTACACTTTTTTGATCCAGGGATTTTCAGAGTCAAAAGTAATTTTACATCTCACTCAGTGGATTTGTGAGATAGTCACAAATAATTAAAAGTCAACTCAAGTGAAGGGTAATTTATGTTATTCATTAAGCATAATTAATGCATAACATTTCCCTACCTTTAGCTGGAGCCCTATTTGAAATCTTTTCTTTTTCCATGTTATTTTTCATCAGCTTTACATGGAAAGCAAATTAAGAAGTGTTTTTTTTAAAAAAAAACAAAACAAAAAAAACAAACACCCAGACAGCCACTCAGAATAACTTTTCAGGCAACTTTTATTACCTTGAAGACTGCTTTGCATTTAGAACATTGTGGTACCAGTAAACATCTCCCAACTAACAAAACGACCTAGAGAAGTCATTTGGAGCTTCGTGTGGGCTAAGGAACTTTACCTATAAAAGCAGCTGTCAAGAAGAAAGCTATACCATGGGTAAAATAGCCTTTTATGGACTAGTGTGGGAGCATGATAGTCATTTAATTCTGTCTCTGTGTGGATGATAGGTTCAGAATTGATATCAGGCTGTTGGCCGTAGTAACTGCTCTCTATTTGGAGAAAGAAAAATTCTTTCAGGCATGATGGCCGCTGTCTAATGGCTAGGGCATCTTTTCCACCGGACCTCCCCCATTGCCTGAGTCTACTTTTTGAAAAGAGACAGCACGGCTAGGAATAAGCCCCATTATTGAATCACAGGGCAGTCTATAATTTTAACAATAAATGAATGACTAAATGAGTACTTCAAAGCCTAATGTATTTTAAAGCTTTTTATACCTGGAGCTCAATAGGAAATGCCTTAGAAATAGGTATTGCAACCTTTTAAAAGATTTTCTTTGCACTAAAAATAACTGGATGCTAGCGGAAAGAGATTATTGAAGAGGAAAGAGTCACTGTGCGTTTGCAGCTCATCCACTTAAGTGCAGCCCTAAACATAGTGTATTACAAACAAAGTGTTTCCACAGCCCTGCTTTCAGTTGAGTGGGAGACACATAACATAGACTGGTGAAATATATAACTGAAATATGGGCAGTGTGTGGATACGCCCTTATTAATGCTACCAGCATGGTCAAGTAACACTTCTGACATGGTAGGCTGGTCTATATCTGTGTCATCCAATATGGGAGTCATCAGCCACATGGGGCTATGGAGCACTTGAAATGTAGCCGAGGAACGGAATTTTACATTTTAGTTAATTTAAATATCAGTAACCACCTGTTATAATGGCCAGGGTACTGCACAGCACAGTAGACCTTCGTTTAGCATGGCACCAAGGACTTCCATGATCTAAAGCCATGGCATCAAGGACTTCCATGATCTTTATTTATCAGAGCCAGCTTTACACCCAAAATGCAGTGCGTACGTTCCCTGAACTGCCTTGCGCTTTAACATGATGTGCGAATATGTGCGTATTTGGGGTGTTTTCTCTCCTTTTGAATGCCCAGGCTTCCCCTTCCCTGCAGGGTCCCCTCAAGGCTCTTCCTACAAATCCCAGTTGAAATACTATTTCTTTGATTAAGCCTTTCCATGGCCTGATCCCAGGCTTACTGACTTAGGATCTGAGTATAATCCTATATAATAAAAGCCTAATATGCTAAGTGTCCAACTGTTTGTTTGACTGTTTGACCAGTCGCTATGATGCATACTGACCACCAGGGGCAGACGCTCCGACTGCTGGGGACTGGGCAAGACGGGCTGGACATGCCCTGGAGCCCTCCTGTGGTTGTGCACCATTGTGAGGGACGCCACTGGTGCCTGAATCCATGCACTAGGTCTTATATAATGCTTTGGCCATGTAGGTGCTTTCTATATGTTGTAATTGAAAAAGAGAATGTATATTTCTCTGAGAGTGACTGATTGAGATTAGAACATCAGCTAAAATGGGAAGTTAGCATGACCTAAATATTAGAACTCAACAAAACACATGCAACAAAAAACCCCAGCAATAGACTGATGCTGGTTATTAATGAAGATGTGAACATCTTAAATTAAATATTAGAGTGGTCTAATTTAAAACCAGTCATAACTGGATAGTTTGTCTCAGGAGTTAAGTTGATTAATGTATCATATTTATCAAACAAAAGGGAGAACCCTCGCCGAAACCAGTTTGGCTCAGTGGATAGAGTGTTGGTCTGTGGACTGAAGGGTCCCAGGTTCGATTCCGGTCAAGGGCATGTACATTGGTTGCAGGCACATCCCCAGTGGGGGGTGTGCAGGAGGCAGCTGGTCGATGTTTCTCTCTCATAGATGTTTCTAGCTCTCTATCCCTCTCCCTTCCTCTCTGTGAAAAATCAATAGAATATGAAAAAAAAAGGGAGAACCCTCATATGGCCACAGATGCTCAATAGGCAGTCTATAGTATCTAAACTTGGGTGCTCACAATTTCATAATGAACTAGGAGGAAAAGGATACTCTTAAATAAGAGAAAGACTATCTTTTACAAAGAAATATCCAGCAGGAAACTCAATGGGAAAATAGTAGGAGGTTGCTATTAAAACCAGAAATGAATAAAAGATGTGCACTATTGTGACTAATAAAGTTGTTAAAATGAGACCGACTAATGCTGTCTGGGGAGTGAAGCTGTCCCTCTCCTGCCTGTGTATAAAAACAGGAATCAATACAAGCTTTTGGAAAATCAGTTAGGTGGTCTATTTCACAAACCATAAAAATATTCATACCCTCTGACTCAGACGTGCACTTCCCAGAAATCCTCCTAAGGAAATTCAATATGTTGACAGGGAGATATAAGCAGTTACTCATTATGACGTTATTTAGAAAAATCAGAAATGGCAATAATCTAAATGCCCCACAATGGAGAAATAGTTAAGACTATTATGGGCTATCCCTACAGTAGACTGTAATTGGTCATTAGAAATGTTTAAGGCTTTCTATGCCATGAGAATGTGTGTGTTGAATTAGAATGACCCAAATTGTATTTAAACATCCTCTCGCTATGTATACAAATCTCCTTTGCTTCTAGGTGGAAGAGGTAGAAGTCAGTTTTCTTTCTTTTTGGTTAAACTCCCCTCCCTTCCCGCTGGACTCAGCAAGGGCAGCCTGAGCTGTTTCTCAGTACGCAGTGTCCCAGCATGCCAGCGCTGGGAAGGGACTATGTCTTCCTATCCCTTTTATTTTACACATCACATACCAGGACCAAGGCCACCCCCTTGGGTGATGGAACAGAACTGACAGTCGGCCCTGTGCTCCTACTCTGAGAGGGTCAGTGATTCAAAAAGCACAGCGAGTGCTGGGAAGATGACTTGAAAAACAAGTGTCTGTTCTCTGAAGTCTGTTTCTCACTGGCTGTTGACTAGAGTTGAAATTGGAAATGCTGTGAGCACTGATGATGGGAGGGAAGAGCAAGAACAGGGTTATACTGGTGGAAGAGTGGAGTGAGGGAGTTGGTTTAGCACAGCAGAATTCTTCTTTTTTTTTTTTTTTTAAATTCTATATTGTTGAAAATATTACCCCCAGTGACCTCTCCCAGCTCGCTCCTGCCCCCCCCACCCCAGCACAGGCCCTCACCCCACTACTGTCCGTGTCCATTGGTTATCCTTACATGCATGCGTATAAGTCCTTTGGTTGATCTGCCTTCCCTCTGAGGTTTGATGGTCTGTTTGATGCTTCTCTGTCTCTAAATCTATTTTTGTTCATCAGTTTATGTTGTTCATTATATCCCACAAATGAGTGAGATCATAGCAGGATTCCTTCCACGTCTCTGATACCACCTCTGTAGTCTTGGTCAAGACTATGGAACTATTCTGGACCTTTTTTTTTTAAATAAAAAAATCTATAAAATTATATTGATGAATCAGACTAAGGTTACTTTCAAATTTATTAAACTATGGAGGTCAGTAATTGACAAGGCGAGGCATGTCTTAAGAATTTCTTTATTGGCAGTAATTGGCTATCACTACAAGATCATTATAATTGGAAAGAATTTAATAGAGACATTGGGAACTCTGTGGAGAATGACTCTTTCCAGGCGCTCTTCCGTGGTGAGCAGGATGGGATCATTTTGCTTGTTTCTTCACTGGGATAACTTGTTCACTAACCCCTGGAACTCTTCGAAGCTAACTTCTCCATCTCCATTCTTGTCCAGTTCTTTAAAAAGATCCTCCAGGGAGTTTGGACCCTGGTGTTAGGCAAAGAGGAAGGGATGAGGAGAGGAGAGAAAATGAATCAGTTATGTGTTGCTACACATTCTCCGAAATGAGAGCACTGGGCCTGCATTCCAAGAAGGCAGCGGAGCTTTTGATCACATGATAGTGGTGGCAAAACCAACTTTAGCTGTAATTGCTCCATGTCACAGAACGGGCTACCCTTTTTCATTTCTTTAGCATACGTTTATTATTTTAATATTGATAATGTGTATTTTAATAGGATTTGTTTTCTATGCAATCTTAAGTATTGTATTTTTCCTTTATGCTTCTAAAAGCATTTAAAAATATTTTTAAAATTGATTTCAGAGAGGAAGGGAGAGGGAGAGAGATAGAAACATCAATGATGAGAATCATTGATCGGCTGCCTCCTGCACACCCCGCACTGGGGATCGAGCCTGCAACCCCGGCACGTGCCCTTGACCGGAACTGAACCCGGTACCCTTCAGTCAGCAGGCTGACGTTCTATCTACTGAGCCAAACAAGCTAGGGCTAAAACCATTTTTTTGAGATGGAGCCCAAGTGCTTCACTGGACTTCTGAGGGGCCCACACCCACAAATAGTTGAGGACCCCTGCCCCAAGGTTTCCTGGAAGCTGATGTGTGCCTGCCTGCAGGGCTGGGCTGGCATATAATCAAGGCATTGCCCATGGCTTATTGCTGGCTGGTACTGTGTCCAGGGCTTTCGGTAGCTTATGCAATCCTCTCAACCGCCCTGAGGGGGTGATCTTTACAGATGAGGAAACGGAGAATCTGAAACAGCTGTTGACTCACTCCAGGATCCACAGCTGGTAAATGGGGGCCTTGGAGTCCAAACATTGACTCCAGACCCCAGACCCTTAACCAGCAACTACCGTAGTTTTTTCCAAACCCTGGGCCACAGCCCACCTCCATGCTAGGCAAGATGACTTTGGATCAGTGGTTCTCACTCTTGGACATGCATCAGAATCACGAGATGGGCTTCCTGACCTTAGTAAATACAGATTTTAACTGTAAGAAGATGAGAAGATAATGGCTTATCAGGTCACTGAACTCAGCCACTATTCTTCTTCGTGCTAATGCTAGAAACTTTCTCACCAACTAAAACCAAAAACCTTTTCCTATGTCATATTGGCAGGAGGGACTTCTCTGGTTAAAATCTGGGAAGCAAATGCTTTCTTCTGAAGTTACAGCTGACAAGTGACCAAGTGGGATACAGCAACTGCAGCCCTTCCGTTTGGAAGCTGGCTTTCAGTTGCGAAGGGGAGAAAGCACATGGGAGGCAGACAGACAATCCACCTTTCCCCGTCTCTTTTTGCTTCTAGATGCGATTTGATTTAGACAATTCCGGGATGGTTCTTATGGCTAAAGAAATTGCATCCTTTCCCATTGAGAAATACATAGTTGCCTCACTAACACAAATTTAGTCGCTTAACACAAATGACCAGCAATTTAAATGCGTTTTGAAATATAAATGGGGTTCTACAGAAAATAATTTGTCAGGGGAAGAAACCTCTCTCACTGTGGATGTTTCTATCTCGCCCTCTCCCTTCCTCTCTGAAATCAAATCTCTTAACAGACTGCCCCGTAAGCGTTGGTCTTGAGAGATCCTACGTATAATGGTGAAGAGCGTCCAAGGCCAAATAATATTAATTTACTGGCTTCTGTTTTCCCAAAGCCTGGCACGGACGGGCTGAATGCAGGCTGAAGGTCTTTGTGTGTTTGCGTGGCAACCTGTGCATCTTCCAGCTTGGCAGAAGTGCCATCGCTGCTTTCATTACTATGGCTGGTCCAGAGAGTTCTGTGCTAAGGCTATGGGGGAGCGGAGGCTGGGCCCCTGCTTTCCAGGAGCTTGCCATATGAAATGTGGTCTGCCACCAGCGGAGGAGAGCACACGTGATGTGCTGTCCCTCTGTGACGCCTGTTTTGCTGCTGTGTCCTCTTCCCCAGGTGGAACTCTGATCAATATCTCAGAACTCAGCCTCTTCCGGGCTCTCTTTCTCTCCCCTCCCGCCATCAGAGGCCCATTCAGGCACTTACTTTTAGTAAACTGGGGAATTCGGTCTGGATCAATTGTCTCAGCTCCTCCATCGACAGCTGATTTGGATCGCCTTCTTTAGCTGCGTATTTTTCAAAAATGCTCTTCAGTTCGCTGGGAGACATTTTTGCACTCATCTTGGTGTCCTGTAAATCGGGAAAGACACGAACTTACCAAAAAGCTCAAATGTGGAGTTTTAGACTAATGATCGCCAGCAGGAGTTCCTTGCCATCGGGCTATTTCCTTGGCACAGATGGGGGACAGTAAAGAAAAGGCTGGGGACCGGAGTGAGGGGCCAGGGGGAGGAAGAGAAGAGAGGGAGTGGAAATTGTGGGAAACACACCAGGGGACTGCAAACATATTTTAAAAATAATCATTGTAGACAGTATGTTAAATGCCTATTCTTAGAGGACATCTGTTAAGAGATAGTCCCTGAAGCCAAACACTTTAATTAGTAATTATGACATTCTTCCCTTTTTCCATACCTGGCTGCCCTCCGTAGGCTGGGGTCTTGCAGAAACCCCAAAACAGCTTCTAGCCTTTAAATGACTGGTAATCTCGTTAGAGAGCACAAACCTGCTTTCTCCTCAGACCATCATCTCTCATACCATTCTGAAAGGAGGCAGGAAGAGCTCCAGGTAGAACTAAAAGCAAGCACACTCACCTGGTCGCTGAGCAGCAAGGCAGCTGGGAGAACAAGACGGGAGTATGGAGAGAGGAGCAGGTTAGCTGGCTTTTATAGCCTGTGCAGACGGACACACCGCCCTGATGATGAAATTTTCCTTTCGTTTGCCATTTAGAGGTAATTATTAATGGTTTTTGAAATCCAATCTTAAGACTGCATGCACCTTATAATTAAGGGTGTTGTAAAATTGGCCAACCGGCACAGACTTGTTAAAGCACCTGACCTGTAGAATGGGTTCCTAGGTTTACCGAGGTCAAGAGGAACAGTTCAAAGAGGAGTCTCCCAGGTAGGGACAGTCATCTCCGGCAGGACTTTAGCCACCAGGAGGCAGTACCCTGGCTACAAGGGAAAGCTTCAGCCTAGTAAGAAAACACAGACCATGACTAAAACATATTTCTATCCATGAGGCAGGGGAAGCTGTATGAAATCTGTGTGCCACACCTCAAATGGTCCGTTAGGCAATTTAAAATGTTTAGGGGTGCCCTAACCAGTTTGGCTCAGTGGATGGAGCATCGGCCTGCGGATTGAAGGGTCCCAGGTTCGATTCCAGTCAAGGGCATGTACCTTGGTTGCGGGCACATTCCCAGTAGGGGCTGTGCAAGAGGCAGCTGATCAATGTTTCTCTCTCATCGTCGATGTTTCTAACTCTTTATCCCTCTGTCTTCCTCTCTGTAAAAAATCAATAAAATATATTTTTAAAAATAAAATAAAATATCCAGGGGCAGTGCAGACAGGTTTTCCCGGGTTGTGTTTTTGACAGGTAGGACAAGTAAGATAGGCACTTTTCAAGGCCTTATGTATTTTTATTTTGCTTTTATTTTTAAAATATATTTTTACTGATTTCAGAGAGGAAGGGAGAGAGAGAGAGAGAGAGAAACATCAGTGATGAGAGGGAATCATTGATCAGCTGCTTCCTGCACGCCCCACGTGGGGATCGAGCCCACCACCTGGGTATGTGCCCTGACAGGGAAATGCACCATGACCTCCTGGTTCATAGGTTGACACTTAACCACTGAACCACACCAGCTGGGCTTCACAGCCTTATTAATATTTTCCCACCAATATTCATTCATAAATGCTATCATTTTGTCTGTGGACCGAATGCATGCACAGTAAAGAGTGGAAACTTCCCAGTCTCTGGGAGGACTGGGTTGTTATTTGGTCTGAACCAGACCTTTCTCTTTTATCAAACTAGCAATTTTTAGATTTCTAATCTTGTGGGGTGTTTTTTCTTCTTCTTCTCCTTTTTTTTCTAAAGCTAATTGTTGGGCTTCTCTAGCCAGTTTTTCTAAATTACCAGCTGGGGAATTATCCCTTTGGACCCTGACAGGGGTTTCACCTGCTGATTTCTTGAAGGGTTGCATTCCTTGCAGAAGTTCAGCGAGGTGATTTTCTTGAGCTTCCAGAGAGTCAAGTTTAGAATGCCCCGGGATCTTAATACTAACTAGCTAACGCATCAGGTGAAAGTATAGCAAACAATAATTCCCGAACATATGGGCCATTAGTTTTATTTCCCCTGGAAGTGAGGAAGCCACATTGTTTCCATAACATTACAAAGTCATGAGCTGCTCCACAGGCTTATGGACTACAGTATAAACGCTGGGAGTTTTGCCCTGGGCTAAAACATAAGCCAGAGCGAAAAGCATACAATTCAGCCTGCTGAGCTGAGGGAGCCACAGGTAAAAATGCCTCAATTACTTCCATTGCATAATCAGCACGGCACTTTTCCATTTTCATGTCTAAAACATGAACCATCTGTAACGCGTGGGAAAACAGCTTTACCCACAGGGGCCTCCGGCAAGTCACGGGGAGGTCTCAGGAGGCGATCTGTCAGTGTCAGGCAGTCAGGAGGGGCCTTATGGGTCTCGAAGGGCAAAGAATCGTTGGCTTGAGGTTATTGCAATGCCAGAGAGTTGTGTGAGGAGCAATTAGCAGAAGGATTTCATCAGAAAGAAGGCAGCTAACGGAAAGACGCTGGGTATAAGGAGGATTCAGGAGGGCGTCTGCTGAGGGGTACAGAGATGGTTCGAGGGGATCTTGCCACATTGTTCTTAGTGGCCTCAATCCAGAGGGCAGTGGCAATAATGGCTCTAAGGCAAGGGGGGGGTGAGGAGTCCAGTTGCTGACTATAGTATCCCAGGCATCTATCGTGGTCCCCATGGTTTGTGGGTGAATAGAATATCCCAAGTGCATTCCCCCCCTTTTTAAAAAATGACATTTTATTTTTTATTTTTATTTATTTATTATCTAAAGTTTCACATATGTCTCCTTTTCCCCCTGGCTTGTGACCGCTCCCCCCTCCAGCCATTCCCACCCCGGGCAAGCCCCCACCGCCCCAGTGTCTGTGTCCATTGGTCATGCTAATATGCATGCATGCAAGTCCTTTGGTTGCTCTTTAGCCCCCACCCTCTCCTGCCAAGGGCATGCCCTTTCTTTTCATATACAAAAGGGAAAAGGGGGCCCTAGCTGGTTTGCTCAGTGGTTAGAGTGTCAGCCTATAGACTAAGCAGGGGTCTTCAAACTACGGCCCGCGGGCCACATGCAGCCCCCAGGGGAGTCTGATCCTGCTCGCCAGGTTTTTTGGGCAGTGAGCGCAGCCAAGGTGTTACAGTAGGGATTAGTAGTTCATATAGTCCGGCCCTCCAGCTCTCTGAGGGACCGTGATCTGGCCCCCACTTTAAAAAGTTTGAGGACCCCTGGACTAAAGGGTCACAGTTTCAATTCCCAGTCAAGGGCATGCACCCCGGTTGCAGGCTGGATCCCTGGCCCAGGTCAGGGTGTGTGGGGGAGGCAACCAATCAATGTGTCTTCCTCACGTTGATGTTTCTCTCTCTCTCTCTCTCTCTCTCCCTCTCCTCCCTCCCTTCCACTCTCTAAAAATCAATGGAAAATATCCTCGTGTGAGGATTAAAAAAAAAAAAAAAAAAAGGAAAAAGGGATCTGATCTTTGGGATGTACAAGAGCAGTGGGTTTATTAAACCCTTCTTTAAGTCTTTATAGGCTGTGTCCTCCCATTCTTCCCATACCATTGGGTCAGAACAGTCATTCTTCTTCTTTTAAAAAAAAAAAATTTTTTTTGATTTTTTTTTTTTTTTTTTTTTTTTTTTTTTTACAAAGAGAAAGGGAGAGGGATAGAGAGCTAGAAACACGATGAGAGAGAAACATTGACCAGCTGCCTCCTGCACCGCCCCCACCGGAGATGTGCCGGCAACCAAGGTACATGCCCTTGACCTGAATCGAACCTGGGACCTTTCAGTCCGCAGGCCAACGCTCTATCCACTGAGCCAAACCGGTTTTGGCAGGACAGTCATTCTTTAGTAAAGCATGCAGAAGTTTTGTCATAAGAGAGATTCCTTATCAGCTTGAAGAAAAGTTTCTCCAAGCTGATTGGAGCCGATTAAGGATTAGAAAAAGCCCTGAAGCTCCTCAGAGACTCCTCTTTGAGGAGCAGGAGGACCTTGAGAAGGCCGGTTCGAAGGCTAATTACAAGGCTGAGGGTGCCCGAAGCATTTAAACTTTTGACAATCCCTTTTCCAACATCCTGGCTCTTTGCAAAAATGAGCAGAAACTTGGAGCTTTTGGTTTCCCATTGGGGCTTTCCTTTGCCAAGGCTGAAAATGAAAAATCATGGCAGTCTTACTTCTAGGTGGCTCATCGAGAGTACAAGCAATGCCGAAACCGGTTTGGCTCAGTGGATAGAGCATTGGCCTGCGGACTGAAAGGTCCCAGGTTCCATTCCAGTCAAGGGCATGTACCTGGGTTGCGGCACATCCCCTGTCGGTGGTGTGCAGGAGGCAGCTGGTCTTTGTCTCTCTCTCATTGATGTTTCTAACTCTCTATCCCTCTCCCTTCCTCTCTGTAAAAAATTAATAAAATATATATTTATAAAAAGAGTACAAAAAAAGAAACATCTGAAGGAAGGCCGGAATTCTCCTTTAGTGACCTTTTGTTGATTATAATAGCCATGAACGGATTCTGTGAGCAAGTCTGAATTTTGCTGCAATTCACCAGGCTTTGGGAAATTGCTCCATATAGTTCTCTAGCAAGTTCTCTAATTTCTTCCCTCACAATTAGAGACTTATTTTTCTAAATCTGTTTCAGGATGATCCCGTTGGGCAATTCCCATTCAATGTTGAGCTGGATCTTCCCCAATGAACACAAATTAGCTTGTCTAAGTCAGAAAACTTGGACTGATAGGTCTGAATACTAATCAGATTCCTCAGCAAACTTGTGAGGGTCCTTAGGAAATTCTTTTCTCCAGGGAACATAGGAAACAAGGTTCGTTATGATCCCGAGAGCTCTTAACTTTAAACAAAAAGGTCCTGATGAGTTGAGAAGGAAGGAGTGGGAGCGAATTCAGGGGAAGAAGGCGCCAGAGGGGAACTGGGGATAAGGTAGCATGGTATAGAGGTGGAGCTTGAAATAAGGATTTGGAGAAAAAGACCTTAAGGATACTGGAGAAGAAGCCTATGGCAAAATATTCATAGGCCTTAGCCTGTCGGGTTCAGTGGATATCAGTGGATAGAGCGTCAAGCCTGTGGACTGAAGGGTCCTGGGTTCGAGTCCTGGTCAGGGCACATGCCTGGGTTTCGGGCTTGATCCCCGGTAGGGGCAGTGCAGGAGGCAGCCAATCAATGTTTCTCTTTCTTCATTGATGTTTCTATCTCTCTCCCCCTCTTCATTCCTCTCTGAAATCAATAAGAAAAAAAAAATATATATATCTCACACAAAAACAAATTGGAGAATTTTTATTAAAAAATAAAAGAGGGAATAGGGTACCTGGAGGTGGATCCCGAGACAGTGGAGTCGAGGGGAATGGCAAGACAGCCACGTAGATGAAGAGCATGCGGGAAGCCATTTTTCTCTCTTTCAAAATTCAGTTGTCTCTGTTAATTTGAACACTTTATTTTGCAAAGAGGCCACTTCAGATTCTTGATCTCATTTGGAAGTCTCCACATGCCATTCAAAATAGGCATTCCTATTGTTTTTGAGATTCAGTGCTGCTATTGTCCAATTCGCTTTTAAGAAAATGAAGTTTGGGAATCTCAGAAATTCCCCACAGTGGCCACTGATTTTCTGAATTACTGATGGCCACATCTGTCCATTAGTTAAATATGTGCATAAAAAGTGTTCGAGTCCCTGCAGGAGGGATCGTCTTAAATATTAAATAACTGAGACCCCATTTTTCAGAGACTTTTCTCTAGAGCAAGGGTCCCAAAGCAGGTTGCAACAGCTCAAATTCCCTGCACGGTAGAAATCAGCCAGCCTCGCTCTAGAACATTCTGATCATAGAAGGATCAGGCCTGAAGTTTAAAAATGCACTTCTGGGAAACAACCTGCTTTCTGGAGAGCCTGGCTATATGTAAGCTGAGCGGCACTTTTTTTTAATGAGATAGCCTGGTCTAATACTCAGCCAGAAGCTAATTTCAGTAGAAATAGCCTGTTTCAAAGGAGATTGAACCCAAGCCAGCTGGTCTCCAAAGATAACCTGACCCTGAAGGAGAAATCAGACTGCCCAGCCATCTCGGGTACTCACAGACAAACAACAGCAGACAAATGAGCAAAGCCTTTTAAACAAACAAGACTTTAAAGCCCTAGCTGGTTTGGCTCAGTGGATAGAGCATCAGCCTTCGGACTGAAAGGTCCCGGGTTCGACTCCGGTCAGGGGCATGTACCTTGGTTGCGGGCACATCCCCAGTAGGGGGGCGTGCAGGAGGCAGTGGATCCATGATTAACTCTCATTATTGATGTTTCTATCTCCCTCTCCCTTACTCTCTGAAATAAATAAAAACATATTTAAAAAAAGACACTTTATTTAAAAAAAATTTATTTATTTTTTTACAGAGAGGAAGGGAGAGGGATAGAAAGTTAGAAACATCGATGAGGGAGAAACATTGATCAGCTGCCTCCTGCACACCCCCCACTGGGGATGTGCCTGCAACCAAGGTACATGCCCTTGACTGGAATCAAACCTGGGATCATTCAGTCCGCAGACCAACGCTCTATCCACTGAGCCAAACCAGTTAGGCAAAAAAAAAAAAAAAAAAAAAAAAAAAAGACACTTTATACAGTTTTCGAATAAAACCTTGATTGAGAGCTTCAAAATGCAAAAAGCGGAAGCTCAATTCCAGGAGAAGCCCGCAGTCAGCCCACGGGCTTTGGTGGCGCCAGTTGCTCACTTGCTCTGATGCCGTTAGGTTCAAGAAGTGGGGGAGAATATACACAATAATTGGTTGTTTTATTTTCAAAGCAAGATTACCAAGTGACATGATCATTTTTCAACTTTTTAATTTGTTATTCCCATATGTGCTTTTTATTTATGACCCTTTTTCTCACCAAACATATTTTGTTAATCATTCCAGAAACTTGTGAAAACACTTGACTCACTACTTACACATTTATGTAATTTTCTCTGTTCCTTTATTATGTTACCTATGAACTGAGGCTTGAACTATTGAACTGCATTTCTCTTGATGCTCTTTAGTTCCAAGATTCTAGGAACTTATTTACCTTGGAGAACAAATGTGAAATCTTACCGAGTTCCTTAAAAGTTTTCTGCCAGTCCTGTGTATTTACCATTCCATGTACCTTTGCTGTCTTGTATGTGTTATTCTTGCTTTCATTACAGATTATTTGACTTTGGTATGCAATAGTACTGACCATGTATTAATATTCTTTGGTTACAGATAGGCATTTTCTTAAATAAACTTTTAAAAAATATATATTTTATTGATTTTTTACAGAGAGGAAGAGAGAGGGATAGAGAGTTAGAAACGTCGATGAGAGAGAAACATCGATCAGCCGTCTCCTGCATACTCCCTACTGGAGATGTGCCCGCAACCAAGGTACATGCCCTTGACCAGAATCGAACCTGGGACCCTTCAGTCCACAGGCCGACGCTCTATCCACTGAGCCAAACCGGTTTCAGCAGCATTTTGTTTTTAGTTGTAAAATTTTACACAAAAATATCCTGATTTTGGTAATGTATTTTAATCAAGATAGTAGAGAATTTTTGGTGTTTTTTAGATTTATGCTTTGTCTTACCTGGGAGGTAGTAGGCTTTTGTTGAATAATCATAACAAGAAATATCCTTTTCCTCTAAGGTGGTTCTCAACCTTCCTAATGCCTCGGCCCTTTATACAGTTCCTCCTGTTGTGGTGACCCCCAGCCATAAAATTATTTTCGTTGCTACTTCATAACTAATTTTCTTACTGTTATTAATGGTTATGTAAATATCTGTGTTTTCCAATGGTCTTAGGCTCTATAGCTGCGCTTATCAACCTGTGTGTCACGAGCCACAGGAACCGCTAGCAGGGTCACCTAAGACCATCAGAAAACACAGCTATTTACATTATGATTCATAACAGAAACAAAATTACAGTTATGAAGTAGCAACGAAAATAATTTTATGGTTGGGGGTCACCACAACATGAAGAACTGTATTAAAGGGTCGCGGCATTAGAAAGGTTGAGAATCACTGCTCTAAGACCTTTAAAAAAATTAAAATCTATAGAAAAGTTGCAAAAGTAGTCAATGAACATCAACCCACCTTTCACCCAGATGTACTAATCACTAACATTTCCACACTTGCTTTTTCTGTCTATGGATGGACATTTCCCCCAACCTGGAACCATTTGAGAATTAGTTACCGTACAGACATTCTGACACTCCTCAGAATGTGTATATTGTGTATATTCTCCCCCACTTCTTGAACCTAACTGAAATGCCTGAGCATCTTCTAAGACAAGGGCATTGTCCTACACAAGCACAATGCCATTATTACAGTCCATATTTTAATACCTCAGTTGTGGAAATAGCATCTTATATGATCTGTTCTCTCAAATTACCACTTGTGAGCTAAAATCAATATGGCAGTTGTTATATTTCTTGAGTCTGTATTGAAGAAATGACTTTAATAACTATATGTGATCTTAATAACTATGATATATAACTATGATTTTAATAACTATATGTTACATGGCTGATAACATGTTATGTATAAAACACATGGCATATATTATATGAGGACGTGTGTACATATGAAATTAACTCTAAAAAAACATTTAGAAAAGTATTGGTTAATAGTGTTTGCCGAAACCGGTTTGGCTCAGTGGATAGAGCGTCAGTCTGCGGACTGAAGGGTCCCAGGTTCGATTCCAGTCAAGGGCATGTACCTTGGTTGCGGGCACATCCCCGGTGAGGGGTGTGCAGGAGGCAGCTGGTCGATGTTTCTCTCTCATCGATGTTTCTAGCTCTCTATCCCTTTCCTTTTCTCTCTGTAAAAAATCAATAAAATATATTTAAAAAAACCAGTGTTTTAGGATACAAAGCTCTCATTTTAAGGGAAGACCTCTAATTAAAACAGGCCTCTGGCTGCTTGTTGTCAGAACTTAGGCTTGTAGTGAATGCTAATAGAACTTGGAAAACAATCTGAGAGTCTTCTTAAATTTTCACTTGCTTCCTTCTGCCAGTCACATCTCTCATCTCTTATTTTCCCTTTTCCCTGTAGATGCAGGTGGGAGGGTAAATCTGCATTGGGAAACAAAATCCACCATTAGATATTGTCATGAAACATTAACTAAAAATATATGGGGACGGGCGATAAACACAGGGTGTGTTCAAAAGAGGGCATTTTGAAACCAGAGCAGGGGAAAAAGTGACAGGTACAAGATTGGTCATGGAAAAATGGAGAGGCAAAGGTTATTTAACACCTCACTGTTCAACTGCTTGATCTTTGGACAGACTTAAGTTTTTCCTGGGAAAGTCAAGAGTAACTTATTTTAAAAGCTCCTGGTACCACAGGCCTCCACAGATAATGTTATTCTTTTTTTTTTTTTTTAAATAAATCTTTATTGTTCAGATTATTACAAATGTTCCTCTTTTTCCTCCCCACCATTGCTCCCCTCCACCAGGTTCCCACCCCACCCTCTGCCCTTTCCCCACCCCCCATTGTCCTCATTCATAGGTGCACAGTTTATGTTCAGTCTCTTCCCTCATCCACCACTCCCCTTTTCCCCGAGAATCGTCAGTTCACTCCCCTTCCATACCTCTGATTCTATTATATTCACCAGTTAATATTGTTCATCAGATTTTTTTCCCCCTTGGTTTTTAGATTCACTTGTTGATATTTAACGTATTTGTTGTTCATAAGTTTTATCTTTATCTTCTTCCTCTTCCTAAAGAACCCCCTTCAGCAATTCATATAATTCTGGTTTGGCGGTGATGAACTTTAGCTTTTTTTTATTTATTGGTGAAGCTCTTTATCTGGCCTTCGATTCTGAGTGATAGCTTTGCTGGGTAGAATATTTTTGGCTGTCACAGATATGTTATTCAACTCCAAGTCCATAGTAGGCAGTGCCTGGAGATGCACCTTTGGGAAGATGGTACAGAGTCAGTATCTGGGCCCTGCAAAACCAATGGGTGGGAAGTGCTGTCTGTGGGTTCGTGTTGTCTTTGATCTTGAGGTTTAAGAAAGACCCTGACTGAAATGCAGCTGTCCCTAAAGGGAAGCACCCTTCCCTTTGCCTGCCTTCCCTGTACGCCACGACAGAGCTTACCTTCTTTCCCATGTCCAGCCTTTGCCTGGGCTGTGAGGCTCAATGATTTGGGGGCATGAGCTCCCAGAAGCCTCTACATCATAGCTCCGTGATCAACAAGCCTTGGCTCGCGAGCCACATGTGGCTCTTTGGGCCCTTGAGTGTGGCTCTTCCACAAAATACCACGGCCTGGGCAAGTCTGTGTTGAAGAAGTGGCGTTAGAAGAGTTTAAGTTTAGAAAATGTGGCTCTCCAAAGAAATTTCAATCGTTGTACTGTTGATACTTGGCTCTGTTGACTAATAAGTTTGCCGACCACTGTCATAGCCCATACTTACTGAGGTCTGATTTTTTTAAAGATATATGTTTATTGATTTCAGAGAAGAAGGGAGAGGGAGAGAGACAGAAATATCAATAATGAGAGAGAATCTTTGATTGGCCGCCTCCCGTATGTCCCCCACCAGGGATTGAGCCCACAACCCGGACATGCACCCTGCTGGGAATGGAACTATGACCTCTTTGTTCATAGGCGGGCACTCAACCACTGAGCCACACTGGCGGGGCTGAGGTCTGATTTTTACCCTGGAGTGTGTAATGCTCCAATATCTGACTTATTAGCTTGAGAAATCCTCATAGCACCCCTCTGTGGAGCCATTCATGGACCTCTTCAAGGTCACATCACTGGGGATTGGTAGGTCTTGGATTCAAGTCCAGGCCTGACCTTCACCCTCAGCCACCATTCTAACTGCCCCTCCCTGGGGGAGGACTTCTGCGAGCAGAGCAGGTCAGTGTTAGCATGAGGCCCAGAGGTAGGACTTAAACTTAAATGTGTGGTCACACCTGAAGCTATAAGCACATTCTCTTCCTGATGGAAGTAAACTAGACCTTTCTTGTATTGGTGGAAAAAGGAAGTTTAAACGGCCGTAAAATATATACACATTTATAGCTCGCTTCGTACTTTCACCATTGTAGATTCCATCCTCACGCTGCTCCTTGATGCTGCAGGCTGGGAAGACAGAAAGGGGAGTAACGGTCCTGCATCAGGTGGGCGGTGGGCTTGGGTGAGGTGCCTGTGGACTGAAGTGACCACCTGCCTCTTGGGAGAATCCACAGCGTCTCAGAGACCTTCCGCTGCTCTTAGGCCCACTGACCTAAGAGCCCCATTTTAGATGAAAATCCAGGGAGAGCTCCTTATGGAGCACTTGATTCGAATCTGAGACCGTGCTGAACTCTGTCGGAGACATATAAGATGAGCCCATGCTTTATGAGAGGAGGTACATATATGAAAGAATGAAGGAGGTTAAAGTTGTATATAAAAGACTGTATCCATTTCCTATCGCTGCCGTGACAAATGACTACAAACTTAGTGGCTTAACACAAGGCACATTTCCTTAAAGTCCTGGAGCTCAGAAACATAAAGTTGTTCCTTCTGGAGGCTCTAGGGGAGAACCTGTTTCTTTGCCTTTTCCAGCTTCTGGAGGCTGCCTGCATTCTTTGGCTTGTGGCCCCTTCCTCCATCTTCAAAGCCAGCAGGGTGGCCTCTTCCAATCTCTCTCTCTCTCTCTCTCTCTCTCACACACACACACACACACGCACACCCCTCTACTTTATTTATTTTTTTTTCTTCTCATTTTTTATTAAGGTATTTTTTGTGTACATACCTTACCAATCCCCACCCCACTCCCACTCCCCTACATGCCCTCCCTCCCCAGAGTTTTGAGTCCATTGGTTATGCTTATATGCATGCATACAGGTCCTTCGGTTCATCTCTTATCTCCTCCATATCTCCCTACCCTCCCTGCTGTAATTTGACAGTCTGTTTCTTTTACTGTCTCTGTATCTATCTTTTTGTTCATCAGTTTATAATGTTCCTTATTATCTATAAATGAGTGAGATCATGTAGTGTCTCTCTATCATTGACTGGCTTATTTCACTCAGCATAATGTTCTCCAATTCCATTCAGGTCACTGCAAATGATAAGAATTCCTTTTTTATGGCAGCATAGTATTCCATAGTGTAGATGTACCATAGTTTTTGGATCCAATCATTTGCTGACGGGCACGTAGGCTGTTTCCAAATCCTAGCTATTGTAAATTGTGCTGCTATGAACATAGGGGTGCATATATCCTTTTTGATTGGTGTTTCTAGTTTCTTGGGATATATTCCTAGACGTGGGATTACTGGGTCAAACGGGAGTTCCATTTTCAGTTTTTTGAGGACACTCCATACTGTTCCTCACAGTGGCTGCACCAGTCTGCATTCCCACCAGCAGTGCACGAGGGTTCCTTTTTCTCCGCATCCTCGCCAGCACTTGTTGTTTGCTGATTTGTTGATGTTGGCCATTCTGACAGGTGTGAGATGGTACCGCATTGTTGTTTTGATTTGCATCTCTCACACACCTCTACTTTATTGTCGCATCTTCATCTCCGACTCTGACCCTCTTGCCTCACTCTTCTAAAGACCCTGTGGTGACACTGAGACCATCCGGAAAACCCAGGGTAATCCTCATCTCAAGAGCCTTAGTTTAATCATATCTGCAAAGTCCCCTTTGCCACGTAAGGTAACACATTCACAGGTCCTTAGGACTAGGAGTTGGACATCTTTGGGAGCCCATTATTCAGCCTACCAGAACGGCTGATTGCAGATGAATGAAGTCTATAGCTTATTTATTTCGTAGGGTGAGCATAACAATGGTATTACTTGTGGGGCAATAAGAACTAGAGTGTGTCCCTGACGCATGAGCCCTTGTGCGATGGTAGGGAAAAGACATCTTAGGGAAAGTAGTGGAGAGGTGATATGTATGTAGTGGGGTTGTGGGGAGGGGAGCAGAGGGGCCATCGGCAATGGCCTTGGTTGCCTGAGGTAGACACCACAGGTTAGAATAGGTGGGGACCGCTAGGTGGGCACTGGAAATATCAGGGGGAACACTGTGTAAAGGATATGATTGTCTGACCACTATACTCTACAGCTGCAACTAATACAAAATAATACTGAGTGTAATTGAAAAATTTTTTTTAAAAGAGAGAGAATGTATGAGGAGAGCAGAACTAGTTTCTGAATGAGGTGGAATCTGAGTGCCCCGTTGGAGAGTTTAGATTTAATTTGCAGCAATGCAGCAGAGTATTACCGTCTTTCCCCGAAAATAAGACATCCTCCGAAAATAAGACCTAGCGCATGGAAAGATAAGACATCCCCTGAAAATAAGACCTAGCGCAACTTTGGGAGAAAAAATTAATATAAGACACTGTCTTATTTTGGGGGAAACAGGGTACTTAACATAACATTGATATAAAATTGGTTTACACTTTATGCTCAACTGGACTGTGACTCAGAGAATCAAAATTAGAAGCAGGTATAAAAAATGGACAGAAAAACTAATGGATCTCCTCTCTCTCCAGCTCCATTTTCTCCGCTGTCGGGGGGGCCCGGCCGGTACCCCAGGGGGATCCAGGAGATGGGGAGACGGGCGGGGGTCGGGGTGGAGGGAGCAATGGCCCCAGTGAGTTTGGGGGGAAGTAACCAGGCAGGGGAGGGGTAGAACAAGGAGGGGGCCTCAGGGCCCCCTCGAACTATGGATGAGCGAGTGCTGGGGCTTCTTCCTCAAGGTGGGGGCTGAGGGGGCCTAGGGCTGGTGGGTGGGGAGCCTGGGGGCCCTGGCGAGCCTCCTGGTGGCAGAGACCCTGGTGGGGATGGTGGGGCTCCAGGGAGGCCGAGAGAAGCAAGACATCGGGAACATTCTGCAGCAGATAATGACCATCATGGACCAGAGCCTGAACGAGGCCCAGGCCAAGAAACACGCCCTAAACGGCCACTGAGCGCAGCCTGCGCTCTTTAACATCCTGGGTGAGATCCAGGAGACCAGCCTCAGCATCCGAAGCTCCAGGAGGAGGAGCCGGTGGACCCCGAGTTTATGCCCTTGGACAACATGCAGAAGGTATGGCTGGGATGAAGACAGAAGAGAAACAGTCCAGAGATGGAAGACGCTGAGGACGCCTCGCCATACTAGCAGTCAACAGCTGTGCATCGCTGCAGGATGCCCAGGACCAA